>NC_073378.1:131184894-131845386 GCF_028641065.1 Leucoraja erinaceus | reverse complement strand
GTGAGAGCGTTACTCTATGTGTGTGAGAGCGTCACTCTATGTGTGTGAGAGCGTCACTCTGTGTGTGAGTGAGAGCATCACTGTGTGTGTGTGTGAGAGCGTCACTCTGTGCGAGTGAGTGAGTGAGAGAGAGCATCACTCTGTGTGTGAGTGAGTGAGCATTCTGTGTGTGAGAGCGTCACTCTGTGTGGGAGAGAGAGAGTCACTGTGTGTAATTGACTGTACGTGGACAGTACATGTTGAGAGTGTTGATGTAACACTAGCGAGTTGCCTCTCATTGCCCCCTGCATCTCTCTCTCTCCCTCTCTCTCTCTGTCTCTCCACAGTCGTGTAAGTTTGCCCTGCGGTTGATCGGTCCCCTCATGGGTTCGGCGAACGTCAGCGCCATGTTTCAGAAGCACCTGCTGGAGGAGGCACACCTTCACTACGGCGAGTTCATCAACGACCTGGCCAAGCACATCGTGAGTTCCACACGCGGGCGGCTCACACACCCACAGGGAAGCTCACCACATCTACAATATGTCACGTAGGAAGCAACTGCAGATGCATGTTTATACTGACGGTAGACACAAAACGCTGGAGTAACTCAGCGGGACAGGCAGCATCTCTGGAGAGAAGGAATGGGTGACGTTTCAGTCTGAAGAAGGGTCTCGACCTGTTCCTTCTCTCCAGAGTTGCTCCAGCACTTTGTGTCTATATAAAATATATTACACAGGGAGGCAAAAGTGCTGGAGAAACTCAGCGGGTGCGGCAGCATCTATGGGTCTCGTCCCGAAACGTTGCCTATTTCCTTCGCTCCATAGATGCTGCCGCACCCACTGAGTTTCTCCAGCACTTTTGTCTACCTTCGATTTTCCATCATCTGCAGTTCCTTCTTGAACTTATTACACAGGGACATGGATAGGACAGGTGGAGAGGCAGGGGCACTGAACCACATTTAAAATATATTAGCAGGAGTGGCCAGGGTGCGACTGGTCCTTGATTATGCTGCTGGCCTTGCCGAGGCAACGTGAGGTCTAGATGGAGTCAATGGAAGGGAGGATGGTTTGTGTGTTTAAAAGATATTTGGACAGGGACATGGATAGGAAAGGTGCAGAGGCAGGGACACTAACTACATTTAGTTTAGTTTATTGTCACGTGTACCGAGGTACAGTGAAAAGCTTTTGGTGCGTGCTATCCAGTCAGCGGAAAGACAATACATGATTACAATCGAGCCATTTACATGATAAGGGAATAACGTTTAGTGCAAGGTAAAGCAAGCAAAGTACGATCAAGGATAGTCCGATCAAGGATAGTCCGAGGGTCACCAATGAGGTAGATAGTAGTTCAGCACTGCTCTCTGGTTGTGGTATGATGATTCAGTTGCCTGATAACAGCTGGGAAGAAACTGTCCCCGAATCTGGAGGTGTGCGTTTTCACACTTCTATACATTTTGCCTGATGGGAGAGGGGATTAGAGGGAGTGGCCAGGGTGCGACTGGTCCTTGATTATGCTGCTGGCCTTGCCAAGGCAACGTGAGGTATAAATGGAGTCAATAGAAGGGAGGTTGGTTTGTGTGTTTAAACAATATCTGGACAGGGACATGGATTGGAAAGGTGCAGAGGCAGGGACGCTAACTACATTTAAGAGATATTTGATCAGTGGTGCAGCAGTAGAGTTGCTGCCTTATAGTGGGTTCGATCCTGACTACGGGTGCTGTCTATGTGGAATGTCTATGTTGGCCCTGTGACCTTGTGGGTTTTCTCCGGGTGCTCTGGTTCCCTCCCACACTCCAAAGACGTACGGGGTTGTAGGTTAATTGGCTTCATTAAGTTGTAAAATTGTCCCTAGTGTGTGTCGGATAGGGTTAGTGTTTCTTCCTATCAACCATCAGGCTCTTGAACACCACACAGCTCTAACTGAATGATGAGCCTTGGACACTGTGTGGTTGCACTAAAGACTTGATTTGATTTTGCATTGGGATTATTCCTTTATTGGCGTTTTATGTTTGATTTGTTACCTTGTAGCTTAGTGTAGAGATGCAGTGTGGAAACAGGCCCTTTGGCCCACTGAGTCCACATCAACCAACGTACACTAGTTCTATGCTGTACACTAGGGACAATTTGTAGAAGTCGATGAATCCAGAAATGTGCACGTCTTTGGAGTGTGGGAGGAAACCGGAGCACCCGGAGAAAACCCAGGCGGTCATGGGGAGAACGTACAGACTTCAGACAGACAGCACCCGTAGTCAAGGTCGAACCCGGGTCTCCGGTGCTGTGAGGCAGCAACTCTACCGCTGCTCCACTGAACAAGGGTCTCGACCCGAAACTGCAAGAATATCTATCATTGTTCTGTTGTTGCTACACAATTGAATCTGTGACAGTGCCCGATTGCAAGAGGCACAAAACATTACCTGAGTGTAGGAAGACACTGAAGGAAGATAGACACACAAAGCTGGAGTAACTCAGCCGGACAGGCAGCATCTCTTCAGAGAAGGAATGGGTGATGTTTCGGGTCGAGACCCTTCTTTAGACATGGTTTCAGGGGAGAGGGAATTACAGAGATAAGGAAAAGGCTGATATTACAGAGACAAAAGGCTGAATTACAGAGATAAGGAAAAGGCTGACATTTTTAAATTTCGTTGTACATGGTTCATGTTACAATGACAATAAAGAAACTATTCTATTCTATTCTAAGTAAGAGATCAAAAGAAATAAATTTCAAGGGAAATGCAGAATAGACCATTGTCAGTTAGGAGAAAGTGGCAACAGAGCAAACAGAGATACCATGTTTAACAAAACTGCAGATGCTGGAAAAATCAAAGGTAGACAAAAATGCTGGAGAAACTCAGCGGTTGAGGCAGCATCTATGGAGCGAAGGAAATAGGCGACGTTTCGGGCAGAAACCCTTCTTCAGACCAGAGGGACAGTCAGAGGAACAGAGAACTGGGAAGGGGAAGGGATACAGGGAGAGGGAAAGCAAGGGTTACCTGAAGTGAGAAGTCAATGTTCATTGTTCCTTCATAGCAAAAGGATTTGAGTATAGGAGCAGGGAGGTTCTACTGCAGTTGTACAGGGTCTTGGTGAGACCACACCTGGAGTATTGCGTACAGTTTTGGTCTCCAAATCTGAGGAAAGGACATTCTTGCCATAGAGGGAGTGCAGAGAAGGTTCACCAGACTGATTCCTGGGATGTCAGGACTTTCATATGAAGAAAGACTGGATAGACTCGGCTTGTACTCGCTAGAATTTAGAAGATTGAGGGGGGATCTTATAGAAACTTACAAAATTCTTAGGGGTTGGACAGGCTAGATGCAGGAAGATTGTTCCCAATGTTGGGGAAGTCCAGAACAAGGGGTCACAGTTTAAGGATAAGGGGGAAATCTTTTAGGACCGAGATGAGGAAAACTTTTTTCACACAGAGAGTGGTGAATCTCTGGAATTCTCTGCCACAGAATGTAGTTAAGGCCAGTTCATTGGCTATATTTAAGAGGGAGTTAGATGTGGCCCTTGTGGCTAAAGGGATCAGGGGGTATGGAGAGAAGGCAGGTACAGGATACTGAGTTGGATGATCAGCCATGATCATATTGAATGGCGGTGCAGGCTCGAAGGGACGAATGGCCTACTCCTGCACCTATTATCTATGTTTCATACTGCTGGGGTGTAAGCTGCACAAGTGAAATGTAAGATGCTGTTCCTTCAACTTGCACTGGGCCTCAATCTGACAAATGTCTCCCATTCCATCTCTCCAGAGATGCTGCCTGTCCCACTGAGTTACTCCAGCATTCAGTGCATAACCTGGCTGTTGGACACGAGGTGAAGTTCAGGCTCTCATTCTCTGCTTCATCCTATTCCAGATCAACGATTTCCCAGAGAAAATTAACTTCTACATCATGGGAAATGTCTCGTTCTTCAAAAGCACCCGGGCGGAGATTCGCGGAAACGCTGCCATGTTCACAGGTGAGTCGCGCGCGGTGGGAGAGGCTGAGAGTGGTGGAGGGGAAGGCAGCGATGTTTCAGTGTGCAGGATCCAAGCGCCAGTGAAGCACACACACACGGGGCCGAAGGGACTCAGGATGGGCAGCATCACTGGAGGCAATGAGCAGGCAACGGTTCTGATCGGGACCCTTTTTCAGTGGAGTTGGGGAATGCTGGAATAGGTGTCATTTCGTTCAAATTCATTTTGTTGTCTCAAATTGAGACAATGACAATAAATTTGAATACAATACAATACAATACAAAGGTGGGGCTGAGCTATGCCTGGAAAGTGATTCAGCACAGTTCAGTTCAAATGTGTAGGAAGGAACGGCAGATGCTGGTTTACATCGCAGATAGACACAAAATGCTGGAGTAACTCAGCATTTCAGGAGAGAAGGAATGGGTAACGTTTCAGGTCGAGACTAAAGACCAGTCTGAAGAAGGGTCTTGACCCGAAATATCACCTATTCCTTCTCTCCAGAGATGCTGCCTGGCCCGCTGAGTTACTCCAGCATTTTGTGTCTACCTTCAGTTCAGTTCAGTTTTAGTTTATTGTCACGGGTACAGTCGCGTGCTAAAGCCCGTCCCACTTAGGAGACCTAAACAGCAACCTCTGGTGACCTTGCCTGCCACCCAAAAAAATATCAAGGTGGAGGTGACCTGCAACCTCCTACCACCTCCCACGCATATGTTGAAAACCTTCCTCCACTATGAAGAAAACCGGCTTGGACTAGACCTGCGACTAAAAAATGATTGATTTTTAAAACGGCAACCTATTTATAGTCGAGGCCGGTTTTAATCATGATGAAAAAATAGCAGCAACCTAGATGAAGCCTCGACCACGCGGAGACCACTTTCAACCATTAGGGAGAGTGACCAAAACCTCCGGTGACCTCATGGAAACCTTGGGTGGCGGGCAAGGTCACCACAGGTTGCTGTTTTGGTCTCCTAAGTGGGACAGGGGCTTAAGCAGTCACCGGAAAGACAATACATGATTACAATCGAGCCATTCACAGTGTTCAGATACAGGATAAGGGAATAACGTTTAGTGGAGTAAAATCCAATCAAACGTAGTCCGAGGGTTTTCAAAGAGGTTGATAGTAAGTTCAGGACCACTCTCTAGCTGGTGAGAGGATGATTCAGTTGCCTGATAACAGCTGGGAAGAAACTGTCCCTGGATGTGGAGGTGTGAGTTTTCACACTACTTGCCCAGCGGGAGAGGTGCATACAGATGGAGGGTGGGGGGGGGGGGGGGGGGGGGGGGGGGGGGGGGGAGGATGTGTGAAGCGATGAGCACTGGGTGGAGTAAGTGACAAAGGCTGCTGGTGACAAGGGGACAACAGGGTGGCAGATGAAGGGAGGAGTGCAACGCAAACGCAGATGGAGGGATATCAGTGGGTGGGGACAGACACCCGGGGGAGCGGAATGAGAGGGATACAAGGGCTCGGGGGTGGGAGGTGAGCGGGGGGGTAGGGAACGGGATGCAGACCAGAAGGAGGGGAGAGAGGCTTGTCTGGGCAGCGACGGGCAGCGGGGAATATGATCAGAGAGTTGACGCACAGGGAATAGAGGTGGGGATTGTACACTGAGATTTGCACCCGTCCCAGTGATGGCTTCAGTAGAGAACAACACATCTCCTGGTGTGGGTCACAGGGTGGAAGCTAATGGAAGGCTTCAGGGGTTACATATAGATTTTATGCTCGGTAACTGTGCAATATTATTGCCGGGGCAAAAACAACATGTAAAAGACACTCAGACAGGTACATGGACATGGACAAGGTTTAAAGGACTATGGATCAAATGGGTCTTGCTTGCATGGGGCATTTTACCAGCATGGATGTGATGAGCCAAAGGGCCTGTTTGCATGCAGTGTGACTCATTCTACCCGGGTTCCATCCTGACTACGGGTGCTGTCTGTACGGAGTTTGTACGTTCTCCCCGTGACCACGTGGGTTTTCTCCAAGATCTCCGGTTTCCTCCCACACTCCAAAGACGTGCAGGTTTGTAGGTTAATTGGCTTGATATAAATGTAAACTGTCCCTAGTGGGTGTAGCATTAAAGTGCAGGGATAGCTGGTCAGTGCGGACTCGGTGGGCCGAAGGGCCTATTTCCACGCTGTATCACTAAACTAAACTACATATAAGAGTGTGAACC
Organism: Leucoraja erinaceus; assembly: GCF_028641065.1. Taxonomy (NCBI): domain Eukaryota; kingdom Metazoa; phylum Chordata; class Chondrichthyes; order Rajiformes; family Rajidae; genus Leucoraja; species Leucoraja erinaceus. Next base: position 131,839,276 of record NC_073378.1, on the reverse strand, counting down.
TGTTTTACTGAAAGGAGGGGGGCTGTTCACGTGCCCTAGAGTGGAGGGGATGTGACGACAATTATGTTCATAAGTGATAGCAGATTTGGCCATTCGGCCCATCAAATCTACTCTTTCTCCCTGCCTTCTCCCCATAACCTCTGACACCCGTACTAATCAAGAATCGATCTATCTCTCTCGTTAAAATATCCACTGACTTGGCCTCCACAGCTTTCTGTGGCAAAGAATTCCACAGATTCACCACCCTCTGACTAAAGAAATTCCTCCTCATCTCCTTCCCAAATGATCATCCTTTAATTAACCTCTAGTCCTAGACTCTCCCACTAGTGGAAATATCCTCTCCACATCCACTCTATCCAAGCCTTTCATTATTCTGCACGTTTCAATGAGGTTCCCCCCTCATTCTCCTAAACTCAAGCGAGTGCAGGCCCAGTGCCGACAAACGCTCATCAAAGGCTCAGTGTATCTCCGGGTGGTGTTGGGGTGTTTACATGTGTTGTGTCTTTGTGCAGGGTTTCTGCTGGGGAACCTGTCGCAGGCTGAGCTTCAGTCCGTGTCCCTGGAGCACGTGTGCGGAGGTGAGTGTCGTCAGCTGTGCCTTAACGCCCACCGCTCCTCACGTGTGTGTGTGTGTGTGTGCGTGCGTGTAGGTGTGAGCACCTGAGTGTGACCCAGCCCCAGTTATCCACGGTGGCGCAGCGGTAGAGTTGCTGCCTCACAGCGCCAGAGACCCGGGTTCCATCCTGACTACAGGTGCTATCTGTACGGAGTTTGTACGCTCTCCCCGTGACCTGTGTGAGTTTTCTTCGGTTTCCTCCCACACTCCAAAGACGTACGGGTTTGTAGGTTAATTGGCTTGGTATAAATGTAAATTGTCCCTAGTGTGTGTGGGATAGTGTTAGTGTGCGGGGATCGCTGGTCGATGCAGACTCGGTGGGCAGATGGGCCTGTTTACATGCTGTATCTCTAAACTAAACTCCCCCCATGGAGGTGAGTGTGTGCTGAAGGAACACGATACCCACCTCCATATACAAGTACAACAAATATTCTCAAATGACTATTTCCCCATCCTTATTGAGGACATGTTCCACCCCCCGGTGCCCAGCACGTTGTCCCTCTCTTGTACTACCTGGGCGTGAAAATAACCCCGGAAAAGGGGCAGGCAGCTGGCTTGGGTAGAGTCCTCCGCCTGGCCTTGACTCGCGGATGGCCAGCTTGGCCAGGCCCAGGAACAACCCAACCAGGACATCTTTGGCCCTACCCTCTCCCCTACGCACAGGGTGGCCACAGATGAGGATGGTGGGTGAAAAATGCAGCCAGGAGCAGCCCCTTTAGATATTGGAACAGGGGTGAGATGCCCTGACCCTGGGGTGGGAGGTCACTCTGGGCTGTGACAGACTAACTATCTCCCTCTCTCCTCCAGCCATCATCATGCTGCTCAGGGATGCCGTGCCCGCAGTGAGGATCAAGGCAGCGGAGGCCCTCAGCCTGCTCCACGAGCTGTGACCGCACACAGACATACAGAGGGACGTTGGTGACCCGTGTGGGGAGGGGTGTTCAGACAGTTGTGGCCCAGACCAGAGAGTCCGGGGTGTGGGAGAGTGACCAAGCATTGTAATCCCGCCAGTGGTGGGGATGGATGTGTGTAGACCCAGTGGGCTGCAAGCGCTCTATCCACGCCCTATGCTTCATGCCCTGGGAGCCTCCTCGCCCCACACCCATCACCTGCCACCAGGCCTCTCCTACCTGGACTCCCCTCCATGAGCAGCAGGCAAATGTTGCTGGCTCCAACCCTGGGAGCCGTTACAAATCACACACCTTCCAATCACCTGCTACAGAAATATCTTTAATAATAACATGGCTGATTGCTGCATTACTGTAAATCAAAGAGAAAATATGTAGGCCAATGATACAGAGGTTTAATATGTATATCTGCTCTAAATATATCCATTTCACAAGCGGTGCGTGCGTGGCTCATTCTCCCGGCAGTGACGGTGGCAAGCTGGGACCCACAGCTGTGTGTGGCTGGTACAGTGGGGGGCTCACCTCGTCCCAGTCAGGGCTGACAGTCCCAGGCCAGAGTGAGGAGGAGAGCAACTCTGTCTCCGCTCAAGCTGGATTGAAACTAATGTATAAACTGGAGCCGATGCGATGGGCCGAAGGGGGGAGGACAAAGAGAGACACAAAGTGCTGGAGTGACTCATCGGGCCAGGCAGTATCTCTGGAGGTAGTTGACGTTTTGGGTCAGGAGATGGAGGGGAGAGATGGGGGCTTTCACGCCTCCAGTCCCCTCCATCTCCATCTTGCAGTCTGAGGATGGACCTCGACCAGAAACGTCGCCTATCCATGTTCTCCAGAGATGCTGCCTGACCCGCTGAGTTACTCCAGCACTGTATGTCTATCTTCAGTGTGAGCCAGCATCTCTAGAGGAGGGGAAGGGGTTGGGGAGAGGGGGGAGGGGTGGGTAGAGGGGAGGAGGGGTTGATGGGTTGATGGAGGGAGGGGGAGGGGTCGATGGAGGGAGGGGAGGGGTCGATGGAGGGAGGGAGGGGGTCGATGGAGGGAGGGGAGGGGTCGATGGAGGGAGGGGAGGGGTCGATGGAGGGAGGGGAGGGGTCGATGGAGGGAGGGGAGGGTTCGATGGAGGGAGGGGAGGGGTTGATGGAGGGAGGGGAGGGGTTGGGGGAGGGAGGGAAGGGGTTGGGGAGAGGGGGGAGGGGTTGATGGAGGGAGGGGTTGATGGAGGGAGGGGAGGGGTTGATGGAGGGAATGAGGGGCAGTCACACGTCCAGGCTTTGGGTGAGTCTTTGGTTCACCACAGACTGCACTGTCCCCCAGGCTGGATTGTGAGGAGGGGGTGCGGTGGGGTTACAAGGGGACGGTGTTGTGGCTGTGATCCGGCTGGGCAGCTGAGGGTCAGGGGTGGGGGAACGACCGCAGAGCTGATCCGGCAGGGTCCTCGGTAACCACGAGGTAACGATGATGGGTCCGGATTGTGCCCTCGCTGTTAGTCCGTGCCGTCTCTCCTCCCCCCAGCCTGGCGTGTTGCGGTGAACCGGCCCGGCATGGGGCATGGGGAGCTCTAGGTGAAGAGGCGAATGGTGGCATCTGCGCCGGCGGAGAAGAGCCAGGGCTGGGTGGGGTGGAAGAGAACGTCGAGGACTCCCAGGTCACGGGTGATCTGGTGACCACGTAGCAACTTCACCGGGGCCAGCAGCGGGTTCTGCAGCAGGTCACTGAAAACAACACACACACAGCTCAGCCCACACACTATACAACTCTGCCCTCTAGTCTTTCACATCTCCACCCTGCCACAAAGGTTCTGACTGTCCACCCTGTCTTTACAATGGACCCATCTCCCTCCCACAGCCTCCCTCCCTCTACACACACTTACACCAAGCCAATTAACCTACAAACTGGAGTGTGGGAGGAAACCGAATATCTCGGGGAAAGCCCACGCAGTCACGGGGAGAACGTACAAACTCCACACAGACAGCACCCGTAGTCTGGAACGAACGCGGGTCTCTGGCGCTGTGAGACAGTAGCTCTACCACTGAGCTGCCTTGCCTCTAGTCTTTGACATTTGCACCCTGGGACAAAGGTTCTGACTGTCTACCTCATCTATGCCCCATATAATTTAATATCAGGTCTCCCCTCAGCCTCTGATGCTGCAGTGACAACAATCTGGGTTTGAGGGTCAATTCACCCCCTCATCTTTAGTCATCCAGGCAGCTTTAGATCACGAGACACAAGAAACGGCAGATACTGGAGTGTGGAGTAACTCAGCGGGTCAGGCAGCATCTCTGGGGGAAAAAAGAACAGGTGATGTTTCAGGTTGCAACCCTTCTTCACACTGAAAGGCTATCAAACGTCCCAAAATGTCGCCCATCCTTGTTCTCCAGAGACGCTGCCTACCCCGCCGAGTTACTCCAGCACTTTGTGTCTATCTTCGGTATAAAACAGCATCTGCAGTTCCTTCTGACACGATGAAATGGAGTGGCTGATTTTTCAGGTTGAACTTTAGATCTGGTCTCTCTTCCTCAGCATTGCTTTAGGAAGGCCTCTACTCTGCGCCTTAAGCTTCTGTCAACTTAGTCGAAGGTATGTGAGCCAGATTCCTTTAACTCACTGACTTCAGGCCGCAGGGCAGTAGAGTCACTGCCTCACAGCGCCAGAGACCCGGGTTCCATCCTGACCACGGGTGCTATCAGTGCGGAGTTTGTACGTTCTCCCCGTGGCCTGCGTGGGTTTTCTCCGGGTGCTCCGGTTTCTTCCTACCCTCCAAAGAAGTGCGGGTTTGTAGGTTAATTGCCTTTGGTAAAAAAATTGTAAATTGTCTGTAGTGTGTGCAGGATAGTGTTAGTGCACGGTGATCGCTGGTCAGCGCAGACTCAGTGGGTCGAAGGGTCTGGTTCCCAGCTGTATCTCTAAACTAAACAAGTAAACCCGTGGCACCAAGAGGCACACACAATTGGAATGGGGCAGGGGAAAGAAGGGTAATGAGGTCTACACATGCACACACACGCATGTACACACCACACACTCGCATACACACACGCACGTACGCAGACACACACACTCGCACACACACTCGCATACACACATGCACGTACACACCACACACACGCACGTACGCAGACACACACTACACACACACACACTCGCACAGACACTCACATACACATACGCACACATCCAGGCACACATGCGCACGCAGACATACACTCGCATACACTTGCACAGACACACACACATAATCACAAGCACACACACACACACACACACTCGCACAGACACTTGCACACACACACACACACACACACACACACACACATAATCACACACACACACACACACAGCAGAAGAAGGGGAGAGGCACAAACCTGTAAACCATTCCATGACAGACAATGACGGTGCCATCATCAGAGGCGGAGGCAAAGAGCGGGTAATGTTTGTGGAACGCTACTCCTCGTAGAGCTCTCTTGTGATGCCTGTCAACACAGAGAGAGAAAAACAGACGCTGAATCAAATACAGGAAGCAAGTCTGATGCATCTGACGGAAGATTAAGGAGATGAGGAGAAATGTCTATAGTCAGAGGGTGGTGAATCTGTGGAATTCTTTGTGGAGGCCAAGTGTGGATATTTAGGGCGGAGATTGACAGATTCTAGATTAGTACGGGTGTCGGGTTATGGGGAGAAGGCAGGTGAATGGGGTTAGGAGGGAGAGATAGATCAGCCATGATTTAACGGTGGAGTTTACTTGATGGGCCGAATGGCCTAATTCTGCTCCTATCACTTATGACCATATAAAGAGTATTGTAGTACCGACTCACAACTTAAACCAGCCGAATGCTGTGTAGGCTGTACAAGACGTTGGTGAGGCTGCAATTGGAGCACTGTGTTCAGTTATAGTCACCCTGCTACAGGAAGGATGTTAGACATTAAGCTAGAAAGTACAGAGAAGATTAATGAGGGTGGTGCCAGGACACGAGGGCCTGAGCTACAGGGAGAGGTTGGTCAGGCTGGGACTTTATGCCTTGGGGTGCGGGAGGATGAGGGTTAATCTTAGAGAGGAGTGCAGTATAAAATCATGAGGGGAATAGATAGGGTGAATGCACAGTCTTTTTCCCGGAGATGGGGAATCAAGAATTAGAGGAATATAGAAACAACAGACTGGTTTACAAAAAGAGACATCAAATGCTGGCGTAACTCAGCATGTCAGACAGCATCTCTGAATTAATATTAGAGGATGGATATTTAAGGCGAGGGGGGAAGGATTTAATAAGAACCTGAGGGGGTATCTTTTTCACACTGGGCGGTATGTATGTGGAACGAGCTGCCAGAGGAAGTAGTTGAGGCTCAGCTTAGTTTATTGTCTGTCACAGGTACCGTGAAAAGCTTTTCAGCAGTCAGTGGAAAGATAATACATGATTACAATCGAGCCACAGTGCACAGATTAGATACATGATAAGGGAATAACGTTTAGTGCAAGGTACAGCCAGCAAAGTCTGATCAAGGATAGTCCGAGGGTCTCCAGTGAGGTAGATAGTAGTTCAACACTGCTCTCTGCTTGTGGTAGGATGATTCAGTTGCCTGATAACACCTGGGAAGAAACTGTCCCCGAATCTGGAGGTGTGCGTTTTCACACTTCTGTACCTCTTGCTTGATGGGAGAGGGGGGAAGAGGGAGTGGAGTGAGACTGGTCCTTGATTATGTTGCTGGCCTTGCCGAGGCAGCGTGAGGTGTAAATGGAGTCAATGGAAGGGAGGTTGGTTTGTGTGATGGTCTGGGCTGTGTCCACAACTTGCTGCAATTTTGTGTGGTCTTGGATGGAGCGGACAGCAGATAAAATAATAATGTTCAACACATTTGGTCAGGTACATGGATAAGAAAGGTTGAGAGGGATACGGGCAAAGGGGACTACTTTGGAATGGAGTGTCTTGATACCAGGAATGAGTTGGGCCAAAGGGCCTGTTAGCGCTGTGTATCTCTGCACTAAACTGTAAAACGATGGAGAGGAAGCCAGCGGGCGGGTCAGGCAGTAACTGACTCTATGACCCATCAGCCTCTCACACAGCTCTGGGGAATCGGGCACTCACCTGAGCACTTTGTAGGGCTTGGTGGAGAGGTCCAGGTCGAACCAGGCCAGGCGACTGTCGTAGCTCCCACAGATCACATTGTCACCTGTCAACAAACCCCGCAGCAGACATTAGCCCTCGTAACAGGACGCAGGCGTGCACACACACACACACACACACAAACACACACGCGCACGCACGCGCACACACGCATGCACACGCACACACACTCACACACATGCGCTAACACTATCAACTCCGTCTACACGGAGTTTGTACCTTCTCCCCGTCTCCGCATGCGCTTTCACCAGGATCTCCCACCACCCCTACAGTCAGTGCCCCGGCCACAGCCCCTGTGACCCTGTGGTCCCTCTGGTCACTGTCCTGTGGTCACTGCCCTGTGGTCACTGTTGTCCCTGTGGTCACTGCCCTGTGGTCCCTGCCCTGTGGTCACTGCCCTGTGGTCACTGTTGTCCCTGTGGTCACTGCCCTGTGGTCCCTGCCCTGTGGTCACTGTTGTCCCTGTGGTCACTGCCTTGTGGTCCCTGTGGTCACTGCCCTGTGGTCACTGCGCTGTGGTCACTGTTGTCCCTGTGGTCACTGCCCTGTGGTCACTGCCCTGTGGTCCCTGTGGCCACTGCCCTGTGGTCACTGTTGTCCCTGTGGTCACTGCCCTGTGGTCACTGCCCTGTGGTCACTGCCCTGTGGTCCCTGTCCTGGCCACTGTCATGTGGTCACTGCCCTGTGGTCACTGCCCTGTGTGGTCACTGCCCTGTGGTCCCTGTGGTCACTGCCCTGTGGTCACTGCCCTGTGGTCACTGCCCTGTGGTCACTGCCCTGTGGTCCCTGCCCTGTGGTCCCTGTGGTCACTGTCCTGTGGTCCCTGTGGCGTCTGTCATGTGGTCTCTGCCCTGTGGTCACTGCCCTGTGGTCACTGCTCTGTGGTCACTGCCGTGTGGTCCCTGTGGTCACTGCCCTGTGGTCACTGCCCTGTGGTCCCTGTGGCCACTGTCATGTGGTCACTGCCCTGTGGTCACTGCCCTGTGGTCACTGCCTGTGGTCCTGTGGTCCCTGTGGTCACTGTGGTCACTGCCCTGTGGTCACTGCCCTGTGGTCACTGTGGTCACTGCCTGTGGTCACTGCCCTGTGGTCACTGCCCTGTGGTCCCTGTGGTCACTGCCCTGTGGTCACTGCCCTGTGGTCCCTGTGGCCCCACTGTCCTGTGGTCACTGCCCTGTGGTCACTGCCCTGTGGTCCCTGTGGTCACTGTCCTGTGGTCACTGTCCTGTGGTCACTGTCCTGTGGTCACTGTCCTGTGGTCACTGTCCTGTGGTCACTGTCCTGTGGTCACCTGTGTCCTGCCCTGTGGTCACTGCCCTGTGGTCCCTGTGGTCACTGCCCTGTGGTCACTGTCCTGTGGTCACTGTCCTGTGGTCACTGTCCTGTGGTCACTGTCCTGTGGTCACTGTCCTGTGGTCACTGCCCTGTGGTCACTGTCCTGTGGTCACTGTCCTGTGGTCACTGCCCTGTGGTCACTGCCCTGTGGTCACTGTGGTCCTGTGGTCACTGTGGTCACTGTCCTGTGGTCCCTGTGGTCACTGTCCTGTGGTCACTGTCCTGTGGTCACTGCCCTGTGGTCACTGTTGTCTCTGTGGTCACTTTCCTGTGGTGACTGTCCTGTACCCACTGTCCTGTGGTCCCTGTCCTGTGGTCACTGTCCTGTGGTCACGGCCCTGTGGTCACTGTCCTGTGGTCACTGCCCTGTGGTCACTGCCCTGTGGTCACTGTCCTGTGGTCACTGTGCCCTGTGGTCACTGTCCTGTGTCCCTGTGGTCACTGCCCTGTGGTCACTGTCCTGTGGTCACTGCTCTGTGGTCCCTGTGGGTCACTGTCCTGTGGTCACTGTCCTGTGGTCACTGTCCTGTGGTCACTGTCCTGTGGTCACTGTGGTCACTGTCCTGTGGTCACTGTTATGCCTGTAGTCACTGTCCTGTGGTCACTGTCCTGTGGTCCCTGCACTGTGGTCCTGTGGTCACTGTCCTGTGGGCCACTGTCCTGTGGTCACTGTCCTGTGGTCACTGTCCCTGTATCCCTGTAGTCACTGTCCTGTGGCCACTGTCCTGTGGTCACTGTCCTGTGGTCACTGTCCTGTGGTCACTGTCCTGTCCTGTGGTCACTGTCCTGTGGCCACTGTCCTGTGGCCACTGTCCTGTGGTCACTGTCCTGTGGCCACTGTCCTGTGGTCACTGTCCTGTGGTCACTGTCCTGTGGTCACTGTCCTGTGGTCACTGTCCTGTGGTCCACTCCTGTGGTCTGTGGTCACTGTCCTGTGGTCACTGGTCCTGTGGTCACTGTCCTGTGGTCACTGTCCTGTGGTCCACTGTGGTGTGCCCTGTGGTCACTGTCCTGTGGTCACTGTGTCACTGTCCTGTGGTCACTGTCCTGTGGTCACTGTCCTGTGGTCACTGTCCTGTGGTCACTGTCCTGTGGTCACTGTCCCTGTGGTCACTGCCCTGTGGTCACTGTCCCTGTGGTCACTGTCCTGTGGTCACTGTCCTGTGGTCACTGTCCTGTGGTCACTGTCCTGTGGTCACTGTCCTGTGGTCCCTGTGGTCACTGTCCCTGTGGTCACTGCCCTGTGGTCACTGTCCTGTGGTCCCTGTGGTCACTGCCCTGTGGTCACTGCCCTGTGGTCACTGTTGTCCCTGTGGTCACTGCCCTGTGGTCACTGTTGTCCCTGTGGTCACTGCCCTGTGGTCACTGTTGTCCCTGTGGTCACTGTCCTGTGGTCAGTGCCCTGTGGCCCCACACTTACCGCCGGGGTGAATGGCCATACTGGACACCCACTTGCAGTTGGCCATCAGCTTCTTGGTCAGCTCCTGCTTGAGCAGATTGTAGACACGCACGTATCGCTGGGTGGCCACGAAGAAGAAGGGGCGTACGGGGTGGAAGCTGACGCACTGCACCAGCCCCTTGTTCTTGCGGAAGGGGTTCTGGCTGCGCCGCTTGCTCAGCTGGTGGATCAGCACCTGGGCGTTGCCGTTGTCGGGGATCACCGTGGCCAGGTAGTCACCCTTGCCGTGCCACGTCACCTGCTTCACCAGCTGCAGACACAACACCAGGCTCAGTCAGCCAACAAGCACAACAACACACAGCAACACCGTCAGGCCATTCTGCCCATCCAGCCTAACCCACCATTCAAACATGGCCGACCCATCTTCCCCTCTCAATCCCATTCTTCCCTTAACTTTTGACGCCCTCCCCAATCAAGATGAGCCTACAAGTTGAGACCCTTCTTCAGAATGGTTTGTGGATGTCCCTCCACAGATGCCTGCCTGACCCACTGAGTTCCTCCAGCACATTGATCACGTTTATATGTCTGGGGAGCAGAATTAGGTCATTCGGCCCCTCGAGCCTGCTTCGCCATTCAATCATGGCTGATCCATCTCCCTCTCCACCCCGCTCTCATGCCTTCTCCCCGGAACTTTTGACGCCCTTCCCAATCAAGGATCTATCAATCTCTGCTTTAAAAATAGCCAATGACTTTTGTACAGACACCTGGATATGGAGATTAGTATAACTTGGCAGAGACATGATGTTCCTGTGCTGTAATGTTCACCATCCTGTAACCCCTACTAGAGACACACACAAAATGCTGCAGTGACTCAGCGGGTCAGGCAGCACCTCCGGAGAAAAGGAATAGCTGGCGTTTTGGGTTGAGACCCATCTTCAGACTGAGAGTCAGGGGAGAGGGAAACAAGAGATATAGAAGGTGATGTAGAGAGATACATAGAAACAGGTGCAGGAGTAGGCCATTCGGCCCTTCGAGCCTGCACCTCCATTCAATATGATCATGGCTGATCATCCAACTCAGTATCCTGTACATGCCTTCTCTCCATACCCCCTGATCCCTTCAGCCACAAGGGCCACATCTAACTCCCTCTTAAATATAGCCAATGAACTGGCCTCAACTACCCTCTGTGGCAGAGAATTCCAGATTCACCACTCTCTGTATGAAAAATGTTTTTCTCTTCTCGGTCCTAAGAGACTTCCCCCTTATCCTTAAACTGTGTGACCCCTTGTTCTGGACATCCCCAACATCGGGAACAATCTTCCTGCATCTAGCCTGTCCAACCCCTCAAGAATTTTGTAAGTTTCTATAAGATTCCCCCTCAATCTTCTAAATTCTAGCGAGTACAAGCCGAGTCTATCCAGTCTTTCTTCATATGAAAGTCCTGACATCCCAGGAATCAGTCTGGTGAACCTTCTCTGTACTCCCTGTACTATACTAGACTGTACTACAGAACAAATGAATGAAAGATATGCTAGGAAGTAGTTAGGATGATAGAGGAGAGAGGCCATAGCTGGCTGTGGGAGACCTTGTTGTGTGTGATGGTGAGACGGAAGCCTGTGTCGTAGGCCTCTCCCTCTGCAGCTGCCCACTCGGCCGGCTGAGGGGCCTCCTCCTCCGGCTTCTCAAAGGCGGCCATCAGCTGGTCCGTCGCACTGTACAGCAGCCGGTCACCCAGGCTGGGGTTGATGATAATCACCGACTGCTCACTGTAAAACAAACACAAACATGCCTGTTCAGCACACGCCCAATACACCACTCGACCCACTCGACACACTCGCCCATGCCGCGCAGTCCCACTCTGCACAGACAAACCTGTCTATAGCTCTTGGCTCATTATCTTTCACGTGCACATGGAGATACAGTGAAATGTTTGAAGTGAAATCAGATTGAGCGGATACAGCAGGGGAACGGTCCCACCGAGCCCGCGCCGACCAGCGATCCCTGCACACTTACACTAGCCTACACACACCGGGGACAATTTACAATCTTTACAGAAGCCAATACACCTACAAAACCTCTACGTCTTTGCCATGTGTGTGTGGGAGGAAACCAGGGCACCCGAAGAAAACCCCACGTGGTCACGGGGCGAACATGCAAACTCCGTACAGACAGCACCTGTAGTCAGGATTGAACCCGGTTCTCTGGCGCTGTGAGGCAGCAACTCTACCATGCCCCACAGTCATTACACAGAGTGTCCGAGCCCCAGGAACGCAGGTCTGTACTCACACAGCTAAAGCCACCAGACAGTGGGCAGGGTTCGGGTTCCACGCGATGCTCTTCACTGCCCCTTCCACCTCGATGGTCTTCACGCAGCGGGCCGTGGAGACCTCCCAGAAGCGAACGGTGTGGTCATCCGAGCCTGTGGGGGAGGGGGGGGGGGGGGGGGGAGGGGGGGGATGGTCAGTGGATTCAGGGAACCAGCCACTTGCTCGTGGGGGGAAGAGTCTGTGTGGGCTTCACCTGCTCAAAACTGAGGGAACATGGCACTGAATGAAGTCTCCACACTCTGGCTACTGAAATTCCTATTCTTCTCCATTTTGAAGTGACATCCTTTAATTCTGAGGCTGTGCCCTCTGGTCCTAGACTCTCCCACTAGGGGAAACATCTACTCTATCCAGGCCTTTCACTAACCGGTCGGTTTCAATGACATCGAGTGGTCTCACATCCTACCTGTGAGTTATCAAACCAGGCAGTGGCCTAACCAGCATTTAACTGTTCTTCACTCACTCACTAAAACATTTGTCTATTTCTTTCATGCATCTCTGCGCAAACACTCCAAGCCCCTAAATTAATGTGATAGGAGCAGAATCATGCCATTCGGCCCATCAAGTCTACTCCAGCATTCAATCATGGCTGATATATCTCTCCCTCCTAACCCCATTCTCCTGCCTTCTCCCCATAACCCCTGAAACCTGTACTAATCAAGAATCTATCTATCACTGCCTTAAAAATATCCACTGATGGCCTCCACAGCCTTCTGTGGTAAAGAATTCCACAGATTCACCACCCTCTGACTAAAGAAATTCTTTACAAAAGACTGACTAAAGAAAGAAGAAAGACTGGATAGACTCGGCTTGTACTCGCTAGAATTTAGAAGATTGAAGGGGGATCTTATAGAAACTCACAAAGTTCTTAAGGGGTTGGACAGGCTAGATGCAGGAAGATTGTTCCCGATGTTGGGGAAGTCCAGAACATGGGGTCACAGTTTAAGGATAAGGGAAAAATCTTTTAGGACCGAGATGAGAAAACCATTTTTCACACAGAGAGTTGTGAATCTGTGGAATTCTCTGCCACAGAGGGTAGTTGAGGCCAGTTCATTGGCTATATTTAAGAGGGAGTTAGATGTGGCCCTTGTGGCTAAAGGGATCAGGGGGTATGGAGAGAAGGCAGGGATGGGATACTGAGTTGGATGATCAGCCATGATCATATTGAGTGGCGGTGCAGGCTCGAAGGGCCGAATGGCCTACTCCTGCACCTATTTTCTATGTTTTTATGTTTCCTCATCTCCTTCCAAAAGGAATGTCATTTAATTCTGAGGCTATGGCCTCTAGTCCTAGACTCTCCCACTAGTGGAAACTACCTCACCACATCCACTCTATCCAGGCCTCTCGTTTGGCAGTAGGTTCGACTAAGTTAACTCAATCTGTCTACATATCGCTTACACATTAATAGGAGACATGGTGTCGAGTCATGCAGCACCGAAACAGGCCCTTCGGCCCAACTCACCCACAACGATGCCCCATCTAAGCAAGTCCCATTTGACTGTGTTTGGCCCAGATCCCTCCAAACCTCTCATATCCGTGCACCCAGCCAAGTGTCTTTTAAATGTTGTCATTGTCCCAGCCGCAACTACCTCCTCTGGCGGCTCGTTCCTTACACCCACCACCCACTGTGTGAAAAAGCTGCCCCTCAGGTTCTCATTAAATCTTGCCTTGAACGCTCCCTATTAAATCTTTCCCCTCTCACCTTGCATGCAATGTCCTCTGGTTCTTGATTCCCCAACCCTGGGAACAAGTCTGCGTGCATTCACCCTTTCTACCCCCCCCCCCCCACCCCTCGTGATGTTATGCACCTGGATTGGTTTTAATTACGAGACGGCTACTGAAATTGCAGGAATACCAAATTTCACATCACATCATCACATTTGCAAAAACTAAAACTTGAATGTTGAGTAAGTGCGATGGTTTGGAAACCTGAATTGAAAGCAGAGCGAGTGCAAAGTGCTTGCAGACGGGCAGGCTGAGTTGTAGACACACCAAGCACGGCCATCTGTGTGCGTTTAGGTGTGCTGTTTAAACCCAGTGCCCCCTCCACCCTCCACCCCTCTCTCTGCCAGAGCTGGTGGGTCGTGTCCACACCGCACGCTCCCCCTCAGTTACCTCACCCATAGGTGGGCACCGTGCCAGCTGGCAGGAGCCTGGTCGGGACGGGAGCGAGCCCACCGCTAATGGTGGGGGAGGGGGGGGGGATAACCGCACAAAATCCACTCAGCGGGGATTGAAAGCTGGAATGGAAAACGAGGTAATTGCTTGTTTTCACCGTGCACCGTGTGGCAGGGTCGAGGAGCGATCGAGCCGCTCCCGTCTCCGGTTACACAGACGCACACAACCTGTGCCCGGGTGGTGCGAATAACAAAGCAACATTACCTCAGTGCCTGGCTGAATGATTTCAGCGGCTACAGAGCTGCTGATCAGAGCAGCAGCAGCAGCAGCAGCAGAAATGTTACAGCTTCCCTTTCAGTGCCTCCGCCACCACCCACCCTCCCCGCAGCCGGTTGTTTTTAACAGCACTGACAAGGACAATGTGGGGAGGAAAGGAACGCGCTGCTACCTGATGCCAACCACTGGCCGCTGGGTGAGACGCTGATGCAACGCACCAGGTTGGTGTGCCCTGTGTAAACCTGCAACACAGAGGCAGAGGGTGAGCAGGAGCGGGCAGTACCACACTGGCATTGTGTACACCACCGACACAACAGAACAATGACATGCTGACACTACAGGCCCACAAACACAGTAACACACTGATCACAACATGTAGAAGAATCAGTCAACAGTACCGTCAAATAATCAATAAACGATCAGTTATGTGTGGGAAGGAACTGCAGATGCTGGTTCGCATCGAAAATAGACACAAAATGCTGGAGTAACGCAGCGGGATGGGCAGCATCTCTGGGGAAAAGGAGTGGGAGACCCTTCCTCAGACTGGGCTAGAAAGGGTCACAGCCCGAAATGTCACCCATTCCTTCTCTCCAGAGAGGCTGCTGCCTGTCCCGCTGAGCTACTCCAGCATTTTGTGTCGATCTTCAACACAATAAGTTAGTTTAGTTTAGACTTTGGAGATGTAGCACGGGAACAGGCCCTTCGGCCCATCAGGTCCACACTGACCAGCGATGCCCGCACATTAACACTAATTAATAACCATAATTGTTTTGACAAGAATGATGCGTGGATCAGGGGGTATTTAGCTGCAGGGACAGACTGCAGATTGGACTGTTTTCTCTGGAACGTTGGAGGTTGCGGGGAGACCTCGTAGAAGTATATACAATGAAGAGAGGCATAGACAGGGTAGAGAGTCAGAACCTTTTTCCCCGGGGCGGACATGTCCAATACTGGAGGGCACAGCTTTAAGTGAGAGAGGCAACGTTTTAAGGAGATGCGTGTGTCAAGTGGTTTTTTTTTTACCATACAGAGGGTGGTGGGTGTGTGAAACATGTTGCCAAGGTTGGTCGTTGAGGCTGGTACAACAGAGACTTTTACAGAGGCATATGGATATGCAGGAGATGGAGGGATATGATTACTTTCAGGTGGTCTTGGCAGCAGGTCTAGCATGGACATTGTGGGCTGAAGGGCCTGTCCTTGTGCTGTACTGATCCACGTTCTATCAGTGTGATGCTGGGTCACCATGTCTGTAGTGCAACCAAAGACACAGTCCAGAGAGGATCATAGCTGTTGAGGTTTCGTGCTGTGCAGTGTCCGTGCCTGATGGTAGGTGGGATGAAGGGGTTTTTGGACCCAGTTCACGGTTTTGGTGATATGCAACAGTACAGGATCAGGCCCTTCTGTCAACAGTATCCGTGCTAAACACGATGCCGTTAAACAAATCTCCTCCGCCTGCACGTGATCCATATCCCTCCATTCCCTGCACATCCATGCGCCTATCCCCCACTATTGTATCCCCTCCATCAATAACCCCCCCCCCCCACCCGACACCACGTTCCAGAGATTAGCTTAACTTGGCATCATGCTCAGCACAGACATTATGGGCCAAAGGGCCTGTTCCTGTGCTGGACCGTTCAGTGTTCTACGTCCAGTATATATTTCACTTCAGATTCCAGCATCTGCAGTCGCTTGTGTCTTCACCCTGTCGCCTCCTCTCCTGTCACGTGGACCCCCCCCCCCAATCAATCCCCCCCACCCCCGCCGTACAGCACTCACCAGCGCCTGAGTAGTGGGGAACGGCTGCAGATCCTTCGGCTTGGGAAGCTTTGGAATCAGATCTTCTGGATCCACGTTCACCTGAGGGGAAAAGCCACGGATATTATTCTTCTGCCTTACGAGGATGTCGCCAGGACTCGAGGGCGTGGGCTATAGGCACAGGTTGAGTAGGCTGGGTCTCTATTCCTTGGAGCGCAGGAGGATGAGGGGTGATCTTATAGAGGTGTAGAAAATCATGAGAGGAATAGATCGGGCAGAGTCTCTTGCCCAGAAAAGGTGAATCGGGAACCAGAGGACATAGGTTTAAGGTGAAGGGGAAAAGATTTAATAAGGAATTTGAGGGGTAACTTTTTCCCACAAAGGGTGGTGGGGGTATGGAACTGCCCTGGGAGCAGCAGGAAGCTGCCAGAGGAGGTAGTTGAAGCTGGGATGATCTCAATGTTTAAGAAACAGTTGGACAGGTACATGGATAGGACGGGTTTGGAGGGATATGGGCCTCTCGCGGGCAGGTGGGACTAATGTAGCTGGGACATTGTCGGCCGGTGTAGACACGTTGTGCCGAAGGGCCTGTTTCCACACTGTATCACTCTAAGACTCTATGCCTTGCACTGAGCAGGGGTCTCAGTGGAGTAATCCCGCAGGATGTGTCCAGTGCAGACTGTCCCACACCAGGTGCTCAGAGTAGAGGGAGCGCCGCACTGTCGAGAGGATGCCATTGGGACTGGGATGGACCAAGGCCTTGGCTGCCCGTCCATGGGTTGTGAAGGATCCCGATCCCGCGGCAAGGTGCGGCGCAGAGCGGAGCATTTTGCCAGTGCCTTGGTCAATTGTAGTTTAGTTTACAGCGCGGAAACAGCACCCTCGGCCCACTGAGCCCACACCGACCAGCGATCACCCCGCACACTAGCACTATGCTACACACACTAGGGACAATTTACAACTTTACCAAAGCCAATGAACCTACAAAACCTGCACGTCTTTGGAGTGTGGGAGGAAACCGGGGCACCCGGAGAAAACCCACGAGGTCACGGGGAGAACGTACAAACTCCATACAGACAGCACCCGTAGTCAGGATCAAACCCAGGTCTCTGGCGCTGTAAGGCAGCAACTCTACCGCTGCGCCACCGTGCCACCCTCAATGTTGAATGTTTGTCCACCAACACCAAAACCAGACTGAGCGGCCGTTTACCCAACAACCCTTGTGGGATCTTGGTGTTGGTGGTGTTGGCTTATCACTGACACGTGTGCCGATACACAGGGGAGAGCTGTGTTGGTGAGCTATCCACTCAGTTCGCACTGTACATTATTAGTGACATCAGGCATAGGAAAATATACCACAGTGCAGGACACAGTGTTACAGCGTTACAGATGCAGAGGGAAAAAAAGCGTAAGATCTGCTATGAGGTGGGTTGGAAGATTGGGACTACTTCCTAGCTTATGGGAGGACCATTGAGTAGTCTGATAACAGCGGGGAAGAAGCTGTTTCTGAAGCTGCATAAGTCGGCAGCTGTGTCTGCCCGCACAGAGGACTTAGTTTAGAGATTCATCACGGAAACAGGCCCTTCGGCCCACTGAGTCCACTCTGACCACCGATCACCCATTCACATTAGTTCTACATTATCCCACTAACGCATCCGTTCCCTACACACCAGGGGCAATTTACAAAGGGCCAATCCACCGGCACGTCTTTGGGATGTGGGAGGAAAACGGCTCTAGCAGCCGCGCCACCACTCAGAGCAGGTGGTAGCGACAGGGCTGCTGTTCAATGGGAGACAGTGTGCGTCAGCGTGCAGCGGCCAGCAAGGCTGAACCTACCCTCATCTTGCGTTGCCGCGGGCAGAGGTAGAGGTCCAGGCAGCGTTCAAAGCGCTCGTGGATGAAGCGTGAAAACGCCGGCACGGCGCGCAACGACCCAAACGTCTTGGGGAGGAAGTTGAGTTTCCGTTCCTCGGGCTCCTGCTGCTCCCAGGCCAGTCGCTGCAGAGAGAGAGAGAGAGAGGGAGTGAAGGACAGTCAGTGAGATGAAGACACACACACACACACACAATTCAATTGAATTAATCCACCAGGCTTAGCACGGGCATCCCCTCCAGTCAGCCTCGGCAAGAGGAACCAAGGAACAATTTGATTATAGAAACACGGAACTGCAGATGTTGGTTTACATATAAGGACACAAAGTGCTGGAGTAACTTAGCAGGTCAGGCAGCATCTGTGGAGAACATGGATAGGTGACGTTTCTGGGCAGGACCTTTCTTCAGACTGATTGTGTTAGGGGGGGGTGGAAGGGAAGAAAGCTGGAAGAGAGATGGGACAGGACAAAGGTTGGCGAGTTACAGGTGGATAGAGATGAGGGGGGTTTGGATCTGTGCAAGAGTAGCAAGAGTTCTTTACCCTCAGAGGCACATCTCAAAAGGGACCTTCAGAAGGACATATCTAAGTCATCAGTTTCAGTTTAGTTTATTGTCACGTATACCGAGGTACCGTGAAAACCTATTGTTGCGTGCTATCCAGTCAGCGGAAAGACAATACATGATTACAATCGAGCCATTCACAGTGTAGAGATATATGATAAGGGAATAACGTTTAGTGCAAGGTAAAGCCAGCAAAGTGATCAAGGATAGTCCGAAGGTATAAGCTGGAGTAACTCAGCGGGTCAGGCAGCATCTCTGGAGAAAGGGAATAGGCGACGTTTCGGGTCGAGACCCTTCTTCAGACTGAGAGTCAGGGGAAAGGGAAACGAGAGATATAGATGATGATGTAGAGAGATACAGAACAAATGAATGAAAGACAAGCAAAAAAGTAACAATGATAAAGGAAACTGGCCATTGTTGGCTGTGTGCTTGGTGAAAACGAGTTACAGGGGAAGATGGGAACATGAGAATGAGATCTCGGGGATAGATTGGATCTGTGAATACACAAGAGTAGCAAGAGTTCTTTAAACAATTCAAAGGCACATAGACTCAAAAGGGACCTTGAAGAAATTTTATCCAAAGTCTCTCCCAGATGCGATAAAGGTTTATTTCAAAACGCTAATATAACACATTCATTTGTAGGATGTACAAAGTTGAAAAATTTTGGAGTGATATATTTGATATATTTCAAAGTCAAGCAAGAATAGAACCCAAAACAGAATGATATTATAATCGAGATACCATTCACAAAATGTTTTTAGAGATATATGTTATAATTGGAAGAAATTGTTTAAATTTTGGCAAGGTAAACCACCAGCAAATGTGATCAAGGATAGTGGACATAGAAGCCTTGAAGAAATGGAGTAATAGATAAATCATTCTTAAGGTCAGTTGGCAGCATCATCGACGGAGAAAGCGGACCGTAGGATTGCTGAGTTTGACGTGGATAGATCTACCTTCTTCAGATTTGAAAAAAGTCTTTTAAGGGGAAACTATTTCTACTTTCCACTTTCTCTCTTCCTTTTTTATTTTTTATATACGCACTTCACGTTTTTCTACTCTCTACCATCTATTTTTCCACTTTTTCCTCTTTCTATTGTTTTCTTTTTCTTGTCTTGCTTACTTCCTTCTCATAACATAAAATTAGAGGTTGTACATAGAATGGATTACGGTATGACATAGTTGGCACCTAAAATTAGGTTCCACTTGTTTTGTGCTGTATTAACTTCTAATAAAATAAAAAAATAAAAAAAACCAAAAAAAAACAAAACAAAAAAAAAAGAAAACGAGTTACAGACAATGAGACTCAACAAGACGACTTTGAAGCTAGTACGACTTGGGTGGGGGAGGGATGGAGAGAGAGGGGATGCAAGGGTTACTTGAAGCTAGAGAAATCCGAGGGTCACAAAAGAGGTGGATAGTAGTTCAGCACTGCTCTCTAGCTGTGCTAGGATGATCTAGTTGCCTGATAACAGCTGGGAAGAAACTGTCTCTGAATCTAGAGGTGTGTGTTTTCACACTTCATGGCCGCATGCATGACCACGTTGACTAAACCCTGACTCTCAGTCTGAAGAAGGGTGTCGAACCGATAAAGTCACCCACTCCTTCACTCCAGAGATGCTGCCTGTCCCGCTGTGTTACTCCGGCATTTTGTGTCGACTTTCTCTGCACTCTCTCCAGCTTAATGGCATCTTTCCGACAGCAGGGCCGACCAGAACAGAAGACATTACTCCTCACCTCTTCGTCCGTTAGCAAGTATTCGGGCGGGGGGTTGTAAGACTCTTCGTGCCCGGGGAGCTTGAGCTTTGGTGCGGGAACGTGCATCTTATGGCGGCCCAGGATTGCATTGGGATCCTCTTTGGCCCACAGGTCGTAGTACTGTGGTGTGTCGTCCCGTGGCTTGCGAGGCTTGATCCAGCCCATCTTGATCGCATGCACCAGCTTCGAAACCTACAACCGGGCACAAATACCGGGATTGAGAAGGATGAGAGGCCACCTTATAGGATTCTTACGGGATTGGACAGGTTAGATGCAGGAAACATGTTCCCCATGTTGGGGGAGAGTCTAGAACCAGGGGTCACAGTTTATGAATAAGGGCTAGACCATTTAGGACTGAGATGAGGAAAAACAATTTTGACCCAGAGAGTTGTGAATCTGCGGAATTCTCTGCCACAGAAAGCTGTGGAGGCCAATTCACTGGATGTTTTCAAGAGAGTTAGATTTAGCTCTTAGGGCTAACGGATTCAAAGGATATGGGGAGAAAGCAGGAAGGAGGTACTGATTTTGGATGATCAGCCATGATCATATTGAATGGCGGTGCTGGCTCGAAGGGCCGAATGGCCTACTCCTGCATCTATTTTCTATGAATGTTAAGACTGCATAGACCACGAGGATGACAACCCATGAAGAGCTGCCAGCATGAAGACCTCTCCAGGAAGGTCCATGCGTCTGTAGAAGAGGCATGGTTCCGGGAGCCTGGACCAATGCTACCTCCAAATCCCCTCGAACTCCGAGTAGGCTGATCGAGGACCAGAGGACATCAGTTCAAGGTGACGGGGAAAAGATTTAATAGGAATCTGAGGGGTAACTTTTTCCAGACAAAGGGTGGTGGGTGCATGGAACAAGCTGCCAGAGGAGATAGTTGAGGCTGGGACTATCCCAACATTTAAGGAACTGTTAGACAGGTACATGGGTGGGACAGGTTTGGAGGTATATGGACCAAACGCTGGCAGGTGGGACTAGTGTAGCTGGGACATGTTGGTGTGGGGCAAGTTGGGCCGAAGGGCCTGTTTCCACACTATATCACTCTATGACTGGGACACAGGGGATGGGGAGGAAAAGAAGGGGAGGAATCATTTAAAAGTTGCTGCTCGAATCTGTTTGGGGTAAAAACAAAATAGCAGTTGCCAGATCTTACCTTCTCCTTCTCGATGAGCGATGGGATGAAGCTGCGTTTGTGAGCTGGGTGATTGGTCACCGGGTGGATCATTGTCTCGTGGGTAAAGAAGTCAATGGAAGACTAAACAAGGAGGAGATGGCAGGAGTTCAAAAACGGTTCAAACATTTTACAGCACACTACCTTCTACATGGAGAACTATACTCTACGCCCACAAACAGTTCTTCATTTCCCACCAAGAACTGATCAACACGCACTGAGAATGGCTGCAAATCAGATTTAATCAGCAAAGGAAGTGGGCTGCGAGAAATATCTGGGATGAGGTAGGGAGGGTGGGATTAGATTAAGCAGGAATTCAATAAAAGGTGCAGGAAGGAACTGCAGATGCTGGTTTACACCGAAAATAGACAAAAGTGCTGGAGTAACTCAGCGGGACAGGCGGCATCTCCGGAGAGAAGGAATGGGCGACGTTTCGGGTCGAGACCCTTCTTCCAAAGTTGGATGATCAGCCATGATCATATTGAATGGCGGTGCAGGCTCGAAGGGCCGAATGGCCTACTCCTGCACCTAATTTCTATGTTTCTATGTTTCAGACTAAGAGTCATGGACTCTCAATCCGAAGAAGGGTCTCGTGCCGAAACGTCACCCATTTTCCTCATCTCAATAAAATAAAAGGATTGTCGACATGTGGAATGAGCTGCCAGAGAAAGCTATAGGAGGGGATACAATTATGGCTTTCAATAGACATATATGGATAGGAAGGGTCCCAGAGGAGACACAAGGAACTGGAATCTGGAGCAAAACACATGGTGCTGAAGGGATCTCAGTGGGTCAGGCAGCATCTGTGGAGGGAATGGACACATGATGTTTCAGGTCAGGACCATTCTTCAGACCTCGTGTTTGGACCGGACCTTTCTTTAGACAGTCCTTGGGACTTAGAAGGGGTATGTGCCAAATGGGACAAGCCCAGACTGCCAAATTTATTGGAGTGAACAAGATGGGCCGAAGGGCCTGTATCCATGCTGTACTTTCACCTCTAGACTGCAGCTCAAATCCACACCAAATCTAATCTCTCTCACACTTGTGTGAGTGTTGTGTGCAGTTTTGGTATAGAAAGGAGGCCTTTAAGCTAGAATGAGTGCATGGAAGATTTGAGGACACTGCCAGGAGAGGTAGGGCAAGCTAGGATTACATTAGTGGAGCCCAGGAGGCTGAGAGGTGATCTCATAGAGGTGTATAAAATAACCAGGGCCATTGGTAGGGTGAATGTACGCAATCTTTTCCCCAGTGTAGAGGAATCAAGAATCAGGAATTTCAGGTGACAGAGGAGAGATTTAATCGGAAACTGAGGGGTAACCTTTTTATTCAGATGGTATACGGAACGAGCTGCCAGAGGAAGTAGTTGAGGCAGGTAATGTAAAAACATTTAAAAGACATTTGGACAAGTACATGGATGGGAAAGGTTTAGAGGGATATGGGACAAACAGTTAACGGGACAGTCGTAGATGAGGCATCCTGGTCGGCATAATAGGACCAGCAGATGCAGCATTTTGGGTGGCATGGATGCATTGGGCCGAAGGGCCTGTTTGTGTGCGGTATTGACAGATGGATCTCTTGCTGGCTGCAAGGCTCTGCAACAATTCTAACCTGGTTCGTTGTAAGTATGTTTATTGGCCAAGTATTCACATACAAGGAATTTGCCTTGGTGCTCCGCCCACAAGTAACAACATGACATACAGTGACAGTTATGAATGACTCAGAAAACACTAAACATTAATAATAATAAAACATTAATGCCACAATCTTATAATAAAGGGGAGGTCATTTAGGACTGAGGTGAGAAAAAACGTTTTCACCCAGAGAGTTGTGAATTTATGGAATTCCCTGCCACAGAGGGCAGTGGAGGCCAAATCACTGGATGGATTTAAGAGAGAGTTAGATAGAGCTCTAGGGGCTAGTGGAGTCAAGGGATATGGGGAAAAGGCAGGCACGGGTTATTGATAGGGGACGATCAGCCATGATCACAATGAATCTGGTTCCTGCACCTATTTTCTATGTTTCTATAAAGCACCATTGATCAAGCATGCGAACCAACAAAATACCAGATCAAAGGAAGGCTGTTGAGTAGAGCAACTACTCGTGGATAAAAACTGTTTTTATATCTAATGTGGGCCAAAGATAGACATAAAATGCTGCAGTAACTCAGCGGGACAAGCAGCATCTCTGGAGAAAAGGAATGGGCGATGTTTCGGGTCGAGACCCTTCTCCTTTGTGGGCCTCGAAGCTTCCCAAGTGGATTAGATGAGGTTCTCCACTTCACTCGACAGTAAGGCTGGGGGAAAGCGTGAGGTAGGACCGTCCAACAAACACAGTTGGGGAATATTCTTCACCAGGACTCACACACAAAACTGCAGGGGGGGGGGGAGGGAGAGTTGAAGAAACATCCACTGCCAGCACTGACATCCTTCACTCTAATAAGCGCTGGGGGAAAAATTCCTTTCAAAGGTCGCCTGCCTCAAGACATTTCGTCTGTCCCCGAGGGCTGATGGTGAGACAGATTTCACCATCTCCTGGCCAACCTGAGTGTTTTTGAAAGAGCAGACCGCATTCATGGCGATGAAGTATGTTCTGAGGAATTCAGTGTAAATTCTTTGGATGCAAATTTTGAACATCAGCCCAAGTTAAGAGACTATTAAAAACAAAAAAGTTGGAGTAACTCTTTAAGTTCAGAACTTCTGTAGGCTCAAAAATGTACGCAACAGGAGGAACCAGGGCCCTGTTGGTTGGCAGCTTTGAAGGGTACTGCATATTCAATAATACTTTTAACCTGGTGAAATCTGTCTGCGCTACAAGTCCCAGACTCCCACCTCCACTAACGTTCCTCCTCCACTCTAATCCATCCCTAATCATTCAGTTTGATTGATCCGTAGCTATGGACCGCTCTGAAGCAAAGCAATCCCTACCCTTCCCATGCCAACTCATCTGGGCCGTCAAACATTTATCGACTTGACTTGGGAATACAAGAGGCTGATTGGAGATTTATGAATCTCAGTCTCTCTGATCTTTTTCTCAGTTAAAATACTCAGATCCTGGCCACAACTTTGTAGATCTCCACTGAAGCTTTTAAGTGGTGTCAGATCTTAGCTGTGCCAAACCAGCCAGTAAACAGTGCCCTCCATAATGTCTGGGACTAAGACCCATCATTTATTTATTTGCTTCTGTACTCCACAATTTGCGATTTGTAATAGAAAAAAAATCACATGTGGTTAAAGTGAACATTGTCAGAGCTTAATAACGGCCATTTATATACATTTTGGTTTCACCATGTAGAAATTACAGCTGTGTTTATACATAGTCCCCCCATTTCAGGGCACCATAATGTTTGGGACACATGGCTTCACAGGCGTTTGTAATTGCTCAGGTGTGTTTAAATGCCTCCTTAATGCAGGTATCTTAAGAGAGCTCTCAGCACCTAGTCTTTCCTCCAGTTTTTCTATCACCTTTGGAAACTTTTATTGCTGTTTATCAAGATGAGGACCAAAGTTGTGCCAATGAAAGTCAAAGAAGCTATTATGAGACTGAGAAACAAGAATAAAAATGTTAGAGACATCAGCTAAACCTTAGGCTTACCAAATCAACTGTTTGGAACATCATTAAGAAGAAAGAGAGCACTGTTGAGCTTACTAATCGCAAAGGGATTGGCAGGCCAAGGAAGATCTCCACAGCTGATGACAGAAGAATTCTCTCTATAATAATGAAAAATCCCCAAACACCTGTCCGACAGATCAGAAACACTCTTCAGGAGTCAGGTGTAGATTTGTCAATGACCACTGTCCGCAGAAGACTTCATGAACAGAAATATAGAGGCTACACTGCAAGATGCAAAACACTGGTTAGCTGCAATAAAAGGGATGGCCAGGTTACAGTTTGCCAAGAAGTACTTAAAAGAACAACCACAGTTCTGGAAAAAGATCTTGTGGACAGATGAGACTAAGATTAACATATCAGAGTGATGGCAAGAGCAAAGTATGGAGGAGAGAAGGAACTGCCCAAGATCCAAAGCATACCACCTCATCTGTGAAACACGGTGGTGGGGGTGTTATGGCCTGGGCATGTATGGCTGCTGAAGGTACTGGCTCACTTATCTTCATTGATGATACAACTGCTGATGGTAGTAGCATAATGAATTCTGAAGTGTATAGACACATCCTATCTGCTCAAGTTCAAACAAATGCCTCAAAACTCATTAGTCGGGGGTTCATTCTACAGCAAGACAATGATCCCAAACATACTGCTAAAGCAACAAAGGTGTTTTAAAAAGCTAAAAAATGGTCAATTCTTGAGTGGCCAAGTCAATCACCCAATCTGAACCCAATTGAGCATGCCTTTTATATGCTGAAGAGAAAACTGAAGGGGACTAGCCCCCAAAACAAGCATAAGCTAAAGATGGCTGCAATACAGGCCTAGCAGAGCATCACCAGAGAAGACACCCAGCAACTGGTGATGTCCATGACTTCAAGCAGTCATTGCATGCAAAGGATATGCAACAAAGTACTAAACATGACTACTTTCATTTACATGACACTGCTGTGTCCCAAACATTATGGTGCCCTGAAATGGGGGGGGGACTATGTATAAACACTGCTGTAATTTCTACATGGTGAAACCAAAATGTATAAAAATGGTCTTTAATAAAATCTGACAATGTGCACTATAACCCCATGTGATTTTTTCTATTACAAATCAAAAAGTGTGGAGTATAGAGGCAAATAAATAAACGATGGGTCTTTGTCCCAAACATTATGGAGGGCACTGTATGTCATCTGCTTTTTGACTCCCCTACTCTGGGCGAAAGACTGTGTGCATTTAGATGTTAGAATTTTGAGCAACAAACAGTGCTGGAGGAACTCTGCTGGTCAGACAGTGTCTGTGGAGGGAGAGGACAGTCTGAAGAACAGCCGCAACCCGAAACATCATCTGTCCATTCCTTCCACAGAGGCTGCCTGACCCGCTGAGTTCCTCCAGCACTTTGTGTTTTGGATCGGGGAACATCAGGAGCAGCATCAGAAGGAAAGCCTCTGCCTGCTGACCCGAGAAGAAGGAAGCTTGCTCGTGTTGCCAAAGCTCGGGCCTTGCGGTTATAAGATGCAGCATCTGGTCGGGACACTGATACAAGCACAGCTCTCCAACAGCCTCTAGTGACGGACATCTGAACTGCAGCAGGTTAGCACGAGAAGACAGGAGTAACTCAGCGGGTCAGGCAGCATCTCTGGAGAGAAGGAACGGGTGATGTTTATGGGTCGAGACCCTTCTTCAGACTGAGAGTCAGGGGAGGGGAGAGAGAGCGAGACCTAGGGATATGGAAGGCTAAGCTGTGAAAATGACAGATCAAAAGGGGGCGATGATCAAGGATGGTTCATTGTTAGCTCAGGGGAAGGTGACAACGAGGCATCCAATCAGTCAAATTTAATCAAAAGTCCAATGAAACTAATCGGAGAACTAGGGTGGGGGAGGGACGGAGAGAGAGGGAAAGCAAGGGATACTTGAATTGGAGAAGTCAATGTTCATACTGCTGGGGTGTAAGCTGCCCAAGTGAAATATGAGGTGCTGTTCTTCCAATTTGTGTTGGGCCTCACTCTGACAATGGAGGAGACCCAGGGAAGAAAGTCAGTGTGGGAATGGGAGGGGGTGTTAAACTGTTTGGCACCCGGGAGATCAGGTAGGTTGAAGCGGACTGGGCGGAGGAGTTCAGTGAAACGATGGCCGAGCCTGCACTTGGTCTCGCCGATGTACAGGAGTCCACACCTGGAACAGTGGATACAGTAGATGAGTTAGGAAGAGTGGACGAGTAGCTGGGCACTAGCTCCACTGTACTCACTCACCCAGCCCGCATCAGGCGTCTAGTCATTCAGCACGGAAACAGGCCCTTCCGCCCAACTTGTCTATGCTGACCAAGATGCCCCATCAACCCGAGTCCCACCTGGCCACGTTTGACTCGTATCCCTCTAAACCTTTCCTATCCAAATGCCTTATAAATGTTGTTAGAATACCTGCCTCAACTACCACCTCTCGTTCCATATACCCGTCACACATTGTGAAAAACGCGATGAAATGAGGCAATAGGTGCAGGAGTAGGCCATTCAGCCCTTTGAGCTAGCACCGCCATTCACTGTGTTCATGGCTGATCATCCACAATCAGTGCCCCGTTCCTGCCTTCTCCCCATATCCCCTAACTCCGCTATCTTTAAGAGCCCTATCTAGCTCTCTCTTGAAAGTATCCAGAGAACCGACCTCCACCGCCCTCTGAGGCAGAGAATTCCACACTCACCACTCTCTGTGAGAAAAAGTGTTTCCTCGTCTCCATTCAAAATGACTTACCCCTTATTCTTAAACTGTGGCCCCTGGTTCTGGACTCCCCCAACATCGGGAACATATTTCCTGCCTCTAGCGTGTCCAATCCCTTAATAATTTTATGTTTCAATAAGATCCTCTCTCATCCTTCTAAACTCCAGAGTGTACAAGCCCAGCCGCTCCATTCTTTCAGCATATGACAATCCCGCCATCCCGGGAATTAACCTTGTAAACCTACGCTGCACTCCCTCAATAGCAAGAATGTCCTTCTTCAAATTAGGGGACCAAAACTGCACACAATACTCCAGGTGTGGTCTCACTAGTGCCCTGTACAACTGCAGAAGGACCTCTTTGCTCCTATATTTGATTCCTCTTGTTATAAAGGCCAACATGCCATTGGTGTGTAAAATGAGCATAACTGACCTGAGAGAAGGATTCAAAGTTGGTAGATGTTCTGAAAATGATAAACTGAGAAAATTATTTCCACAAGCCCACGGAAAGGTGCTTGAAAGGGAATAAAATCTCCAACGCTCTAATGGATCCACAGAGTGGATTCCTTTCTTTGTTGTGAATGTTCTAGTTGTAGTAATGGAGGGAGCCCTCCTCCTTATCTAGCCAATTCTATCTAACAGGCTGGTCAATGGGACGGGCACGACTCCTCTTGTACGTCGTCCCGTCCCTCAAAATGTGTTGCTCTCCTTCAAACACCACTTTCATCAAAGTTACAGAAGAAACAGCCCCTTCCCACACCATGTCATCAAAGATTCCTACAGAAGAGAGAACATGGTTCAGATGGAGAGGAAGGCCCCCTCCATGCAGGCCGACTGGTTGAAGGTTGAAGAATCACCCAACCCGGAGTCACAGAGTTAGTTGACACAGTCGCTTTGGCCCAACTTGTTCACTCTGGGCTTGTCCCAATGGTCCAGCTCCTTCAAAACCTTTCCTATCTGTCAAAATATCTTTTATAGATAATTCACGGCGCTGTCTCCCGGCATTCAATCATCGTCCCCTTTGCCTTTGCTTGGCCCATATCCATCCCAAGCCGTTCATATCCATAATCCTGCCCAAATGTCTTCTAAAAGTCAGAATTGAATTTCCAGATAGAGGCGACTCTCCTGAGTGGAGAAACTTGCCCCCAAGTCCCTCTTAAATCTCTTCCCTCTCACCTTAAGCCTATGCATGCCCACTTTTAGAATCCTCTACCTCGGGAAAAAGACCGTGAGTGTTCACGTTATCCATGCCCCTCGTGATCTTGTGCACCGCAGTATGGTTCCTCCCCGCCCTCACTCAGCCTGTTACTGTACAAACGTCCCTGCTACTCCAACCTACCCCTCTAACTCGAGTCAGCAGGCCCAGGTAGCCTAATCCGTCTTCTAGGAGCAGGTCTGCAGGACAGAGCCCTAACGTCCAAGTTTTCAACACGCAACAGCTTAAACGCCACGAGTTGCATTTCTTCAGACCTCTCACCAGCCTCTGGGTGAAACAGTGTTTCGTCGTCTCCCTTCTCATCCTTCCACCAATTGCTTTAAATGTACCTTCCTGTTTCCGGATGTCTCTGAGGGAACCAAGTCCTTCCCATTTACTGTCTGGGCCCCTCGGTTTTATACACCTCAATTAAGTCTCCCCTCGGTCTCCTCTGTTCCAAAGAAAACAACCCGAGCTTATCCCATCTTAGCTCGTCTATAATTTTCCAGTGCTGGCAATATCCTTCTAAATCTCCTCTGCACCCTCTCCAGTACATTCACATTCCTGCTGAAATAAGGTGAGGGAGAACTGTGCACATATTTGTTCTCTATCCACCTCCAGCATCACCTCTCTCGTGCTCTGCCTCAATTAATACAAGGGAAGCGTCCTAAATGCTTTATTTAACCCACTCACTGACCAGTCCTGCCTTTTAACTTTGAAAAACTCCTTTGTTTTTTTAGCAGTATGTTTGGGATCATTGTCTTGCTGTAGTATGAACCACCAGCCAATGAGTTTTGAAGCATTTGTTTGAACTTGAGCAGATCTGTCTGTACACTTCAGAATTCATTATGCTACTACCATCAGCAGTTGTATCATCAATGAAGATAAGTGAGCCAGTACCTTCAGCAGCCATACATGCCCAGGCCATAACACCCCCACCACCGTGTTTCACAGATGAGGTGGTATGCTTTGGATCTTGGGCAGTTCCTTCTCTCCTCCATACTTTGCTCTTGCCATCACTCTGATATAAGTTAATCTTAGTCTCATCTGTCCACAAGACCTTTTTCCAGAACTGTGGTTGCTCTTGTAAGAACTTCTTGGCAAACTGTAACCTGGCCATCCTATTTTTGTGGCTAACCAGTGGTTTGCATCTTGCAGTGTAGCCTCTGTATTTCTGTTCGTGAAGTCTTCTGCGGACAGTGGTCATTGACAAATCCACACCTGACTCCTGAAGAGTGTTTCTGATCTGTCGGACAGCTGTTTGGGGATTTTTCTTTATTATAGAGAGAATTCTTCTGTCATCAGCTGTGGAGATCTTCCTTGGCCTGCCAGTCCCTTTGCGATTAGTAAGTTCACCAGTGCTCTCTTTCTTCTTAATGATGTTCCAAACAGTTGATTTTGGTAAGCCTAAGGTTTAGCTGATGTCTCTAACAGTTTTATTCTTGTTTCTCAGTCTCATAATGGCTTCTTTGACTTTCATTGGCACAACTTTGGTCATCATGTTGATAAACAGCAATAAAAGTTTCCAAAGGTGATGAAAAGACTGGAGGAAAGACTAGGTGTTGAGAGCTCTCTTATACCTGCATTAAGGAGGCATTTAAACACACCTGAGCAATTACAAACGCCTGTGAAGCCATGTGTCCCAAACATTATGGTGCCCTGAAATGGGGTGACTGTATAAACACAGCTGTAATTTTTACATGGTGAAACCAAAATGTATAAAAATGGCCGTTATTAAAATATGACAATGTGCACTTTAACCACATGTGATTTGTTTCTATTACAAATTTCAAATTGTGGAGTAGAGAGGCAAATAAATAAATGATGGGTCTTTATCCCAAACATTATGGAGGGCACTGTTTGAACTCCATGTAGACAGCACCTGTAGTCAGGATGGAACGCAGGTCTCTGGCGCTGTAAGTGCGTTAAGGCAGCAACTCTACCGCTGCACCACCGTGCCGCCCATTTAGCTCCAATTTCCCGTGCCTTTTGGTCCTCAACAAATTCCTGATCCAAATGCAACGATCGAATCACAAAGACCCACTCCCGCACTGTTCTTTAGGAGACCCAAAGCTATTGAGCAAGACGGCACAAGGTTCGCACCCAATTACCCCATCACTGTCCTGACCAGGCAGAGACTGGAATCTCCACAATCAGCTCACTTCATTCGCAACAAGATTCAGGAAAATACGATTCTCACCTGATAGGGATCAAACTTGGCGTCTCCAAACTGTCCCTTCTGTAGCCTGTGGACAAGATCTATCTGGTCATCTGTGAGTCGGATGTCAGTGCCGGTCATCTTATCTGGGACGGTACGCCTGTGGACAGGGAGAAAGCAATGAGGATGGGATTATGCAAGATTAGATCCTTTAATAATCTTCAGCACAGGAAAAGACAGTGCCAGGCAGCAGCTTTGAGACAGACATGACGTTTCACCACACATTTCCACAGATAGCTTCATCATACTTAATAAGTTAAAATCTATTGACTGAATTTATACTAAAACGCTGCCTCGGCAATTTTTGTGCATAATCAAGGACGAGTCGCACCCTGGCCAAGACTCTCCTCCCCTCTCATCCTCAGTTATGCAAGTGTGGTGCAATCACCTCCTTTGAGGGACAGGATCCCAGCTGCTATCAGGCACCTTCAGGGTGTGGAGTGGGAGAGCAGCGTTGGTCACTTATTGGACCCAGTTGGTTGACCCTCGGCCTCTGCCATCTTGATTGGACTTTTAGTTGCTACCTTGCCACTAAACCACTGATTCCCTTACATTATCTGATCATTGTTGTGGCTCGTCTGTTTTTGTCCGCTTTCTGCTGCCTTTACCACGCAACAAAAGCCACAGCACTGCACAGAGCACACGTGACAATAAACTGAATGGTAACTAACTGCGCAGTAGGAGCTGCAGATGTTGTCTATCCATTTCCCCCCACAGATCCTGCTTGATCCTCTGAGTTGCTCCAGCACTTTGTGCTTTGCTCAAGGGTGGGACGGGATTGGCAGCAGGTCAGGACCCCATGTTCCAAGGCTGAGAGAGAATGCAATCTGCAGTCCGCAAGATGGGGAGAAACACAAGCATTTCAGCAGTGTGAGCTCTTCTTCAGGAACTGCAGATGCTGGAGTAACGCACCGAGGCAGCATCTCCCCAAAATGGTTAGGTTAGCGGGTCAGGCAGCCTCTCTTCAGAAACTCAAGAAGATCAGTCGCATGAAACCAACTCCCTTCCATTGACTAATTATTTATACAGTTTTCACCCTAACCTCAGCAAGGACATTCAGCAGGCACAATCAAGGTTTACCAGGTAATTCCACCCTGGCCACTTCCTCTGCTCCCCTCTCCCATCACATCTGGAGTTTAGAAGGATGTGAGGAATCTCATTGAAACATCTCCAGATTCAGGGACAGTTTTCCCCAGCTGTTATCAGGAAACATGTTCCCAATGTTGGGGGAGTCCCAGAACCAGGGGCCACAGTTTAAGAATAAGGGGGTAACCATTTAGAACGGAGACGAGGAAAGATCGCTGAACTACTCTCTACCTCTTTGTGATCCCTCTCAATATGGTGACGGTGCATTTGGGCTTTACAGGAGCATATCACTGTGCTGTCCCTTATCATGTAGAACCAGGCACATTATGAAATGCACTCTTAAGTGATTCAATACTTGTCTTTCTGCTGACGAACTGTTAGCACGCAAAAAAAGCTTTTCATTTGCACCTCGAGCCAGCGTGACAATCAACTATATCTAACTAACGTCGCATCACGAGTGCCCTGTTTTCTATCCTTCCCCCCCAGATCCTGCTTGATTCCTTTATCTGAGTTGCTCCAGCACTTTGTGCTTTGCTCAAGGGTGGGGCGGGATTGGCAGCAGTGACAGGACCCGCATGTACAAGGTGAGAGAGTTTTGCTTCATCTCAGTCACAAATGGCAACACTCTCATTCAGAGTGTGGAGGAAGGATCTGCAGATGCTTGTTTACACCGAAATAGACCTGAAATGTACCAATGGAGTTCGATAGGCTGAAGCAGCATCTCTGGAGAAAAGTCATAGGAATCAGTCTGATCCAGAGGTGGTACAGTTTTGGTTGCCTAATTTTGGGTACAGTTTTGCAGTCCCCTAACTTGAGGAAGGACATTCTTGCTATTGAGGGAGTGCAGCGTAGGTTTACAAGGTTGATTCCCAGGGATGGCGGGACTGTCATATGTTGAGAGAATGCTGGGTTTGTAAACTCTGGAGTTTAGAAGGATGGGAGGGGATCTCATTGAAACATATAAGATTGTGAAGGGTTTGGACACGCCAGAGGCAGGAAACATGTTCCCGATGTTGGGGGAGTCCAGAACCAGGGGCCACAGTTTAAGAATAAGGGGTAAGCCATTTAGAACGGAGACGAGGAAAGATCGAGCACTTTCTCTTTCTCTTTGTGATCGGAGCCTCAATATGGTGACGGTGCATTAGTGGGATGTACAGGAGAATATCACTGTGCTGTGCATACGTGAGACAAGAACCAGGCAACCATTGAGTGACCAATGCACTCCTTAAGTGATTCAATACTTAAAGATTTCGGGAGACAAACTGATATGGGAACATGGAAAAATGGGTGCATGAGGAGTCCATTTGGACCTTCGAGCCAGCACCCCAGGAATTAAAATTGTAAATCTACGCTGATCCATCTAATATCAAGAATTCTGCCTTTTTCTCCAGGATCCTTTAATCACTCCTTCTACCCCTCAGGCAGCGAAGGTCGAGAACCCTCTCTGAACACATCCAGTGAATTAGACTCAAATTGCCTTCCGTGGCATCTCAGATTTCACTTGGGCAGATTTACAACTCCAGTGGGATGAAACTGTTTTATCCTAACTTCAGTAACCTAATTGGCCTCTCTCTCTCTATCCCACCCCCACCCAAGTCGCACCAGCTTGTCGTTCTCACCTAGCAAACAGCTAATCCTGAATCATCGTACTTTTTTGCATCTTTCATTCATTTGTTCTAAATCTCTCTCTCGACCGTCTAAACGTTTCCCTTTCCCCTTCTCTCCAGGATGAAGGGCCTGACCCGAAACGTCACCCCAGCCCTTTGTGTCCAGACCTGCTGGAGAATATTCAAGGCAGGTTGGCAGATTGTTAGATATTAAGAAATTCAAGGAATACGGGGCTAATGGATCAAGGTGAAAAGATCGTCTGCAGTTAAAAGTAATGGCAGAACGTGGATATCCTCCTGCGTAAATTCTATATGTTTTTAACACACACACACACACACACACACACACACACACACACACACACACACACACACACACACACACACACACACACACACACACACACACACACACACACACACACACACACACACACACACACACACACACACACACACACACACACACACACACACACACACACACACACACACACACACACGCACACACACACACCAGGCCAGAGGTTAAACCCAAAGTTCCTGCTATGTTTTCCATACCAGTAATCCGGATTCTCCATTTTATCCAGAAATTCATCCAGTTCATCCTTATTTCGGATTGGTTTGTAGATTTTCTTTCCATCTAGGTCATATCCGATGTGTGGATAGTCCTTGTACCATTCCATAGGGATATTGCCCACAGTATTCCGGATATCCTACAAAAATGTTGGGAAAAGAAGACATTTTACTTTCAACCAAATATCAACTGACAATCACTAAAATATCACTGAATATGACAACTGATCGCCCAGTGGGATGAATATTGATTTCTCTAACTTCAAGTAACTGCATTCCCTCTTTCTCCATCCTTCCGACAGCCAAGGAACCATAAAAAGATAAACAGCTCTGCCATCAAAAACATCCAGCAGTCACACAATAGCATGAACAGCAATTGTGGAGTTTCATTCATTAGATTTTGCGTTGCTCAATCTGTCCCCGACCACCCACAAGAACTCCACATCACATACAGCGCAGAAGATGGCCACCTGAGCCAACACAGGTCACGCTCCCCCATTCCCCACAGCCCTGCAACTCTTTGCCGGCATGGGTCCGATTTCCCTTTGAAGGTTCCTTCATGATCTGTAGCTCCAGCACTTCATCCAGCCGGGATCCAGATAATACAGCGCGGAAACAAGCCCTTCGACCCACCGAGTCCACGCCAACCGGCGATTACCCCGTGAGGGGGGTGAGAACAAAGGAGGAGCTGGCGAGGGGCACTTTGTAACGTTGTCAGCCCCCTTTATGTAGCGACTGTTTGCATACTTTGGGTATGCAAACAAAGACTTTCACCGTGCTTTGTCACACTTGGGACAATTTACAGACGTTAATTAACCTACAAACCTGCATGTCCTTGGAGTGTGGGAGGAAACCGGAGCACCGAGGGAAAATTCTGCTGAAAAGCAGAAGGGTGGCAATGTGGTGCAGCGGTAGAGTTGTTGCCTCTCAGAGACCTGGGTTCGATCCTGACTACGGGTGCTGTCTGTATGGAGTATGTATGTTTTCCCCGTGACCTGCATGGGTTTTCTCCGGGTGCTCCAGTTTCCTCCCACATCCCAAAGACGTGCCGGTTTGTAGGTTCATTGGCTTTGGTAAATATTGTAAATTGTTAAATAGGTTAATTGGCTTTGGTAAGTATTGTAAATTTGGTAAATATTGTAAATTGCCCCTTGTGCATGTAGGATAGTGCTAGTGTGCAGGGATCGCTGGTCGCCATGGAAGGGCCTGTTTCCGCGCTATATCTCTAAGCAAAAGCAAACTAAGTCTAGTGTGTGCTGCAGATAATGTATATCTTTTAAACTGCATAATTACTCCAGTAATGCAGCTGAATACTCAAAATGTAATCAGATGTGACTTAAGATGAATGACTACGAGGAAGGCCTTGGCCAGTATAAGGTGGACTTCCAATAATCAATAACACAGCGCTGTGAAAATATAGCAAGTAGATTTCTGAAGTGGAACAGTGATGTAGTGAACACCTGCACCAAACTCTATAGGTGCCTCAGCAAGAAGAGGAATTGTAAGCTGTACGTGGGGACTGGGGGCTGCTTGCACTGACGGGCCTGGGATTCCCAGCCAACAGGGCAACATTGAGGTGGTACCATTCTACATAAAGGGCAGAACTATCAGGATGCATCACAGCTGTGTTTTGGCAACGGCCCTGCCCGTGACGGCAATAAATTGTAGAGTTGTGGAAGAAATGTGGATCCTGGCTGGACGAAGGGTTGTAGATACAGATTGGGTAGGAACCTTCCAATGGAGGTTCCATGTGAGAGAAATCGGCATGTCAGGAACTCGTACGCCAGGCCGCCAGCTCACTGACTACAACTCTGCGTTCAACGCCATCATCCCCGCCAGACTCATCACCGGTCTTCCAGACCTGGGCCCCTGCACCTCCCTGTGCTACTGGACGCTGGCCTTCCTCATCAGTGGGTCAGACAGAGGTGGACGGGACACTTCTCCTCCTCACTGTCCACCAGCACACACACCTCAAGGCTGTGTGGCTGAGCACAGCTCAAATATCTTCTATAAACTCGCCCACTGCATGACTGTGGTTGGCAGTGGCACAGGTGGTGAAGAGGCAGCGTACAGGAGAGAGATGGTACATCTACACCAGGCGCTGCCTCAAGAAGGCAGCATCCGTCATCACGGATCCCCACCACCTGGGCCATGCCCTCTTCTCGCTGCTGCCGGCGGGCAGGAGGTACAGATGCCCGAGGGCCCACACCACCAGGTTCAGCAACACCTACTGAACTACAACCATCTGATTTTTGAACCAACCCGCACAAACCTAATCCTACCTCAGCTATGAACCACCTCTTGCATCACTATAGATTTAGAGTGACACAGCGTGGAAGCAGGCCCTTCGGCCCAACTTGCCCATACTGACTAACATGTCCCAGCTACACTAGTCCCACCTGCCTGCGTTTGGTCCATATCCCTCCAAACCTGTCCTATCCATGTTCCTGTCTAACTGTTTCTTAAACGTTGCGATAGTCCCAGCCTCAACTACCTCCTCTGGCAGTCTGTTCCATACACCCACCACCCTTTATGTGAAAAAGTTACCCCTCAGATTCCTATTAAATCTTTTCCCCTTCTCCTTAAACCGATGTCCTCTGGTTTCACCAACTCTGGACAAGAGACTGTGCATCTACCCGATCTATTCCTCTCATGATCTTATACACCTCTATAAGATCACCCCTCATTCTCCTGCGCTACAGGGAATAGAGACCCAGTCTACTCAACCTCTCCCTATAGCTTAGGCACTATACTCCTGGCAGCAACCTCGTAAATCTTCTCTGTACCCTTTCCAGCTTGACAACATCTTTCCTATAACATGTTGCCCAGAACTGAACACAATACTCTAAATGTGGCTTCACCAACATCTTCTACAACTGCAACATGACCTCCCAACTTCTGTACTCAATACTGATGAAGGCCAGAGTGCCAAAAGCCTTTTGACCACCCTATCTACCTGCGACTCCACCTTCATGGAGCCATGCACCTGCACTTCTAGATCCCTCTGCTCTACAACACTCCCCAGAGGCCTGCCATTCACTGTACCACTTCTGCCCATTTGTATTCTAACTGTGTTTTGCCCTATGGTCTTGTTTCCGCACAGTCTTTTTCTTTTCACTGTCCTGTAGAATTCATGCATTGTTTAGGTGTCTGTGCATTGTGTGAATCTGTGACCCCGCGATGCTGCTCGAGGCAGGATTTTCATTGTTCCTGTACTTTACTGTGCTTGTGCATTCGACGATCAACTCAACTTGACTTGCTAAATATCAAGCCAGGACACCATGGAGAGCTACCTTAGTCCTTGAAATAGGTCGACAGTATATAAAAGATCCTCAGCAAGAACAGAAGTGGCTTTGGCATATTACCCTCACACACTCCCTGTATTAAGAAACATAGAAACATAGAAAATAGGTGGAGAAGGCCATTTGGTCCATCGAGCCTGCACCGCCATTCAATATGATCATGGCTGATCATCCAACTCAGTATCCCGTACCTGCCTTCTCTCCATACCCCCTGATCCCTTTAGCCACATCTAACTCTCTCTTAAATATAGCCAATGAACTGGCCTCAACTACCTTCTGTGGCAGAGAATTCCACAGATTCACCACTCTCTGTGTGAAAAATGTTTTTCTCATCTCGGTCCCAAAGGATTTCCCCTCTATCCTTAAGCTGTGACCCCTTGTCCTGGACTTCCCCAACATCGGGAACAATCTTCCTGCATCTAGCCTGTCCAACCCTTTAAGAATTTTGTAAGTTTCTATAAGATCCCCCCTCAATCTCCTAAATTTTAGCGAGTACAAGCCGAGTCTATCCAGTCTTTCCTCATATGAAAGTCCAGACATCCCAGGAATCAGTCTGGTGAACCTTCTCTGCACTCCCTCTATGGCAATAATGCCTTTCCTCAGATTTGGAGGCCAAAACTGTACGTAATACTCCAGGTGTGGTCTCACCAAGACCCAGTACAACTGCAGTAGAACCTCCCTGCTCCTATACTCAAATCCTTTTGCTATGAATGCTAACATACCATTCGCTTTCTTCACTGCCTGCTGCACCTGCATGCCTACTTTCAATGACTGGTGTACCATGACACCCAGGTCTCGTTGCATCTCCCCTTTTCCTAATCGGCCACCATTTAGATAATAGTCTACTTTCCTGTTTTTGCCACCAAAGTGGATAACCTCACAGTTATCCACATTATACTGCATCTGCCAAACATTTGCCCACTCACCCAGCCTATCCAAGTCACCTTGCAGCCTCCTAGCATCCTCCTCACAGCTAACACTGCCCCCCAGCTTCGTGTCATCCGCAAACTTGGAGATGCTGCATTCAATTCCCTCGTCCAAATCATTAATATATATTGTAAATAGCTGGGGTCCCAGCACTGAGCCTTGCGGTATCCCACTAGTCACTGCCAGCCATCCTGAAAAGGACCCGTTTACTCCTACTCTTTGCTTCTTACACGTACAAGCCTCAGTCACTAGATGTGGCAAACACCGTATACACTCCACGACTGTTCCACATCATCTTCCACCACAACTTGTTGGAGCTAATATCCTCCTGTCAGTTTTAATTCTGACAACTCGTATCCATCAGAGATTACAAGATGAAACACATGTCCCTGTGCTCTAGTCAGATGGGGCAGCACGGTGGTACAGCACCAGAGATGCTGCCTCACAGCACCAGAGGCCCGGGTTCGATCCTGACTACGGGTGCTGTCTATACGGAGTCTGTACATTTTCCTCGTGACCTGCGTGGCTTTTCTCCAGGTGCTTCGGTTTCCTCCCACCCTCGAAAGATGCACAGGTTTGTAGGTTAATTGGTTTGGTATAATTGTAAACTATCCCTAGTGTGTGTAGGGTAGTGTTACGAGTGCGGGGATCGCTGGACGGTGCGGACTAAGCGGGCTAAAACTAAAAACGAGAAAACTAAAGATGGTTGGTCGAGGTATTTTAAACACACCTCAGCAAATGAGCTATGAAGTGCAGTCACATGCGTGCACCAACACAGCCAGACTGCACATATTACACTGCGACACGCCACAAGTGAGGTCAACTTTAGATCCACTGGTCAGGGAAAAAATATTGGTCAAGATCGGAATGAACTTCCCTTTTCAAAGATGCGTGGAAATACTTTGCACTTACACAAAGGGGCCAGTTGTTGCCTTGCTGTAACATTTAATAGAAAAGGTGGCAGCACTGATAACAGCCACAAAACGTGGATTTAAACAGTGCCGTTAATACAGAACATAGACCTCATATCTTTGCACTAAATGCGATGCTCTCTATCCTTCATCTGTCTGTGGACAGCTTGATTGCATTCATTAGCACACAAATAAAAGCTTGGTATACGTACATGACAATAACAAACTAAACTAGAACAGTACTGCACAGGTACAGGCTCTTCAGCCCACAAACAGGATACTAAGACCACCATATCCCTCCATCCCCTGCATATCTATGTGCCTATCAAACAGTGCCTATCAACGCCACTGTCACATCTGCCTCCACCACCACCCCTGGCAGCGTGTTCCAGGCATCCACCGTTAAGGAAGACCAATAGCTTAGACAAAGAGGTATCAAAGAGCATCATAAAGGCATGGAGGAGAGTGGCAAGGAGAGTGTTTAGTTTAGTTTGGAGATAAAGCGTGGACCTAGGACCTTCGGCCCACCAAGTCCCCACCACACCAGCGATCCCAGGCACATTAACACTACCCTACATACACAGGGGACAATTTACATTCATACCAAGCCAATTAACCTACATACCCGTATGTCTTTGGAGTGTGGGAGGAAACCGAAGATCTCAGAGAAAACCCACGCAGGACACAGGGAGAACGTACAAACTCCATACAGACAGCACCCGAGATCGGGATCGAACCCGGGTCTCTGGTGCTGTAAGGGCTGTAAAGGGCCTGTCCCATTGTACGAGGTAATTCAAGAGCTCTCCCGAGTTTAAAAAAAAAATCAAACTCGTGGTAAGCACGTAGAATGTATGTAGCGGGTATGTCGGAGCTCGGGGACGTCTCTTAGCTGCTCGTAACGCTAGCGGCAGGTACTCGGGAAACGCGGGAAGCTCATGAAGATGTTTCAACATGTTGGAAAAATGTTCACGTGAGCCCCGAGTACCTACAAGCGGCTATTACCGTAATTCTCCCAGTTCGAATCAGGGGAAACTCGTACAGTGGGACAGCCCCATAAGGCAGCAACTATGGCTGGGGGGTGGTTTGTGTGAGGGAAGGGGGGTGGGGGTGTAAGGCATAAGCCGTGGTGGGTTGAGACCAGGGACAAAGGTCATCAGGTGTTTATATCTCCTCCTGGGGTTAGGAAGAAACGTCACCATGTCAAATCAGAGGCCCACTGTATACATTACTGTTCTGATTCCACCCCCCACCACCACCACCACCACCACTTGGAGAGCAGGAGAGACAAGGCAACAAATCTAGTGATCGAGACATGTGAGCCATCTCATCAATCTGTCACAGTCTCCGTAGCGTCTGGTGTAGGTCTGGGTGCGTGCGTGCACCAGGTCTGACCCATCAAACCACATTTGATCATCCCTCTTGCTGACATATCATGGTCTCGCTACTTACATGCTCTCAAGTCATGCACTATAATGAGACCTCCCTACAGCCACTTCCCAACTTATCTCAGCGACATCCTCCAGCACACATTTGCTGCACACGTGTTTCCCTTGACGGCTCAATGGGGCTTCTATTTGTTACATGTGCAAACGCACTATGAAATTATTTTCCTGCATGCAGTCCAATAAAGCATTGCAATGCCTAAGCACATGCGCAATTGGTAAAATGTACAGAAATAGTCTACAAGCCCACATACAAGAGGGGCCAGGTTTTCACGCCATTTTTAAAAGTCTCTTTAGGAAGGAGGAGAGAGAAGGGAGAGAGAGAGGGAGAGAGAGAGAAGAGGGGAGAGAGAAGGGGGAGACGGGAGCGTGGGGTTCATTTTCCCACACAAGCCATAGGTGACTGGGCAGCCTGAACCCAAGCACCAAGTTGAAAGCGGCCGATGGTGCGCATCCCTCGGGACAGCCCCCACTCTCCCACGGCCACCCTCCGCGGGCTGCGGGTCAGGTGGTGCGGAGGTTTGGGACAATGTTCATGCCTTCACAGTGATGTGATGGACGCGGGGTCTGGACCAATCTCAGACAAGTCCCGCCACCCGGCAACGTCAAGTCCGTTATTGGACGTTTCTGTTGAGCGGAAGTCGGTTCGTTGACCTGTAGGCGACGCCGCCTTTTGGGTAGGTGGCGTTTCGACAGAGCGGCCAATCGGTAAGTTTGCTTTTAGGCGACGCAGCTTTTCGGCTCCTTCGGTTCCTTTAGGCGTCCCGCCCTTTTGGTTAGTTTGCATTTAGGCGTCCCATCCTTTCGGTTAGTTAGCGTTTTGTCCGGACTCTTTCGGTTCATTGGCGTTTCGGCCTCGTTTCCATTCGATTCTTTGGCTTCGACTTCTTTGCTTCGGCCTCTTGTCTGTCGGCGCCAGGTCCGGGTACCAAGGGGGCATCTCATTGACACTTACTGAATAGTGAAAGGCCTGGATAGAGTGGATGTGGAGAGGATGCTTCCAATAGTGGGAGAGTCTCCCACCAGAGGCTATAACCTTAGAATAACCTTTAGGAAGGAGATGAGGAGGAATTTCTTTGGTCAGAGGGTGGTGAATCTGTGGAATTCATTGCCACAGGCGGCTGTGGAGGCCAAATCAATGGATATTTTTAGGGCGGAAATTGACAGATTCTCGATTAGTAAGGGAGTCAAGGAACGAGAGTGGGTACACAAAAATGCTGGAGAAACTCAGCGGGTGCAGCAGCATCTATGGAGCGAAGGAAATAGGAAGGGTTTCGGCCCGAAACGTTGCCTATTTCCTTTGCTCCATAGACGCTGCTGCACCCGCTGAGTTTCTCCAGCATTTTTGTGTACCTTCGATTTTCCAGCATCTGCAGTTCCTTCTTAAACATAGGAGAGTGGGGTTGAGATTGAAGCTAGATCAGCCATGATTGACTATAGAGTAGACTAATTGTGCTCCTATAACCTATGAATGTATGAAAGGCAGACAAATAGGAGCATCTCAGACAAATTGGTTTGGCATAGACGTGTTTAAAGGGCCATTTTTGGTGCTCAGTAACATCATGATTGTAGCACTTGGGAACAGCACTTCGAACAGAGAAACATTCCTTTGGTGTGACTGAAATGTCAGTCTAAATTATTTCAGACTTAAATCTCTGGAGGGAGCCTTAAGCCTCAACGCTCAGACTTGGGAGATGGGAGTGAATCATGGCAGCCAGCTGAAAGAACAGAAAGATCTTCTCTCTGGACAGGGCAGGGGAAAAAAAACCCCATATGCATTGGCACACACCTCCGAGCAGAATGGGAGTCACATGTTACGTCACGGGCTCGTCTATTCATTCAGAAAAGGACTGGCTAAGCAGGAGCTACTGTCAAATGGAAATGGGTCAAATATGGATAAGGACACAAAGCGGGAACACTTGCCTTGCGTGTCAGGGTCGCCCATGCGATTCCAGTTACAGGTTACACCACGGGGTGGGGAACCTTTTCATGTTGGAAGGCCGCATTAAGTTAGCTGTATTCTAAGGGGTTGGACAGGCTAGATGCAGGAAGATTGTTCCAGATGTTGGGGAAGTCCAGGACAAGGGGTTACAGTTTAAGGACAAGGGGGAAATCCTTTAGGACCGAGATGAGAAAAACATTTTTTACACAGAGAGTGGTGAATCTCTGGAACTCTCTGCCACAGAAGGTAGTTGAGGCCAGTTTATTGGCTATATTTAAGAGGGTTAGATGTGGCCCTTGTGGCTAAAGGGATCGGGGGTATGGAGAGAAGGCAGGTACAGGATACTAAGTTGGATGATCAGCCATGATCATATTGAATGGCGGTGCATGTTCGAAGGGCCGAATGGCCTACTCCTGCACCTATTTTCTATGTTTCTAAAAGGGCCGCATCCAAGAAACTTCAATGAGATATGGGATTATTTTGTTGAATCTTCATTTACTCTTTGGTATTTTAAGTACACGTTCATTTTAAGATTAAAATAAAGTTAATAAAAGAAGAACAAAAACATATGAATAAAAATAAATAGATTTGTTCTACAAAATTTGGATTCATTCAAAAGGTCGCACTTAATGGCCTAGAAGGCTGAAGGCTGCATTAAGTTCCCCACCCCTGGGTTGCACCATCCCCTTGGACCAGGAGATGTGATAGCTCATCTGCCCATTAACTAGAACCAATCAATGTTCGCTAACTTGATATTTCCTGTGGCGAGGTATGTCGCTTCATGGGAAACCATACCTAGCGTGTAAAATCGTCAACCCTAAAGTAGCATCACGCTATGTTCCCACTGCTGTAATCAAAGGCAAGAACTGAGAGGGGGGAGAACACAGGAGGGGGGGGGGGAGGGGGCGGGAAGGACCCAAGTGGCAGTGGAAGTGAGAGAGAGAGAGAAAGAGGGGGGGGAAAGAGGGGGGGAAGAGAGAGAGAGAGAGAGAGAGAGAGAGAGAGAGAGAGAGAGAGAGAGACAGAGAGAGAGAGACAGAGAGAGAGAGAGAGAGAGAGAAAAGAAGAGAGAGAAAGAGAGAACAAGGGAGAGAGAGAGAGAGAGAGAGACAGAGGGGAAGAAAGGAGTAGGAGAGAGGAGAGAGAAAAATAATTAAGAGGGAAATAGACACAAGCACAGGAATCATAACAGCATGAGACCACAAATCCTGATGTCACAAGGATTTCAGTCAAGATTTTTCAGTGAAGTCTGAAGAAGGGCCCTGACCCGAAACGTCACCTATCCCATGTTGTGTGCAGATGCTGCCTGACCCAGTGAGTTACTCCAGCAGTTTGTGTCCGAGGTTGGTGAATCCAACGCACTAGAATGCAAGAGGTTGCGGTGAGCGGTGGACTCAACACGGACCATCACGGGCACAAGCCCTCTCCACCATGTAAAGCATCTAAACCAGACATTGCCTCAGCAAGGAGGCATCTATATTCAAGGATGTGTCATTTAGGTACACATTGTTTTATGTGTGAGTTGTCTGAGTCTA
The DNA here is from genome assembly GCF_028641065.1 of Leucoraja erinaceus. Classification (NCBI taxonomy): domain Eukaryota; kingdom Metazoa; phylum Chordata; class Chondrichthyes; order Rajiformes; family Rajidae; genus Leucoraja; species Leucoraja erinaceus. Next base: position 131,795,021 of record NC_073378.1, on the reverse strand, counting down.
CGTGTCTGTGATGCTGCTGCGAGCAAGGTTTTCATTGTACCCGTACCTCACCAAACATGTGCTTCTGAAAATAAACTTGGGGAATGATTGGGTGAGTTCCAACAGTCAAGCAATGTCGGGTCCTCATTAGTGTTGTAGTTAGTGTCCCCACATACCACGCCTGATACCGGGGGTTCAATTCCCCAATGGGAAGATGTTTTAAATTGTCTTTGTAACCGATGACTACAATACTTCTCCGCGGATTGTTACCTTGTCGCGGTGGAGAAGCTTGTGTGGCCCTGAGATCGATGCCGTCTGGAGCTAGGCTCCTTGTAGGGCCACCCATGGCGGTAAGGTGGAGGGGGAGGTCTCTGACAAAGAGCAATCCAACCGACTTCAACGGTGGAACAGGCGGAGGACCATGGCTGACTTTAGTGGAGCATCATAACAGCTGGGAAGGCGGATGATGGCTGTAGCAGAAAAGGGTCTCCGGTTGTCTTGGACTCCATGCCACTGGATCCTGACCCAGATCTGCCAAGGACCGTGTGGTGGCTGTCTGTGCACCAGTCTCGCCCAGGCGTCCTCCATATAGGGAATAGCACCCTGGAGACACCCATGGTCAGCCACGACCGAAGACTACAATGCTGAGTACTATACCCTGTATCTTCCCCTTTGTACTTTCTATTGTACTTGAGTTTGGCTTGATTGTAATTATGTATAGTACAGTACTGTCTGATTTGACTGGATAGCATGTAAAACAAAGCTTTTCCCTGTAACTCGGTACACATGAGAATAATAAGCCTAAATGAGAACACATGAGAAACTAGATCTGACAGGATGCAGGGGGGGAACTGAGTGACATTCAGTAGCCGCCACTGTAATTTGAGCAGAGTTCACCGTAGACATGAGGGCAGCACAGTGGTGCAGCTGGTAGAGTCACTGCCTCACAGCGCCAGAGAGCCGCCTTCCATCCTGACCTCGGGTGCTGCCTGTGAAGAGTTTGCACGTTCAACCTGTGACTGTGTGGTTTATCTCCGGGTGCTCAGGTTTCCTGCCATATGCCAAAGTGGGTTTGTACGTTAATTAGCCTCCGCAAATTGGCCCCCGTGCAGTCGGAAGTGGGGATATAACATGGAACGAATGTGAAAGGGTGATCGATGGTCGGCGTGGGCCGAAAGGCTGAATCTCTCTAAAACCAAAGAGAAGAGAAAGGGAGAGAGAGAGAGATTCACTCCACTCAGGAGGTATTGAGATGCAATGACAGGAGAATTAAAAAATCTACATCGACTCTTTTCACTTCACCAATTGCATGAAGCGGATGGCGTGATATGTGTGCAAGAAATATTGGGGGGGGGGGGGGGGGGGGGGGGGGGGGCAATTGACGTGAAATACTTTGCAGACATAAGAGACTGCAGATGCTGGGATCCTGAGCCAAAAAAAAGGCAGGTCAGACAGCATCTGTGGGGAAAAATGGACTGATGATAACCTGCTTTTAATCCAGCTGGGAACAAGATGGAGAATTCATCAGTGGCTGATGGCCTATTCCAGGTGCCACACAACCCGAGACATCAACAGAGGGAGTAGCCCACGTAACTAAGCACCAAAACTAATATATTATATATACATACATATACAGGGCGGCACGGTGGCACAGCGGTAGAGTTGCTGCCTCACAGCACCAGGGACCCAGGTTCGATTCCGACTACGGGTGCTGTCTGTACGTAGTTTGTTCGTTCTGCCCGGGACCTGACTGGTTTTCTCCGGGAGCTCAGGTTTCCTCCCACACCCCAAAGACGCACAGGTTTGTTGAGTTCATTGGCTTAGGTAAAATTGTAAGTTGGCCCTAGTGTGCGTAGGATAGTGTTGGGGTGCGGGGATTCCTGGTCGGCGCGGACTCGGTGGGCTGAAGAGCCTGTTTCCACGCTGTATCTCTAAACTAAGCTAATACACACTACACAGCCACACACACACACACACTCACACTCATTTAATTGGTATTTAATGATCATTGCTTTGAAAGTCTTAAAATGTAACGTTTAATGGTTAGAATGCTTGTGGCGGTCTACTATATTCCGCACTACTTCAGGAGAAGCCATTTAAAGTTTTTCCTATCCTGCAGTTAGTTAATGTCCTTTTATTACTTTTAGAAAGAACAATGGAGCGGAAAGTGCTAGAATCAAGTCAAACAGAGTCAGCATGGAGTTTAAGAGGGAACTGCAGATGCTGGAGAATCGAAGGTTACACAAAAAAGCTGGAGAAACTCAGCGGGTGCAGCAGCATCTATGGAGCGAAGGAAATAGGCAACGTAAACGTTGCCTATTTCCTTCGCTCCATAGATGCTGCTGCACCCGCTGAGTTTCTCCAGCTTTTTTGTGTAAGAGTCAGCATGGAGACAGCCCTTCGGCCCAACTTGTCCATACCGACCACGGTGCCCCCTCTAAGCTGGTCGCATCTGGCCCATATCTCTCTCAACCTTTCCTATCCATGATCCTGTCCAAATGTCTTTTAAATGTTGTTATTGTGCCTGCCTCAACTACCTCTACTGGCAGCTCGTTCCATGTACCCACTACCCCGCGACACAGACATTGTGTGCCGAAGGGCCTGTTTTACTGAGCTGCTGACACCGGTCAATGTTCTGTGTCTCCATTATATCACCCCTCTGGTGCTGTGGGGCAGCAACTCTACCCGCTGCGCCACTGTGCCGCCCTGTGCCAATTGTTTTCTTCATCTGCAGTGCCACGTTCAGGGAAGATGGCAATATTTTTCTGTGAAAATTCTTCCTGGACACGCATTTTGATTGAGGGTTTTGGCTGCCTGAGGTGAGGCAGTGTGTTTAACATTGGCCTTCACCTCCAGCTCCTGGTGTGTGGATGAAAGGCTCTGCTCCAAATTGTAATGAGTCTGCCTGCCTGCTGGCATGCCTATTTATAACTATGGCACAAAGCTGACCCTTAATTCAGCATCGACCAAAGCAGGCACAGTTGAGTTTTAGGTAGACAAAAGTGCTGGAGAAACTCAGCGGGTGCGGCAGCATCTATGGAGCGCAGGAAATAGGCAACGTTTCGGCCCGAGTATAGGAGCAGGGAGGTTCTACAGCAGTTGTACAGGGTCTTGGTGAGACCACACCTGGAGTATTGCGTACAGTTTTGGTCTCCAAATCTGAGGAAGGACATTATTGCCATAGAGGGAGTGCAGAGAAGGTTCACCAGACTGATTCCTGGAATGTCAGGACTGTCTTATGAAGAAAGACTGGATAGACTTGGTTTATACTCTCTAGAATTTAGGAGATTGAGAGGGGATCTTCTAGAAACTTACAAAATTCTTAAGGGGTTGGACAGGCTAGATGCAGGAAGATTGCTCCCGATGTTGGGAAAGTCCAGGACAAGGGGTCACAGCTTAAGGATAAGGGGGAAATCCTTTAAAACCGAGATGAGAAGAACGTTTTTCACACAGAGAGTGGTGAATCTCTGGAACTCTCTGCCACAGAGGGTAGTCGAGGCCAGTTCATTAGCTATATTTAAGAGGGAGTTAGATGTGGCCCTTGTGGCTAAGGGGATCAGGGGGTATGGAGAGAAGGCAGGTACGGGATACTGAGTTGGATGATCAGCCATGATCATATTGAATGGCGGTGCAGGCTCGAAGGGCCGAATGGCCAACTCCTGCACCTAATTTCTATGTTTCTATGCTGCGGCACTCACTGATTTTCTGCAGCACTTTTGTCTACCTTGGTTAAGTATTAGTTTGGTTTAGACAAACAGTGCTGAAGCAGGCCCTTCGGCCCACCAAGTCCACACCGACCAGCGATCCCCGTAGATTTACCCATATCCTACACACACACACTAAGGACAATTTACAATTATACCAAGCCAATTAACCTACAAACCTGCACGTCATTGGAGTGTGGGAGGAAACCGGAGATCCCAGTGAAAACCCACGCAGGTGATGGGGAGAACGTACAAACTCCACACAGACAGCACCCGTAGTCAGGATCGGACCCGGGTTTCTGGCGCTGCGAGGCAGCAAGCAACTCTACCGCTGCGCCACCGTGGCACAGTCACTGGGAATGGGAAATGGGAAAAGGCTCTGCTGTGGATGGGGGAGGGGAAGGGAATGTTTGGAGCCAAAGCAGGTTATTGGGGCAGAGTCGGCCATTTGAAAGGTTGAACAAGTTAGGGCTTTATTCTTTGGAGCGCAGAAGGTTAAGGGGGACGCCAAAGTGAGAGAGGGGACAGAGTTGACGTGGAAAAGCTTTTCCCACTGAGAGTAGGGAAGATTCAAACAAGGGGACATGACATGAGAATTAAGGGACTGAAAGGGGTATCTGGGGAACTTCTTTACTCAGAGAGTGGTAGCTGTGTGGAATGGGTGGGGTGGTGGGGGGTTCGTTTTTATCATTTAAAAATAAATTGGATAGTTATATGGATGGGGAAGGGAATGTTTGGTCTGAGCGCAGGTATATGGGACTAGGGGAGATTATTCGGCACGGACAAGGGGCAGATGGCCTTTTTGCGTGCCATATGTTAATCTAAATCCAGCTGTGGACAGGTGTTCATGATGCCGAGTTGAAATCAAAAGCCTGAGCCCACCAGGGCGAAGCTATGAACTTGAAAGAAACAACTTGAATTTTTATAAGGCTTTTCATACACAAATACATTTACCATACACAGGTGCGCTTCTTGTAGAGTAGCATTGCTGTAAAGCAGGAACTCAGCAGGTAACTTTAGCTCAACATTCAATGTTTTAAATATTAAAATGAGCTATGGATAAATAATGGCCTCAACAGAAGGCCCATAATTTCCCTCAGCCACAAATGCAAAGTGCTGGAAGAACTCAGCGGGTCAGGCAGCATCTGTGGAAGGGATGGACCAACAATGTTTTGGGTCGGGACCTACTTCAGATGAGAATTGGGAAGGGAAATATCAAGCGTGATTAATTGTATGGGAAGGGTCCAGACCCATAATGTTGTCTGCCATTTCGCCTCCACAGATGCTGCCTGACCCGCAGAGTTCCTCCAGCAATCCCCACTCGATGTCAGCCGGACCAAGGAGATTGTGATCAACATCAGGAAGCGACGACACACACAGATAGACACAAAATGCCAGAGTTGAAGAAGGGTCTCAACCTGAAACGTCGCCCATTCCTTCTCTCCAGAGATGCTGCCAGCATTTTGTGTCTATCTTCGATTTAAACCAACATCTGCAGTTCTTCCCTACACATGCCTGACCCGCTGAGTTCTTGCAGCACTTTGCGTTTGGCTATCTAAACATATACATTGATGGCACCAAAGTAGAGATGGTTGATAGCTTCAAGTTTTTAGGAATTGATATCATCAGCAATTTGTCCGGAACCAGCCACATCTAAGCAAGCATTGGACAAGGAAACACGCCCACCTCTACTTCCGTAGGAAGTTCGGCATGTCCCCACCAACCTTCACCAACTGGTCCCATATCACGGCATTACTCCCACATCCCAGACACCATCACACAATCCAACCTCCCTTCGTCTGAAGAAGGGTTTCGGCCCGAAACGTTGCCTATTTCCTTCGCTCCATAGATGCTGCTGCACCCGCTGAGTTTCTCCAGCTTTTTTGTGTCTCCCTTCCATTGACTCCATCTACACCTCACGCAGCCTCGGCAAGGCCAGCCGCATCATCAAGGACCAGTCTCACCCCCTCTTCTCCCCTCTCCCATCAGTCAAGAGGTCCAGAAGTTTTAAAACCCACTCCTCCAGATTCAGTGACAGTTTCTTCACATCCTATCACGAACTAGAGAGCAGTCCGATTCAGATTCCGATTCAGATTCAACTTTAATTGTCATTGTCAGTGTACAGTACAGAGACAACAAAATGCATTTAGCATCTCCCTGGAAGAGCGACATTGCATATGATTTGAATAAATATTTACATTAGCATATATACAGACATAGTGTTTTTCCTGTGGGAGGAGTGTCCGGAGTAGGGGTGTGTGATTGGCAGTCACCGAGGTACGTTGTTGAGTAGAGTGACAGCCGCCGGGAAGAAGCTGTTCCTCGACCTGCTGGTCCGGCAACGGAGAGACCTGTAGCGTCTCCCGGATGGTAGGAGGGTAAACAGTCCATGGTTGGGGTGAGAGCAGTCCTTGGCGATGCTGAGCGCCCTCCGCAGACAGCGCTTGCTTTGGACAGACTCAATGGAGGGGAGCGAGGAACCGGTGATGCGTTGGGCAATTTTCACCACCCTCTGCAATGCCTTCCGGTCGGAGACAGAGCAGTTGCCATACCATACTGTGATGCAGTTGGTAAGGATGCTCTCGATGGTGCAGCGGTAGAAGTTCACCAGGATCTGAGGAGACAGATGGACCTTCTTCAGTCTCCTCAGGAAGAAGAGACGCTGGTGAGCCTCTTTTAGTCCCGACCTCTAATCGACCCCACTGGAGACCTTCAAGAACTATCTTTAATCTGACTTTGTTTAGGAAGGAACTGCAGATGCTGGTTTAAACCGAAGATAAGACACAAAAAGCTGGAGTAACTCAGTAAGCCAGGCAGCCTCTCTGGAGAAAAGGAATAGGTGATGTTTTGGCTCGAGGCCCTTCATCATCGAGAGTCAGGGGAAAGGGGAATGAGAGATAGAGACGGTGGTGTAGACAGATATGGAACAGGTGAATAAAAGATATGCAAAAAAGTAACGGTGATAAAGGAAACAGGCCATTGTTGGCTGTGTGCTGGGTGAAAACAAGTTACAGACAATGAGACTCAACAAGACAACTTTGAAGCTGGGTACGACTTGGGTGGGGGAGGGGTGGAGAGAGAGGGGATGCAAGGGTTAGTTGAAGTTACTATAATCGGACTTCACCTTGCACTAAATGTTATAGCCTTGATCCTATATGTCTACACTGTAGATAGCTTGATTTCAATCGTATACTCATTTAGCTGACAGGGTAGTACGCAACATTTTCACTGTGCCTTGGTACACATGACAATAATAACTAGTATTTTGCTCAAGATTCCGGCATCTGCAGTTCTTTGCATTTAGAGTATAGTGTTCCCTTCCGGGCACCATGTTGTGGGAAAGATCGACACAAAAAGCTGGAGTAACTCAGCGGGACGGGTAGCATCTTTGGAGAGAAGGAATGGGTGACGTTTCGGGTCGAGACCCTTCCTCAGGCTGGTGGGATAGGAAAGATCCTGATAGGAAAGATGCTGTCAAGCTGGAAAGGGTGCAGAGAAGATTTACGAGGATGTTGCCAGGACTCAAGGGCCTGAGCTATAGGGAGAGGTTGAGCGGGCTAGGACTCTATTCCTTGGAGAGCAGGAAGGTGAGGGGTGATCTTATAAAAGTGTACAAAATCATGAGCGGAATATATTGGGTCTCATGCCCAGGGTTGGGGAATCGAGAAACAGATGACATAGGTTTAAGTTGAGGAGAGAAAGATTTTATAGGTACCTGAGGAGTAGCTTTTTCCACACAGAGAGTGGTGGGTATATGGAACGAGCTGCCGGAGGAGGTAGTTGAGTCATGTACTGTCACTACATTTAAGAAACATATGGACCCATACATGGATAGGAAAGTTTATAGGGATATGGGCCAAATGTAGGCAGGTTGAGTAATGTACATTGGACATATTGGCCAGTGTGGGCGTTGAGCCGAAGGGCCTATTTCCACACTGTACGACTCCATTTAGAACGGAGACGAGGAAACACTTTTTCTCACAGAGAGTGGTGAGTCTGTGGAATTCTCTGCCTCAGAGGCCAGTGGAGGCAGGTTCTCTGGATGCCTTCAAGAGAGAGCTAGATAGGGCTCTTAAAAATAGATATGGGGAGAAGGCAGGAATGAGGTACTGATTGGGGATGGTACACAAAAATGCTGGAGAAACTCAGCGGGTGCAGCAGCATCTATGGAGCGAAGGAAATAGGCAATGTTTCAGCCCAAAACGTTGCCTATTTCCTTTGTTCCATAGATGCTGCTGCACCGGCTGAGTTTCTCCAGCATTTTTGTGTACCTTCGATTTTCCAGCATCTGCAGTTCCTTCTTAAACACTGATTGGGGATGATCAGCTATGATCACATTGAATGGCGGTGCTGGCTCGAAGGGCCGAATGGCCTCCTCCTGCACCTATTGTCTATTGTCCATGACATTTCCCTAGTCCCAGTCTCGACCCAAAACGTCACCCATTCCTTCTATCCAGAGATGCTGCCTGATCCGCTGTGTTACTCCAGCACTTTGTGTGTTGCTCCAAAATCCAGACTCATAGTCCAGGCTCAGGCTGCTACTGCGGCGAGCCGCTGCTTTGGCAGAGGGGCAGTTCAACCCAGTTCATATAATCGTTGCAACAAAAGCTTTTCACTGTACCTTGGTACACTTGGCAATAAACCAAACTGAACTAACTATGACCCCCATTTATACCTCACCCTGCCTCGGCAAGGCCAGCAGCATAACCAAGGACGTGGCACCCTGGCCACTCCCTCTTCTCCCCTCTCCCATCGGTGCGAAAACGCACTTCTCCAGATTCGGGGACAGTTTTTTCCCAGCTGTTATCAGGCATCTGAATCGTCCTATCACAACCAGAGACAGCGCTGAACTACTATCTACCTCTTTGGTGACGCTCTAACTATCTTTGATCAGACTTTGCTGGCTTTACCTTGCATTAAACATTATTCCCATATCATGTATCTATGCACTGTGGATGGCTCGATTGTAATCATGCATTGTCTTTCTGCTGGCTGGTTAGCACGCAACAAAAACCTTTTCACTGTACCTCGGTACACGTGACAATAAACTAAACTGAACTGAGCGACTGAACTAAGTTAGTGCCACGGAGATCTTTCATCCCACTTGTTTAAGAAGGAACTGCAGATGCTGGAAAATCGAAAGTGGACAAAAATGCTGTAGAAGCTAAGCAGGTGCTGCAGCTTCTATGGAGCTTTGCTTGGAGTTTCTCCAGCATTTTTGTCTACTTTCATCCCACTTGGAAGGGCTGCCATGCACTGGGTTGAACTGCCCCTCCGCCAAAACAGCAGCTCGCAGGAGCAGCATGAGCCTGGACCATGGAGTCTGGTTTCTGAGGCGAGACTTGGAACCAGGAGCCTTTTTAAAAAATCAGAAGCAGCTATGCCAGACCAGCGAGTGCCACAACTGAGCCGGAGAAACACTTGCTTCCAAGGCATTGCCGTCGCTGTACGTGTGAGAAGCAGCAAAAGGTTAGGAATGTTACAGTTGTGCGACTCTCTATTAATAGGGCATGTGTCCAAACACCAGGGCCGGGGTCGATCTTCACGAGGTACACACACGGAGGCTCCGCTTGCAAGTGCGCCGTGCCAAGCGACCAGTCACCTCACCCCCCGCTCGGCTCCGGGGCTGCGCTCCCATGCACGGCACCTCGGCACCGCCAAATGCGCTCACTTCCACTGATCCTCCGCCAGCTCCCACACCATTAACACACCTCATCCAGTTTTCCATCTGTAATCACTGCGAGAGGAAAAATGACTGGAGCCGAAATAAATAAGGAAGAATGCGATGAGAATGGTTGGTTAGAGGAATGCCGTGCTAAAAGTCAGGAATGATTCATAGTCCTTTGTTAGGCAATGACCTCAACCAAATATTCTTTTAATTATCATACATGTGGTCTTTTATTCCCTATTCTTGCACTCGAGGTATTGCTGTGCCCACCCCCGTGCATATGACCCAGATACTTGGCGCACAACCAAACGGTAGAGAGAAATAGAATTTCCAACTGCAAAGTCATTTGTAAGATGTCCTGTCCCCTGCAGAATTGGAGGGATGCAAAATGGTTACCGCTAGCGAAGAGCAAAGCCCGCGAGGGACAAGGAAATGAGGGTGATGGCTTTAAAAGGCTAGCACGGCACGCAGTGAGTAGATCTGCTGGTCCCGTGGCTCCAGTGAGTTGAGTTCAATCCCCTGGAGACACAAGGCAAGAGCACAAAGTACTGGAGTAACTCAGCAGGTCAGGCAGCATCTGTGGAGCAGATGGAAAGGTGACGTTTTAACTCAGGGCGGCTCGGTGGAGCAGCAGTAGGGTTGCTGCCTCACAGCGCCGGAGACCCGGGTTCGATCTTGTCTACGGGTGCTGTCTGGATGGAGTTTGTACGTTCTCCCCGTGACCTGCGTGGGTTTTCTCTGGGAGCTCGGGATTCCTCCCACACTCCAAAGACGTACAGGTTTGTAGGTTAATTGGCTTGGTATAATTGTAAATTGTCCCTGGTGGATGTAGGAGAGTCTTAGTGTGTGGTGCGCTGTGGGCCGATGTGCCTGTTTCCGCCCTGTATCTCCAAACTAAATTAAAGTTCCCTTGAATTCTTCCGGACCGGGCAAGTCCCCTGTGCGTGTGGACGTATCTAGCCGCCTGGTTTGGCGTCCCGTCCGTTTCCGTGCCTCTGGTTCTGGGGGGGGGGGGGGGTGATGTGGCGGCACCTGGTGGCAAGCCACAGGCAGAGTGAACCCTCAGCTCTGGAGGGAAGAGTTAAGTGTCTCGGTGTGGGAGGCGCAGGTCACGGCGTTTATCCGTGCGGGTATTTAATGTCGGGCAACGCCCATAGCCCACGAGGAGTAGGGAGCAGCACTGTGAATAATTTATTAAATACCGTTTGATCACACAACTTCGTGTCCTGTCTAATTCTTGATACTCCAGCGAGTCCACCTTCTTCGAAAAGGGTTGCTTTTACATTGTCAACCCATTCCCTCCATACACGCTGCCTCATCCACTGAGTTACGCCAGACCTTTCCTCTACAACCGTAACACTACAGTGCTGTAACACTATATTGTGCACTCTGGTATTTTTCTCTTTGTACTACCGATTATACACGTGTGTGGCTTAATTACTGTTTTGCTCAATCGTCTGGCTGGGGTTTATTCTGAGAAATATTGCACCTCATTCGTTTTTTTAAAAGTCCATGACATATTTAGCCCAAATCTTTGTCCCCGTCTCATGCCTTGATTTGTAATGACATGTAAAATGAGCAAGATTTGAATCTGTGTATAGGCAGCTGATTAAGAGTCTGAGATTGACTCCTGTTCTGTCGAATGGAACCTTTGGATGCTCCCTGCAACATAATCCAATAACACTGCAAATATCTTTCACTCCCTGGCCCAGTGACAACAAACGGTTGAAGCCCCTTCCGACCACCACCGCCTAACCATCTGTGGTGTAAACGCTTGAGCAACTTCTTCCCCTCTGCTATCAGACTACTGAACGCTCCTTGCATAAGTTATTGATGGGCGGCACAGTGGCGCAGTGATACAGTTGCCGGCTTACAGCTCCAGAGACCCGGGTTCGATCCTGACTACAGGTGCTGTCTGTACCGAGTATGTACGTTCTCCCCGTGACCACGTGGATTTTGCCTGGGTGCCCCCGGTTTCCTCTCACATTCTAACAACGTGCGGGTTTGTGGGTTATTTGGCTTCTACAGTTTGTAAATTGTGTAGAAAAGTGCCAGTGTATGGGGTGATCGCTGGTCAACGTGGACTCAGTCGGCCGAAGGGCCTGTTTCCATGCTGTAAAGATTTCAAGTCTAAATCTTCCAACCTACCTACATTGCGGACGCCACACTTTTTCTTTGTAACTATAACACTACAACGCTGTAATTCTATTTTCTGCAATCTGGTAGTTTTTTTCTTCTGAACACATTTTACTTGCCTTGATGTATATAGTATGATCTGATTTAATTGGATAACACAAAAGATCATTACTGTATCTCAGTACACACGGCAATATTAAACCAATATCAATATTTGCCAGTGTGAAGCACACGGCAGCAGCCTTCATCCGCCTTCCCAGCCGTTGTGACGCTCCACTAAAGTCAGCCATCATCCTCCGCCTGTTCTACCGTTGAGGTCTTGGTTGGATTGCTCTTTGTCAGAGACCTCCTTCTCGACCTTACCACCATTTGGTGGCCCTACCTGGAGCAGAGCTCCAGACGGCGTCGCTCTCAGGATCTCAGGTCCACGCAAGCTTCTCTGCCACGTCACGGTGACAATCTGCGGTCGTCTTGGACTCCATGGCACTGGATCTTGACCCAGATCTGTCAAGGACTGTGCGGTGGCTGTCTGTGCACCAGTCTCCCCACGTTAAACAAAGTCACGCACTGGCGTCCTCAACCCTGGAGGCCCCCATGGTCAGCCATGCACTTGGTACAGTGAAATTCTTTATTGTGCACACAATACACAAGTATGCAGAGTAACCATGTGTAGGGTGCCAACAAAGTTACAATCTAGTCCCGATGGTCCCTCTCCCTTCACCCGCACCGGGTCCCCCTTTGTTTTCAGCGGCCTCAAACAACAAACCTAAAAATGACCCTCATGACCCTGTTACACCACAGTGTCAGCAGTGGAAATGAGCACTGACCTCTGAGAAGAGAAGGCACAAGAGACGGCAGATGCTCAAACCTGGAGCAAAAAGGAAAGGGAGCTGCCGGAGGAACCCAGAGGGTCGGGCAGCAGCTGCGGAGGGATCGCAGGATCACAGTGAATACGCGGTGCTGGCTCGAAGGGCCAAATGGCCTACGCCTGCACCTATTGTCTATTGAAATGGGCGATCGTCATTTTGGGTCGAGGCCCTTTATCTGGACTATCAGATGCCGGGTGGATCATCCATTTCCCTCTCGCAGCCTCTCCAATTCCCGCTCTTAGGGTTATGTCCAAAATGGCGGCCAACCCAGGCGACTGTTTTCGTGCTAGCCACAGAAGCAGATCAAGACAATCGCTCCACACTCTTAAATCTCTTTTCCTACAGCAACATCTCTTATTTTAACCATGATTTACCTTGCACGAAACGTTATTTCCTTATCATGTATCTGCACACTGTAAATGGCTCGACTGTAATCACGTGTTGTCATCCTGCTGACTGGATAGCACTCAGCAAAAGCTTTTCACTGCACCTCGGTACACGTGACAATAAACTAAACTGAACTAGAACTGTACACTGTGTGGGAAGGAACTGCAGATGCTGGTTTAAACTGTAGACACAAAAAGCAGGAGTAACTCAGCGGGACAGCCAGCTTCTCTAGAGAGAAGGAATTGGGTGACGTTTCGGGTCGAGATCCTTCTTCCAATATGTCCCCCATGCCTTCTCTCCAGAGATGCTGCCTGCCCCGCTGAGTTACTCCAGCTTTTTGTGTCTGTCTTATATCGCGGGGTGACGCCTGTTTGGTCGTGAGTAGTCGCCCAAAGAGTCGTAGCTTTTTTCTGGTCGGCGATGGATTTTCAACATTTTGACATTTTTCGGCCACCTGCTGCGACTCTGACGGGTGCCGGCAAGTCGCTGAAAATAATAGCGCATGTGGGACAGGCCCTTTAGAAGAGTAAACTGCCTTGCAGGGTTGTGGCAAATTAAACAATAGGGGCAGAATGAACCTTGGGGCTTCCTGCAACCGATTAACACAGCAGGTCCTCTCCTGAAGTATAAGGAAGGATAAGGTTCGGTGTGAATGGCCTTTCTAATAGTCAGCTGGCATTGACTGAGTGTCAATGACAGGTATCGTTGACATCATATACAAGACACTGCCTTCAGGGAAGAGGAAGGAAAGAGGAATGGGAGTCATAAACCAACGAGGCTCTAAATCTGATTGTAAGCAGCACACAATTTCCTGTGTCCACGGACATTGAATCCAGAACTCGAATGTAAACTGTGTCACAACCCACACCCTCGTCACCCCCCCCCCCAACCTCACAAAGTTTCCCCTCAGCCACAAACTGCAAGATTGAATGAATTTGTACAGAGTGTGACAAGTGCTGGGCCTGTTGCTTGCAAAGCCCTGCTCTTATTAAAGGCAGGTGGAATATCTGCGTTAAATTAGCTGGAGAGGCAGGCAGAAAACTAATCACCACCAAGCAGACATTTCCCCCTCACACACCTGGAAAGTAATCGATAAAATGCTGGGATGCCTTGCTTCCAAAATCGACGCCGGGCCAGTCTAGACTTGGGCAAAAGTGAAGCCAGCACGTCGATATCTGCAACTTTTGCCAACTTTGACAACTTGGCAGACCGTATCAAGTCGAGAGGGACCCATGAATGGAGATTTTGTCCAGAGGTGAGCAGAAGGAGTGGTGGAGGAAGCTGGAAAGCGCCGCTGGTTTTCTGAAAATCCACACCCGCAGCATGGTACAACTTGGAGGGTAGAGATAGAGTAGGTCGTAAGAAATCTTTCCCCTTAAGCGCAGCACGGTGTCTCAACGGTAGAGCTGCTGCCTTCACAGAGCCAGAGACCCGGGGTCGATCCTGATTAAGGATTTCAGTATAGGAGCAGGGAAGTTCTACTGCAGTTGTATAGGGTATGGTGAGACCACACCTGGAGTGTTGCGCACACAGCTTTGGTCTCCTAATCTGAGGAAAGACATTCTTGCCATAGAGGGAGTACAGAGAAGGTTCACCAGACTGATTCCTGGGATGTCAGGACTTTCATATGAAGCAAGACTGGATAGACTCGGCTTGTACTCGCTAGAATTTAGAAGATTGAGGGGGGATCTTATAGAAACGTACAAAATTCTTAAGGGGTTGGGACAGGCTAGATGCAGGAAGATTGTTCCCGATGTTGGGGAAGTCCAGAACAAGAGGTCACAGTTTAAGGATAAGGGGGAAATCTTTTAGGACTGAGATGAGGAAAACATTTTTCACACAGAGAGTGGTGAATCTGTGGAATTCTCTGACATAGAAGGTAGTTGAGGCCAGTTCATTGGCTATATTTAAGAGGGAGTTAGATGTGGCCCTTATGGGTAAAGGGATCAGGGGGTATGGAGAGAAGGCAGGTAGGTATGGGATACTGAGTTGGTTGATCAGCCATGATCATATTGAATGGCGGTTTCTATGTTTCTATTACGGGTGTAGTCTGAATGAGGTTTGCACATTCTCCCCATAGTGTGGCAAGTTTTTTTTTAAACACAGAGTGGTGGGTGCCTGGAACACGCTACCAGGGGCGGTGGGGGAAGGCAGATATGATAGTGGTGTTTCGGAGGCTTTAGATCAGTAAGCGGATGCGGAAGGAATGGAGGGGATGGATCATTGGCAGGCAGACGGGTTTGGTTTAATTTGGCGTCATGTTTGGCACAGTCATCGTGGGCTGAAGGGCCTGCCTATGTGATGTACCATTCCACGTCCTATGAAGTCATATTCTCGGCTGCCTCATCTTTCCAAACCCCAGGTCATCCATCAATTCCAATGAGTTTGCCCAGTTCTTTTCCTCTAACGATGTTAATTGCTGGAATGTTTCCACTCTCTCTTGTCCCTCGCTTACTTATTACTTTAGGAATGCTTGTAGTCTTCTATTATGAAGACAGATAAACAATATTTGGTTAATGTCTCTGTTTCCTTATTCCTGAGGATTAATTTGCTTCACCACCTTAAACTCAGCTTTTTCATTCACTGTAAGTTTGTACTCTATTTTAACCCCACCAATTTCTGGTTCCTACAATCCTCCCGAGCCCTTAAGCCTTCGACTATTCTTCACAACTTCATAGGCTTTTCTTTCCGAGTAATATCATTAACTTCTTTCGTTAGCCATGGATGGATCATTTTTCCCCAAACAGTCTTTATTTCCCAACGGAATATACATTAGTTGAGAATTATCGAATAACTCTTTAAACATGTGCCACTGCTGATCTACCATTCTTTTGCATCTCATTTTCCAATCCATCTTAGCCAACTCTCCCTCATACCTAAGTAATTGCCTTACTTAAGGCTCCAGTTCTTGTTGCTAAATTTGTCACTCTAACTGAATGTTAAATTACCTCACAATAAGATTACTCTTTCCCAGGGGGCCTTTTACTGAGATTACTAATTAATTCAGTCTCATTTTCCCATTACGAGATCCAAATTAGTCTGCTGCCACAATGTATTGTTCCAGGTCTCTTGAATCTATTCCTTGAAGACGCCTTCAATTATTCCATAAATATTCCATCAGGCCGCCTTTGCCAATTTGATTCATCCAATGCATCTGAAGATAAGCATCTCGATTTTCATTATGAACTTCCACTATTCCTGGATTTTGATACTTAGTTTAGTTTATTGTCACGTGTACCGAGGTACAGTGAAAAGCTTTTGTTGCGTGCTATCCAGTCAGCAGGAAGACAATACATGATTACAATTGAGCTATTTATAGGAAGGAACCGCAGATGCTGGTTTACACCGTAGACACAAAATGCTGGAGTAACTCAGCGGGACAGGCAGCATCTCTGGAGAGAAGGGATAGGTGACGTTTTGGGCCGAGACCCTTCCTCAAGGTAAGGCCAGTAAGGTCCAATCAAGGATAGTCCACGAGTCGCCACTGAGGCAGATTGTAATTCCTCATTCCTTCTACCCATATTTCTGTCTCATTAGATTCCTTATCTTCACAAAAGATGACTCTACTTCCCAATCCCTTTCCAGGATTGTTCAAATTGTCTCTGCCTCAGCGGTGGAGGCCGGTTCTCTGGATGCTTTCAAGAGAGAGCTAGATAGGGCTCTTAAAAGTAGCGGAGTCAGGGGATATGGGGAGAAGACAGGAACGGGGTACTGATTGGGGATGATCAGCCATGATCACATTGAATGGCGGTGCTGGCTCGAAGGGCCAAATGGCCTACTGCTGCACCTATTGTCTATTGCCTAAAAGGTCAACTTTTGTTGTTCGAGCCATCGTCAACAACAATTCACCTACTCTCCATATTCCTCAAAATAATAATCCTGAAGGGTCTCACCCCGAAACGTCACAAATCCATGTCCTCCAGAGATGTTGCCTGAACTGCCGAGGTACTCCAGCACCTTGAGTTCTGTGGAAAGTTTGCAGCATTTGAGTTCCTTATGTCTCAACTCTTACCGTGTTTGGTTATTCTGTTTCGTACTTGATAGCACAAAATGAAAGAAGCGTAAAAGAAGGCATCTCCAGGATTTGTACACCAGGGTTCCTCTGCTCCTCACTACAGTCTAGCGCTCCACGATCCAATGTTTACATCCTCACCAGTCTTTCCAAACGACATCATCTCACACACATCATGGCGATATTTAATTTGACAACACTCTGCCCATCCTTCCAATTGATCAATATTATCTCACAGCTTCCAACTAGCCTCCTATCAACACAGTCTCAAGAGGTTTCCTGACACAAAACATTGCCCATCCATGTTCTCCTGAAATGTTGCCTGACCCACTGATTTACTCCAGCACTTTGGGTCTTTTTTTGTAAACCAGCTTCTGCAGTCCCTTTTTCCTACGTGTCTCCAATCAGCAACACTAAGTTTCATGTCATCAGAGCTCTGAACCGGCCCTGCTGAGTGCCCCTCACCTCCCCTGGACTGTCTCCCTCGGAGAGTCATGTCGCACAGACACATCTCCACTTTAGTCTGTTTGAACTGTTTTGACTATTTTACTGTTCTTTTACAAACCATGTTTCTTGGGGTATCTAAATCTAAATTTTATGAGTTATTTAAGTTATGACATCGGATGGAAGCTGCAAACCCAAATCTCGTTGCACTTATGACAATGACAATAAAATATATTATTATTATTATTATCTGCAAGCTTACTGACTACAGTTTAGCTTAGTTTAGAGATTCAGCATGGCGACAGGCCCTTTGGCCCACCCGTTCACACTAATATAGGTACAAAATGCTGGAGTAACTCAGCGGGACAGGCAGCATCTGTGGAGAGAAGGAATGGGCGACGTTTCGGGTCGAGACCCTTCTTCAGACTGGTTCGGGAGAAGGGGAACGAGAGATATAGACGATGATGTAGCAGCGAGAGAGGATGTTGCATGTTGTCCCACTTTTGCACCCGCTCCCTACACACTAGAGGCAATATACAGAGGTCGATTAACGTTCAAACCTGCAAACGTAATCTATTAACCTGCAAACATGGTCACAGGGAGAACATGCAAACTCCATGCAGCCGGCACCCGGGATCAGAATCAAACCCGGGTTTCTGTCCGGTGAGGCAGCAACTCTACCAGCTGTGCCGCCGTGCAGCAGCCTACCATTTGAATCCAACATGTGCAATGAACAATTCAGATAAACAGCTGTGAATTACCACTTTATTTGGAAAACATTGTCCCCCACTTTGATGCCATTTCCTGGAACATTGTTACGATCATGCTTTGGTTCGTTGTCACATTCTACTCACCCCCTTACACATTATGCTGCTGCTTGGAAACATAAGAGGCTGCAGATGCTGAAATTTTGAGCTGAAAAAAATTGCTGGAGAATTTTACAAGTCCGTTGCTCACTCTTTAAACCCCCCCTCCCCCCCACAAAACTCAGAGTTTGAAGGCCAGAATCTACACATTTCTAACTTGGAAACAGAAGTGTTACCCACTGAGTTGAACGATCATTCAGAGCAGGAATGTTAATGCAAGAACGTTCTTTTCAGCTCAATCTCGTCGCACACCTTTCACTCAACCAGTCTTTCAAACATGAATTCCCATAAAACCATTCATTGTCAACACCTAGATTCATATGTTATTTTAACATTGCAAATGTCTATCAGCTCCCAATACTTGTCCAAGTGCATTCTAAGTGCCGCACATTCACCAACAGCTGCGCACTCCCAATCCCGTGTAGACACCTCTAGAAGATCACCCCTCATCCTCCTGCGCTCCATGGAATAGAGAGACCCAGCCTACTCAACCTCTCCCTATAGCTCACACCCTCCAGCCCTCGCGACAAGGAGGTTCTCACAAATAAAAGTAACCACAAGTCAATATCTGAAAGTGGACACAAAATGCTGGAGTAACTCAACGGGTCATGGGACATTTCTGGAGAAAATGGATAGGTGATGTTTCAGGAAGGGACCCTTCCTCAGACTGAAGAAGGGTCCCGACCTGAAAGTGTGCTCAAAATGTGCTTTCATGTCGATATTCCTCTTTTTCGGTGTGATTTTTCACTGAAGTCTGGCTCAGCCAGTGACACTTAGGAATAGACTGGGTGACAACCAAGAATAGTTTGGTGACTACTGAAGAGACAGTTGATGGCACCCGGGACAGGCTGGGTTAGCACCCCAGTCTGTGTCTTTCGTGAGAAAGTCACCCAATAAAGCTACGGAAAGGCCTAATGAACCACCGTGGCCTAAAAATCCATCAGGCGAGAATGAAATGCTCGGAGAAGGAGAAAGAGGTGCAGCGCACGGGCCTTGAACCTGGTGAGACACAGGAGGAGCCCGGCCAGGAATCACCCCACAGAGCCCAGTCCCTCCACACACTAGAGTCTCCCAACCCCTGCAGAGTAGTTATTAAGATGGCTGATCCGTGGGCGGTTGCTGCTGGGACGCAAGTCGGGGCCTGATCAACCCCGGCTGGGTCGCCTGGGCGAGGGTGTCTGATGTTGTGAGACCAGAAACACCCGATGACCCCAGGTCACATCACTGAGGATGCGTCCCAGCGCATCTAGAAGATGTATATTTTTCACACTTAGGCTGCTCCTGGTTTGTAAGTTTACATCTATCTTCAACACATTGAGCTCCCCCACTGAACTTTGCCTCAGTGTCAACTGAAGAGCAGCAACTCCAGAACCAACAGGCTCCTTACTCCGGGCCCTGCAGGTTCATCTACCCTGTGGCTGAAGTTGAGCCAAATTATTAAGTGGCCCAATATTGAATGGGCCAGTCATATTCAAACGCTCCGGAGATCGTGCACAAGAGTTTTACCAGAATTCTGCTTAGATTAGAGGGTATTGGTTATCAGGAGAGAAACAAACTTGGATTGTTTTCTCCAGAGCATCAAGACGTTGAGGTCAGATCGAATTGAAGTACATAAAATTATGCGGGGCATAGAAGGGATAGACAGTCAGAACCTTTATCCTTCTACAGGGTAGAAATGTCAAAGGTCAGAAGGGGAAATGCCTTTCAGGTCAGAAGGGGAAAGTTTAAAGGAGATGTGCAAGGTCATATTTTTATTTACACAGAGAGTGGTGGATGCCAGGAACGCATTGCCAGGGTGGGGGTTAGACTTGTGACTTTAGCGATACAGCACGGAAACAGGCCGCTGAGTCCGCGACGACCATCCCGTACATTAGCACTATCCTACACACTAGGGGCAATTTACAATTTTACCAAAACCAATTAACGTACAAACCTGCATGTCTTTGGAGTGCGGGAGGAAAACAGAACACCCAGAGAAAACCCACACAGTCACAGGGAGAACATAAACACTCCACATAGACAGCACCCGTAGTCAGGATCGAACACACCATCAGGCAGCAACTCTTTGGAGTGTGGGAGGAAAACGGAGCACCCAGAGAAAACCCACACGGTCACAGGGAGAACGTACAGACTCCGTACAGACAACATCCATAGTCAAGATGGAACCCGAGTCCCTGGAGCAGTAAGGCAGCAGCTCTACAGCTGCGCCACTGTGCCACCTAGACATACCTGATCTCCCGGTTGCTAAACACTTTAACTCCCCCTCCCATTCCCACACTGACCTTTCTGTCCTGGGTCTCCTCCATTGTCAGAGTGAGACCCAACACAAGTTGGAGGAACAGCACCTCATATTTCGCTTGGGCAGCTTACACCCCGTATGAACATTTACTTCTATAACTGCAAGTAACCCTTGCTTTCCATCTCTCTCCATCCCTCCCCTTTCCTACTAGTTCTCCGACCAGTCCGACTGTGCCCCTGATTAAAATTTTATCTCGGTATGCTTTTAGCTGACAATGATCTATTCTACATTTTCCTTGAACGGCGTCCCCTTTAATGTCTTGTTTTCACACCTTACACTTCCTTATCTCTGTGTCTCCATCTCCCCTGACTCGCAGGGTCTATCAAGCAAAATATGAGATGCTGTTCCTCTAACTTGCATTTAAGCCTCATTTGAACAATGGAGGGGACCTAGGACAGAGTAGGAATGGGAGGGAGAATTAAAGTGTTTAGCAACAGGGAGATCAGGTAGGTCCAGGCAGACTGGGTAGGAGCTCCATCCACACTCAAAGACGGAAGGCATCTGACTCTCCCTCCTCCTACTGCCCAGACCTGACGCCTGGTAACTTCCTCACGCTCATCAGGCGACAGATACTCTGCTAGGG
The DNA here is from genome assembly GCF_028641065.1 of Leucoraja erinaceus. Taxonomy (NCBI): domain Eukaryota; kingdom Metazoa; phylum Chordata; class Chondrichthyes; order Rajiformes; family Rajidae; genus Leucoraja; species Leucoraja erinaceus. The sequence continues at coordinate 131,774,074 of NC_073378.1, read as the reverse complement.
TAGCAGTCGCCTCTTGTCTCAGGCCTTCCCCGAGGAGCAGTGAGTAGCGAGTGATTACACTCAGCATGTGACCTCCACATTTGGCCCATCAAGTCTACTCCGCCATTCAATCATGGCTGATCTATTTCTCCCCCCTAACCCCATTCTAATCCACAGCCAACCCACGATCACAACTGTACACTGCTGCTACCAACCAGTATTGAAGGCTCATCAATCAGGGTACTGCTTCACCAACCTTCCTCCTCCTCCTCCTCCTCCTCCTCGAGCTTCAGAAATACATTTGTTGCCAACATTTCCAACACTCCACGTCCTCCTCAACAACTATCCCAAAAAGGAACTAACAATTGTCCAACGTCCTGTAGAGGGTCCGATAGACTCAATGTTCTGCCATCATTGATTTGTTTAGTTTATTGTCACGTGTACCGAGGTGCAGTGAAAACCTTTTGTTGTGTGTTAACCAGTCGGCGGAAAGACTATACATGATTACAATCCAGCCATTCACAGTGTATAGATACATGATAAGGGGAATAACGTTTAGTGCAAGGTAAAGCCAGCAACGTCCGATCAAGGATAGTCCGAGGGTCACCAATGAGGTAGATAGTAGTTTAGCACTGCTCTCTGGTTGTGGTAGTGTAGATTAGTATGTCTTTACTATATATATATATATAGCCAGATCTTCATCCCTACCCTGGGCCAGTCCTATAAGCTGGTGTGTCACTCCTTCTCTTTTAGATTTGATGCGGATCACGGGGATGAAAGCAGGTTGTGTTCCCTCCGTTTGTACTGCAATAAAGACTATGAGTTCTAACCTCTATGTGTGAGTCTGGTCATTTCAACGTGGTGTCAGAAGTGGGATTGAAACCCACCCCTCCACTTGGGGAAATTCATTCCAAATTTCAATGAATTGTCAGCCCCACTGCGCCAATGGCTGATTATACTGGTGAGAAAGTAAAGTCGTGTGCAGTGTGCAACAGTTTGCAACCACACCAACAAAAGCAGCCACATCTCTCACACCCGGTTCCCGGCCTCCCATGGTCCACGTTGGATACTGACATTTTTGAGTGGCATGGCAAACAATACCTGGTTCTAGTCGACTCGTATTCCGGATGGTTTGAAATCGATCTGCTCAGTAGCCCCACCTCTGCAGGGGTAGTCCAGAAGCTGGCACGCCATTTCTCTGTTCACGGGTCTCCGCAACAGCTACTGTCTGACAATGGCAGTCAATTTACCAGCCAGTACTTCAAAGACTTTGCCACACGCTGGGATTTTCGTCATATCACCAGCAGCCCCGAATACCCACAGTCAAACGGGCTGGCTGAACGTGCCGTCAGGAGTGCCAGACAAGTGATGGAACGATCCCACAGAGCAGGATCAGACGTGTAACTAGACCTGCTCAACCTGCGCAACATCTCCCGCGACCCGATATTGGGTTCACCCTCTCAGCGACTGATGTCAAGGCAAACCCGAGCCACACTGCCGGTGGCGAAACAGGCACTAGTACCGCATGTGATCCCACCATCAGAAATCCAGTCCAGGCTACAACAAAAGGATGGTACGACAAGACGAGTGGACCACTTCCACCACTAGCCAAGGGACAAGTGGTCCATCTACAAACCGACAAGGGTCACGGTGCAATTTCTGGAACTACTTCCGAACCACGCTCATATGTGGTCAATGACGATGGCGGCACCTACAGACGTAATGGACAGCACGTCCTGCCTGTGAATGAACCAGCATCACCTCCGTATTATCCTGACCACACATCCATCCTCATCCAGCATCGTGCATCGGGCATCGGCCCGGCCATACCATCACCACCATCTGCTCCTGATCCGGGCGTTTCACCCATGGCCACGCCACCCCCACCCCTGCCAAGGTCTCCTGTTTCATCGCCGCGGATGCTGTTTCAATCTCCGGCCCCTGTTCTACCACCGATCACATCTGCGGTGACGGGAGAAAATGCAGGACTGTACCGTACACGTGCAGGTCGCGTCTGCAAGCCCACCGTAAAGTACCCGGGCTACGTTTCAACTCCCCTCCAGCTTACTTACACATACTATATGTAATCACTAGCACCTACATTTTGCATGCGGTTATCATATCTATTTTATTAGGAGCTAATTCTTTAAGAGGAAGGATGTAGATTAGTATGTCTTTATATCACCACACAGATTATGCATGTTACACATTCCTTATGTAGTCCAGTCCAGATCTTCATCCATACTCTGGGCCGGTCCTATAAGCCGGTGTGTCACTCCCTCTCCCTCCCTTTTAGATTTGATGCTGACCACGGGGCTGAAAGCAACTTGTGTTCCCTCCGTTGTTACTGCAATAAAGATTATGAGTTCTATGTGTGAGTCTGGTCATTTCAACAGGTAGGATGATTCAATTGCCTGATAACAGCTGGGAAGAAACTGTCCCTGAATCTGGAGGTGTGCGTTCGCACACTTCTCTACCTCTTGCCTGATGGAGAGGGGAGAAGAGGGAGTGGCCATGGTGCGACTCGCTGCTGGCCTTGCCGAAGCAGCGCGAGGTATAAACAGAGCCAATGGAAGGGAAGTTGGTTTATGTGCTGGTCTGGGCTGCGTTCACAATTTGCTGCAATTTCTTGCCGTCTTGAACAGACCATGCTGTGATGCATCGTAATATAGATTGATTGTAATCATGTATTGTCTTTCTGCAGACTGGATAGCACGGTAAAAAAGCTTTTCACTGTACCTCGGTACACGTGACAATAAATTAAATTAAACAGTAGATAGACACAAAAAGCTGAAGTAACTCAGCAGGACAGGTAGCATCTCTGGAGAGAAGGAATGGGTGATGGGCCTGTCCCACTTAGGCGACTCTTTAGGAGACTGCCAGGGACTAGTTTTCATGGAATCCACCTACGACAACAAAAATTGTCGCCACTGTCGCCGCAGATTTTTCAACATGTTGAAAATTTTGCAGCAGTCGAGTGTAGTTGCCCAAAAAATCACTTAAGTGGGACAGGCCCAGTCTGAACCTTCTTCAGACTGGTTATGGATAAGGGAAACGAGAGGTGTGGAAAGTGATGTGGAGAGAAAAAGAACAATGAATGAAAGATATGCAAAAAAGTAACGATGATAAAGGAAAGAGGCCATTGTTAGCTGTTTGTAATGTGAAAATCAGAAGCTAGTGTGACTTGGGTGGGGGAGGGATGGAGAGAGAGGGAATGCCGGGGGTTACCTGAAGTGAGAAGCAGCGAGAGAGGATAAACTAAATGAAACAATAAAATACTTTCTGTTGTGGAAGTAGGTGAGAGTTAAGGGGCTGTCCCACTGTGGCGACCTAATTGGCGAGTTTAGAAGAGTTTAGGAGAGTTGATAAAGGTTTTGTAAAAATGGCACGTTGAAGACCTCCTTCGACCTCCTTCGACTATGTTGAAGACCAGCTTCGACTAGTTACGACGAGTTATGACTAACTTCGGGAAAATTGGACACCGAATAGTGGAGAGTGAAGACGACATCCTTCGATCTCACTTCGACCTCGCTTCGGCTATGTTGAAGACTATCCACGACTACCTTCGACTACCCTCGATTACCTACGACTAACATGCCGACCTACTACGACCAAACCTGCGAGTAAAAAAAAGCATCGATTTTTTTCCATGGCGACCTTATTTTACTAGTGGGTAATTTTCAACACGTTGAAAAATACGCCGCGACCTAGCTGAGGCCTCGAGTACGCGGAGACCACTCTCGAGCATGAAGGAGAGTTACGAAGACCTCCTACAACCTCGTGTCAACCATGTTGCAAGTATGAGTCGAGGGCAAACTCGCCAGAACTCACGGATTAGGTCGCCCAAGTGGGACAGCCCCTTTATTGGGGACATGCCGAACTTCCTTATCCTTCTAAGGAAGTAGAGGTGTTGGTGTGCTTTGGCCGTTGCTTCAACGTGGGTGGTCCGGGAGAAGTTGTTGGTGATATTGACACCGAGGAGTGTTTTCAACTCTCAAACATCAAGGTCGCAGAGGAGCTTTCAAAGGTGGCGATGGCCAATGTTGCCTGCGGGATGTTCTATAGGAAATGGGGTGGAAATTAAGGGGGAACTTATCATTAGTGATCCATACACAAGAGCTGGCATAGGACCATGCAATAAAGTCTGGGTCTTTCCACAAACAATAAAGACTTCAGGATCTTGGATTCAAGAAACACTGCGAAATCAGCATTGAAGGCAAGTAATATTAGGAGAAATAAATCTCATTTCCCCATAAAATTGACTTCCCTGACATGGGAAATACGTCCTTCAGTTCAACCTGGCCAGGCCTCTCATAATTTTACACACCTCCATTAAATTTCCCCTCAGCCACCTACGTTCCAAAGAAAACAACCCCAAGCCCAGCCAGCCGCGCCTCACAACTGTCGTTCTCAAGCACTGGCTATATCCTAGTCAATCTCAACACCCTCTCTGCTGCTAACATATGGTTCCGATAGAGTGGCTTAAATGCACACCTTATCCTGTGGTTTAAATCACATTTCACACAAATCCCACATAATGCCCTTTCTCTTATTCCGTACATCAGTCTGAACAGGCAAGAATTCAATTTCCCTTCTCAGTCACCTTATATACAGCGCCCTCCATAGTGTCGGGTACAAAGACCCATCATTTATTTATTTGCCTCTGTACTCCACAATTTGAGATTTGTAATAGAAAATAAATCACATGTGGTTAAAGTGCACATTGTCAGATTTTATTAAAGGCCATTTTTATACATTTTGGTTTTATCATGTAGAAATTACAGCTGTGTTTATACATAGTCCCCCCATTTCAGGGCACCATAATATTTGGGACACATGGCTTCACAGGAGTTTGTAATTGCTCAGATGTGTTTAAATGCCTCCTTAATGCAGGTATAAGAGAGCTCTCAGCACCTAGTCTTTCCTCCAGTCTTTCCATCACCTTTTATTGCTGTTTATCAACATGAGGACCAAAGTTGTGCCAATGAAAGTCAAAGAAGCCATTATGAGACTGAGAAACAAGAATAAAACTGTTAGAGACATCAGCCAAACCTTAGGCTTACCAAAATCAACTGTTTGGAACATCATTAAGAAGAAAGAGCGCACTGGTGAGCTTACTAATCGCAAAGGGACTGGCAGGCCAAGGAAGACCTCCACAGCTGATAACAGAAGAATTCTCTCTATAATAAAGAAAAATCCCCAAACACCTGTCTGATAGATCAGAAACACTCTTCAGGAGTCAGGTGTGGATTTGTCAATGACCACTGTCCGCAGAAGACTTCGTGAACAGAAATACAGAGGCTATACTGCAAGGTTAGCTGCAAACCACAGGTTAGCTGCAAAAATAGGATGGCCAGGTTACAGTTTGCCAAGAAGTACTTAAAAGAACAACCACAGTTCTGGAAAAAGGTCTTGTGGACAGATGAGAGCGACAGAAGAGAACTAAAAAGACAATACGGGGAGAAAAGATGAGATACGAAGGTAAGCTAGCCAAGTAAAAGCTTCTTTAGGTATGCGAAGAGGAAAAAAATAGTTAAGACCAAAGTTGGACCCTTGAAGACTGAAACAGGTGAATTTATTATGGGGACTGAGAAACAAGAATAAAACTGTTCTGTTGGGCTTGGTTTGGTGAGTGCAAAGGTGGCAAATGGAATTGGATCCTACGAATTATGATGAGATTCATGTCGGTAGGGCATGCAAGGCATGGGAACAGAACATATGCTATAGGATTCTGAGAAATGTTGAGGGACAGAGGGATCTTGAAGTGGCTGACGGAGACCCTGAGAGCCCAGAATCCCTGAAAGTATCAGAAAAGGTTTTGCAAAGTTGTGCTCTGCTCGACACAGCAAGAAATGGCAGGGTTGTGGACGCAGCTCAAAACATCGCACGAACCAGCCTCTCCCCAATCAACTCCATGTACAGCGCTGCTTGGGGGAGAGCAGGCTAGATAATCAGGGACCACTCACACCCCGGTCCTTCCCTCTTCTCCCCTCTCCCATCAGACAGAAGGCACGTACCACCAGATTCAGGAACAGGCTCAACCCGCTGTTATCAGACTCTTCAACAGACTTCTCATAAGTTGAGAGTTTAGAGAGAGACAGCGCGGAACTCTGAGTCACTGTCCTACACACTAGGGACAATTTACCGAAGCCAAATAACCTGCAAACCTGTACGTCTTTGGAGTGGAGGCGCCAGTAATGGCTGCCTCGCCAACAGTCTGTTTGTTCTTTCTTTCCTTTGTGTTTAATAATATGTGGTAAACGTATGTTTTCCGTGTTCGTTAGCTTGTTTTACGTGGGATGTGGGGGTGCGAGGAGACTTTTTCTAATCTCTCACCGCGACAGAGATGCGATTTGTTTACGGTATCTTATCTCCGTCCCCACTGCGGCCTAACTTCGGGGAGTTGGCGGTCGTTGCTGAAGACCGCCTTCGAGAAGCTCCACCGCCAGGAGCCTGCGCACTTTAACATCATGGAGTCCGCGGTCCCTCTGCCAGGGATCGACCTCGGAGTTCCAAGCGTGGGTGCATGCGGACTTTAACATCATGGAGCCCGCGGGCTGTGGTCGTGGTCAGTACCAATTCTGGATCCAACTCCTGGAACCCATGGCTTTGGACCTTTCCACTAGCCCATTGTGGTCCTAACCAAATTACTCCTCCCACATTGACATGCAAACAATGAGCGCATTTATGTTTCTTCAATTTCATGGTAAAAAGGTACCTCCGCTGTTATAACTGAAACTAAAGGTTGTCAACCGTGACATCATTCTGCACGGCACATTTTCTAACGTCTGGCCTCATGAGTGCGATGGCTGGTTATTGATGAAGTTGTTGCAGTTAAAATGTTGACAATGGTTTAGGTTTAATATGGTCACGTGTACGGATGGACAAATTCAGGTACCGCCCAGATTAGTTTAATTTAGGCAAATATATTGTAGTACAAAGCTTTTTTTTTTACATGCTGTCCACAGGGATCAGAAGTATTATACATAAATACAATCTTCAAACTCAACTACAATAGGTAGAGCAAAGGGGAAGATACAGAATGCAGAATATAGTTGTCAGCATTGTAGCGCACCAGTTCCACACACAAAGTCCAATGTCCACAATGGGGTAGACGTGAATCGGGCAGTACTCTAGATTATGGAAGGACGGTTCAGAAACCTGATAACAGATGGGAAGAAGCTGTTCCTGAGTGTGATGATGCTCATTTTCAAGCTTCTATACCTTCTGCCAGATGGCAGCTGCAAGGTGAACGCATGACTGGGGTAGGACATTTTTGATTATGTGTACATAGAAACATAGAAAATAGGTGCAGGAGCAGGCCATTCGGCCCTTCTAGCCTGCACCGCCATTCAATATGATCATGGCTGATCATCCAACTCAGTATCCCGTACCTGCCTTCTCTCCATACCCCCTGATACCTTTAGCCACAAGGGCCACATCTAACTCCCTCTTAAATACAGCCAATGAACTGGCCTCAACTACCTTCTGTGGCAGAGAAGTTCCAGAGATTCACCACTCTCTGTGTGAAAAATGTTTATCTCATCTCGGTCCTAAAAGATTTCCCCCTTATCCTTAAACTGTGACCCCTTGTTCTAGACTTCTCCAACATCGGGAACAATCTTCCTGCATCTAGCCTGTCCAACCCCTTAAGAATTTTGTAAGTGTAGGAAGGAACTGCAGATGCTGACTAAAACCATAGACACAAAATGCTGGAGTAACTCAGTGGGTCAGGCAGCATCTCTGGAGAGAGGGGAAGGTGACATTTCGGGTCGAGACCCTTTTCAGACAGATATGTTTGCTGCTTTCTCATGATAAAGCAAACGTGGGCGTTGAATGGCGTGATCAAGCGAGGGTCTTATCCAGAGTGAAGGGGTGACTGCACGCTAACCCGTATCACAAGGAGCCATTGCTCTGTAAATCATGACTTGTAAAGCGCTTGCTGAGCTTCAGAGATCTGACTGGAACATAGGCTGCCGGCGAGAGCAATGGGGCAGAGAGGGAGGAAGCGGGCAATGGAATTGAGCGAGTGGAGGAAAGCAAAAGGCAGCAATACCCTGAACGATTGGCCGAGTTCACAGAAGTTCACATAAGTTGGACAGCTTCCAGTAAAAGGCTTTAGCAGCGAGACAGGGCGAGCTGGGGAGAGGAGGAGGAAATCTCTGCCAAGCAGCCACGCTCCATAGAAACATAGAAATTAGGTGGAGGAGTAGGCCATTCGGCCCTTCGAGCCTGCACCGCCATTCAATATGATCATGGCTGATCATCCAACTCAGTATCCCGTACCTGCCTTCTCTCCATACCCCCTGATCCCCTTAGCCACAAGGGCCACATCTAACTCCCTCTTAAATATAGTCAATGAACTGGCCTCAACTACCCTCTGTGGCAGAGAGTTCCAGAGATTCACTACTCTCTGTGTGAAAAAAGTTCTCATCTCGGTTTTAAAGGATTTCCCCTTATCCTTAAGCTGTGACCCCTTGTCCTGGACTTCCCCAACATCGGGAACAATCTTCCTGCATCTAGCCTGTCCAACCCCTTAAGAATTTTGTAAGTTTCTATAAGATCCCCTCTCAATCTCCTAAATTCTAGAGAGTATAAACCAAGTCTATCCAGTCTTTCTTCATAAGACAGTCCTGACATCCACCTGGAGGACCATGAGCAGACGACGCAGAGTGGCAAGCAGAACCGCCCGCTAGTGCACAGCAGCAAACACAAGCACAGAAACATGTCGTAGACAGTCTCCTCAACCTGGGGCACATTGGCAAGATCCCACACCAATAACATGAAAACACACACCATTCAATAACTGTACTCCTGTGCAGATGAAATTAAAGTTATGGAAGTAGGCAGTAAATAGCAGCAACTCAATTACGGTCCCTGCATTCCAGAATATTATGTAACCAAAGGGCATGGCTTGGTAATTGCCGGGAAACTGCAGAGAAATATCTTCGACAAATTCAGAGACTGCCCAGAGCAAATATATTTTAGTACAAGACACAGTGGTGGAGGAGCTCAGTGGGTCAGGCAGCATCTGTGAAGGGAATGGACTGAGGCATTTCAGGTTGGGGACTTTTGTCTGTGGGTTTTGATCAAGGTTTCAGCACCTGCATCAGCTGTCCATTCCCTTCGCAGATGCTGCCCGACCGACTGAGTTCCTCCAGCATCTTGTATTTTGCTCAAGATCCCAGCGTCTGCAGTTTGTCGTGTCTCCACGTTTAAGTCCAGTCGCTTGTAAGCTCGTTACGCCAATCAGAGGACAAAGGTAAGGAGCGCGTAAATTGCAGGTCTGCAGGTTAACAGATGGTTTTCTTTTCCCACGAAAGGGATTGCATTCACTGGAAAGGCACATCTCACACACACACACACACACACGGATCTCAGTCCATGAAAGGTTACGTCCTGAACATCAATTCTCTGTATTCCATAAGAATGACACCGCGAGCATTGCCAAACCATATGATTATACAACCATTAGAAATAATAGGGGGAAAAAAAACTTCAACCACAACCACTTCCTAACCTTCACCTGCCAAACAAACCCGCTTTGGATTTCATTTCCCCGTGACTCCTCCAAGAGCACGTTTACCGGCAATATATTCTCCCCGAATTCTCGGGCGTAAATTGACATGAACAAAAAGGAAAAGCACAATCGTCTCCAGAAGGCCCCATGATTAGCTACAGTCTTCTCTGTGCAAGGCAGTAAAGAAATAATATTGCTTTAACTTCACCTAACATCTGCACTTGCGATTAGTGGAGGCCGTGTGTAAGAGAGCTTCAAACACACGTACTCAAAGAGCAACAGCTCACAGAACAGAAGGAAAGACTTGTTGGGGGAGCTGAGGGAAGTTAGTTAGTTAGTGTAAAATCAAACTTATCCCACGTCCAAAACTCTAGGGGAAAGGTTCCAAGGATTACCTTCCTAAACTGGGATCTACTAAAGTGACAGAATTAAAGTCAGATAATCTGTTAGAAGAAACCCCAATCACAAGCAGCAGAGAAATACCAGATTCTGTCATGGCCAAGTAGAAGTGATATTAGCTGAGAAGTGGTGCTGAAAGGCATTAGAGGACAGAAAAACAGCATTCCTTACTGCTCAGCATTGAAGTGCAGGGAAAAAACTAAGTGTTAAAGACATCACCAGCAATGGATGGATATGGTAACTGAAGGAGGAAGGAAACGGAGGGAAAAACGTCTGCACACCAGGAGAAACCAAAGAGTTTGCTTGAACAGGTTAAAGGGAATTTTAAAGGTGCCAAGAGGGCCCCTGAGCTGAGTATTGCTGAAGATTTTAAACAAACAGCACATTCTTACTGAATTATGACAGCAGAAGAGTTGTTTGAGAGGAAATTAGAAACTAATCAAAAAACAGCAGAGAATTTGAAGATAAAATAGGTAATGCATTTTACGACTGGTTTTGATAGTGAATGCGCCCCCCCGGGTCAGGTCATGACTGACCTGACATCTATTTAAAATGGTCAAAGGGGGGGGAGGGGGGGGGGGAGTCACAGAGGTTAAAACAAAGCTAATTGCACTGAGGGCTGTTAAAACAGGGAATGTTTTGCCGCAAAGTGGTTGTCAATATTTAAAGCAGTGGAAGATAGAAAGACACAGCAAGAAATCGAGATTAAAACACAAAGGACTGGAGGAACTCTGAGGGTCAGGCAGCGTCTGTGTGTGTTTAACATCTGCAGTTCCTTGTGTCGCAATGACATTTAGATTGTTCTTGCAATAAAAAAACAGCCAGCCAAATATGTGTACACACACAGTGAAGTTGGTGCCTCAAAGTGCCAGCAACCCTGGTTCGATTCTGACTACTGGTGTTGCTTGTACAGAGTTTGTACCTTCTCCCCGTGACTGCGTGGGTTTTTCGCCGGGGTCTCTGGTTTCCTCCCACACTCCAAAGACTAAAGGGCCTGTCCCACTTGCGTGTCCTTGGCACGCAAATTACGTGACCTCGTGGTCGCGTTGAGGCACACGGGCATCGTGTGGCCGCGCGGGGCCGGTCCCACTGAGAAGTGAGGAGGGGTGTGTAGTTGTGCGCGACATCGTGCGAGGCTCCAAAATATTTGTAGCGAACAAAATCTTCGCGCGCCCCCGGCCTGTTGCGTAACTGACGGCCAAAGTGGGACAGGCCCAAGACCCTGGCGCGACGCAACGCCTCACCTTCAACAGCAGCAGAAGCAGGCAAACGATCGCCAAACTCGGCCTGGGGCTCACGGCCGTTGCGGTCCGGATCCGCCCCCACTTCTACTCCCAGAGCGGGGCCAAGAAAATTGAAGATAGACACAAAATGCTGGAGTAAGTAACTCAGCGGGACCGGCAGCATCTCTGGAGAGAAGGAATGGGTGACGTTTCGTGTCGAGACTCTTCTTCAGTCTGAAAGAAGAGTCTCGACCCGAAACGTCACCCATTCCTTCTCTCCAGAGATGCTGCCGGTCCCGCTGAGTTACTCCTGCATTTTGTGTCCATCTTCAAATGATGTCATGCGCTCCAGACGGCTGTGCAGGCGAATGAAGTCGCGCGGGACCGTCGCGCCTCAACGCGACCACGAGGTCGTGTAATTAGCGTGCCAAGGACACGTAAGTGGGACAGGGGCTTTGCAGGTTTGTAGGTTAATTGGCCTCAGTAAAATTGTAAATTGACCCTAGTGTGTGTGGGATAGCGCTAGTATACGGGGGATCGCTGGTCGGCTTGGGCTCAGTGGGCTGCAGGGCCTGTTTCTGCGTTGTAACTCAAAGCTAAACTAAACATATAATGACAAAGGGATGTAGACACAATACGCTAAATTTTACACGAGAGTATTCTTAAATCAGTGTGTCAAAAGCATTTGAATTCATCTCCATCAATCCCTCCCAAAAGCCAAATTGAGCATATCCCAAGTGTTAATGGTGATAAAACACATCTGTGATGCACTAAACATGAAGGGTCTATTGGATAACACACGCAGGCAAGCTCACTGTCCGCACTTAAGGGGCAACAAATTAGCTGAGCAATGGCAACCTAAAATCATCATCAACAATGAACTAAATGAAAGAAGGTCTCGACCCGAAACATCACCCATTCCCTCTCTCCAGAGATGCTGCCTGTCTTGCTGAGTTACTCCAGCGTTTAGTGGTCTATCTTTGAGCAAAATGAAAGGTTGACAGTACAGAGGAATACAGACCAACCTGCTTGTGTACATTTATACGATTACAATGCATTTCTTATATTAAGGGTTTGTGGAAAGCACTAAATTATTATCACAGACATGCAAGGGACAGCAATGCTCACAAGCTGGGATATGGAGTTAGAAATGTGGCATTAAAGAGCACAGAATTAGGATGTGGATCCACTGCAATGGAAATGCAAGGTGCCGAGTACCAACAAGAGGAGACATGAGATGAACTAGCTGGATACTCCACTCTGATAGACTATATTAGACATGTCGCGGGGGTGAAGCCTATACGGTCGTGAGTAGTCGCCCAAAGAGTCGTTCCTTTTTCTGGTCGCCGCTGGATTTTCCAACATTTTGAACATTTTCGGTGACCTGCTGTGACTATGACGGGTGCCGGCAAGTCGCCGAAAAAAATCGCGTAAGTGGGACAGGCCCTTAAGGGTGTCAGGGGGTTATGGGGAGAAGGCAGGAGAATTAGGTTGCGAGGGAGAGATAGATCAGCCATTATTGAATGGCGGAGCAGACAGAATGGGCCAAATGGCCTAATACTGCTCCTGGAACTTATGAGATGAGTTAGTTAAGGAGAGAGAGCAAAGCTTGTGAAATCATTATGCATTGTTTTATAACGATGAACGAGGCAGCGAGACGCAAGGAAACTTGCAGAAGGCACCGCGTCCGTAATCATGTTACATAAGGCAAAGCATGAACTAAAACCATTGACGGGCCCAAGGACAACTAGCACAGAGGACAAGTTCTGATGGGCGAACGGCTCGTCCTCGCACTGGAGACGCTGATGTTCTTGGTCCCAAATGCAGAATAGGATTGACAACACACAAAGTGCTGATGGTACTCAGCGGGCCAGGCAGCATCGACGGAAGGGATGGTTAGACCACGTTTCAGGTTGAGGTCTACTCTAGATGTCGCCGTCCATTCCCTCCGCAGATGCTGCCTGATTCGCTGAGTTTAGTTGTTGAGAGATGCAGTCTGGAAAGAGGCCCTTTGGCCCACCGAGTCTATGCTGACCACCGATCACCTGCTAACACTAGTTCATTGTAATCTCACTTTCTAATCCACTCCCTACAGACGCGGGGCATTTTCACAGAGTCCAAATAACCGACAAACCCGCACGTCTTTGGGACGTGGGAGGATCCAGGAGGTCGCAGGGAGAACGTGCAAACGCCACACAGACGGTACCCGAGGTCAGAATGGAACCCTAGTCTCTGGCGCGGTGAGGCAGTGGCTCTACCAGCTGAAAGACCTCCATCAGATTCTTGTTTCCCTCAAAAGTGTCAGCATCTGCAGGTCCATGAGTCTCCACATTGAATCTCAACTCGCTTTTTTGAACACAGAGTACGATGGTCAGATATTTGACATGATAAACACACAACACCTCTTATGACGGTGCAGCCAGAGAGACAAGTGTGGCAGGGACCATCAGAGAATCAAGAAGAAGCTGAGATAACACTAACTTCAAGAACAAATAGATTTCTTTGGTAGTTGCACATTGAAACATTGACATGCAGAGGAACCTTCCGCTGCTGAATTATTTCAGGTCATTAAGTTTGTCCACATAAAGCCCACAAGGATATTTGGCTCCAAAATCTGCTTTCCAAGCAAACTTTCATCCCAATCACCAGCACTGGATCGGAGCGTTTGCCCTAGCTGCTGCCAAACGTTTACTTGGCATTGGGAGGTGAGCAGGACAGATATCCACTACTCCCCCTCCATTTTACGGGAGAGAGATGGGACAGCCATAGCCAGTGCTGAAAGTATTCTGCAAGCCGCTCCACTACGTCTTCCAACAGAAAGACCTGCAATATCGCTTAAAGCTCAGCCCCTCTGGAACTGCTGCGTTCAGCAGAGGATGAGAATGTGCGTGCTCAGCCAACGGCTTTGAAGTGAGGCGGGAGGGCTTGAGACACCCATCCGGGGCATGTTCCCGGACATCTGTGAGGACACTTAAATGCTTAGGTCTAAGCAAGCCCAGGGGTGAGGACTTGGAGTATAGTAATGCCGGACCAGACTTGAACATGCCCGCGCATCAGAAGATCATCCAAGATAAGACACAAAATGCTGGAATAACTCGGGGGGGGGGGGGGGGGGACAGGCAGCATCTCTGGAGAGACGGAATGGGTGACGCTGAAGATCATCGACTGGGCTTGTATTAAGATCGTCTTCCTGTGAAAGTGCTTCCACTGAGTTACTAACCCAGTGATGGCGAGTTACAAAGTCAGGAGAGCGCTTTGTCCAGATAGACGATTGACCATGAACCTGCCACCCTGGTCCACCCACTGTTTACAATCCCTTCCATCGCCCACCAGTAGATTGATCACCATCACAGACCTCAAAGATCCCTTTACAGCTTGCGAAATATGTGCAGGAAGGAACTGCTGGTCTATACTGAAGACACACACAAAATGCTGGATTAACTCAGCGGGTCAGGCAACATCTCTGGAGAAAAGAAATAGGCGACGTTTCGGGTCGTGACCTTTCTTCAGACTCCCTGGAGAAGAGGAGTGGGTGACGTTTCGGGTCGAGATCCTTCTTCAGACTCCAGTCTGATGAAGGGCCTCGACCTGAAACGTCACCCATTTCTCTTTCAAGAGATGCTGCTAGACCTGCTGAGTTACACCAACATTTTGTCTCTCCCTTCAAAGCCTTCAATGGGAGCTAACTGTGCTGGTTACCTGGCACAGTTCAAGTAGGTGTGTGCCATAATCATCATGTCCCCCTGCAGAAGTACAGCCCAGTCACGGAAGTTATTAATACCCTTGAACACAAAAAGCGCTGCTGCATCAGTTAAAATCGAAGAGAGATACATAAGAGGGTTGGGAGAGGAGATAAAGACGGACAAGGAAGACATAAATCACGAGATCAAATGGGAAAGCTGAGCTTTGGAGGAAGCAAGTCTGCGTCTCAGCCCCCCTCCTGAGCCTAGTTTAGCGGAGAGCAGCCCCCCCGAGGGTAGCCGTGGTGAATGGTGGAGAGGACAGGTGCTGAGGCCGAGTCTGCTGCAAGTCACCGAAGCCTTGTCCTGTCACACACAACACGCCGGCTTAGCTTCTGCGCCCCCGCCAGAGCGGCCACGCTTCAAACCAAGCGGGCGCGCTGGTTTTGAACAATTTTTGCATGTCTGCTGAAGACGTGACGAGCAGTCGCTGAATAACATCATGCTGTTACAATATCAAAACGGTAAAGAGAGAGACAGCTCCTCACTGTCCAGCTCCCTGTGTGGATATCAAATCGAGTGCTTACCGTTTCATATATTCCAATGACTTTCCCAGATGCCAGGTCTCCATTGTTTTGTGACTTCAACGCAAGCGCAGCCTCGCCGCTGATTTCCCTTCTCCCCCCCCGACCGTCCCCCTCTAGAGTCCAAACCGATCCCTGGTTTCAAGCCTCGCTGCAATCACCAGCTTAGGGTAATTGGAGCAGGAGCAAGCTCGCTCGTGCAATCCGATTCCAACAGTGAGCGCCTTTGTATCTCAGCCTTCCTCAACCTGCACCCTCAGCTCCCTTTTGTACCACCCTGCCAACACCTCGATAGGACATGAAGATGGATACAAGAAGCTGGAGTAACTCAGCGGGACAGGCAGCATCTCTGGAGAGAAGGAATGGGTGACGTTTCGGGGCGAGACCCTCCTTCAGACTGAGAGTCAGGGGAAAGGGAAGTGAGACAAGTAGACGGGGATGTGGAGAGATATAGAACAATGAATGAAAGATATGCAAGAAAGTAACAACGATCCAGAGAGGGGCTAGGTGAAAACGAGTTACAGACAATGAGACTCATCAGGACGACTGTGAAACTAGTACTACCACTAGGGTGAGGGAGGGACGGAGAGAGAGAGAGGAGTCGAGTCAGCCAGGTCAGTGTCAACGTTTTTTTAAGAAGGTACATCTTGGCAGACTTCCCTTAAATAAAGGCTTGTTCCTTTGTTTTTATAATTAACATCTTTGACAAAATAAACTTACTTCATGACAAAAAAAAACAGATTTGAGCAAGAAGCCTACTTTACACAATAGACGGTAGACAATAGGTGCAGGAGGAGGCCATTCGGCCCTTCGAGCCAGCACAGCCATTCAATGTGATCATGGCTGATTATCCCCAATCAATACTCCGTTCCTGCCTTCTCCCCATATCCCCTGACTCCGCTATTTTTAAAGAGCCCTATCTAGCTCTCTCTTGAAAGCATCCAGAGAACCTGCCTCCACCGCCCTCTGAGGCAGAGAATTCCACAGACTCACAACTCTTTGTGAGAAAAAGTGTTTCCTCGTCTCTGTTATAAATGGCTTATCCCTTATTCTTAAACTGTGGCCCTGTGTTTTTAGGTTAAAAATCAGTTTTGGTCACAGTCATAGAGCTGTACAGCACAGAAACAGGACCTTTGGTCTAACTTGTCCATGCTGATCAAGTCGGCTGGCTTAGGCCAGTTGCCTGCATTTGGCCCATTGTCCTCTAAACCCTTCCCAACTATAGATCTGCCCCTCTCTAAGGTCATCCCTCAGCCTCCTACGCTCCAAAGAAAGTATTCCCAGCCTGTCCAACCTCTCCCTGTAACTCGAGCCTGCAAGTCCACGTCACTACCCGGTGAATCTCTTCTGCGCCCCTTCCAACCCTTCTCCAACTTTGGTGATCGATTGGGTCAATAGACATTAAATACCATGGCCAAGTAATGTGGAGATCCATGTGGTACTATTTCTAACTTGCAACTTAAACACTAATAACTTCAAAAGATATAACATTCAAAAGTTATTTGGACAGCTCTATGGATAGGTAACGGTTGTGAAGGATATGGGGCAAACGCTGGCAGGTGGGACTAGTGTAGACGGGGCATCTTGGTCAGTGTGAGCAAGTTGGGCCAAAGGGCCTGTGTCCTTGCTGTATGACTCTATAGTTTTCCTGCATCTACGTAGCCCTCTGCCCCTTCAGTGGGTGCTGCTACAAACATCTAGATTTATGTCTTTCTGTGTCAGGCCACTGTTAAACCAGAGCCCATGAATTTTTAGAAAGGGGATTAGATTGTCACAGCGAGTAACAGGTGAGTAACTGGGGTCAAGGAAAGAGCGTTCACGTCGCGGCCCTGTTTCCACCAATCTTTCCACTATGCACAAGACGTGACAAGACAGACAGACAGACGCCGGTGTGTGCAGATGCTGAGAAGTGTGTCGAGCTCCGGCTGAACAACGCAACCTTGTGCGTGGACTCGATACGAAGAAGGTGAGTAACTAGTATGAGAAAGGGGGGAGATTCCCAGTTGATTGCATGGATTGAACGTGGTAGAAAGGTCGGAAGAAGTGAGCAAGAGACTGGGTGGGATATTTAAAGGACCAAGTGAACGAATGATTAGACTTGGACAATGAGGGAGACGAAGGAATGAGGAAAGGCTGTGTCGCAACGTTTACAGGTGGAAGAATAAATCAGAAGCAATATTAAACAAATATTGGGAATTAAACGGGACATCTTCTGAAAACAAACACAGGTCTGAAGCGTAGTTTACCGAGTTCTGCAAATCGATTTAAGCTTCTAAAACCACACGCTAAAGTTTTCAAGCTGTGCAACTGGATTGGAACCAAATCCTCGGCTGCGATCAGGATAGAAGATGCTGGTTTACTACATCCCTGACATGGCCAGTGACTGCAAACACATGTGCAATGCCCCAGGGCTGAGGAAAAAGCCCTGGGAAAGGGTTAACAAGCAGAAGGAGCGCTCACTGAGATCTCCCTAGAACGCCCCCTTGACTCAATCACGCCTCCCGCTTATAAAAACCTGATCTCAGCCAAGCCTGACACACTTGCAGAAAGATAGAGTGAGAGAAAGATATAGTGAGAGGGAAAGGAGAGAGAGAGGGAGCGAGAGAGAGAGAGAGAGAGAGAGAGAGAGAGAGAGAGAGAGAGAGAGAGAGAGAGAGAGAGAGAGAGAGAGAGAGAGAGAGAGAGAAAGGGAGAGAGAGAGACACACACACACACACACAGACAGAGAGAGACACAGAGAGAGAGTGTGTGTGTGTGTGTGTGTGTGTGTGTGTGTGTGTGTAAGAGAGAGAGGGAGGGAGAGGGGGAAGAGAGAGAGAGAGAGAGAGAGAGAAAAGAGAGAGAGAGAGAGAGAGAGAGAGAGAGAGAGAGAGAGAGAGAGAGAAAGAGAAAAGAGAAAGAGAGAAAGAGAGAGAGAGCGAGAGAGAGAGAGGGCACACAGAAGCACAAACCAAAATATCTAGATTAAAGTGTGACAGTGGTGGGGAAGAGGGTTTGATGGAGACCCAGATATGAATTGTTGAAAATTGTCCCTGTTATTGTATTGTATTTAAAGCTCTGTGTTGTGAGGGAGCAGAGGGAGAGAGTATGGGTGAAGGAATCATGTCTTTTGCCATGCTGAGATCGATGCCCAGCCGCTGCCTCTACCCAGAGATCGGCATGCTGTCAGAAGGAGATGAGGAGGTGGACAGCGATAGCTCGGGCTCAGAGACATCTTTCAGCTTGGGACCATACGGTGGAGGAGGAGGAGGAAAGAGGAAGAGGAAAGCCAGGGTCCCGGGAGTCATTAGGCAGAGGCAAGCGGCGAATGCCAGAGAGAGAGACAGGACCAACAGTGTCAACATGGCGTTCACTGCCCTCCGGACCCTGATCCCCACCGAGCCCGCCGACAGGAAGCTGTCGAAGATCGAGACCCTGCGACTGGCGTCCAGTTACATCGCACACCTGGGCAACGTGCTGCTGCTGGGGGAAGCCGGCGACGGACAACCCTGTCACACCAGCACCTCCACCTACTACCCTGGCACCAGGGTGACCGAGACGGAGAGCAGCCAGCCCAAGCAGATCTGCACCTTCTGCCTGAGCAACCAAAGGAGGATGGTAGGTGCAAGCTTTTCTCACTCGCGTCTCAGCCCCAGTCAACAGACAATAGACAATAGGTGCAGGGGTTGGCCATTCGGCCCTTCGAGCCAGCACCGCCATTCAATGTGATCATGGCTGATCATCCACAATCAGTACCCCGTTCCTGCCTTCTCCCCATATCCCCTGACTCCGCTACTTTTAAGAGCCCTATCTAGCTCTCTCTTGAAAGCATCCAGAGAACCTGCCTCCACCGCCCTCTGAGGCAGAGAATTCCGCAGACTCACCACTCTCTGTGAGAAAAAGTGTTTCCTCGTCTCCGTTCTAAATGGCTTACTCCTTATTCTACTACTTAGTCTACCTCAAACCTGCAGCCAGGCCCCCTCCCCTTGCCTGTGCCCAAACCCCACGCAAATAACGCGCCATGCTGCCTTTGTAACTTGGGGGCCAGCCTTCTAGTTATTTTTCCCATATGCGTAAAATTTCAATCAGCTGCCCACTGGAGAACCAGATATTATGTTGTGGCTAAGGTAGCAGAGAAAACAATTCCAACTAATCTTGGAAGTGGGAACGAACTACAGATGCTGGTTTAAATCGAAGGTAGACACAAAATGCTGGAGTAACTCAGCGGGACAGGCAGCATCGCTGGAGAGAAGGAATGGGTGACGTTTCATTTCGAGACCCTTCTTCAGTTCGACTTCACCCGATATCGGGTCTCGAAATGAAACGTCACCCATTCCTTCTCTCCAGCGATGCTGCCTGTCCCTGCTGCGTTACTCCAGCATTTTGTGCCTGTCTTCCAAATAATCTTTCTTGCATCTCTCTCGCAAATCTCCGAATCCTTGCCTGAACTCTGTTAGCTGTGCAGCAACTGACTGACACTTTAGGACACAGCACCGTCCTTCTAAAACAGTAGCAGACCATGACCGCGGTCGGGCAGTTCAGGCAATGAGCAGTTTCAGAACCAATTGCAAGGTGCACCAAGCAGCCCCGAGCTTGAGTGAACCTTCAAGAATCCAAAAAAGCTTACAACATAATACAAAATGATGCAGCGTATGTATTTAATTTGTGTGCAATTTGCAGTGGTTGCATTTCCACAGATATTCAAGCCAAGTATTTCATTTGTGAAGTGTGATGGAGTTTTAATGCTGTGTTAGTACAGAGTAGAGCAAGGGTCTGCTCGTCTGCAGCTCAGCACGGACTTTTGTGCATTTTGGGTTCATGTCCCATTCCGCCAGGTTTAAATCAAAAGCAATATTAAAAACTATTGGGAATTAAACCCGACACCTTGTGAAAACAAACACAGGTATTAAGAGCGTTGTCATCCAGTCTGGCACTGTAGGACAGCAGAGCCAGGGAGTGTAGGAAGAAACTGCAGATGCTGGTTTACACCGTAGACACAAAATGCTGGAGTAACTCAGCGGGGACAGGCAGCATCTCTGGAGAGAAGGAATGGGTGACGTTTCGGGTCGAGACCCTTCGAATCTGCTCGTTTTAAATATGCCACAGCACTAATTCCAAAAAAGACGGGCTTTTCCACACCCAATGTTTCTGTAACAGACATGGCGTCAGCGCCACTATACCGATTGTGGCAGCTTCTCATGCAATGCCACGTTGCTGACACTGCAATATCAGCCACACCACTAAATGTCTTATTTGCTGAAAAAGCACCTTGGAATCTTTCAAAGGGGATCTTCTTCTTATCGAGTCCACATCACAAGATTAGAAATTGTTCAGACAGAACACTTCTCGGCATCTGCAAACAGCGGCGTCTTGTGCTTCTTGTGCGTGGTGGTGGAAACAGAGCAGCGACGTGAACGCTCTTTCCATGACCCCTCAAAGGGGATGTAAAGTCGCTATAGAAATGCAAACCTTCATTTTATTTACGCCCGCCAGGGCATCATTGAAAGAAACTCGCAATGTGGCAGATTAATGGCGCCCCAGAAAATGTCACTGAAATTGCGTGTGAGAATATTTTTTATTGATTCAAGTCCTGATTTCACTTTCGTCACAAGTCTGTCTTTCGTTGAGTTTTTAATCGGCAAACATATAAAGTGCGGCCACGTCCTGCGGTCGTGAGAGGTGCACGATCTCTTTGGGCCTGCCCCACGGCGGGGAAATGTCAAGGCAGACCAGAAAGTGCCAGCGTGACATAGATCCCACGTGCTGCTATCCCGCAGAGCGAACGCCGCGTAAACAGATGGCACCAGCTCGGACAGATCAGAATCCACCATCTTAAATCCAGCAAGACCAAACACCCTCCCCTCCCCTCGCTGCAGTGCGGCAATGAGGATTCTGCACTGCCAGCAGACACTTGTTAATAAACAGATTGAAACCAAGAGGCCCATTTGAATGATGTACAGGGTACCAAAACAAAGCTCAAAAATGAAGAGCCCAGTTCTCGCAATTTCATTTGCTCCTTTGATCAGTACAAATACAACGGGAAAGAGGTTAATTGGTCGGTCAGTTTACCGCATTTATCATTTAATATTCAAAACATTAATGGGATCTTGCTCTCCACCATTTGGCAAATGCTTTTGGTATCAAGCAACAAGTACACCTCACCTCAAAACCAGGGTACCGATGACCCGAAACGTCAACCATCCCAGTGCCCCCACAGATGCTGCCTGACCCGCTCATTTCTTCCCGCAGTTTTTGGGGTTTTTTTTGCTCCACACCTTTGTGTGCCCGTAGACACGAATGTCACTGCTTAAAATCATGGCCCATTCAGTTTAGTTTATTTTAGTTGCGTTTACAATCAAGCGTGTCGAGGTACAGCGAAAAGCTTCAAGAAGGAAATACACTGCAGGTTTTTAAATTAAGCTCGCTCATCATTTTGTTGAAACAGAGTTGAACTGGGTGGGTGAAAAGATGTCAAAGCGGCTCCAACCCAATGTGACACCCTTCAATTTCGGAGCCGGGAGGGCAAACGTTAAAACACAAAGAGGGCTAAATACTCTGTTCTAGTGCTTTGGGGTGTCATTGACAGAACCAGCTATCAATAGTCTGAAGAAGGGTCCCGACCTGAAACGTCATCTATCCATGTTCTCCAGAGATGCTGCCCATCCCGCTGACACTCCAGCACTTTGTATCTGTCTTTATTCCATCTGAATTGTTAAGGGGCTGTCCCACTGTACGAGATAATTCAAGAGCTCCCCCGAGTTTAAAAAAAAAAATCAAACTTGTGGTAAGCACGTAACGGGTACGTCGGAGCTCGGGGACGTCTCTTAGCGGTTCGTAACGTTAACGGCAGGTACTCGGGAAACGCGGTAAGCTCGTGAAGATTTTTCAACATGTTGAAAAATGTCCACGAGAGCCCCGAGTACCTACGAGCGGCCATTACCGTAATTCTCCGAGTTCGACTCAGGGGAAACTAGGGAGAACTCTTGAATTAGCTCGTACAGTGGGACAGCCCCTTTAGATTCACTTCTACCTGGTGTAAATGGACACCCAATACTAGAACATTTACAATTAAACAAACACACACACACACACACACACTTTGCATTTTGCATTAATCACTGCAGGATACTAATCGAAGAATATAAAGTTTCACTCTGCGTGGTTTAATGGAGTTGAAGTGATGTGTTACACTTGAAATCCCCCTTTTGATCTAAAGGAATGCACCGGCTCGTGATGTAATCAACTCTGATAATTTAATAAAGTTTCCAAGGGGAATTGAATAGATGAAAAATATTGCTTTGTTGGAAAGGCTGTGAAGTGAGAGAGAACTGGATAGGTCTTTTAAAGTGCCAGCCCAGTCACAACAGGCCAAATGAACCCTTTTACACTCCTTGGATCCACATTTCATTCTGTAAAAATGTCAGGCTGGCAGCTACCCAACGTCTCTCATGTCCCTTTTAGAATATCCCAAAGTATTCAGCAAAGTACTTTCAAAGCACAGTCTTTATTACGATGGAAGAAAAACAGAGGCTGGTTAGCATGCTACAAACTCCCACAACAGCAAAAGAAAAACGACCAGATAATCATTTTTTACGAGGAGTGTCTGAGGTAGAAATATACTTAGGAGCACGAGCCTAACTCACCAGTTCTTCTTCAAAATGGTGCCATGGGATCCTTGAAGCCCAGCAGAGAGTGCAAACCCGGGTTATAGAGTGATACAGCGTGGAAACAGGCCCTTTGGCCCATCTCTTTCATGCCGACCAAGATGCCTCACCCAAGCTCATCCCATTTGCCCACGCCTGGCCCATAACCCTCACATATCACCTGACTGATGATGCCTCCAAGTGGGACTTACTCACACTGCCCTGGGCTGCAGCATCGAGCCAGGGTTTTAATCTGTGTTTCAGCGCAGTACGACTAGGGTCGATAGAAGGAGATCAAATAAGACTACCGATGTGGCACCAGTAGATAGGGGGAGTCCAGAACCAGGGGGTCACAGTTTAAGAATAAGGGGTAAGCCATTTAGAACGGAGACGAGGAAACTTTTTTTCTCACAGAGAGTGGTGAGTCTGTGGAATTCTCTGCCTCAGAGGGCGGTGGAGGCAGTTCTCTGGATGCTTTCAAGAGAGAGCTAGATAGGGCTCTTAAAAATAGCGGAGTCAGGGGATATGGGGAGAAGAAGGAACGCGGAAATGATTGGGGATGATCAGCCATGATCACATTGAATGGCGAAGCTGGCTCGAAGGGCCGAATGGCCTACTCCTGCACCTGTTGTCTATTGTCTATAGCAATATGGATGGTACCCCCGATGTTGGGGAAGTCCAGGACAAGGGGTCACAGCTTAAGGATAAGGGGGAAATCCTTTAAAACCGAGATGAGAACTTTTTTCACACAGAGAGTGGTGAATCTCTGGAACTCTCTGCCGCAGAGGGTAGTCGAGGCCAGTTCATTGGCTATATTTAAGAGGGAGTTAGATGTGGCCCTTGTGGCTAAGGGGATCAGGGGGTATGGAGAGAAGGCAGGTACGGGATACTGAGTTGGATGATCAGCCATGATCATATTGAATGGCGGTGCAGGCTCGAAGGGCCGAATGGCCTACTCCTGCACCTAATTTCTATGTTTCTATGTACAGCGGTAGAGCAGCTTCCAAAGACTCGGGTTCCATCCTGAGTACGTGTGCCGTATGTACGGAGTTTGTACATTCTCCCTGTGACCGTGTGGGTTTTCCCCAGGTACTGAGGCATCCACTCACATCCCAAAGTCGTGCAGATTTGTACGTTACTCGTAGGAAGAAACTGCAGATGGTAGTGTAAACCGAAGATGGACACAAAAAGCTGGAGGAACTCAGCGGGTCAGACAGCATCTCTGGAGAAAAGGAATAGGTGATGTTTTGGGTCGAGACCCTTCTTCAGACTGAGAGTCTGGGGAAGAGGGGAAACAAGAGATATTTGGATGTGGAGAGATACAGAACAAATGAAGGGCCTGTTTCCATGCTGTATCTCTAAAGTAAACTGAACTAAACCAGTCAAATGTACTCGCATATCAATGTAATGAGGGCAGCAGGTGATCTTTCATCCACTGATGGATGTGCTACTCAGCAAGATCACGGTGATCTTTGATCTCAGCACCATTTTCCTGCCCTAACCCCATGGCCTATAATCTCCACTCTCTGCTGAACAGTGCTTTCGTGTGGCACCTCTGAAAAATAGTCCAAAGTTAGACTTTCACATTTGGTAGAAGTTTTAATGTACCAAAATGATTGGCAAAGTATAAAAAATAAAGTTGATTCATCAAATCAGGCGGTCAGCTTAAAAAACACACACACAAAAAAACGCTGGAGGAACTCAGTGGGCCTGGTGGCATCTGTGGAGGGAAATGGGACTTGCAACGGGAGTTTTGGGTCGGGACTCTTCCTCAGTCTGTCCATTCCCTCCACAGACGCTGCCTGACCCACTAAGTTACTCCAGTCTTTTGTTGTTGTTTTTTTTGCAAACCAGCATCTGCAGTTCCTTCTGCCTCCGTGAGCAGCTTAAGCAGCTTATAGGACAAAGACCCGCCAGAGACACAGTTTCATCAAGGAACAGTATGTGTACTGGCACCTTTTGTCCTCTTTAAAAAAAAACCACTGGTGTTTAACACGCGACAACTGAGCTTCCTGATGGGTAACAGACTCCATAGATTCACGGCCCTCTCATAAGAGATGTCTTATCTCAGCGCCAAATGGCTGACCCCTTATTTTGAGACTGGGACACGACACCATCAACCCGGCCTATCCTGTAAATCTCCGCACATATTTTCTACATTTCTCGCATTTTCATATGAGACACTTCAGGAGAGGATTTAGTAATTTAAAGTACGTCATTGTCTATGCTGGCTCTCAGAGCATTCCCATCAATCTGGTCCAACCCCCCCCCCCCCCCCCCTTCCCCCCCCCCCCCCCCCCCCCCCACCCCCGCCACAACTAATCCTCCCCCAAATGCCCACCGACTTCACCCTGATTCTCCAGCCACTCACGCCAAGGGCAACGCACAGATGCCCATTAACCTAACAAGCAGCGAGTTTTTGGGACACGAGAGTCACTCACAGTCACAGGGAGAACGTGCAAACTCCACATGGCTGACACCGGTGGAGTCAGGAATGAACCCGGATCATTGGAGTTATGAGGTCGCAGCTCGGTCTGTTGCACCACACTGTGCAGCTTCTTCCATGAGGTCATCTCTCACTGCTATAAAACTCTGCTCGATCTCTCCTCAGGCAAGAAACTCATGGTTGCAGCAATCAATCTGCACTCCCACAACTTCAGGGCAGTGAGGGGTTGAAGTAATCCATGACCTTACTTAGCTAAGATCCAGTGTTCCTGATATCAGTGCAATTACCAGGAGGTGCAGGGGGGAATGTGCCGACTGTCAGCCCCACTTAGCCCAAACCTCTGGCAGCAACTTGAATGTCAAGTCAAGTCAAGTCACTTTTATTTCTATAGCACATTTAAACAACTCTCGCTGACCAAAGGGCTTTATATTGGTGGAGGTACTAACGTTATACAACAGTGGTTCATAGATTAAGCACATACATAAATACATACATATAGCCCTCCCTCAGAGGACGTCAAGAAAGGCTTGAGAGTACAAACCGTTAACATTGGGAAACGTCCCGAGGCAGTTCATATAGATATCACTGCAGAGACAATAGTCAATAGGTGCAGGAGTAGGTCATTCGGCCCTTCGAGCCAGCACCGCCATTCAATGTGATCATGGCTGATCATCCCCACTCAGTACCCCGTTTCTGCCTTCTCCCCACATCCCCTGCCTTCTCCCCATATCCCCTGCCTTCTCCCCATATCCCCTGCCTTCTCCCCATATCCCCTGCCTTCTCCCCATATCCCCTATCTTTAAGAGCCCTATGTAGCTCTCTCTTGAAAGTATCCAGAGAACCGGCCTCCACCGCCCTCTGAGGCAGGCTTCAGGGGAGATGAACAAAACAGGGTTTAAGAGGGAACTGCAGATGCTGGAGAATCGAAGGTTACACAGAAAAGCTGGAGAAACTCAGCGGGTGCAGCAGCATCTATGGAGCGAAGGAAATAGGCAACGTTTCGGGCCGAAACCCTTCTTCAGACCACAAAACAGGGGGTTTTAACAGAAGACGCAAGGAACTGCAAAGAAATTTGAGCAAATCACAAAGTGCTGGAGGAACTCAGTGGGTCGGGTAGCATCTGCGGAAGAAATAGACAGACAGCTTTTCGGGTCGGGACCCTTCTCCAGACTCACGAGTCAGACTTCAAAGTTTGACGAAAGGTCGGGGAACAACTCCTCAAATGGAGGAGCTCCAACTTCAATGCTGTCTGTCAGTCAGAAGTATTTGCTTATTCACTCACTGTTGACATGAAACCTCTGTAGACACATCAGGGGGGGAAACGTTGGTGTTTACTTGGTCAGGCCACCAACTGGGTGGTCATTAACTGTACAGTAGCCTCTGACTGACAAGACTAGTGCAGAAGTATTAGTACGGGTGTCAAGGTTTATGGGGAGAAAGCAGGAGAATGGGGTTGAGAGGGAAAGATAGATCAGCCATGATTGAATGGAGGAGTAGACTTGATGGGCCGAATGGCCTAATTCTGCTCCAATAACTTATGAAGTAATGAACAGCAGTGACGTCAACACTGCCGCAGACACTTCACTGTATTGAAGGTAGACAAAAATGCTGGAGAAACTCAGCGGGTGAGGCAGCATCTATGGAGCGAAGGGAATGGGTCGAGACTCTTCCTCACACTGTATTGATATTGTCAATAATTCCCTGCTCTCTCACCACACTCTGTGATACAATAGATGACCATTTCTTCCCCTTTAAAGAGTTTCAATGGGAATCAGAATCGGGAAGGAGAATCCGTCTGAGGAAGGGTCCCGACCCATGTTCTTTCGAGATGCTGCCTGGACCCACTGAGCAACTCCAACTTTTCGTGTCTATCTTTCGCCTATTGGTTTTGTCCACATCCCCACCCCTCTTTTGAGGCTTTCTTTCCCCTGACTCCAAGCAGTCTCAACCCAAAGCGCCTGTCAATCCCTCCACAGATGTTGCCTTAATCCAGCACGGTGTGTTTTGCTGAAGCTTCTGGCATCTACAATCTCTGTGGGACCCAGTGGGTCAGACTCCCATAGTCCTCAACCTAACTGGATCATTCCTCCATTTAACACACTCAAAGCAAGCACATCCATGACTAAACAAATCATCCCTCACCTGCTGTAACATTAGCCGAGTTTATGACGTCTAATAAAAACATGGTCAGGATAATTCCTTTTGACATTTGAAGTCATTCATTTCCTTATAATGGCCCGTTTAGATTACCTGACAATAAAGTAACATTTCCCCATTAAAAGTTGTCACCTCCCTCCATTAGTTTTCAAGTCTCTTCCAATCAGTGAAAGCTTGAGTTGTATGAGTTGGTTGAAATAGTGCTTTGACAAAGACTTAGAACATCAGTCTGAAGAAGGGTCTCGACCCAAAACGTTGCCTATTTCCTTCGCTCCATAGATGCTGCCGCACCCGCTGAGTTTCTCCAGCATTTTTGTCTACCTTGGATTTTTCCAGCATCTGCAGTTCCTTCTTGAACTTAGAAAATCAGGACTAGTAGCAACCAGCAGATAAGAAGAGTAACCACCACAGGTACAATGGGTCAAGCAGACAGTTTCCGTACTGTAACCTCTAACGTTGCACGTTCAGTTCAGGAGCAGACTGAAAACCTTCGAAGAAAAATGTGCAGTCTTAGCAAAGCTCCTCCAACCTCAGGATAGGATCTGAAGGGTCTCGCCCCGAAATGTCACCCATTGCTTTTCTCCACAGATGCTGCCTGGCCCACTGAGTTACTCCAGCTTTTTGTGTCTATCTTCAGGATAGGATTGGCGGCATATGCGAGTCTCCACTTCGTGTTTTTTTTTTAAAAACATGAAAAGAGCATATTACGACAATGAGAAAAGTATTGGATAAAATAATGAAGGATTAGAGTTTTGAGATTTGAGCCTTACTGCAGAGAGCGGGTAGTCTGCAAAATTATAAACAGTCATGAAAATAGTATAATACAATGTGAACACAGGACCAGTGGGGCCCCACGATAATGCATGCGCTAAATTACCTCTGCCGCCTGCCTTTTCTTGCAAAGCCAGAGTCCCTCTCAGGGTTTTACTGCAAAGTTTCAAACCAATTCTGTAGCTCTGACCCAGCTTTTGTGGGGGGTGGGGTCACAGTGATGACAATCAAGCTAGGAACACAAGGCAGATATTTAAGATAATCTAAATAGTCTATAACAGCATGGAGAAAATACCATCACTCCCAGAGCTGTCCACAACGCAGAACAGAAAAGAGATACAGAATTGCCATGTAGATGAATTTTAGTTTAGTTTAGAGATACAGCGCAGAAACAGGCTGTTTGGTCAGCCAAGTCCGCACAGTCCAGCGATCCCCGCACATGAACACTACCCTACACACTAGGAACAATTTTACACTTATACCGATTGCCTACAAACCTGTACGTCTTCGGAGTGTGGGAGGAAACCGGGGATCTCATAGAAAACTCACGAAGGGTCACGGGGAGAAGGTACAAACTCCGTACAGACAGCACCCGTAGTCGGTCTCTGGCGCTAGAAGTGGGTGCTGCTGCGCCAACGTACTTGGAAAAGTACAAGGACACAAGGGACTGCAGATGCTAGAATCTTAGGCAAACAACAAAAGGCTGGAGGGACTCGGCAGGCCCGGCAGCTACTGTGGAGGGGACGGACAGTGTAGAAAAGAGTCGTCTGGACATTCCCTCCACAGATGCTGTCTAACTCGCTGAGTTCCTCCAGCACTTTTGTGTTTTACGGGGGAATGTGGGAAGCCCTTGCCGAAAGCCATTGCAGCACGAGGGGTTCGAATGTACAATTACGACTTGAACTTCAATGGAAATCTAGCAGCATTAAATTATCAGTCAGAACTCACGGCAAACAGTGGCAAACGCTTACTCCCTTCAATAGACTGCCACAATCTACAGACTTTGAATGACTGTTGTCAGTAAAACAGTTATCATTCAATGAGTTACCTGGTCAAATGCAAGCATGGCTCCAGCACCCTTCTGTTGGTATGCCTCCGTTCATAGAATCACACGGCACACAAACACTCGATCCATCTAGGATATGCCCTATCTCAGCTCGTCCCATTTGCCTGCGTTTGGCCCATATCCCTTTAAACCTTTCCCATCCATGTACGTCCTAATGTCTTTTATATGTTATTCTATCTGCCTCTACCACCCCCCTCGAACAGTTTGTTCCATACAGCCACTACCCTCTGTGTGAAAATGATGCCACATAATCGAGTGAGGCGAGAGGCCTCAGATACACACGCTTCCCAATATTCTAAAACCAGCGCTATTTTATCAACTGGATGGTGGGACATGTAAATCCCACCCCAGAATATAAGACCACTTTAATTGTGAGATGAAGCGTAGATGGCTGATCATCCCCAATCAGTATCCCAACCCTGCCTTCTCCCCATATCCCCTTGACCAGAAGCCCAAAGAAGGAAAGCTTAACCTGTCACCAAGGTCATTAATTTTAAAACAATCCACTGACAGTAAAAAGTAGCTCTGGGCTGGCGGATTGCCGTAAAACCCCAATAGTTCACGACTGCCTTTTGGGGAAAGAAATCTGTGCCCGCACCCCGTGTGCATTGAATCAATCTACGGCAAAGAATAAAAAGCCCTGCCTCACACGAATTAAGAGCAAGACAATAGAAGGCACGATCATCCCTATTCAACGGCCCATAAATAGCAGTGAAGGCCCAGACTTATTAGTGAAAGAAAAATCCATTCAGCTTGCAAGTGAAGCTGATCAACATTAGTTCTGAGTGCTAAGAGTTGATGAGATTTCCAGTGTACATCGTGAAGTCATTTTCAAATATGCTTTCAGTGATCTTTTACAAATCACTGATTTTTGAAGCTCATCATTGCCTTTCCACCCTGTCTACCGCCACCTTCATATGTCAGTGATCGTCAATCTAGAAGGTAACCTAATTAGCGCAGGATTTATTTTGGTTGTGGCTGAAGTATGTTCCACAAAGCTAACATCATCACAATCACTTTCGTTTTGTGGTTAAGGTTCAGACAATTCCTCCCGGTACTAACTCCCTTCAATTCCTCTTAAGTATCAGTCTGAGGAAGGGCCCCCAACCCGAAACGTCACCTATCCGTGTTCTCCAGGGATGTTGCCTGACCCGATGAGTCCAGCACGTTGTGTCTGCTCCCCCCCCCCCCCCCCCCTCACTCTCGGTACAACTTGGTTTCTTAACCGGAGCTGAATTCAGTTCTACAGCACGAGCGACATTTCCTTTAAAAAAAGATTGAGGGTCAGAGACCATTTTCAGACAACACTGGTGCAATTATACTTAAGGGTTAGGAGGACGAGGGGAGAAAAGAGAAAGTTATTGCCAGGAAAGAGTGGGTGTAATTGAGAACGCACCTGCACAAACGCAAGTTAGAAAATCGAAAGGCAGGAAAGAGCACAGGCTCAGGCGAGACCACAATAGTGAAGGAATTAAGTACACACACACGTATTCATCTCATACGACACGATGACATAGATATGAAGTTACTGAACTAGTATCCAGAGACTTGAACTATTGATGCAGAGGCAGAAATTTAAATCCCACCTCAGAGGCTGGGAAGTTTAAATCAAACAGTTAAGAGAATCAAGAGTGTTTAATTATCATATGTATACACAACAGAACAATTAAATTCTTACTTGCAACAGCAATTGAAACCTGTGAATGCAATACACAAAGATGATACATAATAAACAAAATTCAATAAATTAATAACTCCAATACTACAAGGCCAAAGTCCTTAGTACTACCAAAGGCAGTCCAGAGTTCAAAGTTAATTTCAGTGTTTAAGAAGGAACTACAGATGCTGGAAAATCGAAGGTAGACAAAAGTGCTGGAGAAACTCAGCGGGTGCAGCAGCATCTATGGAGCGAAGGAAATAGGCAACGTTTCGGGCCGAAACCCTTCTTCAGTGTTGTGTGTGATGGTTGTTGGGAACTATTACCCAAATTATTTACCATCAACTAATTAACTAGACACAAAATGCTGGAGTAACTCCAGCAGCAAATCTGGAGAACATGGTTAGGTGACGTTTCGGGTCAGGACCCTTCTTCAGACTTCTCTCTGAAGAAAGACCCCGATCCGAAATGTTTCTCCAGTGCTTTGTGTCTTTTTTTGTAGGCCAGTATCGATTGTTCCTTGTTTCGACAACAAATTAACTAAATCTGAAAAAAAAAATGTTTTAAAGTATAGTTAAATGGTAACCGTAACTCGGGGCTCTCGTGGACATTTTTCAACATTGAAAAATCTTCCCGAGCTTACCGCGTTTCCCGAGTACCTGCCGTTAGTGTTACGAGCCGCTAAGAGACGCCCCGAGCTCCGACATACCCGCTACGTACTTACAACGAGTTTGATTTATTTTTTTTTAACTCGGGAGAGCTCTTGGGTGGGGGAGTCCCTTAATGCTTTTCTTCAACTTCATGAATGTCTTGGACTTGGGTGCACAAGGCACAGCGTTTCAACTTACGATGAGGAAAACCTGGCCGGATGGATAGTGAACTGGGACGGGGAGAGCAGCAGACTTTGGGATACAGACAGGGTGACGTAATGGCCAGCCAGGTGTGAGATGAAATTTAATCCTGTCAATTGTGCAAAGCTTACATGCTGGCAGGAAGAATGAGAAAGGGCAAACATTAGATGACAATTAGGGCCAGGGTTAGTACAGTCTAGATAGCACGCAACAAAAGCTTGTCACTGTACCTCGGTACACGTGACAATAAACTAAACTCAACTATTTCAAATGGAGTACTTTAAAAAAAAAATCTCTTGGAATATGTGCATGGAAGATTAAAAACGGCAGAGAAAGTGGTAAAACGCATTTGGGCAAATCAGTTTTATAGGTAGAGAGGGTGAGTGGAAGAGCAAGGAAGTCACGGTGCTTTTGTGGAATATCGTGTGTTGATCTGAGATAGATGCTAAGGCTTCGGGGAAGGCGCAGAAGAGATTGATCACAATAACGTCAGTGATGAGAAACTTTTATTGTGGTGGGTAGAGTTGAGAAGCAGAAGGTATTCGCCGGGAACAGAGGAAATTGCACACAGCTACATGAAAATGTGAAGGGAATGGTCCGCGGTTAGACAGAGAGAAATTGCTCCCATTGGTAAAGGAGTCGAGAGCAAGGGATAATGAATGAAAACGATTGACAAAAGAACCAACAATGACAGGAGGAATCATTTTTTTTAATAGACGCAGTGGTTGGGGTTCAGAAACACTGCCAGAGAGAGTAGAGGAGGCAGATACAATCGCAGCATTCAAAAGGAGCTGGATACAGTCTCTGAACGGAAATAATTTGTTGGGCTATGGGGAGAGGACAGAAGTAGGAGTAGCTGGATTACCCTTGCACGGAGGCGATGTGGACTGGATGAGCAGAACAGTCTACTTCTGTGTCATTGTGATTCTGACCACATCCTGTAAATCGCTAGATTCAAAATATTTTGAAAGTGTATTTAGGTCGAGGTAAAGTTTTCACTTCATCATCTCAATTTTCTATACGCTACCTACCACTCCATCAGGCCTCGTTTTAAATAACTTAAAGTCATAGAGTCATGGAGCATGGAAACAGGCCCAATTCGTCCCATCCAACCAAGATGCCCTCTGCATTTGGTTCTAAACCTTTCCTATTCATGTTCCTGTATAAATCTCTTTTAAATGTTGGAACATTACCTGCCTCAACTACTTCCGCTGAAAGCTTGTTCTGTCTACCATCCTTTGTGCGAAAAAAACCCTTATTCATTCTTGCCCGGGTTCTTATTAATTCTTGCCTCTCGCACCTTACATATGTGCCCCGTTGCATTCAGTCTATTTGTTCCCTTCAGGATTTGATACACTTCTATAAGATCAATACTTGGGTCCTTACTTTATTCACACTGTGAAAACATTGGCAGCCGTATTCACCCCTATCCCTGCCACCAACTGTACGATAGGGTGAGCAACTTGGACATAGCACTTGGCAGGATTTCCCACACGGTTTTTAGCTGGAGGCAGGCGTGAGCTAGGCGAATCAGACAGAGCTGCTTACAAGGTAGGCTTCTCACACCTGCCCTCCGACTCGAATCCTGACCTCCGCAAAACTCAGACACAACAGAGGGCAGGGCCGGCTCGGAGGCACGGTGACTTCACCGAGGCTCCACAGATAGAGCTGGCCCACACTCAAGACAGGCAAAATTGGATTTTGTTTTAAAAAGTTAAAATAAACGAGTTAAGATTTTGAGCAGAATATGAAGTACAGTTAGCAAGCTGACAGCCAGCGATGACAGATGAATGCAAGGTGTTACTGTGTAGGCTTCTTGTTGTGAGTAAACCATGAACTGGCTTCAGCACGTTTTTTGGTTGAGTTGAGTTTATTGTCACGTGTACCGAGGTACAGTGAAAAGCTGTCTTGCACGAATAGCTCACTCACATTGCTGGCGAGTCTTATGGCGAAAATAAATTCCCAAGCACGATACTGCAATTGCCCCGACCCACTATACAACGGCAGGCATTACTTCCTCAAAGTAAAAAGACTGCACCATTCATTATGCACTGAAGATAGACAGAAAAAGCCGGAGTAACTCAGCTGGACAGGCAGCATCTCTGGAGAGATGGAATGGGTGACGTTTCGAGCCGAGACCCATGTTCGGACCATTAATTAGTTTCAACTCGGCAATAATGTTCTCGATAGGCAGGCACGGGGGAAAACTGATCAGCAGAACATTTATATTGCTATTCCATTGCAGAAAGAGCTTTTGAAAGTAAGTTTGGATTTGAGATGCAGGGCAGACATGACTGAACAGGTCAGGCTGCCCCAAAGGGTTCAAAAGGCAGCATTTAAAAGGGAGGACATGGAAAGACGAGATCCTTGCTGCGGACTGGGATGTGAGGTGGGAAGCCACGAGCATTCCATCTGGGTCGGGATGGCAGCTTTCCTAGCTGAAGGGATATTTGCGTTATAAAATCCAGAGCCCTGGCAGCTTCTCCTGGTTCATTTATCCAGGTTGCAGGCCACAAATCACCAGATACATTCAATGTGATCCCACAGCGGGGGGAATATGAACCTGCGGCTATAGCTTCGAGTGAAGCTAAACCGTTCAGAAACTATTTTCTGCGGCGGTGCCCCTTGGCCGTGTTCACTGCCGTCGCTGGTGTACCACGATACTTCAGTCCCCAGTCCGTCAACGCCACCTACACCGTCCAACATTCCTTCCTCTCGCTCGCATGCCTCCAGCCAGGATTTGGGTCCCAATCCAGGACTTAATCCTGACATTCCCGAGGCGGGACTGAGTGTGCACGACGAGATGGAAGGTTGACGTTTGGAGGAGATATTAAGTGGAGGTCCCATCTGTGCAATAGATTCGACAGCACTCTCGGAGCAGAGCGCTCTGAATTAACAGTGCCTTCAGGAGCAAATACAAACCGGCTATTTCAGTTCATTATCATTCGAGAAACAATCCTCATGGAAAGTTTAACAACTTAACAGTGGTCACTTCATTTCAAAGCCGTTAAGGAGCAATATAGAATTCATCATTGAATATCAACTCAGATTAGTTATATACACAAGGGGGAGGCAATGAAATTCCTTGTTGCACGATAGGTGCTCGATTACACAGTATAAAAAAAGATGATGATACTACGATAAGTACAAACTGTTGAATGATGCAAAGATTGTCTGAAAGAACCAAAGTGCAAGAATAAACTCAACTGGAATAAACAATTAGCCGGATGGGGTAGCGTTAAGAATACTTGGCAGCACATCGGGTCTGCTTGCAACACACGTTATCAAAGTAATATTCTGCAGCCCATCGGTGTAACTAAACCTGCCCACAGGGACGACAGCTGGGTAAAGTCAGCTTGCAGTGCCAGGGTGCAGCTATCAGCAGCACAGGTGGGGCAGCACAGTGACGCAGCGCTACAGTTGCTGCCTGAGACCACAGGTGCTGCCTGTACGGAGTTTGCACGTTCTCCCCGTGACCACGTGGGCATTCTCCAGGCACTCCTGTGTCCTCCCATGTTCCAAGGACATACAGGTTTGCAGGTTAATTGGCTTCTTGTATATTGTCCCTAGTGTGTAGGAAAGAACTAGTGTACGGGTCAGCGTGGACTCGATGGGCCGAAGGGTCTGTGCCCACGCTGCATCCCTCAACTAAACATATCAGAGACAAGAGAAACTGCTGACACTGGAATCTTGAGCAAAACACACAAAGTGCTGGAGGAACTCAGTGGGCCAGGCAGCATTTGAAGCGGGACTGGACATTTCGGGTCAAAATTTGAAACGAGTTTAGTTTATTGTCACGTATACCGAGGCACAGTGAAAAGCTTGGGTCCCGACCCGAAATGTTGACTGTCCTTTCCTTCCACAGATGTTGCCTGACCCACTGAGATCCTCCCTCTACAGCACTGCTTGCTCCTACCACCCCCCTCCCTTTGTTCCACAGAGATCATTAACTGGAGGCTGTAAAGAACAATGGGACAGTTAATGTTAACATTTTAACATCTACATGACTAATAATAATCTACGTGGGTGCTTTAGGGCAACATCTAGGCGAGGAGCTCATGTCAAGTGCAGACCTTGCAGTCCACTCGTGAATCCTTCCAAGGAGGTAAAGCCATCCCAAGGATGAGCCTTCTCCTCTCGATGGGAACCCACTAGAACTCTGTCTCTGTCGAGCCGTGACTGGGATATACAGCACTGCTTTGTGGAGAACCGTGATTGCCCAGCCCCCCCCCCCCACCGCCCGCAAAGTAGAGGAATCAAGAACCAGAAGGCATAGTTATAAGGTGAGAGGGGAAAGATTTAACAGGAACCCGAGGGGCAGCTTTTTCCACTCAGAAGGTGGTGGCTATACGGAACGAGCTGCCAGAGGTAGTTGAGGCATGTACGATAACAGCATTTAAAAGGCACTTGGACAGGTTCGTGGATAGGAAAAGTTTAGAGGGATATGGGCCAAATGCAAGCAAGCAGGATTAGCTTAGATGGGGCAACTTGGTTGGCATGGATAGGTTGGGCCAAAAGGCCTGTTTCCGTGGTGTATGACTTCATGCCTCTATAAGTGCGGCACCGTTATAAAGCCAGTCCACTAACAAGCCAGGGAACGGGCTGAGGAGGTGCAGGTTCAGCATGTGGAAGGAGAGTATGATTGAGAAAACAACCAGTCTGGAATCTCAGACTTAGCACAAAAGAATAAAACCCAGTTAGGGTGGGGGAGGAATGAAGCCAGAAGCTCTTGTTTTTAAATTAAGTTCTCTTGAGTCTCGGCACGAGCAAGAAAAAGATTTCCAGCCCCATTCTTCTGTGCAGCCACAAATCAAACTAACGCATCGCACATGTCTGAAAGCTGAAGAGGTGCGATAGGAGTTTTCACTGTGTGGTTTTTCCAGCCTCAGCTTCCTGAGCTGTCAAATGTCTCCATCAAATTACTTGGGTGAAGGTGGTGGGAGATCGAAAAATGTTAAATCTTGGAACAGAGGAGAGAGAGGAAAATGAATTAAAACAAAAAAGGCAAGAACATTTGACAAAGAGAGAGAGAAGGAAAAAAAAGGTGGAGAGAGCATGCAGAAGTGGGAGTCTGTGAATATCCATCTCCTGGGGAAACACAACTGGATCCTTTCATCTTTGCACATGTTCACAACTCAGAAATAAACGCATTCATTTTAATTAAAAAAAAAGACACAAAAGTGCTGGAGTAACTCAGGAGGCCATTAATAGGCAACGATTTGGGTCGGGACCTTCTTCAGACAAATGTTGCGGGGAGAGAGCTAGAAGAGAGGTGGGGCAGGACAAAGCCAGACAAGTGTTAGGCGGGTAGACACAAAATGCTGGAGTAACTCAGCGGGTGGGGCAGGATCTCTGGAGAGAAGGAATGGGTGACGTTTCGGGTCGAGACCCTTCTTCAGGTGAGGAGGTGGGGCGGAAGGTTAATAGGCAGATGAGAGGACATGGGGCCAGAGATGAAAAGACAAAGGGCTGTAAGATGAGGAGATACGGATAGAAGAGGCGCAGAATGTAAGGGCCGAGGAATGGATGTAGATGGAAAACAGGGAAGAAGAGGAAAAGGGAGGTGAGGGAAAGAAAGGGGGAGCAGGATCCAGGTGAGCACAGGGAAGGGGGGGGGGGGAGAGAGGGGAATGTTTGTTTATTAGTTACCTAAAATTGGAGAGAAAAGTCACACAGCGTGGAGACAGGCCCTTTTGCCCAACGCCCGTGTTGACCAAGAAGCCCGATCTACACTAGTCCCATAATGTTCAACGTTCAGGAACCTCACAATACAGCGGGCCTGGTCGTCATATTAATGCAGGGACATCGCTAAAGCAAGGGGCAGGGGGAACAGGATTTTGACTTCCAGCAGCTAAACACCTGGCTAGAGAAGTAGCAACCCAGCCTTTCATGAATCAACTGCTCCTCCAAGCAGCCAAGTACAAATCT
The DNA here is from genome assembly GCF_028641065.1 of Leucoraja erinaceus. NCBI lineage: Eukaryota > Metazoa > Chordata > Chondrichthyes > Rajiformes > Rajidae > Leucoraja > Leucoraja erinaceus. The sequence continues at coordinate 131,736,191 of NC_073378.1, read as the reverse complement.
CCTTTGCCTCAACAGGTGCTCGACCAAGTGCAAGAGTTTCCCAGAGTTTGAGAAGCAGTCAAATATTAATGTGGCTGACTGGCAGGCTGATGCCAACAGTCAAAAGGAAGATTTCAATGTTACTCTGAAAACACGGGGGGGGGGGGGGGGGGGGGGGGGGGGGGGGGATGGGGACACAAATCAAGTCGAGTTCATCATCATCTGCATATGAGTTACAGATACAATGAAAACCTTGCTGGCAGCAGCACAAAGACACAGGCTCAGACAGATTAAAACATTAATTAGATATATAAATATTTCAAAAGACTACAAAAAAAAGATTAAACACACAGTGCTGGAGTAACCCCACCTGAATAGGTGACATTTCGGATTAGGACCTTCCATCAGACCCAAAATGTCACCAGAGATCCTGCCTGACCCACTGAGTTACTCCAGCACTTTGTGCCTTTTTTTTTTTTGATAAACCAGCATCTGCAGTTCCTTGTGCCTGCAAAGAAAATCAAGGTAAAAACGGGACAGAGTTCCAATGACTCCGTTTTGTGGTTGACCCTTCACAGTTGAGGGAAATCTCCAGAAATCCAGGTGGCAATGAAGGTAAGGTACTTGTGCCTAGTTGAGAACAAACTCTGAATTGATGTAATTTCTTCCTGCAGAACAAAGACCGAGACAGAAAGAACACCATTCGAAGTTAACAAAGACACGTGCAACGTGACCACTACGTTGCAAGCTCACAGCAGACTCAGAAGGGAAGACCAATCAACCGTGCACCCACAGTATGGAAGAAGACAACTCGAAACATCGGCAGCACAATGAAAGCTGAACAGAACTATGGGCCGTGCTAGACTCTAATCACACTTTTATCACGGGAAGGTACTGCAAAGGGGCTGCGATAGACGAGGTCCGGATCTGCTCCTTGACCAAGAAAAGGTGCCGGTACACAGTGATACGACCACACTGTTGAACTGTTATTTCTTCAAATATAAATACTGTTGAGTTGCTGCTGAAGGCAGGCACCAGGGAGAAAATCCAAAAACAAGTGACAAAACTACAAAAGGTGGCTTTATGCATCGAAACTGGAACACTCAATACACGATTAACTTTGCGATCATACGTTGTTGGTTTGTGATGTAATAAATGTAATATAAAAATTCAATTTTGTACATAAAATAAAAACAAAAACTCAAGATGTCACGGCTGATTTCCTGCCACGGGTGTAGTTGTAGCTGTGGTTGAGCACCACCGAAAACAAATGGGAGCTCCACGCCAATAAATCAGGACAGGCACCATCATAAAAATAATCGCACAACGCTGAATTGTCAGAGAGATTTCTGGAGAGCGAAGCTTCTGCTGCCTGCCTCCCAGTCTGGCCTGGCCATCGCTCTGGGTAACGTGCCGAGTGCGATGGCAGTCCCGGACACATAATCTGGAGACGAGAGTTCAAATTCTACCGCAGCAGCTGGACAATTTAAATTCACTTCATTAAATAAATCTGGAAAATAAAAGCGAGAAGCAGTAACGGCGACCAGAAATTATTAAAATGTCGTAAAAATCCCATCTGGTTGACTGACAGATTGAGACCAACCATTCTCACTAGTCTGCATTGGTGACTATTAGCCGCCATTTGAAATGGCCTAACAAGCCTCTCCGCTATCACCACCACTGCTGAGAATAGACACTGACAAGACAACAACTCTTACCGTGCCAACAATGCCCCCTGACACAAGTGCATATAAAAATAGTCATGAATTGCTGCTTACTCTAGAAGCTCCAGTTTGATAGGAAGGGCGTAGAGGGATATGGGACATGAGATTATGAGTTTAGTTAGGGGGTAGTTAGTTAGTTTAGGAGGGTAAGGGTGTGTCCAGTGGAGGTGGGGTGCAGGAGCTTTGTAGCCAGTTCCACCGCAAGGCTCCTGAGGGAAGTTGGAGTCAAAGGGCAGGCACAAAGGAGGGCAATAAAAGAACTTGCCAATGCCGCCGGACGGAGCAGTCACTGACTGTGGCTGAAGAGGATAGATGCTGCCTGGGGTGCCACGTGACCATCTAGAGGCTAACAATAAGACCTGATCAACCTGCGGTGGGCCTGCCTCGACTGAGGGTGTCTTGTGATAAAAGGCCGAAACACCCAGTGACGTTGAGGTACACAACTGAAGATGTGTCTGATTGTTAGCAAATTCACCCCAAGAATGTCAATTGTGGTGAAATCTTAGGGATTGTAACACCCAGTCCTACTAATCAATAGTTTAATGTCACGTGTGCCAAGGTACAGTGAAAAGCTTTTATTGCATGCTGACCAGCCAGCGGAAAGACAATACATGATTACAATCGAGCCATCCAAAGTGTACAGATATATGATAAAGGAATTAACATGAATAATGTTTAGTGCAAGATAAAGTCCTGTAACGTCCAATTAAAGATAGCCCGAGGGTCTCCAATCAGGTAGATTGTAGTTCAGCACTGCTCGCTAGTTGTGGTTGGATGATTCAGTTGCCTGATAACAGCCGGAAAGAAACTGTCCCTGAATTTGGAGATGTGCGTTTTCACATTTCTATACATTTGCCTGATGGGAGAGTAGGCCAGGGTGTGACATCCTTGATTATACTGCTGGCCTTGCCAAGGGAGCGTGAGGTATAGATGGAGTTGACGGAAAGGAGGCTGGTTTTGTGTGCTTGTCTGGGCTGCGTCCACAATTCTCCGCAGTTTCTTGCAGTGTTGGATGGAGCTGTTCCCAAACCATGCTGTGATACATCCCGATAAATTGCTTTCTGAGGCCCATCTGTAGAAGTTGGTGGGAAACGTATGCAGGCTAATGAGACTAGCTCATTATGCCAACTTGATCGGCATGGACAAGGTGGGCCGAAGGGCCTGTTTTGCGCTGTACACATCTGCAACTCCCCAAGTCCACACTTCACCTCCTTAATATAGTTTAGTGAACTGCTGGGGGTGATGCTTTGAAACAAACGGGTCAGCCAAGCTGGCTTTGCCCAGGGACAAGAAAAACATCGAGGAACTCAGCGAGTCAGGCGGCATCTGTGGAGGGAAATGGACAGGCCATGTTTTGGGTCGGGAAGTTTCATCAGGCAAGGGTGCCACCTCAGCGTTTTGGGCAGTTTTTCAATGCTTCCCCCAACATTCCGGATTCAGTTTTCTTCTTTTTCTTGGTTTGTGCACAGCAATAAATATGAACATTTTCAATCCTCGCCAATTTTCATTCGACAACCAATGTCGCCAAAATAGATTATCTGATCATTACGGTGCGTAGATTGGCTCCCATATTTCCCACACCGCAACGGTGACAGCACTTCAAAGGTACTTCGATGCTTTTAAAACACTTTGGGGTGCCCTGAGGCACTATATATAAATTAAAGGTCTCATTAAAAACAGAAAACCACAAATCTTGCATTGGAGGGCACAGGAATCCAAAGGCGAATAAAGTCATATAAACGTCAACAGTTAGTACGTGCAAATTATGCAAAGGCCGTATATTCACACACGCAGAGAACCATAATCATGAGGACTGCCAAAAAGTACAAGAGATGGGACACCCCACTGCTTCGAATGGAGCAGCAGAGAAAAACGCTCACACTCAATGGGAGAGTTGCCGGGAACACAAACAAAATCCCAACTAGCACAACCACACCTGAGAACAACACAGTACGGGGAAAAATGTAAGAAATTCACCGCAGGTCTTCTTTCACTGAAGCTCCCAAATACGATAACGTGCCCGTGAAGTAGACAATTCGGCTCGAAGGGCCGGCTGGCCTACTCCTGCACCTATTGTCTATTGTCTGTGGAATTCTCTGCCTCCGATGGGCGGTGGAGGCAGGTTCTCTGGATGCTTTCAAGAGAGAGCCAGATAGGGCTCTTAAAAATAGCAGTGTCTGGGTGAGGCCAGAACAAGGGGCCACAGTCTTAGAATAAAGGGGAGGTTATTTAAGACTGAGGTGAGAAAAAACGTTTTCACCCAGAGAGTTGTGAATTTATGGAATTCCCTGCCACTGAGAGGGCAGTGGAGGCCAAGTCACTGGATGGATTTACGAGAGAGTTAGATAGAGCTCTAGGGGCTAGTGGAGTCGAGGGATATGGGGAGAAGGCGGGCACGGGTTATTGATAGGGGATGATCAGCCACGATCACAATGAATGGCGGTGCTGGCTCGAAGGGCCGAATGGCCTCCTCCTACACCTATTTTCTATGTTTCTATGATATGGGGAGAAGGCCTTCTCCCCATATCAGGAACGGGGTACTGATTGGGGATGATCAGCCATGATCACATTGAATGGCGGTGCTGGCTCGAAGGGCCAAATGCCCTACTCCTGCAACTGTTGTCTATTGTCCATTGTAAGCCAACAGACTCAACAGATGCCGGACACTTGAGCAAAAAACAAACTGCTGGAGGAATTCAGACTGCAGAAGGGTCTCGGCCTGAAACATTGTCTGTCCATTTCCCTCCACAGATGCTGCCTGATCCACCAGCCTTTTGCTTTTTTTTTGTTAACATGATAAAGTGATGGTTTTGCCACTGTTGGATGGCAACAAGAGTTGGGGAAAGAAGTTTCAATGGCTCACTCCAGTCATCTTTGGCCAGGACTTCAGTCTTCACCACGACGAGCAACATGACAAATCCAAGCCTCGTGTGTGGACACAATGACTTTGAATGGCAAATGTTGACAAGAAATACGAAGCCCTTTGCAAGAAGTGGGTTTGAAAGCGTATTACGTTCATAGGTGATAGGAGCAGAATTCAGCCACTCTGCCCATCAAGTCTACTCCGCCATTCAATCATGGCTGATCTCTTTCCCTCACAGCCCCATTCTTCAGCCTTCTCCCCATAACCCCTGACTTAGTGATCAGGAATCTATCGATCACCACCTTGAAAAATATCCACTGACGGGCTCCACAGTCTTCTGTGGCAATGAATTCCACAGATTCACCACCCTCTGACTAAAGAAATTCCTACTCATTTCCTTCTTAAAGGAACGTGCTTTAATTCTGAGGCTGTGGCCTCTGGTCCTAGACTCTCCCACTAGCGAAAACATCCTCTCCACATCCACCCTATCCAGGCCTTTCACTATTCGGTACGTTTCAATGAGGTCCCCCCCCCTCATCGTTCTAAACTCCAGCGAATTGAGGCCCAGTGCCGTCAAATGCTATTGAATTATAGTCTCTCCAAGAGCAACTAAAAAACAGTTTCCCCTGTTGGAGTAGCATAATATTCATAGTGACCTGCCCAACGCTGTGTTTTGAATTGAAACATTAGCATAGAGTGCAAGAAATAAAAGTCCAAAACATAATTTATCTGGAAATCTCTTGATGATAAATGGGATGGGCTGGGAAAAGAAAGAGAGCATTGAAGATTGTTTCATTGGTTTAGAGATTTAGACACAGCGCGGAAACAGCTGCTTTGGCCCGCCAGTTCCAGGGCAACCAACGATCCCCGCACACTTACACTATCCTATGCACACGAGGGACAATTTACAATTACACCAAGCCAATTAACCTACAAATCTTAACGTCTTTGGAGTGTGGGAGGAATCCAGAGATACTGGAGAAAGCCTGCGCAGGCCACAGGGAGAACGTACAAACTCCGCAAAGACATGCACCCATAGTCAGGATTGAATCCCAGGTCTCTGGCGCTGTAAGGCTGCAACTCTACTGCTACACCACCCAGATTGACTGAAAATGAGTTTTCTCTCAGTAGACTAAATGAGATTAGTTTATTGTCATATACCCCGGGTGATATGAAATTCCTTGTACACGTGGAGCTCAGAATAAACAGTATCCAAACACTAATGGCAAATACGAGTGCCAAAGAGCAGAATGGTGAAAGGTACCCCATAAATAATGCTATTCTACCTACTCCAGAGATGTTGCCCGAGTTGCCGCTAAGTTACTCCAGCAGTTTGTGTCTTTTTTTACACTACTTGGATTTTGCACTGCAAAGTCCACGGCAGGATAACCAAACGAGGTAGAGTTGAAACATAAAGAACTCAGATGCTGGGATTTTGTGAACAAAGTGGTGGGTGTATGGAACAGAGGAGGTAGCTGAGGCTGGGACCATCCCAACATGTAAGAAACAGTTAGCCAGATATGTGGATAGGGTATGGGCCAAACGCGGGCAGGTGGGATGAGTGAGGCTGGGACATGCTGGCCATTGTGGGCATGTTGGGACGAAGGGCCTGTTTCCACGCTGTTTCACTCCATGACTCTAAGTGTTGGGGTAACTCAACGGGTCAGGCAGCATCTCTGGAGGAGGTGAGACAGGCTAAGTTTCGGGTCCCTTCTTATGCCGCATCTTCTCAGATGCCAAAGTAAGTAAATATACTGTGGTGCTTTTGATCATCATGTCAGGGTGAAGGGACCAGGTTAAGGGCCTGTCCACCTTTCACGACCTCTGCCGAGTTTGCCCTTGACTCATACTCGCAGCATGGTCGTCAGGAGGTCGTAGGTAGGTCGTAGGCAGGCCGTGATGCTAGCCGTAGGTACTCGTGGCATCAAGTAGGTCGGGGCATTTTTTCTAGCCTGATGAAAAATGTCCACGAGTAAAAAAAGGCCGTGAATTAGGTTGTGAAAGTGGGACAGGCCCTTTAGGTCGCTGGTTATACGGATGCCGAATAACTCAACGCCGTTGCTCATCTCGACAGCAGCTCCATTGACGAGGACAGGCTTGTGTTCACCCCTCATTTCCTTAGGTCAGCCGCCAACTCTTTCATCTTGGTAATGTCCTGACACCGTGGCGGAAACTGCAACTGCGGATTCATTTTTTTTTTTCTCTACACCCATTTCACTCAAATCCTGAGCTTGTTTGAAGACATTTTTTTTTTTTTTTTTAAAAGAACAAATCTATAAATCACAAGCAAGAAACGATTATTTTTAAAAGTAAGGAAACCATCAGCTGAGCTGGACAGCCTGCAACTCTCATGGCTTAACCGAGGAACTGAGTGTCTGCACATTTGCACACAACTCGCTCAAAGTTTCACAGCAAGGCTCCCGTCGGCACCCACAGGAAGCCGAGTGGGCAACACCTGACCCGATGGCAATGAGCCACAGCCAGCCAGCCTGCCCGCCCGCGCGCCCTGGCCCCAACGCTGCTTGGAGTGAGCTGGATACAATCAGACACGGACACGGCAATCAGTGTCAGCCCTCCCACGCTGTGGAAGCAATGAGAATGGGCTCCAAGTCCTACTGAGCAGTGTTGCTTAGATATCACATCTCTAACAGTGAAAGAGTTACCATTTGATTAACAAAATGTTGGTGAAAGAAGATGCCCCATTTAGTTCGATAATGGCAGACCTGAAAATCATTCAGCCACCTCCATTCCCTGCCCTTTTATAATCCTCCCCAAGACAAAACACCCTGTCTCGGAGACAGCCGCACTTTACAGGAGAGAGAATTGTTGGTTGCCTCTGTGGAGTTTGCACATTCTCCCTGTGACCGCGTGGGTTTCCGCTGGGTGCACCAGTTCCCCCCCCCCCCCCCCCCCCCCCCACATCACCAAGACATGCCAGTTTGTAATTAACTGGCCTCTGTAAGTTGCCCTGAGTGCGTGGAGGGAGAGGATGCAAAAATGGGGTAAGGTAGGACCAGTGTGAATGGGTGATTGATAGCCGGCAAGGACTTGGCCTGGAAGGGCTCGTTTCCATGCTGTATCTTGAAACTTAAATCCTATTTTTAAAAAGTGCCCCTTGATTTCTCTCCTGAATGCCTGGACTATAATTCGAAATAACACTTTCTGGGTGGTGTATGAACAATGAGTCACGTGTGGAAAGGCAAGGTGGCATGCGACTTGGAAGAAGGTTGCAGCTTGGTGGCATTCCCAGATGCCAACTGCCTTTGAAATTATCGGTGACAAGTTTGGAAAACTCTGGCCAAGGAGGATTAGGTGACGTCAAGGAAATTTGATCGCAACTATAGGACAAAAGCAGCCACATCTTCTGAAACATTCGGAGATTACAGACACGTCTTACTCAATTTAGTTTATTTTAGAAATAAAGTGCAGAAACTGGCCCTTCGGCCCACTCAGTCTGTGCCAACCAGCAATTAACACTATCCTACCAGTGCAAGTAGTTCCCTAGACCAAGGGTTCCCAACCTGGGGTAAATGTACCCCCAGGGGGTATATTTTGCCTACCCAGGGGGTGAATTCGTTGATTCTGGATTTGTACAGATTTTTTCACATTGACTGACTGTGTTTGGTTCTGGTTCTGTTCATCATTAGTTGTTCAGAAATAAGTAAAATAACATTGTTATGTGCTATAAAGTTGCCTGGGATAAACGGGACCAAAAAAGGTTGGGAATCCCTGCACTAGAGACTATTTTCAATTCTACCAAGCAACATTCTTGGAGTGTGGGAGGAAACCAGAGCTCCCAGAAAAAACCCACGCAGGTCACGGGGAGAAACGCACAAACTCCTTACAGACTTATAAACAACAGACACAAACCAGGTCCAAGCAGATACTAACAATCACCAGGAAGGGAAGACAGGTCGATAAGCTGGTGTTCGGTTCGTTCTCAAAACCAAAATGGTGTTGAATCAGACCTCAGCAGCTGGCGCCAATGCATTCATCACAGTGAGGGATGTAAGGCATTATGAGGAGAGGAGAGCTGCAATGGCTAACACGTGTGTTACTTATAACTCCGGGAAGTTCTCAGCCACCCCCCCCCAATCACTGAAGGTCCAGAGTCGAAGAGTTGTGAAGCATTTGTTCCCCAGGCAAATGCCAAAGTGTTTGCACCGCATTCCCCACAAGGGGAGAGGGATCCTCACAGCCACACAAGTAAATGGGAGCAGCAGTAGCCACTAGGCCCCTCAAGCCTGGCGGATCAGCCATGATCACAATGAAGGGCGGTGCTGGCTCGAAGTGGCCTGTTCCTGCACCTATTGTCTATTGTCTATATCTACACTGGCCTCTTCTGTGCCAGTTCCCCAGAACACTCACATCCTTGGGATGAAACACCATTGGGTTCAAATCATACCTAAAAAAATAATAGACGCCATCAATGAAAATGTTGTATAAAGGTGCCCAACCAGAAGGTAAACAGCCCAGCAGCTAGGTACAAAATGCCCACATACAGACAATATAAAATTACAGCTGCAAAATTAACATGTAGGTCTACCTGGCACTGAGTGACAAAGAAGCAAACACAAGTGGAAATGTAGAAACAAGGAACTGCAGGTGCTGCCATACAACAAAAAAAGACACAAAGTGCAACTGTAACTCAGCGGTAGACAAAAATGCTGGGGAAACTGAGTGGGTGAGGCAGCATCTATGGAGCGAAGGAATGGGCGACGTTTCGGGTCGAGACCCTTATTCAGTAACTCAGTGGGTCAGGTAGCATCGCTGGAGAATATGGATAGGTAATGGGGAGAGCGGGAAGAGAGGAGGGGCAGGACAAGGTGTGGCAGGTAACAGGTGAACACAGGCAGGCGGGGGGGGGGGGGGGGGGTGACAGGCAGATGTTGGACATTGGCCAGAGATTAAAACAGAAGGAGTGAATCAAAAGGATTGAAGAGTTATGAACTGTGACGCTAGGGGCAGGAACGTTGGGGGAGGGAGAAGTGGGGCACTGGGAGGGGGGGGGGGGGGGGGGTGAAGAAAGGAAAGAGGAGGTGGGCGAGAATGGGGAGGAGGGAGGGGGTTTGATAGAGATTTCCTACGTGGAGAATTGAACGCCTCCTCCATCGTCAGAGCGATGCCAAACACATCATGTCATATTTCACTTGTGCAGTTTACAACCCAGTGGTATGAATATTGATTTTGCTAACTTCAAGTAACCCCTGCATTCCCTCTCTCTCTCCATTCCTCCCCCACCCAAGTCGTCCCAGCTTCAAAGTCGTCTTGTTAAAAAGTCTGTACATGTTCCTATCTAGGGCACAGCTAACAATGACCTGTTGGCTTTATCATCGTTACTTTTTTGCATATCTTTCATTCATTTGTTCTGTATCTCTCCACATCACCCTCTATATCTCTCGTTTCCCTTCCCCTGACTCTCAGTCTGAAGAAGGGTCCCGGCCCGAAATGTCACCTATTCCTTTTCTCCAGCATCTCCAGTGGACCCCTTCCACCCCAGCAACAGACTGTTCCAGCAGCTACGGTCAGGCAAACGCCTCTGTTGCCATGCTGTGAGAACGGAGAGGATGAGAAGGAGTGTCTTCCCAGAGGCCATTAGAACTCCTATCTCACCAGGGACTAACTTTACTGTACCAATTTACTGTTGTGTGGTGTCTTTTTTAAATTGCTGTTTCGTCTTTTTTTTCTCTCCCACAAACATGTAATTCTGATTCTATTCCATTCTTTGTAGTTTTTTTTTTGCACAATCCGCGAGCATTGCCACTTTTCATTTCACTGCACATCTCGTATGCGTATGTGACGAACTTGAATTGAACAGAGATGCTGCCTGTACCGCTGAGTTACCCCCCAGCTTGTTGCGTCTATCTTCAATGTTCGTACTGTTGTGTTGTAAACTGAACAGGCGCAATATACAAGTGAAAGGTGGGCTATAAATCTGCAGCAACAGAGGGGTCAATAAGTGGCCAGTCAGATTTTTGACTCACCACAAAGGTGCCAGAGACAAGGCAGCATTTGCGAAGGGTATGTTTTTTTTCAAACCGACGGAGTAAGGGGGGGGAAGAGTTGGACATGAGAGCATATGATTGGTGTGAAGAACCCAGTGAGGAATGCCCTATCCCACTTTAAACAAAAGCAGTCTACTAGTCCATGCCCAGTAACTGGTACGTTAACGAGTTGCAGACAGGGTGGGATATGAATGGAACAAAGGGAGACATTAATACTGTTTCTCTCATCATGGAGGCTGCCTGACCAGTAAAATATTTCCAGCACTTTGTATTTTTATTTTTGTGAGGAATGCGACTGGCCACAAACTATCCGCCGTCTGGGTTAAGGATCCAGTGTCACAAGTTCAAATCCCACCAAGGCAGCTTCTGTTTCATTCAATTAAACAAACCTGGAATGGAAAGTCAGTATCAGAAATTATTATAGGAAACTACCAGACTTCCTATTATTGTAAAAAGCCATCTGGTTCACCAACGTCCTTGCGGGGAAGCTGTATGGACATGCTGTCCTCCGGCGGTCCCACAGCATCACAGTCAACTCCTAAGAATTCTGTAATGGAAAGGACACACGGTGCTGGAGTAACGCAGCGGGTCAGGCAGCATCCCTGGAGAACATGGACCGCTGACGCTTCGGGTCGAGGCCCTTCTTCATACTGGTTGTAGGAGGGGAGAAGGAAGCTGGAAAATGGGAGAGGCCTCTTCCTCTCCTCTTTTCCAGATTTCTAACAATCAATCTGAAGAAGGGTCTGGATACGAAACCACCAACTGTCCATGTTGTCCGGTGATGCTGCCTGAGCCGCTGTGTTACTCCAGCACTTTGGGCCTGTTGTGGATTAGCCGTCATCTGCTGTTCCGTGTTTCTACAACTCTGTGGAATGGTCTCGCTGACACTTTGGCAACCGAGTGATCTGCCCCATTGCACGTAGAGTGGGATCATTACACACAATGGCCATGAGCGCACAAACATCCGGTAGGCGGCGCGGCTCTGGCCAGCAGCGGCCTCTGCAGCCTGTCCGCGTTTTTATTATTTTTGTCTGTGTTTTTATGTAGTTTTTTGTTATTTTATGTCGGGGGTGTGTGTGTGGGGGGGTGGGGGTGGGGTGGGGGGGAGGAGGTAACTTTTTATATCTCTCCCTGCACGGGAGTCCCGGCCTTTTCTTTGTCGGGTCTCCGTTGTCGTTGAGGCTGCAACGAGGAGCGGCCTCCAACAGGAAGAGACCGGGGACTCAGGTGCCGAATCACCGTTGCCGTCGCGGAGCTGGCCGGGTCCGGAGCGGTGGAGGAGCGCTGCTGCTGCTGCTGCTGCTGCTAGGAGAGTCGGTGGCTCTCTACAGGTCTGTGGACGGCAGCGCCGGGAGCCCACGGCTCCTTGGAAGGAGACCGCTTCTCAGGGCTCCTGCAACGGCGACTTCTCCCGCCCGAGTTGCGGGGTTGAAGAGCTCCTGGAGCGGGGCCTGACACCACTGCCCCGCGCGGCTGGAATGGCCGCGGACTCTGCGAGCGCACACCGGGGGCTCCAACATCAAGACCCGGTGTGCGACCTCGCACCACCCGGCGTGGCTTTAATGGCCGGGGGACAATCGCCATCGCCAGCCGGGGGCTATGACTTTGACTCTGACATCGGGGGGGGGGGGAGAGTGCAGTGGAGAGATAAGTTTATTTTGGCCTTCCATCACAGCTATGTGATGGATGTTTATGTTAAATGTAATTATTGTTGTGTCTGGGGTCTATTTGTATGTAATGTATGGCAGCAGAAACGGCATTTCGTTTGGACCTCCCGGGGTCCAAATGACAATTAAATTGACTCTGACTCTGACATACATGTGATGCAAGGCACGGATGTGAGTGAAACAGAAGGCAGCCAAGTCACATCCATGAAATTGGGAGTTCAAGGGGAATGCCTCCTGTGCCATTGAAAAACCAAGAAAACAAGAAGAACTTGGAAAGCATTGTCGTTGCTCAGTTTCCATTTCAGTTCTCTGGCATCTGTGGGCTTTCTAAATTGCTTTCAAAGTTTATTTTGCACCATTTCTTTGACATTTCTTTGCTTTCGTCCACCGAAAGACAAAGATTTTGCTGAACGCTGCAAAACCTTGCATAAAAAATAAAGTCAAAGAAAACAGCAATCAAGGCAATCACCTGGAATACACTGACCTCAACCCAGCAGACATAGTCATAGAGTGATACAGTGTGGAAACAGGCCCTACGGCCCACCTTGCCCACACCAGCCAACAATGTCCCAGCTACACTAGTCCCACCTGCCTGCGCCTGGTCCATATCCCTCCAAACCTGTCCTATCCATGTACCTGTCCAACTGTGTATTAAACAATGGGACAGTCCCAGCCTCAACTACCTCCTCTGGCAGCTTGTTCCATACACCCACCAAGCTTTGTGTAAAAAAGTTACCCCTCGGATTCCTATTAAATCTTTTCCCCTTCACCTTGAACCTATGTCCTCTGGTCCTCGATTCCTCTACTTTGGGCAAAAGACTTTGTGCATCTGCCCGATCTATTCCTCTCATGATTTTGTACACCTCTGTAAGATCTCCCCTCATCCTCCTGCGCTCCATGGAATAGAGACCCAACCTACGCAACCTCTCCCTTTAGCTCACACCCTCTAGTCCTGGCAACATCCTTATAAATTTTTCCAAACCCTTTCAAGCTTGACAATATCTTTCCCATAACATGGTGCCCAGAACGGAACACAATATTCTAAACGCGGTCTCACCAACGTCTTATACAACTGCAGCATGACCTCCCAACTTCTATACTCAAAGTGCACAAATACTGTGTAGGAAGGGACTGCAGATGCTGGTTTAAATCGAAGATAGACACAAAAAGCTAGAGTAACTCATCGGGTAAGGCAACATCTATGGAGAAAAGGAATAGGTGACATTTCCGGTCGAGACCCTTCTTCAGTCCCTTCCTACACAGTATTTGTGTACTTTGAGTATAGAAGTTGGGAGGTCATGTTGCAGTTGTATAAAACGTTGGCCTCTGTTTACTAAATATTCCACATCGTCTTCAAGCAAGAGTCAGTGCCCTGGAGGTCACGCTGTGTGAAATGAAATATATAAATGAACGTGTGTGGAACACTTGGCCCATCTCACCGCAAGGAAATTAGCAGACAAATGCCATTGCAGTTCCAAGCTTTTTCCGAATCTCAATCCTTGGAGGATGAAAGCCGAAGGGAGGGGGGATTATATTAGGATACATTGCGCACTTGGCCACTTCAATTGTTGACACGTTTATCAAGCCAAAAGCAAACTGGTCCAAAGACCAAGTTAGAGCCATAGAGGCACACAGCATGGGAACTGTCCTTTCAGCTCAACTTGGCCATGCCAACCAAGGTGCCTCAGTCCATGCCAACCAAGGTGCCCCAGTCCATGCCAACCAAGGTGCCTCAGTCCATGCCAACCAAACCAAGGTGCCCCAGTCCATGCCAACCAAGGTGCCCCAGTCCATGCCAACCAAGGTGCCCCAGTCCATGCCAACCAAGGTGCCTCAGTCCATGCCAACCAACGGTGCCTCAGTCCATGCCAACCAAGGTGCCAACCAGTCCATGCCAACCAAGGTGCCCCAGTCCATGCCAACCAAGGTGCCCCAGTCCATGCCAACCAAGGTGCCCCAGTCCATGCCAACCAAGGTGCCCCAGTCCATGCCAACCAAGGTGCCCCAGTCCATGCCAACCAAGGTGCCCCAGTCAATGCCAACCAAGCGCCTCTTCGAATAGGCTAACATTTTCCCATTTGTCTGCTTTTGACCCATAAACCTTTCTGGAACTTTTCCTATCCATGTACCTGTCCAAATGTCTTTTAAATGTTGTTATTGTCACTGCCTCAACTAGCTCCTCTGGCAGCTCGTTCTATATACCCATCACCCACTGAATTAAATCGTTGCCCTTCAGGTTCCTATCAAATATTTTCCCTCTCTCTCACCTCTCGTTCTCCTCCTGATTCTTCTCCTACTCTGGGCAAAAGACTGTGCATTCACCCTATCAATCCCTCCTCGTGATTTCGTACACCTCCGTAAACCTCCAACACCTCCATGAACCCCTAAGCCTCCTGTGCTCAAAGAAATGAAGTCCTAGTTTGTCCAATCTCTGCCTATAACTCAGGCCCTCGAGTCCTGCCAACATCCTCGTATTCCCTGCAAGTTCCTGGTCTTAATCCCTTTGCTCCTTCCACAAACTCTCTTGCTCAGGAGCAGAGAGCTTGGTGTACAAAGGTCTCTTCCCTGACTCCTGGACACGGGTCTGGAGTTAATTAGTCAGGAACAGCGTACTGGCAATCTGAGCTGTCCTAGTTTGCAAAACCCACAGAACTCCTTTCCTGAGACCTAGGCCAACAGGACTCTGAACAGGGCGAACACACTCCCACAGAATGCAGTCCCTCGTGCAAATCCCAGTGGGAAATGCATCCCGGACATCTGACCTCCGGCCCAGCTGGCAACACTTGGCGATTCCTCCCCCGCCCCCACCTCCCCACCTCACTTTCTCCATGCATTTGGTCCTGGGCCCTGGGGGAATTCCACCCGCACGAAGCTCCCCAAACAAAGTACGGTAATTGTGGAGATAATATCGACAGCGATAATGACCTTAACAGGTTTTTTGCTGAAAGCTCCATCCTGGCTCTCTTGAGCCAGGCTCCTTCTTGAGCCATGGATATTTTCATTTGAGATTTCAATTTAGATCGGTTTTGTATGAACAGACTTAAACGCCAGCGAGATTAGATAAGGAAACTGGGACAAGAAGTATGCATTACTCATGCCTTTCTTACCATGACTAAAAGTTTGCTCATCGAATGAATCTTCAATCAAAAAAAAAAAAAATCGCTCACTCATCCCTCAGACGGCAAAGGATTAGTAAAATTAAAGAGGAGGCGAGGACATGAGGTTCTTGGAACATGGAGTGGTTTACCACAGATTATTGTGGCCATCCATAGCATCACTGAAAGCAAGGAAGAATTTCTGCTCGAGAACTGCCTTTTCCGACATTAGTAAGTTCCAAAGCACTTTACAGCCAATTAAACAAATCCCCCGTCCCCCCTTCTCCCACTAAGTGGAATCATGTAGGAAAATGTCATGACATATGTGAGCTCAGCTAGAAGCCAAAAATAAAAATATCAATAACAGAAAATGCATCCTATTGATATTTATAGTGATAGACGATTCGCCCATCCTCCATGCAGGTCAATGGGATTGGTCACATTCCCCAGACAGCATTTGCTATTGATCGGAAGTCCTCGGAAAGAGTGGTGCTCCTGATCCCCCCCCCTTCCCTTTGAGAGTGGCACGGTAGCGCAGCGGCAGAGTTGCTGCCTCACAGCGCCAGAGACACGGGTTCGATCCTTACCACAGGTGCTTGCCTTTAGAGAGTTTATGCGTTCCTAGTGGGTGTAGGATAGTGTAAGTGCGCGGGGATCGCAGGTCGTTGCGGACTCGTTGGGCCCTCGGGCCCGTTTCCGCGCTGTAAACTACAGAATGATGCCCCCTTCCCACTACCACCTGATGGGGGCAAATGCGCCCATCGCTATTGTCCATAGGTGCCAGGTTCACAAGGCTGAGAATTGGTGATCAGTTTGAAACTACCTGCCTGACTCGATTTAAAGTCTTTAAAATCACTAAATGCTTCAGTACTTTTAAACAGTTCCCAGTGCAGCTTACAGGCACACATTTTAAACTGAAGAACCAGGAGGAATTCAATGCCTGAAGGGCAAAATTCTATCATTATCACAAAGACCTCTTCCAAATGTCATGCAGTGGAATCCAATTCAAAGGGTGATGGAAATCGTTCCGTTGGTAACTTTCAAGATGGGATGACATGAAGCCTTAAAAATACAGAAAACAATTGCAATGCTCGACGGAAAGGGACCAAAGCCAACATAGGCAAATTGGGCCAAATGAATTCCTTATGCTAGTCCTCTTTATTTTCCAAAGCCACCAGGAATCCAAGGGTTGGGTGTCACTAGGATTTGAACACAAGAAGTGACAGAAAGTGCTGATGTAACTCTGCGGGTCAGGCAGCAAGTGTATGGAACATGGATGGGTGACGTTTCGGGTCGGGGTCTCTTTCTTCACGCTAATGGTGTCGACCCAAAACGTCACGTATCCATGTTCTCCCGAGATGCTGCCCGACCCGGAGTTACTCCAGCACTTTGTGTCTTTTTTTGTTGTAAACCAGTATCTGCAGTTACTTGTATCCTCCATGATTTGGACAAATCTAACTTCGAGGCATCCGAAAAGCATGCCGACAAAGCATAGCCATAGCCTTTAACCAGAACCCGAGTGAGTAGACTGGACTTGGACTAACTAAAGGCTGCTGATGTGACTGTTGCCGCACAGTTGTTAACTGTAGTAATGGAGTGGAAGTTAAACAAGAGCCCATTATTAGTAAATGTATAAAAGTTAATTACAAACAGGTTAGAGAGAGTTCAGCAAGACATGCTTACAGGATTCATCTTGACGTTGGTTGGGCAGGACATTAAATTCTCAACTGCACATATCAATCCATAATCACACTGGCTTCAATGTATCACCTTGTGACTGTGACGGGTGGCATCCTATCACAAATTCACACTGGTGTCCAGGTCTAGTTAACGTTCATTCCCTCTTCAGTGGGTCAGTTCAGTGCCCCATAACCATTGCCCACACCACAGACAATAATTACAAAGCCACTGTTTACTCTGTAGAATCGCCAGCATTCTCCGCCTTCCATTCCCCCAAATCACACATGCCAGCCTTGTTATAAGGCAAGAGGTGATTAGCTACAAAAGAGATACTGCTGCACCCGCTGAGTTTCTCCAGCTTTTTTGTGTACCTTAGCTACAAAAGAGCCTTGCTGAGCTAGTGGGTGCCCATTTTAAACGGAATATAATGAATGTGAAGGAAGGAACTGCAGATGCTGGTTTAAACCGTAGACACAAAACGCTGGAGTAACTCAGCGGAACAGGCACAGGCATTTCCCTTGTCCCTAACCAGTCTCAACCCGAAACGTCACCCATTCTTTCTCTCCAGAGATGCTGCCTGTCCCGCTGAGTTAAAGCCCTGTCCCACGGTACAAGTTCATTCCAAGAGTTCTCTCGAGTTTGCCCTGAATCGAACTCGGAGATTTATGGTAATGGCCGCTCGGCGGTATTCGGGGCTCTCGTGGACATTTTTCAACATGTTGAAAAATCTTCACGAGTCTTCCCGAGCTTACCTGCCGTTAGCGAGTTACCTGCCGTTAGCGTTACGAGATGTCCCCGAGCTGCATAAGACATGTGCAGAATTAGGCCAATTAGCCCATCAGATCTGATCTGCCATTCGATCATGGCTGATCTATTTTTCCTTTCAACTCCATTCTCCCACCCTCACCCTGTAACCTTGATGCCTTACAAATCAAGGATCTATCAATCTCTGCTTTAAAAATACCCAATGACAGTCTCCACTGCTGTCTGTGGCAATGAATTCCACAGATTCACCACCCTCTGGCAAAATAAATTCCTCCTCATCTCCTTTCTAAAGACTGAGGCTGTGCCCACTGGTTTTAGTCTCTCCCACGACTGGCAACAACCTCTCCATATCCACTCAAGAATCAAGATGCAAGAGAGTTAATTGTCATGTGTCCCAGATAGGACAATTACATTCTTGCTTTGCTTCATCACAACAGAACATAGCAGGCATGACTACAGAACAGATCAGAGTGTCCATATACCATTATATAAATATATATATACATGATATGAATAAATAAACTGATAAAGTGTAAATAACAGATAATGGGCTATTAATGTTCAGAGTTTTGTCTGAGTCAAGTTTAATAGCCTGATGGCCGTGGGGAAGTAGCTATTCCTGAACCTGGTCGTTGCAGTCTTCTACCTGAAGGCAGTACCTTCTACCTGAAGGCAGTGGGGAGATGAGTGTGTGGCCAGGATGGTGTGGGTCCTTGATGATACTGCCAGCCTTTTTGAGGCAGAAACTGCGATAGATCCCCTCGATAGAAGAGAGGTCAGAGCCGATGATGGACTGGGCAGTGTTTACTACTTTTTGTAGTCTTTATCACGGCCTTTTAGTTCTGGGGCTATACCTTCTGGTTTTAGACTCTCCCACTACTGAAAACATCCTCTGCACATTCACTCTATCTAGTCCTTCTTCTCACCCGTACAAGATATCTTTGTCTCGTCACGGTGGTGTACATGCAGAGATGGCCCTAGTGTCCGGAGACAAACGGGTGCTGCATTCGTGCTTTACCAATTTACAAATGATTTGGCACAATATTCTCCAATATTGAGTCAATTTTCAAACCAGTTTTATGGAAACAACTTTGACAGCATGATAAAATTTGCAGTTTATACACAACTAAAGGGCCTGTCCCACTTTCACAACCTAATTCATGACCTCTGCCGAGCTTGACTCATACTCGCAGCAGAGTACGAGGTCGTAGGTAGGTCGTAGCAGGCCGTGATGCTAGTCATAGGTACTCGTGGCATCAAGTAGGTCGGGGCGTCTTTTCTAGCACGATGGAAAATGTCCATGAGTGAAAAAGGTGGTGAATTCGGTCGTGAAAGTGGGACAGGCAATTTAGAGTGGTGAGAATGATCTAAAGACTGCAGAGTGACACCAGTGACAGAGTCTAACAATGTGTAGGAAAGAACTGCAGATGCTGGTTTAAATCGAAGGTAGACACAAATTGCTGGAGTAACTCAGCAGGGACTGGCAGCATCTCTGGAGAGAAGGAATGGGGGACATTTTGGGTCGAGATCCTTCTTCCTTGCAGGCCCATTCCTTCACTCCAGAGAAGCTGCCTGTCCCGCTGAGTTACTCCAGCATTTTGTGTCTACCACACAGTCTAACAAGTTGAGAAATGACTAGAAACATATTCCATGAATAGAAATATAGAGAGGAAAGATTAAAAAAAGCACATTATGAAAAGCTTTAGAGGATACCTTGGTGTTCCTGTAGAGGTTGATCAAGAGAGATACGTTAGAATACTGAAGAAATTAGGGAGTTTCCGAGAACTTAATAAATGACTTTAATAAATCAGCTGGAAAATGTGAAGTTCTGGGAACTACATTACACGAGGCAAGCGGGTGTGAGAGGATGCAGAGGTGATCCATCAGGATGGTCATTAGCAGGTATGAAGAGACTTCAGTTTAGTTTAGTTTATTGTCACGTGCACTGGGGGAAACAGTGAAACGTTGCTTTGTTGCGTGCTATCCAGTCAGCGGAAATATACACGATTACAATCAAGCTGTCCACAGTGTACAGGTAAAGGATGAAGGGAATAACGTTTGATGCAAGATCCAATAAAGTCTGATTAAAGATCTCCCAAGGGCCTTCAATGAGGTAGAAAGACAGCCATAAAGAGGGAGTGGAAGAATCAACTTTATTTGCATCAAGTTAATCCAAACCCACGGCTTTGGGAGAATATGGGAACACAATGGAAGAAATGCAGCTCATCACAGGTAGAATGCACAAAGTCCACAAAGACAGTACTGGAGATCAGAATTGAACCTGGGTCACTGGCAACGGCTTCACGAACTACACCACACTGCCGTCCAAATATCAATGGCTTTTTCAAGATGGTGAGGATGGAACTGGTGGCCCTCTGGTGAATGCGTCCATTCTAGAGGTTCAAAAATTAGCCGGCAAAACCTTTGGAAGGGGGAGTGAGAGAAATTCTACACCTATTGTTAGCACTTGGGCTTGCAGGCTTGAATTAAAGGAAGAGGTTGCATGATGGGGCTGTCCCACTGTACAAGTTTGCTCAAGAGCTCTCCCGAGTTTAAAAAAAACTTGTGGTAAGCACGTAGAATGTACGTAGCGGGTACGTCGGAGCTCGGGACGTCCCTTAGCGGCTCATAACGCTAACGGCAGGTACTCGGGGAATGCGGTAAGCTCGTGAAGACTCGTGAAGTTTTTTTCAACATGTTGGAAAATGTCCACGAGAGCCACGAGTACCTACGAGCGGCTATTACCGTAATTCTCCGAGTTCGAATCAGGGGAAACTCGGGAGAACTCTTAAATTAGCTTGTACAGTGGGACAGCCCCATAAGCAAGACTTTCTGCTCAGGAGTATAGCAGGCTGTGGAGTGAACTTATTGAGATGTATAAGTTCAGGAGGGGCACGGGTAAAGTGAGCACTCATTTTTTTCCTCAGGACAAATAATTCTAAAACTAGAGAGCACAGCAGGCATTGGGTGAGAGGGGAGAAATTTAAGAGAGAACTCTGGGGCAACTTTATCACTCCGTGTGTATTCCGTATCTGTAATGAACTGCCACATGAAGCTGTAGAAGCAGATATAATTACCACTTTTAAAAGACATTTGGACAGATCTATGGATAGGGAACGTTGAGAGGGATATTGGCCATAAGCAGGCAAATGGGACTAGCGTGCAGTACAGTTCTATGACTCTATCTCAACCCGGTTTCACAGAAAACGTGGTTGTGAACAGATCCAACACTTTCAAATGAGGAGCTGAACGTATGACTGAGGATGTGGACAGTGAACTTTTCAACGGGCTGGCATAGAAAAGACAGGCCAAATGGCTCCTGCATCTCACTTCATTTTATCATTCTATACAGACTGCCAAACAACTGGGGTGAGCCCCATCTCTCGTCCCCACACCTTAGAGTCAAGTCAAGTCAAGTCAAGTCAAGTTTATTTGTCACATACGCATACGAGATGTGCAGTGAAATGAAAAGTGGCAATGCTTGCGGATTGTGCAAAAAAAAACTACGAGTCATAATCATAAAGTGATACAGTGTGGAAACAGGCCCTTCAGCCCAACATGCCCACACCGGCCAACATGTCCCAGCTCCACTAGTTCCACCTACCTGTGTTTGGTCCATATCCCTCCACACCTGTCCTATCCATGAACCTGTCTAACTGTTTCTTAAACATTGGGATAGTCCCTGCCTCAACTACCTCCTCTGGCAGCTTGTTCCATACACCCAACACCTTTGTGCGAAAAAGTTACCCCTCAGATTCCTATTAAATCTTTTCCACTTCACCTTAAACCGATGTCCTCTGGTCCTTGATTCCCCTACTCTGGGTAAGAGATTCTGTGCATCTACCCGATCTATTCCTCTCATGATTTTATACACCTCTATAAGGTCAAACACCTTCTCGCTCATTCCTCTCTCTTCTCGTTACCACGCCACTCTCCCATCAGCATAGGTTGAAGCACGCTCGGTTTGGAGAAAGCAGAGGCGAATTCCCAATCCCGGACAATCCCTGCGGTTTGCTGAGCAACTGGGAGGCCAGCACCAGGACTCCTGGCAACGTGCTTGGGATCACATATAGCACAGCGGCCATCTGGCGTTGCGCAACTTTCCACAGGATCGTGGTTCCTCGTTAAAGAGGGGGGTCTGTTTTATATATCAGCTGAGAATCAATGGAAACAGATACAGTAGTCATGCTACCAAGGCACAATACAGCCAATTAAATATTAACTGCTGGCCACAGGAGGACGTGGCCTGAGCGATCTAGATAAAAATAGAAAACATGTCCTTTCCATGCCCCGATGGGATTCCGACCGTGCTTGATGTTATTAGGCTACCGATGAAATAATGGAAGGTAGACAAAAATGCTGGCGAAACTCAGCGGGTGAGGCAGCATCTATGGAGAGAAGGAATAGGTGACGTTTCGGGTTGAGACCCTTCTTCAGACGAAGGGCCTCATGCTGCATTTCTTCCAGGCGTTCCTGTTTTCTCCCAAAGCCATGTGGATTGGTGGATTAAATGGCGAGTTGGAATTACCACGTGTGAGGCCCTTCTTCTTTAGAAGAAGGGTCTCGACCTGAAACGTCACCCATTCCTTCTCTCCAGAGATGCTGACTGTCCCCGCTGAGTTACTCCAGCTTCTTGTGTCTATCGACTGTTTAAACCAGCATCTGCAGTTCCTTGCTACACTTATTAATGGTACAGATCCACTACAGTCTTACTGAATGGCAATGTGAGTTTGAGGAGCTGAAATAGTCCCACTTAAATGTTCCTCTTCGTATGTCTGAGGCATAACTCCACTCCCTTGGATGCCTGTTGATAGTCCAGCCAGAGATCCTTGACTTGGTCCAAGTCGCCAACAGCGGCAATTTGGTCCAAGTTTGTACCCAAGGTCACGATGCTGGGAGCAGGGTTGTCCTGGGAGAATACTGGCCAACGGTGCCCCTTGACAGCACTGACAGTAGCACCCTTTCAACACTTTGGTGACAACGGACATGGCTCATAAAACTGGTAGCCAAGCTGCAGCAGTTCCTCGGGGAGCGGACCGCTCAACAGTGAAAAGGTCAGAGCCACATGCCTGCCATGTGCGGGCACATATGCAGGCACGGGTCTGACGAAGGGTTTCAACCCGAATCGTCACCCATTCCTTCTCTCCAGAGATGCAGCCTGTCCCGCTGAGTTACTCCAGCTTTCTGTGTCACTCTTTGGCTGAAACCAGCATCTGCAGTTCTTTCCTACACCAATTACGGCATAGAAACATAGAAAATAGGCGCAGGAGTAAGCCATTTGGCCCTTCGAGCCAGCACCGCCATTCAACATGATCATCCAAAATCAGTACCCCGTTCCTGCTTTCTCCCCATATCCCTTGATTCCATTAGCCCTATGGGGTAAATCTAACTCTCTCTTCAAAACATCCAGTGAAATGGCCCCCACTTCCTTCTGTGGCAGAGAATTCCACAGATTCACAACTCTGTGTGAAAATGTTTTTCCTCATGTCAGTCCTAAATGGCCTACCCCTTATTCTTAAACTGCAACCCCTGGTTCTGGACTGCCCCAACATCAGGAACATTTTTCCTGACTCCCCCAACATCGGGAACATTTTTCCTACATCTAGCCTGTCCAATCCCTTAAGAAATTTATATGTTTCTATAAGATCCCCTAAATTCCAGTGATTATGAGCCCAGACGGTCCATTATTTCATCATATGTCAGTCCTGCCATCCTGGGAATTAACCTGGCGAACCTATGCTGCACTCCCTCAATAGTAAGAATGTTCCTCCTCAAATTAGGAGACCAAAACTGCACACAATCCTCCAGGTGCGGTCTCACCAGGGCCCTGTTCAACTGCAGTAGGACCTCCTTGCTCCTATATTGAAATCCTCTCGCTATGAAGGCCAACATGCCATTTGCTTTCTTCATTGCCTGTTGTTATGCAGATTGTGCAAGCAGAATCAGGCCATTCGGCCAACGGGTCTCTGTCACTATTCACCCTCCAGAAGCATCCACTCGTTATATTCATCACCCACATTGGACTAGGCTTCATCATCAAGGTAACAGCTTTCACATTATAACCACTCTAGCAAGGGGTCCTCACAGTGATTACGACTGCCATTAGTTGATGGATTGATTGAAAGATACAGCATAGAAACTTCAGCCCATGTCGACCATCGATCACCTAGTTCCATGCTATCCCACATTCTCATTCACCCCCTGCACGCTCGGGGCAATTTAGAGAGGCCGATTACAAACCCGCACGTCTTTGGGATTTGGGAGGAAACCGGAGCACCTGGAGCAAACCCAGGCATTCACAGGGAGAACGTGTAAACTCCACACAGACAGCACCCGAGGCCAGGCAGGAATAGAGGTCCCTGGTGCTGAGAGGCAGTGGCTCTACCATCTGCGCCGCTGTGCTGTACACATTGCTTTTGCAGATGAGCTAAAGCAGGAGGGAATGCCAAGGGAAAAAAAGGAGTGTGACAAATGTAGCAGGAAGCATTCTTGAAGAAGGAGGGTGATGTGGATTTAACCGCAGGCTGCCGGCACCGAGCGGCAGGCTGCTGCTGGACTGTGATAGGGTTAACGTGCTGCAGGCCCACATCTGCCTGCACTTGGCAGGCCTGCTCCCCAGCCGAGAGCCGGCAGTCTGCAGCTCGATCCGAGCTGCAGGTACAGGGAGCTAGCTGGCCCAGCGCCCGGCGGCTGTCTGGAGAAAGAGGAAGACATTCCCCACCTCTGGAATTTGCTCGCTTTCCCGGTTCCTGTCCACTTTCTCTGGAGAGCAGAGAGTTTCCCGTCCCTCACCCTCACCCTCCTCCTCCTCCTCCTCCTCTCCCGGCTCAGCTCACAATGACGGCAGTGTCTGCTGCTCCGCCGGCCCCATGCTCTCCAATATAACCACACTCTCGTTCCTTCTTCCTTCCTCCCTTCTCCCCCGAGGGCTGTATTTTTTTTTTTTTCGCTCTCCACTCTTCCCTGCGCCCCCCCCCCCCCCCCCCCCCCCCCCTCCCTCCACCTTCCAATTGTATTGCAAACCATAACTTCACATCACAGCACTTTACTCTGAGTGAGCAGCCAGTGCCAAGCGCATATTTGATTGATTACCCCGGCAGACGGTTCACCTTACCGATTCAACCAAGAAGCTGCAAAAGAGCCAAAGGGTAGCTGGGGTCAATGAGTTGGCTGCTTTTTTTTAATCCTGGGGCACAGGGAAGGGGGTATGGGGGTGGGGGGGGGGGGGGGGGGGGGGGGGGGGTAAAGCACAGCCAAGGCTAGATACACTGAATCAGCAGCTCACTTGCTTCAGTGCCAACTTGGCTCAGCTGGTCAGACGCTCTTCCCAGAAGAAGCAGGTCTTGGAATCGAACCTCAATCTCAGGCCGTCTCTCGTGGAGAGCCGGGAGTGCCACACCAGTTTTGAGGACGGCATTACATCCAAGGGCCGTCTGCTCTGTCAGTCGGGACCGACAGGCCACTCCTGCCCAACGCTCGCCCGTTGACGGGAGGTCTTTCCCGTCATCGCAAAGATATAAGACTCTGTTACAATTGGCCAAAGAATCCCGCATCCTTGTGAAACCCATTGGGGTGCCCGAAAGGGCCTGTCCCACTTTCACGACCTAATTCGCGACCTTTTTCACTCGTGGACATTTTTCATCAGGCTAGACAAAACGCCTCGACCTACGTGATGCCACGAGTACCTACGACTAGCATCACGACCTACCTACGACCATGCTGCAAGTATGAGTCGAGGGCAAACTCGGCAGAGGTCGTGAATTAGGTCGTGACAGTGGGACAGGCCCTTAAGAATGTTGTAGGTAGAACTATAGGATGTTATAGTTGAATCACAACCCTGCCACCTTCGGAGTCACACAGCAGGGTAACAGGCCCTTCGGCCCAACTCATCCATGTTGACCAAGATGTCCCATCCAAGCTGGTCCATTTGCCCACACCTGGCCCATATCCCTCTAAACCGTTCCTATCCATCTACCTTGTCCAAATATAAATTGCCAGTGCTGTTTTAGTACCTGCCTCAACTACTTTCTCTGGTAGCTCACTCCATATACCCACCACCCTGTGTGTGAAGTTGCCCCTCAAGGTTCCGATGTCTCCCTCTCACCTTAAACCGACGTTTTCTGCTTCTTGATTGCCCTGCGCTGGATAAAAGGTTTTAGTCGAGTTGAGTTTATTGTCACGTATAGCGAGGTACGGTGAAGAGGTTTTTCACTGTGAATTAATTCTGTGCGCTCACCCATATCTCAGAGTGAAGGCTGAGTGTTGCGGCTGGCGCGTCACAACAAACACAAAGTGAGACTCCTGCACATTCCCATACCACACAGCTTCCTTTCAGCCAAGGTAATCCCAGCCTTTTATTGCTCGGAGCACAGAAATGACAGATTGCTTGGAGCAGCCAGCACTCTTGGGTCACAATCAGCCACATTTCCCTACTGCGAAGGGCTGGAAATCCATCAGCATGCCAGAGGTAATAAAACACAGACTCTCTTCACATCCCCACATCACCCTGTCCCCCCCCCCAGCACATATTACACTGGATTGCCCACACATACCAGAATTCACCCACCGCTCCCACGCCAAATGCACCCTTCTGCCACAACATCTGTATGCATCCTTCCTGCCTGCACCAAGGCAACCCTCCCTGTCTCACCCGTCAACTTAAGACACAAAATGCTGTAGTGACTCAGTGGGACAGGCAGCGTCTCTGGAGAGAGGGAATGGGCGACGTTTCAGATCGAGACCCTACTTCAACTCCTGGGCCCCACTTCTGACAAAGTTAATTTTCCATGATTTGGGGATTGCTGGAAGAGCCAACATTTCAAAAGTCAGAGGAGCAGAATTAGGCCATTCGGCCGATTGAGTCTACTCCACCACTCAATGTATCTTTCCCTCTCAAGCCCATTATTCCCGTAACTTTTGACACCCTGACTAATCTAGAATCTGTCGATCTCTGCTTTAAAAATATTCAATGGCTTGTTCTTCACAGCCGTCTACGGGAATGAATTCCACAGATTCAACACCCTAAACAATATAAATATCTCCTCATTTTCTTCTAAAGGCACGTCCTTTTATTCTGAGGCAGTGCCCTCTGGTCCCAGATGCTCCCACTAATGGAAACATCCTCTCCACATCCACTCTATCCAGGCCTTTCACTATTAGATTGCCTATCCCTAATTGCTCTAGCATCTGCCCTCTGGTTTTTGGTACAATAACAACATTTAATAGACACAAGACAGCTACATGGATAGAAGGTGCTTAGAAGGATACGGGCCAAATGGGGCTAGGTACCAAGGTCTAAGCGGAAGCTCAGAGGGGATAGAGCCTTTTCTGTTGCTGCCCCGGCACTCTGGAACACCTTGCCGCTGCAGATCAGACAGGCCCCTTCACTGTCCATCTTTAAATCCTCCCTAAAAACTCACTTTTATTCACTGGCTTTCGACACTGGCTGAGACATTGTTGCTGTTTTTAGTGCTTTTAATGTCTTTTAATTTTTACTGTTTTTATAGTCCTGTCGTCTTAATGGTTTTAGTAGTTTGTAATAACTTTTTGTTGACTTCCCATGTACAACACTTTGTGGTAACTGATGTTGTCTAAAAGCGCTTTATAAATAAAGTTATTATTATTATTATTATTAATATTAGCTTAGATGGGACATCTTGGTCGGCACGGACAAGTTGGGCTGAAGGGCCTGTTTCCATGCTGGATAATTCTATAGCTAGCTCAGGTCATTTTAAGAGTCAAATGCATAGGTGGGTCTGGAGTCAGAGTCATACAGCATAAAAACCGACCAAGATGCCCCATTGAAGCAATTCCCAATTGCCCACGCCTAGCCCATATTCCTTGAAACCTTTCCTATCCACGGACCTGTCCAAATGTATTTTAAATGCTGTTTAAGTCCCTTACCTGCATCAACCACTTCCTCTGGTACTGGCTCCATGTACCCACCACCCTATGAGCCAAACATAGTCCAAGCTAGGCATGAACTGGCAGACGTCCTTCCCTGAAGTAAATGGGTGCACCAAACACAAGAACAATCCATAGTGTGTAGGAAAGAACTACAGATGCTGATTTAACTCATAGGTAGACGCAAAATGCTGGAGTAACTCAGCGGGACAGGCAGCATCTCTGGAGAGAAGGAATGGGTGATGTTACGGGTATAGACCCTTCTTCAGACGAATGGTCTCGACCCAAAACGACACCCACTCCTTCCCTCTAGAGATGCTGCCTGTCCCGCTGAGTTACTCCAGCATTTTGTGTCTACCTTCAAGAGTAATCGCAATTAATGAGAAGCTTCTTTTTGAAAAAGAGAAAGGAAAATTAATAGACATTCCAAAGTTGCTATAGTGAGATATTGCTAGACCAGGCCTCTGGATGACTTGTCCAATAATGTAACCACTGCAGTAGTTACTTGCTGCAAAGAAAAACGCAAGACTCCATTTGAAGTACATGGAGCTCTTGGCATGATTCTGATGTGTAGGAAGAAACTGCAGATGCTGGTTTAAACCGAAGATAGACACAAAAAGCTTGAGTAACTCAGCGGGACAGGCAGCATCTCTGGAGAGAAGGAATGGGTGACGTTTCTGGTCGAGACCCTTCTTGTTTATGCTGCCTGTCCCGCGGAGCTACTCCAGCATTTTGTGTCTGCGGCAGGATTCTGATCTTCGCATTGGCAGAACAAAATGGAGGCACTCTGAAAAACCACAACAAAGGGGCTGTCCCACTGCGGCGACCAAATCCGCGAGTTCTGGTGAATTTGCCCTCGACTCATACTCGCAGCATGGTCGACACGTGGTCCTAGGAGGTCTTTGTAACTCTCCTTCATATTCGAGAGTAGTCTCCGCGTACTCGAGGCCTCAGCTAGGTTGCGCCGAATTTTTCAACCTTGAAAAATGCCCGCGAGTAAAGAAAGGTCGCCATGGAAAAAATCTATACTTTTTTTACTCGTAGGTTTAGTCAAATTAGGTCGTAGTAGGTCGGCATGTTAGTCGGAGGTAATCGAGGGTAGTCGAAGGTAGTCGTAGATAGTCTTCAACATAGTCGAAGGGAGGTTGAAGGAGGTTGTCTTCACTCTCCACTATTCGGTGTCCAATTTTCCCAAAGCTAGTCGAAGCTGGTCTTCAACATGGTCGAAGGAGGTCTTCTACAAAGTCGAAGCTCGTCTTTAACATGACATTTTTTCAAACTCTCCTAAACTCTTCTAAACTCGCCAATTAGGTCGCTGCAGTGGGACAGCCCCTTAAAGATTTTTCCAAACCACCAGTAACAATCAGAAAGTTGCAGTGTCTCCAGAATAGGGAGATGGATAGGTGTCCTGAAGAAAGGAAATTAATATTAATAACACACACGTGGCACGGTGGTGCAGCAGTAGAGTTGCTGCCATACAGCAACAGAGACCCGGGTTCAATCCCTACTACGGGTGCTGTCTGTACGGAGTCTGTACGTTCTCCCCATGACCTGCGTGGGTTTTCTCTGGGTGCTCTGGTTTCCTCTCACACCCCAATGACGAACAGGTTTGCAGGCTAAATGGCTTGTATACTTGTAAATTGTCCCTTGGGTGTGTTAGGTAGTGTAGTATGCGGGGGATCACTGGTTGGCGCGGACTCGGTGGGCCGAAGGGCCTGTTTCCGCGCTGTATCTCTAAACTAGACAAAACAAGAAAATAGTGCCTGGAACTTGCTGTTAGGGGTGGCAGTGGAAGCAGATACGATACTGGTATCCAAGAGAGGAACATGGATATATGCAGAGAATGGAGGGATTTGGATCACGTGCAGGCAGAGATCGTTTAATTTTCGGCACACACATTGCAGGCCAAAGGGCCTGTTCAACCGTTATCCTGCTCTGCGTTCTAAAATAGGAGCAGGTGGAGAGTGTCAGATCCTTCAAGCGGGCCGTGACATTTAATATGAAAGGGTTCAGCGAGGTAACGGCAGCGAAGCTGATCCCCAGTGGGGAAGGTTTGAAACTCTGGACCATTCACAAAGTAGTTCCCAATAAATTTTAAAAAAGGGAACTGCAGACGAAACTCCTTTCCCATGGCGGCAGTGAAAACAGGAAACTTGATCCCGGGAGGAGTGGCTGAAGTGAATGCACAAGCACTTCAAGGGATGCTGGATAAAACGGGGAGAAAGGGCAAGGACGTGTTGATGTTGGGAGATGGAGTAGCGTTGAGCATTAAGTCTGGTCCTGGTAGACCAAGTAGGTGGAAGTTAGAAATCACTCTTTGAAGACCAGTCCTCCCCTCCACCAGGCTCACAAAGCAGCAAGCAGAAACGCCAATGGCCAGGCAATTCATCTCGCACCTCCCTGCGTTTGCTGGGGTGTTGCAGCCAGCTCAGTTATTGCTCTTTGCACCAGTTCATTGAACCCCTGGGAAATTTCTGGGAGGCACAATAAAGAAAAAATTGTGCCTGGTCGCAACCCTTCCTGTGTCATGAAAACCTCTTTTTAATCAAAGAGGGATTTAGATTTCAGCCAGCGCCGGGGCCAGCATGGCTGAGCAAAGTGCGGCGCGTGCGTGGGTGGGTTAACGGGGGTTGAGGAGGAGGAGGGGGGGATGTGGTTTGCAATGCTGAACCGGGGGGAGTGTGTGGAAGCCCTTGCCCTTCCGCCCCACTGAAGAGGGCTGGTCTAGGCGGCACTGCATGGTGCCCCTTGGTGCGCTTCCACTGCGAGATAAGCAGCCAGCAACACTCTGGGTACAGTACACTGGTCTCTGCGGTGCACTGTGGGGGAGAGACACTGCCGAACCGCACGGCCCCACAACTGATTTATGGAGGTTTATTTTTCCCTAGAAAAACAACTGTCAACGGCCTTCCTTTGAGGCAGTTAAACGTCTAATGTCAGCCTGCACCTGGGGCCGACTGGTCAAGTGGTGTAGCAGTAACTGTAAGTCATTAAAACGTCTCCCCATCCTGAATGAGAATCAGCTTGAAAAGAACATTACAGTAGCAAACAACTTGGCACTGCTCACACACAACGCATAGTCGCCTCACACACACACACACACACACACACACACACACACACACACACAAGCTCTGGGGCTGGGAGTAGCCCACCGACCTCCTGCACTCTTCCATGAGGGACACCAACAAGAGGTGAAGATGTAGACTGCAAGCCTCTGTGGAGAAAATAGTGTGGGGGTTGGGGTGAGGGACAAAGCAACAGAAAAGGCTAGGATGGCATTCCTCCAACACACACACACACACACCAGCAACGCAGGAGCAGAACCAGACAACATTAGACTAAGGGAAATAAAAATCAAAGTAAATCCACACAAAAGATTCCATTCCTTCCTGATGGTGGATTAAACGATAATCCCTGCTTCCTACCCCACCCCCTGTTCCTTTGCTTCCACTCCTGGTGTGCCCAGCTTCAAAAGCAGCAGCAGTCCTGATACCACCTTCCTCTTCAGCTCACCTCTCACCGAGGATCTCACCTCCGCTGTCTGCAAGGACAAACACCTGGACTGCAGCCACAGAACTAATGGCCGGGCCTGTCCGGATGATGGCAGTCTGAAGAAGGGTCGAGACCCGAAACGTCACCCATTCCTTCTCTGCAGATTCTGTCCTGCTGAGTTGTGTCTATCTGCAGTTCAACATTCAACCCGCACATCAGTCCAAGCTGGCCTGAGCTGCTTCATTGCAAATGGAGTTTAACAATGTTAGCATACATTGAAGTGTACAGGAGCCAAATTAGGCCGTTTGGCCCATGAAGTCTGCACTGCCATTCAATCATGGTTGATCTATCTCTCCCTCCTAACCCCATTCTCCTGCCTTCTCCCCATAATCCCCTGACACCCGTACTTATCAAGAATCTATCTCCGCCTTAAAAATATGTATTGACGGCCTCCACAGCTATCTGTGGCAAAGAATTCCACAGATCCACCACCTTCTGACTTAAGAAATTCCTCCTCATCTCCTTCCGAAAGGAACGTCTTTAAATTCTGAGGCTACGACCTCTAGTCCTGGACTCTCCCACGAGTGGAAACATCCTCCCCACATCCAAGCTTTTCTCCAGCATACTGACTGGTACGCTGTAAGAATGTCATTGTTCTGCCTGGGACATATGACAATAAAACACTCTTGACAACATCGCATCCAGGTTTGGAAACTCCAGTGCCCAAGAACAAGGGAGAACAAGGCTGCACAATAGGGTGGACATTGCACGTGCCATCACCTCCCGACCATCAAAGGAGATCTACAGGATCTCGAAAAGGCAGCCGATACCATCAAACACCCACACCACCCTTGCCACCCTCTCATCTCGCTGCCACCATCGGGAAGTTAGTACGGGAGGCAGAAAACCACGACCTCCACTTCAAGAACTGCTTCTTCCCGGCAATCATCAGGCTCTTGAACACGGCACAACACTAAACGCAACCCTACCTCAGCAACTGTCTCCCACTGACTTTGTTTATGTCGTATTGTGTACTTCCATTATGCACCATTATAAGTCTAGTTACCCTGTATTATTGATAATTGTACATTTATTAGTTGTGTAAACATGCCTGCATCGCTAGAACTAGTAAGAACTGAATTGTTCAATTATAGGCGCATGCAACAGTTAAACACTCTTAACTCTTACAACCATCCTAACATCAGTCCTTCTGAATAGGAAGCAACTGCTGGTTTAAGCCGAAGATAGCCACAAAATGTTGGAGTAACTCAGCGGGACAGGCAGCATCTCTGGAGGGAAAGGGCGGTCCGAAGAAGGGTCGCCCAGTCCTTCTCTCCAGAGAAGCTGCTTGTCCCGCTGAGCTACTCCAGCATTTTGTGTCTTATCGTCAGTCCTTCCGATGCAGGAAGGTTTGAAGGCAAATCCCCTGCAAACTACCAACTCTGAAGTGACACAGAGTGCCACACCAGTTACACAATGTCAAGCCAACCTCCTGAACTATTCGCAGCTGGACATGTACGTGGATAGGAATAGTTCAGAGGGGTATGGGCCAGTTGGGACGAGCGTAGATGGGGCATCTTGGCCAGCATGGGCAAGTCGGGCCGAAGGGCCTGTTTCCCTGCTGTACGACTCCGGGACTCCAACCCAAATAACGCTCAATTGCTGGCTGGCTGCCTTGCCTTCAGCATCCAGCCCCGAATGCCATCCACTGTCAATAACAGGCAGCAGGTGAACTTCATTATACTGCAGATTCATGCCAGCAGGACAACAGAGAACCATTAAACCAGGAGTGCTTAATGGAAGCACCAGTCGTACAGGATATTTTGTGCCTGCCACCGCAGCAGGAGGATGG
Source organism: Leucoraja erinaceus (assembly GCF_028641065.1). Lineage (NCBI taxonomy): Eukaryota > Metazoa > Chordata > Chondrichthyes > Rajiformes > Rajidae > Leucoraja > Leucoraja erinaceus. The sequence continues at coordinate 131,703,163 of NC_073378.1, read as the reverse complement.
AATTTATGAGCCTGACAGCCGGGAAGCACAGGCACACAAGCCACCCAACACAGGGCAGGGCAACAGCAGCCCACCCCTGCAACGCTAGGGAAATTGCATCCGAGGCTGCACAGGATTACAGCTTGAAAACTTCATTACATTTTTTTTTTTTTTTTTAAATCAAGAAACCGCGTGCGCTGGAAATCTGGAATTAAAACAAAATACGGTGGACTCAGCGGGACAGGCAGCGTGTGTGGAAAGAGAAAATCTATTAACTTTTCAGCTCAGTGTGTCGATGAAGGGTGCTTGACCCGAAACATTAACTCCGTTTCTGTTTTTACGCCCGTTCGGGCGGCACGGCGGCGCGCCGGTAGAGTTGCTGCCTTACAGCGCGTGAGAGCGGGGTTCCATCCTGACTACAGGTGCTGTCTGTACAGAGTTTGCACGTTCCCCCCCGTGACCACGTGGCTTTCCTCCGGGTGCTCCCGTTTCCTCCCACAGTCCAAAAGTATACAGGGCTGTCGGTTAATCGACTTTGGTAAAACAGTTAATTGTCCCTAGGTACACAAAATTGCTGGAGAAACTCAGCGGGTGCAGCAACATCTATGGAGCGAAGGAAATAGGCAACGTTTCGGCCCGAAACGTTGCCTATTTCCTTCGCTCCATAGATGCTGCTGCACCCGCTGAGTTTCTCCAGCAATTTTGTGTACCTTAGATTTTCCAGCATCTGCAGTTCCTTCTTGAACACAGTTAAGTGTCCCTAGTGTGCAGTAGGATAGTGCTTGTGTATGGATGATCACTAGTTGGCACGGGCGCGGAGAGTCGAAGGGCCTGTTTCCGCACTGTATCTCTCTATATTAAACTCTATATCGAACAAATACTGCCTGGCCTGTTTTTACCTGGAGCACCTAGCCCTTACGCAGGATAGTGGGTCTGTCCCATTGCCAGAGGTACGATCTTTAGCAGTGAACCTCAGCGCGGAGGGGCATCGGCACTCAGTGTCCAAGACCATGACATAGGAGCAGAATTAAGCCATTTGGGCCACTGAGTCTGCTCTGCCATTCGATCTATTTTTCTCTCTCAACCCCATTCTCCTGCCTGCTCCCAGCAACATTTGACCCCCCCCTTACTAATCAAGAACCCATCTAATTCCGCTTCTAAAATACCCAATGACTTGGCCTCCACAGCTGCTTGCGAATTCCAGACTCACCACCCACTGGCTAAAGAAATTCCCCATCATCTCCATTCTTTTTTTTTTTTTAATTATTTATTTTTATTAGAAGCAATTGTACAAAAGAGAAAATAATCGACATAACTAATATAATTTTCGTACTGCTTCAGTTTCAACATAATAACTAGATCGGAAAAAAAAGAAAAAAGGGAAAGAAGGAAGAAAAGAAAAAGAAAAGAAAGAATTTCAAGAAAAACACGTAAAAGAAAGAAAGGAAAACCCCAGAACTAACGAAGGAGTGAAAGAAGCGGAGATATATCCCACTGCCCTTCCGTACGCCCGCTCATCCGACCCTAGCGTCGGTTTTGAGTTTGTGTTCAACCATTCTGTTGTTGAAGAAATTCAATAAAAGGAGACCATATTTTTGAAAATTGATCTGGTTTGTCAGTCAAGACGAGCCTTATTTTTCTAGATGTAGTGTCTCGGCCATTTCTGTGATCCACATCTTCACTGTCATCTCCATTCTAAAGGTACGTCCTTTTAGTCTGAGTCTGTACCCTCTGGTTCTAGACTCACCCACTGTTGGAACCATCCTCTCCACATCCCCTATCTAGGCCTTCCTTTACCTGGAAGGTTTCAATGAGATCCCGCCCCCCCCCCCTCATCGTTCTAAACTCCAGCTAGTACAGGCCCAGAGTCAACAAATGCTCCACACACTTTATCCCAATCATCCGCGGGATCGTTCCCGTAAACGTGCTCTGGACCCTCTCCAACGCTAACACCTCCTTCCTCGGATGTGGGCCTCCAAAATGCTCACACAATCTTCCAAACGACCAGCGCCTTATAAAGCTTCAGCAGGATGTCCTGTCGACATCCATCTGAGAAAATGTCGGAACACAAAACACTGCCTGGTCATTTACATCGCTGATGTTGGTGGGAGCCTGCTCTCCTCTGCATTCAAAAAAAAAAACACTTCATTGGTTGTGCAGCCCTTTAGGGTGCCAGTGGATTGGTTTTGATTTATTCTTATCATGTGTGCGGAGATATAGTGAAAAACGTTATTATTAAAAACCTGTTCCATTGCTTTTCTGCTTGAAACTAAATTGATATTGGGATTGGTTTATTATTGTCAGTTGCATCAAATACTGTGTGAAATCGTGCACGTTCTCCGGTCAAAGCATACCATCCATTGATCTTAATCAAGCCGCACATGTACAAGAGGTAGTGTGGATGACAAAAGTGTGCGAGCCACAATTAATTAGGTTGGGAGATGGGAACTTTGTTTGATGAGATGACTACTCAGTGGTCTGATAACGGTGGGGAAGAAGCTGTCCCTGAATCTGGTGGTACGTGCTTTCATGCTTTTGTATCTACTGCCCGACGGGAGGGGAGCAGAGGGAATGACCAGGGTGTGAGTGCTCCTTGATCATGTTGGCTGCTTTCCCGAGGCAGCGTGAAGAGTAGATGAGGTCGATGGTGGGGATACTGGATTATGGGATGAGCTGGGCTACATCCACAACTCTGCAATGTCTTGCCGTATTGGGCAGAGCTATTGTCAAACCAAACAGCAGGATGCTTTCTACAGTGCAGGAGGAGTCATTGGACATATGATTGGTAATATTTATGCTTAGAAACTCTAAGCTCTTGACCGTCTCCTCTTCAGCACCATTGATACTAACTTCATTGTGCACAACACCTCATTTCCTGAAGTCAATAAATCTGAAGAAAGGGCCCCGACCCGAAACATTCAGCTGAAGAAAGGCCCCTTCTTCTTCTTCTTGCGTACGGCATGCACAGCCTAAAGTTGTACGACGACTTGTTCTATTTGATCTTATTTGATTGTGCACGCCGGGTTGATTGCATTCGTCGAAACAGAGCGGACCATGTGAAGGTTGCAATCTCCCACCCCAAGAAAGGTCCCCAGCCACAATGTCACTTATCCATCTTCTCCAGGGAATACTGCCTGATCCACTGAGTTACTCCAGCACTTTGTGTCTTTCCTCATAGCCCCTTCAGCTTACTGACATTGAGGGGGAGATGTTGCTTTGACACCATGTTAATAAACTCTCTACAGGCACTATGCAAACATACAATTCATTATAAAGTATTGCTTCTATTAGGAGCATTTTTATTAAGTAGCAGGTAGTGGAACAATCCTGTGTCAAAACAGCACTAATGTCGGCCGGTTTTCAAATCCTCTTTTTTTTTTAACCACTTTGGCATATCGTGATCTCTGCCTCAGTGAGACAGTTCTCCCTTTGCTACCATCTTCACTGCACTTACCCTCCAGAAGTACAGAGCAGGAACAGGCCCGTCGACCCTTTGCCCGTGCCCAACATGATGCTAAGGTCAATTGATCTCCAGTGCCTGTACACTGCCCACATCCAATCCCTGCATATCCATGGGCCTACCTACCACTTCCTAAATTCTACAGTCGTATCTACCTCCACCACCAGCACATTCTAGTACCCACCACATCCTGTGGCCCCACATACTTCCTTTAAACTTTCCCCCGCTCACCTTAAAACTACGCCCACTAGCCCTTGACATTTCCACCCAGGGAAAAAGGTCCCGGCCGTCTACCCTGGCTAAGCCTCTCATACTGTTGTAGACTTCTATTAGCAGTAATTTTAACCCCTTCCTGCCCAGTAACTTAACCCCCCCCCCCCCCCCCCCCCCCCCCAGCACCTGTCCATTGCTGACGGTTTGCCTTTGATCTGACACTGCACACGTAAGGGGAGAGGGGAAGGGTTTCAGCTTTCACTGCCAGCGAGATGAGAACTCCAGTAGCACGGCCTCCAGTTGTTTTAGGCTACTTGCCCAGTTTCCCTTTTACTGCACGTCAACTACTGAGGGCTGTGCCTCCGGACCTGCAAGCGTTTCAAGCAATTAAACCAATTCAAATTGAACTTCACCTCGGCCCCAGGAGAGCCACAGGCCAGTGACTGCGATGCGGGCGCTGATTGCTCAGGAAGACACAAAGTGTTGGTAGTAACTCAGCGAGTTTAGTTGGGGTGGGAGATTGCAACCTTCACGTGGTCCGCCCTGTTTCGACGAATGCAATCAACCTGGCGTGCACAATCAAATAAGATCATATAGAACAAGTTGACCTACAACTTTTAGGCTGTGCACGCCACACGCAAGAAGAAGAAATAGTGAGTTTAGCTTACTCGCACATGTACTGAGGAACGGTAAAAGGCTTTTTGTTGTGTGCTAACCAGTCAGCAGACTATACGTGACTATTATCAAGCCATCCACAGTATACAGATTCAGGATAGAGGGTATAACGTGCTGTGCAAGATCAAGTCCAGTAAAGTCCAATTAAAGATGGTCTCCGATGAGGTAGATGGTAGTTCCCTAGTCGCTGATAAGATGGTTCAGTTGCCTGGTAACAGATGGAAAGAAACTGACCCTGAATCTGGAGTTGTGCGTTTTCACACTTATGTACCTCTTGACTGATGGGAGAGGGCAGAAGAGGGAGTGACCGGGGGTAAGACTGGTCCTTGATTCGGCTGCTGGCCTTGCCGAGGCAGCGTGAAGTGCAGATGGAGTCAATGGAAGGGAGGTTGGTTTTTGCGATGGTCTGCGCTGGGTCCATAATTCCCTGCAATTTCTTGCGGTTTTAGATGGAGCTGTCCCCAAACCATGCCGTGATGCATCCTGATAAACTACTGAAGGAGCTGCAGATGCTGGTTTAAACCGAAGATAGACACAAAATGCCGGAGTAACTCAGCGGGACAGGCAGCATCTCTGGAGAGAAGGAATGGGTGACGTTTCAGGTTGAGTTACTCCGGCTTTTTGCGTCTATCCTGGCAAGTAATAGATGGAATACGGGTGAGGGGGTGCACAGATTGGCACACGAGTTGCCAAAGACCAGAGGAGAAGAAACAAAAAGTGTGAGATAAGCAGATAAAGAGATAAGAGACATGAAATGTGAAGCTGAAGCGAGTGCCGGGGGGGGGGGGGGTGTCTGCTGAAAGTTTCTGAAAATGCACCCATTCCTTCTCCCCAGAGGTGCTGCATTAAGACCCTGTCCCACTTTCCCGAGTTACTCACAAACTCTCCCGAGTTTTCCCTCTGATTTGAACTCGGGGAATGTCGGTAGCGAGCTCGTAGGAGGCCGTAGGAGTCCGTAGATGTTTCGTAGTAGCTCGTAATGCCAGCCGTAGGAACCCGGGGCATCAGGTAAGTTGGGACATTTTTTTCAACAGGTTGAAAAATGTCCACGAGTTAAAAAAAAAAAAAAAAAAAATAGCCCCGAGTACCTACAAACGGTTATTACCGTAATTCTCTGAGTTTGAATCAAGGGGAAAACTCGGGAGAGTTCGTGTGTAACTCGGGAAAGTGGGACAGGGCCCTAACTCCAGCTTTTTGTGTCTACCGAAAGTTTCAGAACGCTGGTTTGTCATCCACATTGGACGTTATGGAGTATGGAAGTTGAGAGAGAGAGAATGACCGGGGTGCGGGTGGTCCTTGATTAAGTCGGCTGCTTTCCCGAGGCAGCGTGAAGTGTAGATGGAGTGGATGGAGAGGCAGACTGGTGTAATGGGTGTCAGTAGATGAGTGGTGAGAATGAAACATGAAAGAGGATTAGTGAAGGATTAATGCAAACTGGTGCTTGATGGGCTGCAAATCTCTCGACTACATTGGAAACATTTTCACTGAAGCAACGCTTGCCGCAATGCATCTGGCGTCCTTTAATTGTGGGATCCTGCTGTGCTTTGCTTGGCTAAAAGGTACTTAAAAAGCACTGGTTGTAAGGAGCTTTGGGTTGTCGAGCAAGCACTGTTTATGCATGCCCTTTTGTTTTTACAGCTGTCAGGGTGCTGAAGACAGATCCATCTCCCAAAAGGGAGAGTGATCCCAGCATTAGAGCAAGCACGGGTGGATGCCTGCCCCACTACAACGTTGGAGGATTCCCTCTCCAGGACAGTGCCCAGGCCCACAGGTGACCGGGAGGAAGCGAGAGGATGCAAGGAACAGTGCTTTACGCCCTGCCCAGCTGCAGTGAGTAGGCACATTACCCGCTGCGCCAACATGCCCAGACAGAGCTCCAAGCTTGCTGACGATCACAACACACTGGGCCATCAATCTGTGGACTCGGGGAAGAGGTGGAAAAAAAAAGTCTGCCGCGCACAGTCAAAACAAGAATGCGCGGAGATTCCTGAGCAGCTATTAGACAAGCTAATTGGGGATCAGACACTGTTTAAACAGCAGTGTAATCGGAATCATTTTGGCTCTTAAGTCAGCCCAAGACACGCACTCTCCAGTGACAGCCGTTATGTTATTTCCACTGCTCTCCTTTCCTGTGGCATTCCCCAAGTCTAGCTTCAGCCTGCTCCCCGCTCCCGGAGGGCCCCCCTCAACAACAGTCCCAGCCACTCCGCTCCAGTTGGTTTCAATCAGGGAAGCTGATGGGACACACGTGGTCTGACTGGGAACACTGGAACGCCGGATGAAAGGAAGCATTTAAGAAAACACACACACACACACATATATACACAAACACACACACACACACAGCACAGAGCAACAGGTGGCTTGGCTGTCTGTCAGTAACTGCCTGGGCTAGCACCTGTGTGCAGTTTCCTCCTCGCCTCCCCCCTACCCTTCCACCCACGCCTCACACCCCCCCCCCCCACCCCCTCGACTGCCACCGCCGGTCATTACATCAGGAGGCTGCCAAATCCATCCCTCCCCCCCCCCCCCCCCCCATCAACAGCCGCCTCAGCAAGGAAGAGATCGCTTGTCTCTTCCGTAAAGGGTAAAGGGCCAGGTCGCGCATGGGCGTCATATGCGCATCACACAGGTGGTGCGCGGGGGTTTTGAGCATCCCAAAATCCTGGGGCGCTGTGCGCTACCGTGCGTCACTGCACACGCCACCACGCCTCACCACACGCCAACCAATTTTTAGGATGTCGCGTAAAGGACCTGCAAATGACGCCCAGGCGGGACAGGCCCTTAAGACAAAGGGAAAGCCTCTTCCACAGACGTTTCCTGGCCGTAGCCCCTGGGGCCAGCACTTGTCCCACGCTCTGCAGCACTGCTTGCCCTCATCATCATCATATTTCATGAGCCAAGTACATTTTGCAAGTATATTACAAGGGAAACTCAAACCTCAGCTCCCCTGGTATCCCAAGGACAATATTGTGGCGGCAAAAACAAACAAAAACACAGCGGGAATAACACTACTGTGTAATTCCCCCAATGACTGCGTCACAGTCACCTCATATCAATATTTGTCAAAGACACGTGGCGAGATCGGGGACACGCTTACACAAAGGTTGGGGTTTTAAAAGAGGAAAGACAGGGTTGGGAAGGGGGGGGGAGATTTCTGGAACCTCGGGCCTGGGCAGTAAACGTACATTTAGCCAGTGGGAGCACAATGACAATTCAAGGTGCACAAAAAACGGGATTAAAAGTTTGCAAAAATCGGAACTCCTGACTCATGTATTTTGTTTCGCATGCATTTTAATGGCTGTCTTTGCTTCTACAACTTCCTCTGGCAGCTCACTCCAGCTGCAAACTACCATCCGAGTGATTAAAGTTACCCGAGGTCACTCTTAAATCCCTCTCCTCTCACTATGAGCCCATGCCCTCTCGAGTTGATATCCTCCACCCTGGGAAAGACAGCGTGTGTGCCTTGGAAATGTTTACAACGAGGGGATAAACTGCAGGCGGGAAGGTGGGGGGAGGATGTTTCACCTGCATTAGTGAGCGGAATAAAGCTCACCCACTATTTCATCCGATGATGAAGGGAACTTCATTTCGGGGAGGATCAGGTAACAGGATGGTGCTTTAAAACATTTCCTGGCAGATCTGGTGACGATGCTCAGAATCAGAATAAACGGAAGTGTGACATTCAGAATGGTTTTAGTGCTAGACCCCCCCCCTCCTGCAGCAAGACAATGGGCCAGAAGGAACCGCAGATGCTGGTTTACATCAAAGATAGTCACAAACTGCTGGAGTAACTCAGTGCGGTAGGCACACAGCATCATCAAGGACCACAGCCACCCAGCACGCAGACTGTTCTCCTTGTTGCCGTCAGGCAGACGATACAGGAGCATGGCTGCAAGTACCACCAGACTGAAGAACAGTTTTTATTAGCAGGCCATCAGGCTGCTGAACTCATAAACACATCATATATGTTGATTAGTTTATTTATTATTATCTTTTACCTACCAATGTCACTTTTATCTTACCTTATTTTATCTTATTTTATCTTTGTAATATCATTGCTGAGGTGACCCGTTGTCTTGTCAAACACATTTATTTCATTGTACCGTTGACCCTGTGTTAAGCTACATATGACAAATAACACTGAACTGAACTGGGGAGGATAGCATCTCTAGAGAAAAGGAATGGGTGATTCTTTGGGTCAAGACCCTTCTTCAGTCCGGGGGTGGGAGCCACAAGACAATGGGGGATGTGCTGTTTTACGTGGGTCTTCACAGTGTCAGCGATTTGACTGAAGGCACTTTTCCCCTCAAGCGCAGGCGTGAGGAACCAGAGGGCATGAGTTTAAGGTCATGGGACGGAGGTTTAGAGGGATCTGAGGCCGAGCTTTCTCACTGGGGGTAGACGGACTCTGGGGCGCAAAGTCAGAGAACATTAATTTTGTGTTTGAGTTTAGTTTATTGTCACGTGCACAGTGAGAAGTTTTTAGTAGCGCGCTAACCAGTCAGCGGAAAGACCATGCATGATTACAATCGAGCCGTCCACAGTGTACGGACATGACACAGAACAAACAAAAACACAGTGGGAATAACACTACTGTGTAATTCCCCCAATGACTGCGTCAGGCACTTCATATCAATATTTGTCAAAGGCAAGTGGCGAGATCGGGGACGAGCTCACACAAAAGTTGGGGTTTTAAAGGAGGAAAGAAAGGTTCGGTGGAGAGATTCCTGGAACCTCAGGTCTGAGTGAAGAAAGTCAATAACTGAATAAAGCCAGTAAAGTCTGATCAAAGATAGTCCAAGGGTCAACAATGAGGTAGATAGTAGTTCAGGACTGCTCTCTAGTTGCGGTAGGATGGTTCATTCATGCAGCAGCTAAGCAAACACTGCCTTGAATCGATAGGCTGAGATCTGGTACATTACATTAGTAGTGATGGATGGGGTCAAGGAAGGAGCGTTCACGTCGCGGCCCTGTTTCCACCAATCTTTGGGTGTGCAGATGCTGAGAAGTGTGTTCAGCTCTGGCTGAGCAACTTCTAATCTTGTGTGTGGACTCGATAAGAAGAAGAAGAAGCAGGGATGGATACTTCAGATCAGCACAGACACACTGGACTGAAGGGTACTTTTATAACATTATTACAGCAGTTGCACCAATGGGTTATTGTTCTAACTGGCACTTTAGGGAGCAAATTTATTACGGAATATTGTTTCTCATCCATAATTTGAGCACACCCACGACAGTATTATTTCCAAGTTGGGGATACCTGATTGAAACACGTTCATAAGTGATTGTAGTACAATTAGGCCATTCGGTCCATCAGGTCTACTCCGCCACTCAATCATGGCAGATCTATTGTGTTCAAGAAGGAACTGCAGATGCTGGAAGATCGAAGGCACACAAAATTGCTGGAGAAACTCAGCGGGTGCAGCAGCATCTATGGAGCGAAGGAAATAGGCGACGTTTCGGGCCGAAACCCTTCTTCAGACTGACATGGCAGATCTATTGTTCCCTCTCAACCACATTCTCCTGCCTTCTCCCCGTAACCCGACACCCTGCATTTGCTGCCAGCTGATGACCAGGCAGGAAAGAAGACAACAAACGTTTCACCACCTCAGGACTCACCAATGAAACCTAACAGTGAAATACCCTTTGATTAAGATTCAGATTCAATTTTAATTGTCATTGTCAGTGTACAATACAGAGACAACGAAATGCATTTAGCATCTCCCTGGAAGAGCGACATACCAAATGATTTGAATAAATAATAATAAGTGTCTGGAGGGGGGATGGTGATTGGCAGTCACCGAGGTACGTTGTTGAGTAGAGTGACAGCCGCCGGGAATTGTGTTGATGTTGGGTGCGTTGTAGTTCGAGATGCAAGAGCCATTTCACACATGGTTGGGTGACATAAACAGTGACAAGATCGGCCATTTCAGCGATATCCCTCTCATCACCAGCAAGAACTTTTGTCAGCTTTCGGAATGAACAGGAACTCTTATATATGTTTGAACATTCAGAAGATATTTTGGTCAGGTACATGGACAGGAAAGGCTAAGAAGAAAATGGGCCCACCGAGTCCGCACCGACCAGCAATCCCCACACACCAACACTATCCTGCACACACTCGGGACAATTTACATTTATACCAAGCAAATTAACCTACAAACCTGTACGTCTTTGGAGTGTGGGGGGAAACCGAAGCGCCCAGAGAAAACCCACGTGGTCACAGGGAGAACATACAAACTCCGTGCAGACAGCACCCATAGTCAGGATCGAACCTGGATCTCTGGCGCTGCAAGGCAGCAACTCTATCTCTGCGCCACTGTGCCACCCATCTTATACCAATGTTCTCTTGTTCTTGACTCCCCTACTCTGGGATAAAAGACAAAGCATATTCACTTTATCTATGCCCTCTATCTATGATCAAGATTCGTCAAGAGTCTTTAATGGGGTGATTACATTCTTTGATGCTGCAGGCAAATTGGATGAGCCTGATTGCATCTATTGATGTTTGATGAAAGTCGTATGTGCAACAAGATACAATAAACAAATGATCAATCATAGTAGGTAACAAGACCACGATAACGGCAGCTGAAATATGTAATGCAACCTTATATAATGGACAGACTTGCTGTATTTTTCCTGGAACGCCGGAGATTAAGGGGAGTCCTGATACAAGTATTTAAAATGATGGAGAGAGATGGGGTAGACAGTCAGAACCCTTTTCCCACCAGGATGGAAACATCAAATACCAGAGGACACAGCTTTAAGGTGAGAGGGGCAATGTTTAAAGAAGATGTGCGGAGCAACTTTTCAAAATATATACAGCGTGGTGGGTGCCTGGAATGCATTGCCAAGGTGGGTGGTGGAGGCAGATAAATGGCAGCATTTAAGAGGCTTTTGGATAGGCACATGGATATGCAGGGAGTGGAGGGATATAGATTATAGATACAGGCAGATAAGAGATTTAGTTTAGTTTAGAGATACAGTGCGGAAACAGGCCCTTCGGTCCACTGACCAGCGATCCCTGCACAAAAACACAATCCTACACACTAGGGACAATTTACATTTACACCAAGCCAATTAACCTACAAACCTGTACGTCTTTGGAGTGTGGGAGGAAAGCAAAGATCTCGGCGAAAACCCCTGGCTGTCATGGGGAGAACGTACAAACTCCGTACAGACAGCACCTGTAGTCGGGATCGAACTTGGGTCTCTGGCGCCGTAAGGCAGCAACTCTACTGCTGCGCCACCATGCCACTCCTGGACTTGGTCTTGGTCTCAATGCCATGGTCTTGGCTTTATGTTCAGCACAGACATTGTGGGCGAAAGGGCCCGTTCCTGTGCTTTACTGTCCTAGGTTGTTATACACAACCCCTTGTTGTGTGGCAGTTGACCAGAGGTTGGCAGCTTGGAGGGAAGCTACTCCTGAGATTACACGGTTGTCATCAGCTTTTGGCCCCCGGATCCTCACAGACGTGAGTGGCACCGTGACGCACTCCAACTCATGACAAGAAAGGGAACAAACTCAGTCGTGGGTGAAGGAGGCAGGACTCGGACCATGTGGGCCAAGGAGAGTGATTCACCCCGGGTCACACAGACTCCCACCGAGAGTCTCCCCATTGGGGCCGGGCATCGCGAGATGCCTACCTGCAGGAAGACACGATGGCTGGGCTTTGGGTTAACGGAGGGAAGAGTAATTCAGCTAGAAAGCAGAAGGGCGAGAGCGAGGAATAAAGCGAAAGAGCAGGCAGGCCAGCTGTGGACAGCTACCTTCTGACTGTGCTGAGCATACACTGAAGGATGGGGGGGGGTCAGCAGTTGCCAAGCCAGGGCTCAACACCACGGTTATCCCAGAGTTTCAAAGGGTAGAAACACTAGTTGCTAGGTCCATGATAATTACAAATCTGAGGCTCATGGTACTGTGTGATATGGGGAAACGCCAGGTTAATGAAGCCACCACATCGACCGGTTGGGATCTTTTTGAAAAGCGGAAAGTCCCTAAAGACTCTCTCTAACTTCCACAGGTGTACAGTAGAGAGCATGCTGACCGGTTGCATCGTGGCTTGGTTCGGCAACTTGAGCGCCCTGGAGAGGAAAGGACTACAAAAAGTAGTAAACACTGCCCAGTCCATCATCGGCTCTGACCTCCCTTCCATCGAGGGGATCTATTGCAGTCGCTGCCTCAAAAAGGCTGGCAATATCATCAAGGACCCGCACCATCCTGGCCACACACACTCATCTCCCCGCTACCTTCATGTAGAAGGTACAGAAGCCTGAAGACTGCAACGACCAGGTTCAGGAATAGTTACTTCCCCACAGCCATCAGGCTATTAAACTTGGCTCGGACAAAACACTGAACATTAATAGCCCATTATCTGTTATTTGCACTTTATCAGTTTATTTATTCATGCGTGTATTTACATATATAATGGTATATGGACACACTGATCTGTTTTGTAGTCAATGCCCATGTTCTGTTGTGCTGAAGCAAAGCAAGAATGTCATTGTCGTGTCAGGGACACATGACAATAAACTCTCTTGACTTGACTTGACGTCCTCAAGGGGGTGAATGGCCTATTGTAACTAACAGGTAGGAGGCACAAGAGGCTGGAATCTTCAACAAAACACAGAGTGCTTGCGGAACTCAGCAGGACAGGCAGCATCTGTGGAGGGAATGGAAATACCATGTTTCAAGTCGGACCTTTCTTCAGGAGTTTGAAAAAATGGACCTGACCTGAAACGTTACCCACCATTCCCCTCAAAGTTCAATAAAGGGTCTTGACCTGAAACGTCACCTATTCCTTTTCTCCACAGATGCTGCCTGATTCGCTGAGTTACTCCAGCATCTTGTTTCTTTGCCCGGGTAGGAGACATCGAGTGAACGATAATGTAAGGAGGAATTAAACAGACAAGAGAAGGCCGAAGAAAGGTCTCGAGCCGAAATGTCACCCATTCCTTCTCTCCAGAGTTGCAGCCTGTCCCGCTGAGTTACTCCAGCATCTTGTGTCTGTCTTCAGGTGGGGCCAAGTGTGCTCAAGGATGGAGAGCCATCCGAATGCAGTTACCGGAGGGAGAGGCCACTCATGGTGCAGCAGCCCCCTCCAGTGGGCCTGATGAATACTGCAGCAACAGCCCCTCACACCTCCTTCCACTTGCAAGGGGGAGCAGCCTGAACACCCGAGTCTGAAGGAGTGGCCTGACTGTATATTTCCCTCAAAGATTGGCACAAAATGCTGGGGTAACTCAGCGGCATCTCTGGAGAGAAGGAATGGGCGACGTTCTCCGACCAGTCTCACTGTCCCCCTGATCTTTGTATGCTTCAGTGTCACCTCCCCCTAGCTAACAATGATCTACTCTACATTTTCCTTGATCACCATCCCCTTTGATGCAAGGTCGTTTTCACACCTTGCCCTTCTTTACCTGCGTCTCCCTCTTCCCTGACTCACACAGTCTGAGGAAGGGTCTCGACACAAAATATCACCCATTCCTTCCGTCCAGAGATGCTGCCTGTCCCGCTGAGTTACTCCAGCATTTTGTGTCTATCTTCAACGTAAACCAGCATCTGCCGTTCCTTCCTACTCTCTGTATATTTCCCTCCACAGATGCTGCCTGGCCTGCTGAGTTCTTCCAGAGCTCTGTGCTTTGCTCAACATTTGAGCATCTCGTGCTGCCACTGAAAAGCCGAGAGACGGGGACATTTTAAACCAGAGCATGGTAGAAACAAGGAACTGCAGATACTGGTTTACTCAAAAGCACTCAAAGTACTGGAGTAACTCAGTGGGTCAGGCAGCATCTCTGGAGAATAGCTGACGTTTCGGGTCAGGGCCCCTTCTTCAGACTCTGCATCACAGTGTGGCACATGTGCCTGGGATCAATTGGGAGTGGACACAAAATGCTGGAGTAACTCAATGGGGCAGGCAACCCCACAGCAGTAAAAGCCCTGTCCCACTGTACGAGTTCATTTCAAGAGCTCTCCCGAGTTTAAAAAAATCAAACTCGTGGCAAGCACGGAGAATGAACGTAGCGGGTACGTCAGAGCTCAGGGACGTCTCTTAGTGGCTCGTAACGCTAACGGCAGGTACTCGGGAAGACTCGCTAACGGCAGGCAAGCACGGGAAGACTCGTGAAGATTTTTCAACATGTTGAAAAATGTCCACGAGAGCCCCGAGTACCGACGAGTGGCCATTACCGTAAATCTCCGAGTTCGAATTAGGGCAATCTCGGGAGAGTTCTTGGAATGAACTCGTACCGTGGGACAATGGTTTTTAATCACCAACAAAACCACTGCTCAGGAAGGTTTAGGGGCCCAGACTTTGCTGAAGGAAGGAGGTGAAAGGGCAGAAACTTATGGTTGCTGGCAGCGGCTGAGATTGTTGCAAGGTGGATTAAACAGATGGGCTCTGAACACAGGCTGCACAGTCAATGCATAGTGTCCTTTACAGCTGCACAGTCACTTGACCTGCTGCTGCCCCACATGCTGGACCCAAGGTTGGCAGCTCCCCCTCACCCCCTGAACATGTGAACCTCAGTCATTAGGAAACCTCTTTCTCTCCCCCCCCCCCCCCCCACCCCCATCCCCACCACTCCAGCCCAAACAAAGCAGGCAGCTGCTTCCAGTGAGAGCTGCTGCAGCCTGATGGCTATTCCAGGAGAGCCCTGCAGCTACTGTGCGACTGAACTTCCATCAGCCACGAGACTGCAGGCTACCGGCAGCAGGGATTGACAGGAAGCGCGAGAGGGACGGCTGGCTGCCAGCGCTCTATTCCACAATGCCTCGTCACTCACTGACTTCAGACAGATGGAATGATCATTCCGCAGCGAAGCCTTCCTTCCGCCAGGACCTTTAAAGAGGCACCCGCTTCACTGCAGCCACGAACCCTTCCAGGATTGTTACTTTAGACTTTACTTCTAGACTTCAGAGATACGGCGCAGAAACCGGCCCTTCGGCCCACCGAGTCCGTGCCAACCAGCAATCCCCGCACGTTAACACTACCCTACACACACTCGGGACAAATTACAATCTTTTACCAAAGCCAATTAACATCCTACAAACTTGTACGTCTTTGGAGTGTCGAAGGAAACCAGGGCACCCGGAGAACACCCACGCGTTCACGGGAAGAATGGACAAACTGCGTACAGACTGCACCCATAGTCAGGATCGAAACCAGGTCTCTGACACTGCAAGGCAGCAACTCTACCACTGCACCACCGTGCCACCACACACGATACGAAGATTACAAAGGGGGTCTGATGAGTGGGGTCGTGGCAGATTTGGTTCAGAGGTGGACAGGGGCCACAGCGCTTAGAGCACAGAAATATAAGCACACAAAAAGACCCTTTGGCCCACACTGTCTGTGCTAAACATGATGCCAAGACAAACTAATCTCCTCTGCCTGTACATGATCCATATCTCTCCACGTCTTATGGGTGAGAAGGAATGCAACAAAGAACTCGGGTGGGTTCCCCATTACGAGTCAATATTTGCCCCTCAAATCAATCTCGCTGCAGCAAGTCACCATGTCAGTGCCAGAGCTGAAGAAGGGTCTCGACCCAAAACGTTGCCCATTTCCTTCGCTCCATAGATGCTGCCTCACCCGCTGAGTTTCTCCAGCATTTTTGTCTACCTTCACATGGGGTCCCTACTTTGCCCAAGTTGGTAACGAGGTTACAACAGTGACTACACTTCAGAATTGTTATTACAGTGGCATAGAGTCACACACAGAGAGTCGTACACAGAGAGTCGTACAGCGTGGAAACATATCCTTCGGCCCAACTTGCCCACACTGACTAACAAGTCCCATCTACACTAGACCCACTTGCCTGCGTTTAGCCCATATCCCTCTGAACCGGTCCTACAGTTTGCTGAACGCTGCGGTAGTTCGTGCCTCAAATAGCTCCTCCGGCAGCTCGTTCCATACACCCACCTCCCTTTATGTGAGAATGTTACCCCTCAGATTCCTGTAAAATCTTTCCCTATCACATTAAACCCCTGCTTCTAGGCAAGAGACTCTGCATGTCTACCCGATCTAGTCCTCTCATGATTTTATACACCTCTATAAGATCGCCCCTCATCCTCTTGCACTCCAGGTTCTAGCCTGCTCTACCTCTCCCTATAGCTCAGACCCTCAAGTCCTGGCAACACCCTTGTAAATCTACTCTGTAACTTGCCAACATCTGCATTGTGTACGTCTGAACCATTTATTGGGAGATGCTACAGAAAATGCACGTATTTCCTGCCCCCTCTCACCTTGGCAAGTGTTTTGGGTGAAGGAAGCTGCACTTCCATCCCACGGCTTCGTATGCAAAAGCCCCAGATTGCTCACAGACTTCACCTCCAAGTGGTCAAGGAAACCGTACCGTTCACAGAGACATCGGGCGATCCGAGCCAGCAACGACCTCCCACAGCCAGGTGCCTTCCGTTCCTCGGCCCGTTAACGCCTCAAAACACTGGTTCATCCAGACACCCTGCTCCTCTCCTTCCTCCATACACTCCCTTCTCATCCCCAAGCACCATATTGCCATTTTACACAGAATGTAGAAAAGTAGAGCACACAAAAAGGACAGTGCCGAACATGGTGTCAGGATAAACTCATCTCATCTGCCTACATGATCCGTACCCATCTATTCCCTGCACCCTCCCCAGGGACAAGATGGCGGCCACTCGCGACAGCGGCATCTGCAGTCCGTCTGTGTTTTTTTTCTTTTTGTCCTGTTAGGAGTATGTTTTGGTCTTAGTTTTATTTTATTTTTAGCTGTGTATATGTGGGGGGGGAACTTTTTAATCTCTTCCCTGCACGGGAACCCGGCTTTTTCCCTGTCGAGACTCCGTTGTCGTTGGGACCTGACATCGTGTAGCCGGTGGCCTCCAACCGGACTCGACCTGGGGCTCCAGTCGCAGAGCCCGCGGACTCACCATCGCGGAGCTGGCTGACTTCGGAGCGCGGAGCGCTGTGGTGGCGCGCGGCTGCGACCCGACTTCGTAGCATCAGAGGCTTCGGCTGTAGGCCCTGTGGACGGTACTATCGGGAGCTCGCGGGTCCCTGGTCGGAGACCGCTTTTCGGAGCTCCCGCAACGGCAAACTTCACCTGCCCCCGTTTAAACCGAATCGAGGAGTTACAGCCGCGGGACTTACCATCGCCCACCGGGGGCTTTAACATCAAGAGCCTCGATCAGCTCGATGCAGCTGTTTGTCTGCTTGATTGCGGGAGAAAAATAAAGAACAGAGAACAAGGAAGAGATATGACTTTTGCCTTCCATCACAGTGAGGAGGTGTTTGGAGATTCACTGTGATGGATATTTGTGTGGAATTGCGTGTTTTGTTTTTTGTGTTGTTATGACTGCAGGAACAAAATTTTGTTTGAACTTGTTTAAATGACAATAAACGGCATTCTGATTCCCCCGCATACCCCCCCCCCCCTCCCCTTTCCACCTCTCTGGCTTTACATTTCACTCCACTTTCCTTCCATCACCTTTTTACCTCTAGCATGCATCAGGTTCCCATCTGCCCATTACCCCCATTCACCCGTTTCACCCATCACCTGCCAGGCTTCATCCCTCCCCCCGCCAACCTCTCTTGCAGCTTTCTTCCCCCTTACTTTATCGGCCTGAAGAAGGGTCCCAACCAGAAACATTGCCTGTCCATTCCCTCCACAGATGCTGCCTGACCGGCCGAGTTCCGCCAGCACTGTGTGTTTCGGGCCGTCCCGTGGTCTGTTCTCCACCCAGAACCATCCCCCGGTTGTGATGAAATGACTCAGAACGGCAATCTGACCCCTGGGAGTTACAGAGTGGAAGTGGGCGAGTTGCCTGCGGTGAAAATGATGAGGGATCCAGGGAGAGTCGGGCAGTGGAAGTAGACGACAAGGGTAACTTTAGGAGGAACTGTTCCAGCCTCGGAAGGAACAGATGGCTATCCGGTACGGCTAACACGAGCTTTCAGAAAGCAATAGCAAGTCGGCTGGTCCCCTCCAGGGACAGGGGCTTTGCAGAGAGGTTGAACAGACAGACAAGATCCTGCACACCAATCCCCTGGTGGAGCAGGCCAGCTGGACTCACTTACAGGAGAAAGTCTCACTGCTCAGCTGAAAGGGTTCGGACTGAGAGTGGTATCAACGCAACCTCAAGCTTGATCTTCCCAGGGAAGTTCCCACATACAAACAGAACGGCACTCAGTTGACGTTACACGAGCTTGAAGGAGGAAATTATCCTTTGCAATTATAACTTTGTGTAAAATAAAAATTCAATGTTACTCGGGTTAATAACTTGCTGCCACGTTCCTTGTCAATCTGCTTATTTATTTTAAAGCAATGCTGACAGAATCCGGACAGGGTTCGTGTCAATCCTTCGTACTTGCGGGATGAAGTAATTCCTCCCGACCAGCTTCCCTCCCTTTTCCCCAGACATGCGGCCTGTTCAATTTCAAATAAGCGGGCCGATTATAGAAGAGGTGCATACCAGCTTGATCTACCCTCATGGCAGCCGTGCTCATGGGGCCACGCGGGTAGGGCCACTGCCCGACAGTGCTATAGACCCAGGCTCGATCATGACCTCAGATGCTATGCGAGTGGAGTTGGCACCTTCTCCCATGTCTGCGTGGGTTTCCTCCCGGGTGCTCCGGTTTCCTCCCGCATGCCAAGGACGTGCAAGTTTGTAGGTGAAATGGCCTCTGTAAATTGCCCCTAGTGTGTAGGGAGCGGACGAGAGAGTGGGATAGCGTAGAACTAGCGTGAATGAGTGACGGATCATCAGCATGAACCCACACGGGACAAATAGCCTGCTTCCATGCTGCACCTCTAAGTGAAAGTGTTTCAACTTTTCTTTTCCAATCGAGATTATGCTTCAAGGGCTCAGACAGCACGAGGTTCACAGCAAGAAATCTGGCAGAATATTTCTCCGTCCCTAAGACTGTATAATAAGTTGTTATAAAAGAACAATGTAAAAGCCCTGTCCCACTGTACGAGTTCATTCAAAGAATTCTCCCGAGATTGCCCAGATTCGAACTCGGAGATTTACGGTAATGGCCACTCGTCGGTACTCGGGGCTCTCGTGGACATTTTTCAACATGTTGAAAAATCTTCATGAGTCTTCCCGCGCTTACCTGCCGTTAGCGAGTCTTCCAGAGTACCTGCCGTTCGCATTACGAGCCGCTAAGAGACGTCCCCGAGCTCCGACGTACCCGCTAAGTTCATTCTCCGTCCTTACCACGGGTTTGATTTTTTTTTTAACTCGGGAGAGCTCTTGAATGAACTTGCATCGTGGGACAGGGCCATAAAGCTGGTTCAGCAGAGTGCTGTGCTGTTTTCACTAAGATGCAACTGAAGCAGGAAGAGGAAACAGCACTCCGAAAAGAAATGGATGATATACCTCAACCACCACATTTTCCCTGTGTGATTATTTTTCTGCTCATAACTAAATTGGTACTGGTTTATTATTGTCATGCTTACCGAGAAACAGTGCAAAGCTTTGTTTGTCGACAAAAATGCTGGAGAAACTCAGCGGGACAGGCAGCATCTATGGAGCGAAGGATATCAGTGGCGTTTCGGGTCAAGACCCTTCTTCAGACTGATTTGTTTGCATGCTCACCAGTCAAATGATACCATCCGAGTCCAATCACACCATGCACAAGTACAACAGGTTGTACAAAAAGAAAAGTCCCAGAGTGCAGAATATCGTGCTACAGCACTTAAGTATTCCAGTTTATGTGGGGAAAAGTCCAATGTCACAATGAGGTAGGTGGGAAGATTGGGACAACGTCCTAGTTTATGGGAGGACCATTCAGTAGTCCAATAACAGCGGGGAAGAAGCTCCCCTTAATCTGGTGGCAAGTGCTTTCAAGATTTTGTATCTTCTGACCAACAGAAGTGGGGCGAAGAGGGAATGACCAAGGTGAAAAAAAGATCTTTGATTAGGTTGGCTGCTATCCCGACACAGCGTGGTGTAGATTAAGTCGCCATCACTGCCTGAAGTCCGTGACTAGCTTCTTTATCTTGCTGGCATTGAGAGAGTGTTGTCATCTTGACAACATATTACTGAGCCCTTTATATCCCCCCCCCCCCCCCTCCTCCACTTCATCTCGTCATTGTATGAAATCTGATGGTGACCAAAGATCCTATAGCAAGCAAGATAGATCACTCGAGGAAAAAGACGTAGTACGGTCATGGGCAGATTCATGGGTAATTTTCGGCCCCATTTCCGTAACCGGCTTCCGTCTCCGCACCAAAGATCCCATAGGATACTAGTGCGGAGACGGAAGTTGGTTACGGAAACATCCTCGTAAAAATAAAAGTTATTTGGAAAAAAAATTTCCTCGTTTACAGAATTTTAATTTATTAACACAAACTGTTCCCCCGCAACGTTGATTACACTGCGGGTCGGGGCGGGTTACGGAAATGGATGGAAAAAAAAGCCCACGTTCCGCTCTGTTGCATACTACACGTCAGCCCATTGCATTTAGCAGGAGTGGTCTATCTTGCTCCGCTATAGGATTTTTGGCGGTGACGGTGGTGTCATCTGCACACTAGGAAGTGGAGTGTGAGCGGATTTTGGCCCCACAGTTGTGAGTGCAAGGGGAGTATCGGCAGGGGCTCCACTACATCGCCAAAGACATTTACAAAGGAGGATCCACCATTCAGCCCATCATGCCCCTGGCATTTAAAGAAGAATTCGAGGGCACGGGCTTAAGATGAGAGGGGAGAGATTTAAGAAACCTCAGGGGCAACTTTTACAATCAGAGGATTGTCTATTTCTGAAAGAAGCTGCCAGAGGAAAGGATAGAAATGGATACAATTGCATCTTTTTTAAACCATTTAGATCAATATTTAGATAGGAAAGGTTCAAGAGGTCTAAAGGACAAATGCAAGCAAATGGAACTTGCCCGGAATACTAACTTGGTCAGCATGGACTAGGTGGGCCAAAGGGTCTGTTTCCGTGCTGTACAGTTCTATGATTCTGAGCCTTTGGGACTTCCTGATAAACAACTTTTTAACCCGAAAAATACTGGTAGGGGGCACAGGATTGGATTGTGTAAGAAAAAACTGCAAATGCTGGATAAAATCAAACGTAGACACAAAATGCTGGAGTAACTCGGCAGGTGAGGCAGCATCTGTGGAGAGAAGGAATGAGTGACCTTTCGGGTCGAGACCCGAAACGTCACCCAAACCCTTCTCTCCACAGATGCTGCCTCACCCGCCGAGTTACTCCAGCATGTTGTCTACCTTCGATTTGATTGCATGGTTTCAGTAGAGATAGCAGAGATTGAATGGATCGAATGGCCATAATCTACACAGCTCTATTTTGCGGTACAATCAGAGCGTGCTGGAATTCGTTTTAGCAACCTGATAATCAACTTTAAAGACAGTATAATCATCATATTGTACACAAGGGAGGGAGAAATTTATACAAGTGCCTTGACAATGACAGTGTTTATCCAACACAACGGCCGGGCTCACTGCCGGAACGAGGAATGATACCCGAGAGATTTTAAAACGGCGGATCTTTAGACAGCAGCAGTTAACTTCCTGACAGAAATCACAGAGTCTGTTCAAACTATAACTAGTTCAAACTAAGCGAAGGTGGGAGGAGGGGGTTGGAATTTACCAATGGGAAACCAGACTAAACAGATCCAAGACCAGCAGACATCCTCCAGAGCGGCAGGGGAGAGACCCACAACATTAGTCCCAGGGAGAATCAGTACAAAAGGAACACCTAATCCAACAGCGTTAACCGCTGACATCAATCCCCACAGGAACCCTGCCCGAAACATGACAAGCGCACAAGCTCCCAGCTCGTGTGCAGTGAAAACAGATGTCAGGAACAAACACCTCAGCGCTCAGGAATGAAGACACGCAGCAGGTGTGGGCAGCCACCATTTGGAGCCTGCCTCCCCACTGGTGCATCCGATACTCAGCCGGGAACCAACGGGGGAGCACAGGGCACAGGCACCAGTGTCAGGTACTCCGCAGGTCTCCCTTTAAGCTGCTGAGAGAACGGTTGAGCTTATAAAAGTGGGATGCATTTAGTGTTGGGCTTGAGTAGAGTCGCAGTCAGCAAAAGAGGACTTCTGCTGGAAGGAATATCATGCGATTGCGAGCCACGCAAATGCAGCTGGAGGTGTCACAAATGGAGAGTCGGTTTGGGTCTGCTAGTAACAGTCTTGCCTCCTTGTCGGAAGGTTTAGCTCTACTCTGGGACTTCACAAGATGTGCACTAACACAGAGCAGTGGTGTCTTGTCAGAGACGTTCCTTCTAACAAGGTATCAAGTTCTTCCAACACTTTGTGTTTTTTGCTCAGGATTTCAGCATCTCCACTTTATTGTGTCCATCAAACCATCTTGGTCTTTAGGTCTGTATTGGAGATTCAATGCCACCGTTTCCTGATGACCTACATTCCTCTCAGCCAACACCACCACCGAAAACATACTCTAGGTCTCAAGCCGAAACATCATCCTTCTCTCCGTAGATGCTGCCTCACCCGCTGAGTTTCTCCAGCAATTTTGTCTACCTCCTGATATACGGAGGCGTTTCAGGTCAGGACCCTTCTTGAGATTCAAAATGCTGGAATAACTCAGCGGGACAGGCAGCATCTCTGGAGAGAAGCTGGCCGAAACACAAGGATTCGAAACCCAAGGATTTTGGCCTGAAACGTTGCCTATTTCCTTCGCTCCATAGATGCTGGGTGACATTTCAGGTCGAGACCCTTCTTCAGACTCCAGCATTTTACTCCAGCATTTAGTGTCCGCCGAGTTACTTCAGCATTTTGTGTCCAGAGATGCTGCCTATCCCGCTGAGTTACTCCAGCATTGTGTCTATCTTCGGTTTAAACCAGCATCTGCAGTTCCTTCCTACACTTTTCTTTAGACCGATTGTTGTAGAGGAGAGCAAAGTGAAAAGAGCTGGAGTAGGGCAGAGCCTGGCAAGTGACAGGTGGATGCAGGTGAGGGGGGGTTTGCCGATCAGACAATCTGAAGAAGATCCGACCCAAATCAACACCTATCCATGTTCTTCACAAATGCCGCCTGACCCACTGAGTTACCACAGCACTTTTGTGTTTTACTCAAGATTCCAGCATGTGCAGTTCCTTGTGCCCCCATTTTCCTAATATTTGTTGCTTTCCTGGTTTGAGCAATTTGAATACTTTAGAATGTCCGCATAGCCTGACTTTTAAAATATGAATTACACAACAACACCTCTCATTGTTATCAGATTACTGAATGATCCTCCCATAAGGCAGTGTTTGGTCCCCATCTTCCAACCTACCTCATTGCGGACTATACTTTTTTTTTTCTTTCAAAATCAACATTTTTGCCCTAACTAACTTACATAATACTTGGCACTTTGGGATTTTTCTCTTTGCGCTACTTGATTGTACTCATGTATAGTGTAGTTTGAGTAAATAGCACATGAACAAAGCTTTTCACTGTAGTTTAGTTTAATTTATTGTTACGTGTACTGAAGTACAGTGAAAAGCTTTTTTGTTGCGTACTATCCCGTCAGCATGAAGAAAAACATGATTACAATCAAGCCGCCCGTAGTGTACCTACATATAAATAATAAACAAAGATAAACCTATATCGATATGGAGCAAAGTCATTACTATAATGTCAGAACCGAGCGGCAAATTCCACTGTAAACTCCCTGAGATAACAATGTGACAATTACCAGATAATCGTACCCAGCAAGTAATTCTGGTGCAGCTGCAAATATTGATCCAGGGACCAGCCTGGGGCCATGAGGTTTTTTCAGTCGATACAAGAGGCAACGTGGCATTCCGGTTTCACATATTATCCAACATTTCCACACTGCCCTGGATGGCCAGGGTGGCTTTCGTGCTCAACTCTCGAAACCCAGGGTCTCCTCCGTCAACTAAGGGTGCTCACAGAGCTACAGCTGCCATCAGAAACACTCCACCAAGGTCCAGGCAGTAAGGTTGACCATTTGGACAAGGTAGTGGGAAACAGTACTACAAGCAGCAGCTGAATAGAGAAGAAAACCTGGCTGGGTTGACGGAGCAAAGAGAGAGATCGTTTTTTTCCCCCACCAGCCTGTGTTTTAACACTGGAAGCTTTCTGCTGTTGGAGGAGACCCTGAACTTTTGTCAGACGGCACTCAGTGGTACAATAAGTGAGCGCAACCCAAACATGTACACCCACCACCAACAACACAAAGCAGGTGAGAAATCTCTCCTCTCTGTACCTCTTCATCTGAAGTGTCCTCTTCGTACTCATCGGCTGCAGGGGTAAGGTCCAGGTGCTCTGGCTTCAAAATGTGCTCGGACTCTGCCAACTTCTCTTTCCTGGCAGCTTTACTGATCTGAGAAAGAGAGCCACAAACAGAGGAAAAGTGAAAGGAGGCTGCAATTATTGTGCTTATTGGATTGTTTCATCCAATTGCCTGATCCTGTCAGTTGGCATCCTGTGGCCCAGCACAGACTAATTAAATACAAATCACAGGGTGGGCCAGCTTAGATCAGAGAGTGAAAAGCAACCTTCCTAGTTCATAGTTTGGTTTGACATTCAAGTAGCAAGAACATATAATTATCCTACTCTGATAATTGCTTAAATATAACAGCAACTAGACCCACTCATGTGAAAGTAAACTTGCCTTTACGTGCTAGAAAGATGCCCGAATGGTTTCATGGATTCAGAGGCAAGTGATTTCTTATTCTCAATCAAAAAAAGACACAGAGTGCTGGAGTAACTCAGCAGCCCAGGCAGGATCTCTTGAGAACATGAATAGTGCCGTTTCGCAGATTCAATTCTCAACTTTAATGTCATCGCCAAATGCAAGTATCAGTACAACATGCTGCGTTGTAGTAGTTGTACATAAAGAATAGAAAGAGAAGATGCCAGAATTTCGCAGCTATCGTCATGTTCTGCTAGTACGTGACCTGAGGCTCCTGTACCGCCTCCCTGATGGGAGGAGGGCAAACAGTCCATGGTTGGGGTGTGAGGGGTCTTTGATGAGCTATTCATGTTCTGCAGAGATGCTGCCTGACCCACTGAGTTACTCCAGCACTTTGTGTAGGAAAGAACTGCAAATGCTGGTGTAAATCGAAGGTAGGACACAAGATACTGGAGTAACTCAGCGGGACAGGCAGCATCTCTGGAGAGAAGAAGTGGAGAGAACCCCATTTCTTCTGTCCAGAGATGCTGCCTGTCTGAGTTACTCCAGCACTTTGCTTTGTTTGCACAAGACTTCAGCATCTGCAGTTCCTTGTGCATCTTCCTCTTCTCAATAACTTACAATAGGGCAAGCATGAGAGAATGGGTCGACTGGGCTTGTATTCACTGGAATTTAGAAGGATGCGAGGGGATCTTATAGAAACATATAAAATTAAGGGATTGGACAGGCTAGATGCAGGAAAAATGGTCCCCGTGTTGGGGAGTCCAGGACCAGGGGTCATGGTTTAAGAATAAGGGGTAGGCCATTTAGGGCTGAGATGAGGAAAGACTTTTTCACCCAGAGAGGTGTGAATCTGTGGAATTCTCTGCCACAGAAGGCAGTGGAGGAAAATTCACTGGATGTTTTCAAGAGAGAGTTAGATTTAGCTCAGGGCTAAAGGAATCAAAGGATATGGGGAAAAGGCAGGAATGGGGTACTGATTGTGGATGATCAGTCATGATCATATTGAATGGTGGTGCTGGCTCAAAGGGCCAAAGGGCCCACTCCTGCATCTATTTTACTATGTTCTATGTTCTATCCGCAATATATCTCAGGGAAACAAAACATTCACTGCTACTACATCTCACCTTGCTCTCTCGCTTGCTTAGCTTGTCCTTCATGCTCTTCTTCTCTTCAACTCCACTGTCGTTGTCTTCATCACTCTTTCCCTCCTTATGGTCTCCGTCATCATCATCACCATCACCATCTTCATCACCGTCACCACCTCCTCCCTCATCACTGCTGTCACTCCCCGAGTCATCCAAGCCAGAGAAAAGGCTCTCGTCGCTGTCTGTCAAGTCATCTCCATCCTCCACAAGTACTGGAGTTTCAAAGGCGGGAAGCTGCAAAATAAGATAGTGCCCCAAAATAAATAGATTTACAGATCACATGTGTCCGAGCTAAAAATGTTTCATCTCAGTCATTATATAGATGTTGCTTGATGGTCCAAGGTTTCAAACTGTGTAAGAAAATGACATTGCTAGATCAATCACAAACTAATTGATGCCCGACACTAGAATGAGAGCCTTTCCTACTCCTTGATGGGTTGTTGTTTAAAATTGTCCAGGTGACCACAGTAATCCATCCCGTTACAAATTTAGGGAAACCAGCTTGGGAACGAATTGTGTTTATTTGCGGGCATCACATAGTTCCTCTCAGCCTTGGGTCCCAGAACAGCGCTCAGTCTCGCTTCTCATACCAGCCACTGCCTCTCAACAGCCTGGTGGCAACAGACTATGCAAAACTTTCTTCACAATCTATGCTTGTTGGAAGCGGGTTGTCATGGGTGCCTGCATAGCAGCGAGATCGCCATCTGATGGATCTCTGGATGGCGCCGACTCTAACATCGGGAGCCTGGGAGCTCCAAACCGGCGCGGCCCTGTCGGCTTCGGAAGCCGACAATCCCCTGCTAGGAAGCGGCCGTTCCAGGTGGCCCAGCTGCTGTGAGGACTCTCCCGACGCCGGGGCAACACCACCCGGCCAGAACAGCCAGGAACATCGGGCCTCCGTAGAGGCAATAGCGGTGGCTTCAATAGGCCTGACTTTGGGTGAACTGGGGATGGGGACTGGACTTTGTGCCTTCGGATGATTTTTCTGTGTGTAAGCTAACGTTAGTCTGTGTCCAAGATGGCTGTCGGAAGGGAGAGTGGACGCTGGCGCGCTTTAGCTGCCGCTGCTCTCTCTTCACATTGTATTTTTTTGATTTTGATTGAAGGGGGATCTTATAGAAACTTACAAAATTCTTAAGGGGATGGACAGGCTAGATGCAGGAAGATTGATCCCGATGTTGTAGAAGTCCAGAACAAGGGGTCACAGTTTAAGGATAAGGGGGAAGTATTTTAGGAACGAGATGAGAAAAACATTTTTCTCACAGAGAGTGGTGAATCTGTGGAATTCTCTGCCACAGAAGGTAGTTGAGGCCAGTTCATTGGCTGTATTTAAGAGGGAGCATGTAGCCCTTCAAGTTAAAGGGATCAGGGGTCACATTTAGAGCAGGCAGTCATACTGAGTTGGATGATCCCATGATCATATTCATGGCGGTGCAGGCCGAAGGGTCGAATGGCCTAGTGCACCTATTTTCAATGCTATCTTTAAAAGATGATCAGCTTTTTCTGTTTTGTCCGCTGAAGTGCATGTTTCATTATTCCACACTGATTTAACAAGGCCATGTCACCCACTTACTCTATTGTCAATATCCTCTCTCCAAACCTCGGCCCTATTCATAACCTCACAGTTTGGTAACATCAGCAATAAACATGACATTTGGCAAATTCATGTTGTAGATTGTGAATAGCTCGGGCCCAAGCGCCCCACCAATCATAACCGGCCAGCTGAGAAAGACCCATTCATTCCCACTCTTTGCTCCCTGTTACCCAGTTTTCAATCCTTACATGTTGCTCCAAACATTAACAAATCTGTGTGATAGAGCAGGCATATAGAAACATAGACAATAGGTGCAGGAGTCGGCCATTCGGCTCTTCGAACCAGCACCACCATTCAATATGATCATGGCTGGTCATCCACAATCAGTACCCCGTTCTGGCGTTTTCCCCATATCCCTTGATTCCGTTAGCCCTAAGAGCTAAATCTAAAGGCCCTGTCCCACTTTCCCGAGTTACTCACAAATTCTCCCGAGTTTTCCCCTCGATTCAAACTCGGAGAACGTGGCGAGTCCGTAGGAGGCTGTAGGAGTCCATAGATATTTTGTAGCGGCTCGTAATGCCAGCTGTAGGCACTCACGGCATCAGGCAAGTCGGGACGTTTTTTCAGCATGTTGAAAAATGTCAACGAGTAAAATAATATAGGCCCCGAGTACGTACGGCTGGCATCTCCGAGTTTGAATCGAGGGGAAAACTCGGGAGAATTCGTGAGTAACTCGGGAAAGTGGGACAGGGCCTTAACTCTCTCTTGAAAACACCCAATGAATCGGCCTCCACTGCCTTCTGTGATTTTCCTCGTCTCAGTCCTAAATGGCCTACCCCTTATTCTTACACTGTGAATTGGGGGTTCTGGTCTACCCCAACATCAGGAACATTTTTCCTGCATCTAGCCTGTTCAATCCCATAAGAATGTTATATGTTTCTATAAGATTCCCGCTCATCCTTCTAAATTCCAGTGAATATAAGCCCTGTCGATCCATTCTTTCATCATGTGTCAGAACCACCATCCCCGGTTAACCTGGTGAACCTACGCTGCACTCCCTCAATAGCAAGAATATCCTTCCACATATGTGAACTGAGCCCAGTCCATCACACAAGCTGCCCTCAGGCCCATCGACTATTCTTTCCACCTTGGGAAAACAGCCAACGTAATCATGGATCATTTACAACTCCGGTCATCCCCTTTTCGAAGCACTCCCTCAACGGCAAGAATGACCTTCCGCAAATTAGGAAACCAAAACTACACACAATACTCCAGGTGTGGTCTCACCAGGGCCCTGTACAACTGCAGCAGGACCTCCTTGTTCCACTACTCAAATCTTCTCTCTATGAAGGCCAACATGCCATTACTTTCAGTGTACAAGGACACCTAAGTCTCGTTGCATCTCCCATTTTCCTAATCTGACACCATTCATATAATATGCAGATGCAGCTCTGTAGGACTTTGGTTAGACCAAAGATCCTATAGCAAGCAAGATAGATCACTCGACGGAAAAGACGTAGTACGGTCATGGGCAGATTCATGGGTAATTTTCGGCCCCATTTCCGTAACCGGCTTCCGTCTCCGTACTAGAAGCCGTTTACAGAAACATCCTCGTAAAAATAAAAGTTATTTGGAAAAAATCTTCTCCTCATTTTCAGAATCATAATTTATTAACACAAACTGTTCCCCCGCAACGCTGATTACACTGCGAGTCGGGCCGGGTTACGGAAATGGATGAAAAAAAGGCCCACGTTCCGCTCCGTTGCCTACTACACGTCAGCCCATTGCATTTAGAAGGAGTGGTCTATAGAATCTTTGGGTTAGACTGCATTTGAAATGCTGCGTGCAGTTCTGATCTCCCCATTAGAGGAAAGATATAGAAAAGGTGCAGAGGAGGTTTACCAGAAATTGGTGATTGGAGTGCATCAGCTGCAGGGAGAAGTTGGACAGACTTGATGTTTTGTCTGGTACACAGTAGATTGAGGGGCGACCTGAAAGTGTGTAAAATTATGAGAGGCAGAGATGTGGCAGACAGTCCAGGGTGGGAATATGAAATGCCACGGGCAGAGTTTTAAGGTGAGGACAAAGTTTAAAAGAAATGTGCATGGCAAGTTTTGTTGTTTTTCTACACTGAGGGTGGTGAGAGCCTGGAACATGCTGCAAGGGGCGGTGGTAGATCCAGATACAATCAGTGGCATTTTAGAGGCTATTGGATAGGCACATGGTCACGCAGGGAAAGTAGGATATGGATTAAATGCGAGCAGATAAGAGTTGGTCGAGGTATCGTGTTTGGCACAGATACTATGGGGCAAAGTGCCCTTTCTTGTGCTGTTCTGTTCTATTTTCCAAAACTCGTATCAAAAGCCTTTTGTAAAATCATGTACGCCACCTCTACTAGTTCCCCTTTATCTATTCCATTTGTCACATCTTCAAAGGACTCAAGGGTCATGACGTCAGGGTCGGGCAGCATGGGAACAAGCCCTTCGGCCCAATTCATCCATGCCGACCAAGATACTCCTTTCAATGGTATATGGTATATTTCAGTGTTCTTTCAACGGTATTCAAGAACACTGTTCTGTATTTATTTATGCCTACGATATTCTGTTGTGCTGAAACAAAGCAAGAATTTCATTATCCTATCTGGGACACATGACAATAAACTCTCTTGAACTTGAACTCTTGAAAGCTAATTCCATTTGCCTGCTTTTGGTCCATATCCCTCTAAACATTTCCAAACCTTTTCGACCCAAGTCAAACACAATTTTCCTTTCATAAATTCATGCTGACTGCTCGTTAAAATAGAGTAGCCCAAAGAGAAAGATTGCAGAAACAGGCAAAATAATAACACTGCTAAAAAGATGTAGAGGCAGGATAGATGCAACAGCTTGAAATCAGATTTTTTAACATTTTGAACTAACCAGGTAACAATTTGTCGTGAAATTCTGGTAGGATAAGTTGGAAGAGGGAATCCACAGAGGAATTAGAAGAACAACGGGTAGAACAATTATTGTTCTGGAGATTCAGATGGATTGGGCAGAGAAACGGTAAATGGAGAAGTGGGAATGAAATTCCTAAAACGTCTACACAAGTATGTGAGTGGGCTGGAGGTGTTGCCAGATCCGGCAGAAGAGTAAGGAAACAGATCAAAAAGAATGGCTGCAAGAGGAGAGACCCTCTGGGAATGGCGACCGACCGCAGCATACAACAAGGGGAGCCGTCACAAAAACCCTCGACTGGATCATAACACACCTTAAAGAGGGGGCTTGAACTGGAAGTATAGGTTGTCACAGGACGGTACAGCAATAGGAAAAGGTCTCTTGAAAAAAATAATGGCCTTGAAGGTAGGAAATCTATTAAGGAAGTAAAATTATTGTACCAAAACATCTCACTGAGGTCGGTGGAGGGGGGGGGGGGGGGTTATTTGGATGAAACCATCAGAGATTTCAAAAGGAACAAAAGTGGGGAAAAAAATTTCACTGCACTGGAGTGTCAGCCAGAATTTGTATGCTCAGGTTTCCAGAGTGGGACTTGAACCCAAAAACCTTGAACTCAGGAGGCAGGAATGCAACTCACTAAGCCAGAGCAGACAATCAAAACATCCGGCCAATGCACAAATATGCATTCTGAAGCCACTTGCGACGTTTTATCCTGATGTACTCTCCCAACTGCACACTTGGCTGAAGGTCCTGAAGTGTACGTGGAGCAGAGGTACAGTTCTTACACATCAGCTCTGGCACACAAACAGAGTAACAACACCCCCCCCCCCCCCCCCCCCTCCTGAAACAGTAATTGGAGGAAGAAAACACTTCTCTGTCTCCTTTCCTATTGTGGACTATTTGACTGCAATCAAATGTGTCTCGCAGGCATTCCTCCAAGATATTTAGCATCTCTCACAAACAGCGGTCAAGCACACAGAGGGTGGTGGGTGTATGGAGCAAGCTGCCAGAGGAGATAGTTGAGGCAGGGATTATCCCAACGTTTAAGAAACAGTTAGACCGGAATGGAATAAAATACTTTATTGTCACACACGTGACAAGGCACAGTGAGATTCTTTGCTTGCATACATACCCAAGGTATGCAAATAGTCTTCACGTAAACGGCACTGACAAGTACATGGATAGGACATTTGGAGGGATATGGGCCAAACGCGGGCAGGTGGGATGTGAAGCTGGGACATGTCGTCCGGTGTGGGCAAGTTGGGCCGAGGGGCCTGTTTCCACGCTGTATCACCCTAGGACTCTTAAGCACAAAACAAAATCTGCTCATATCCTACAACGGAACCAGCCAGTTCACACATTCAGCAGAAGCATTCGTTGTGGCCAAACAAACGTTCTTGAGGAGCGAGATGTCTGGTCAGAGAAATACGGATGTTACACACCTACAATATTTATTTGAGCTCACTTTGAAAACAAACCATGTCTACAACTCTCTAGAGTGGTGGATGAGTGCTGCTGCCCAGTTTGGATTTCCACCTGCCATTTCCTCCATTTCCCACCGAAACAAAGGAATGACTTCAACACACTTGTTGCCTACCTAAAGGGCCTGTCCCACTTGGGCCGTCATTTACGCGACAGGCCAGTAGTGACTGACGCATAGCCGTCTGCAGCGCGTAACGTCATTTGAAGGTATATACAAAAGCAGGAGTAACTCAGCGGGACCGGCAGCATCTCTGGAGAGAAGGAATGGATGATGTTTCGGGTCAAGACTCTTCTTCAGTCTGAAGAAGGGAGATACAGTTGTCCTGGCCCTCTCTGGGAATAGGAGCGGATTTGGATCCGCAACGGCCGTGAGCCCCAAGCCGAGCTCGGCGATTGTTCTGATGCTGTTGGAGGTGAGATGTTGCGCCGCGCCAGGGTCTTGGGCCTGTCCCACTTTGGCCGTCAGCTCCGCGACAGGCCGGTGGCGCGTGAAGATTTCATACAGGACGAAGTCCACACTCCTCCACACCGCTCCATGCGCCCGTCCCACGCTACCCACATGCTGGCAGGTTGCGTAAATGGCGCGCAAATGACGGCCAAGTGGGACAGGCCTTTTAGGAACAGGCAAGATGGTGCCGGAGCGCGGCAACCCTTTGTGTGCTAGTCCCAGAGAGGATCTATTATCATCCACTCTACAATCATTCCACTCTTTAAAATTTCTATTACATTCTGCGTCTGGCTATTTTTCTCTTTGCACTCCCTGTTGTACATGGGCTTAATTCTATTCATGTACAGTACAATGTGACAGGTTAGCACACAAAGCTTTTCACCGTCATCTGGGTATACATGGCAATAGTAAAGCCATACCAACACCTTAGGAGAAGGTACCAACTTATGTATACAGAGCTCCAACTATTGTGAAGGAAATGACTTCAGGCTGCTTTGGAAGTAGGAAATCAGCATAGAAAGGTACGCTACGCAAACAAGAATTGAGAGGGAGTGAGCGTTAAAGTCCCCATAGCTCTTCAAGAGAATGCAAAAGCAAACAAATGCAAAAGCAAGAATGCAAAAGCAAAAGAAAGGGAAGACTTTTAACATAGAAACAGATTCAACAGCAGCATGTTCCAGGCACCAATCATTCTCTGTGCAAAACAAAAACACGCAAATCTATTTTAAATTTTCCTCACCTTAAACCCACGCCTTTTGGTATTTGATATTTCCACCCTGGTAAAAAGATTCTGACTATCCCCCCCATCAGTGATTAGTATTTCTGTATACTTCTACCAGGTGACCCCCGCCCCCATCCCTAGCCTTGGTGTTCCAGAGAAAACAACCTAAGTTTGTCTCGCGTGCTAATTCCCTCTAATCCAGGCAAATACCCGTCAGTGAACCTCTATGTTCTTCAAAACCTCCACATCCTTCCTGTAATGCAGTGACCAGAACTGCACAATGGTTCAAGTGGGGCCCGGCCTCACGCAGGGTGGTGGGCGGAAATATTGAATGCATCTTTTTTACAGTGTTTCTCCCAACCCTCGGTCTTAAAATCACCTTCCAGGTAATGGAGTTGACGGAAGTCTGTTATCAAGATGATTACGGAAAAAAATACGCCTGCGGGCCAGATGATTTCGGGTTACGGGCCGCATTCGGCCCGTGGGCCATAGGCTGCCGACCCCAGCCGTGCACTAACACTATTCCACACACAAAGGACAAAAGCCAATGAACCTACAAATCCGAATGTGGGAGGAACCCGGAGAAAACCCATGTTAGATTAGATTAGATACAATTTATTTGTCATTTGGACCCCTTGAGGTCCAAACGAAATGACGTTTCTGCAGCCATACATTACAAACAAATAGACCCAAGACACAACATAATTTACATAAACATCCATCACATTGCTGTGATGGAAGGTCAAAAAAACTTATCTCTCCACTGCACTCCCCCCCCCTGATGTCAGAGTCAAAGTCAAAGCCCCCGGCTGGCGATGGCGATTGTCCCGCGGCCATTAAAGCCACGCCGGGTGGTGCAAGGTCGCACACCGGGTCTTGGTGTTGGAGCCCCCGGCGTGCGCTCGCAGAGTCCCGCGGCCATTCCGAGCCGCGCGGGGGGTGGTGATGTCAGGCCCCGCTCCAGGAGCTCTTCAACCCCGCAACTCGGGCGGGAGAAGTCGCCGTTGCGGGAGCCCTGAAAAGCGGTCTCCCTCCAGGGACCCGCGGGCTCCCGGTGCCGCCGTCCGCCAGACCCGCAGTAGCAGCCTCCGAATCTCCGGAGGTCGGGCCGCAGCAGCAGCAGCGCTCCACCACAGCTCCACCCGCTCTGGACTCGGCCAGCTCCGCGACAGTGAGGTGAGTCGTCGGCACCAGAGCCCCCGGTCTTCTCCTGTTGGAGGCCGCTCCTCGTTGCAGCCCCAACGACAACGGGGACCCGACAAAGAAAAGTTGGGTCTCCCGTGCAGGGAGAGATTTAAAAGTTACCCCCTCCCTCCCACCCCACCCCCCCACACACACCCCAACAAAAAATAACAAAAACTACATAGAAACATAGACAAAAAATAATAAAAACGCAGACGGGCTGCAGAGGCCGCTGCTGACGAGAGTCGCGCCGCCTACCGGTTGGTCTTAGGGGAAGCATACAAACTCCATACAGACAGCACCCAAAGTCAGGATTGAACACAGGTCTTTCACACTGTCAGGCAGTAAGTCTACCACTGTGCCGCCCATGATTACAATCACTCTGTTCACAGTGAACGGATACAAGATAAAGGATATATTATTTAGTGCAAGATAAAGATACAATTCAATTAAAGATAGTTCAAAGGTCTCCCATGAGGTAGATGATAGATCGGGATTGCACTTTAGCTGGTGAGAGGACGGTTCAGTCGCCTCCTGTCATTGAGAATGCAACATGCAATATCAGCAAGCAATTAGGCAAGCAGTCTAAGAGACTTCAATATCAGAATTTGTTAAAGACAAAAAAAAATGTCTGATAGTAATTGTTTCGGACTTGCAGAATCCATACTTGAAGAATTGTATAGTTTTGCTCCCTTCCCCAAGAAAGAATGCATTTACCACAAAGAAAATGCAACAAAGATTCACTAGATTGGTTTCAGGAATGGCAGGCTTGCTGCACAAGTCAGAGTAGACTGAATTTATAAGAATGCAAGGAGATCTCATTAATATTTGTTCTCAGTTTCAAATGACTTGATAGGCTATGAGCAGAGAGGGCGTTTCCCCTGACTTGAGAGATCTAGGACCAGGGAGCACAGTTTCAGAATAAGGGGTAAGGTGTTTAGAATTGAGACAAGGAGATCGTTTTCTACCCCAGAAGGCAGTGCAGCTCAGGTCATTCAGAGGGCAAGAGATCTGTGGGTACAGATTTTCCAGCATCTACAGTTCCTTCTTGAACACAAGAGATCTGTGGGCATTGGCTGCATCAAGGTTATGGGGTAGCACTGGCAAATGGTGCCAACTACAGCTCTGCCCAGGACAGGAAGGCTGTGCAGAGAGTAGTGCATTT
Source organism: Leucoraja erinaceus (assembly GCF_028641065.1). Lineage (NCBI taxonomy): Eukaryota > Metazoa > Chordata > Chondrichthyes > Rajiformes > Rajidae > Leucoraja > Leucoraja erinaceus. Next base: position 131,667,594 of record NC_073378.1, on the reverse strand, counting down.
GTCCGAACGCACTATGGGAACTACACTCGCCCCCCTGCAGGGCCTATACAGCAGGAGGTGCAGATCCAGAGCCAGCAAAATTATGGGGGGCCCCTACCACCCCAGCAACGGACTGTTTCAGCTGCTACGGTCAGGCAAACGCCTCCACTGTCATACTGTGAAGACAGAGAGGATGAGACGGAGTTTCTTCCCACAGGCCATCAGGATTGTAAACTCTGATCTCACCACCTAATTTACTGTACTAATTTACCGTTGTGTTGTGTCTTTAAAAAATATATATTTTCTAACATGTAAATACTGATTCTGTTTTATTCTGTTCTGCAGTTTTTTTGCACAATCCGCAGGCATTGCCCCTTTCATTTTGACTTGACTTGACAAGGCAGTGGATCAAGCACAATATTGAAGATTGGGGTAACGGCTGGAAGGTCGGATGGTCTACTCCTGCTCCTATTTCTCATGTTCTTATTTTATCCAAGACTGATAATTTTTTCTATGTTCAAAGTTACCACCGACACAATATTTTCACCCTCACCTTCATTAACACCATCCAATATTTCCACATGCTTCCTCCTAAACTACAAGCACCACAATTGTGCACCTCCTTGTGAAAACATTTCCAAAGTATTGAAGACACAAGACACTGCAGATTCGGGAATCTTGAGCAAAGCACTAAACCTGAGCTGGAGACGTCAGCAGGTCAGGCAGCATCTTTGGAGGGAATGGGCAGGTGAGTTTTCAATTGGGATCATTCTTCAGACTGTCAAGATATTGTCAAACAGCAAGAATCAGAGACAAAGTCACTTGAGCATCCACAAAGAAACCAACTTCTTCAAAGTCGGCACACCTTAAGAAGATTTCACAGTGGTAAAATGGAGATACAAGAAAAAACAGATCTTAAACAAAACAAAATGCTGGAGGAGCTCCGTAGGTCAGACAATATCTGTGGAGAGAATAGACGGATGAGCAAGGATCTGATAGGGTTCTAACCTGAAACCCAGGTGCCACCACTAAGGGTCAGAGGGATATGAGCCAAATTTTGGCAAATGAGCTTAGCTCAGGTAACACACACAGGTCCTTTCACTTTCAACTGTAGGAGCTTTAACACCTGTCCAAAAACCTCCTCCCACCTCCATCCAGAGGCCTAAACAGCCCATTCAGGTGAGACAGCAATTCACCTGCACCTTCTTCAATCTCATCTATTGCATTCTGTGCTCATGCTATGGCCTCCTCTACTAGAGGACTACTTTGCTTTACACCTGTGGTCTGTCCACTGTGGACATTGGGATCTTCCAGGTGCCGTCCATTTTAATTCCCCTTCCCATTCCTTGGCAGTGCTTGGCCTCCTCTGCTATCAGGGCAAGGCCAAACACAAACTATAGAAACACATTGTGCCTGGACAGTCTACAACACGATGGCATGGACATTGAAGTCTCCAATTTCAGTAAGGGTGGCACAGTGGCGTAGCTGGCAGGGCTGCTGCCTCACAGTGCCAGAGGCCCGGGTTCAATCCTAATGTTGGACGTTGACCATGGGGAGTTGCACGTCATCCTCTGATCGATGCATATTTTTCTCTGGGCACTCCCATTTCATCCCACAACCCTGAGACGTGGGTTTGAAGGTTAATTACAATTGGTGTGTCCTATCTGCCTGCACACGATCGATCCCCTCCATTCCTTGCTTATTCATGAGTCTATCTAAATGCTTCATAAACATACTATTGTATCTGCTTCCACCACTTCACCTGTCAGCGTGTTCCAGGTATCTATCAATTATTTACATTTTCTTCAAACCTTCCCCTTTTTGCTTGAAGAAATTCCCTCTAGTATTTGACAGTTCCACCCTGAAGAAAAGACTACTGAGCCTGTCTATGCCTCTCATAATTTTATACATTCAGGTCACCCCTTCAACCTCCAACCCTTTTATTCACAGAAAACAATCCACATTTGGCCACCTTTGCTACACGGCCAATATTCTAGTCATATATCATGAAAAAAGGCTTTTGGCTCAACTCATTCATGACCACCAAGAAGCTCATCTACGTTCCATCATATGAGGCTCACGCTAGTGTCTCTTTGATATCCCGCAGCTCCGCTCTTGCTCCCCTTCCCCTAGTCACAATAGGGACAGAGTCCCCCTGGTCCTCACCTTTCACCCCATCAGCCCATCATCCTCCAACATTTTTGCCACCTCCAACGGGATCCCACCATTAGTCACATCTTCCCATCTCAATAGACAATAGACCATAGATGCAGAAGTAGGTCATTCGGCCCTTTGAGCCATTCACTGTGATCATCCACAATCAGTACCCCGTTCCTGACTTCTCCCCATATCCCTTGACTCCACAACCTTTAAGAATTCTCTCTTGAAAGCATCCAGAGAATCGGCCTCCACTGCCTGAGGCAGAGAATTCCACGGATTCACAACTCTCTGGGTGAAAAAGTGTTTCCTCATGTTCTAAATAGCCTACCTCTATTCTTAAACAGTAGCCCCTGGTTTTGGACTCCCCCAACATCGGGAACACGTTTCCTGCCTCTAGCGTGGCCAATCCCTTAATAATCTTATATGTTTCAATAAGATCCCCTCTCATCCTTCTAAATTCCATTGTATACAAGCCCAGTCGCTCCATTCTTTCAACATATGACAGTCCTGCCACCCTGGGAATTAACCTCATAAACCTACCCTCTCAATAGCAAGAATGTTCTTCCTCAAATTTGGAGACCAAAACTGCACACAGTATTCCAGGTGCGGTCTCACTAGGGCCCTATACAACTGCAGAAGGACCTCGTTGTTCCTATGTTCAACTCCTCTTGTTATGAAGGCCAAGACGCCATTAGCTTTCTTCACTGCCTGCTGTACCTGCATGCTTACTTTCATTGACTGATGAACAAGGACACCCAGATCTCATTGTACTTCTCCTTTTCCCAACTTGACACCATTCAGATAATAATTTGCCTTCCTGTTCTTGCCACCAAAGTGGATAACGTCACATTTATCCCCATTAAACTACATCTGTCATGCATCTGCCCACTCACCCAACCTGTCCAAGTCACCCTGCATCCTCCTCACAGTTCACACTGCCACCCAGCTTTGTGTCATCTGCAAATTTGTTATGTTACTTTTAATCCCTTCATCTAAAACATTAATGTATATAGTAAATAACTCCGGTCCCAGCACTGAGCCTTGTGGTACCCCACTAGTCACTGCCTACCATTATGAAAGGGACCCGTTAATCTCTACTCTTTGTTTCCTGTCTGCCAACCAATTTTCTATCCAAGGTAGACAAAAATGCTGGAGAAACTCAGCGGGTGAGGCAGCATCTATGGAGCGAAGGAATAGGTGACTTTTCGGGTCGAGACCCTTCTTCAGACTCACGAGGAGGTGGGGGGCGGGAAGAAGAAAGGAAGAGGCGGAGACAGTAGGCTGTGGGAGAGCTGGGAAGGGGAGGGGAAGGAGGGAGAAAGCAAGGACTACCTGAAATTGGAGAAGTCAATGTTCATACCGCTGGGGTGTAAACTACCCAAGCAAAACGCGAGGTGCTGCTCCTCCAATTTGCGGTGGGACTCACTCTGGCCATGGAGGAGGCCCAGGACAGAAAGGTTGGATTTGGAATGGGAAGGGGAGTTGGTGCTGAGCCATCGCGAGATCAGGTTGGTTAGTGCGAACCAAGCAGAGGCGTTGGGCGAAGCGATCGTTGAGCCTGCGCTTGGTCTCACCGATGTAGAGCAGCTGACAACAAGTGCAGCGGATGCAATAGATGAGGTTGGAGGAGGTGCAGGTGAACCTCTGCCTCACCTGGAAAGATTGCTTGGGTCCTTGGATGGGGGAGGGAAAGGGAGGAGGTAAAGCGACAAGTGTAGCATTTCCTGCAGTTGCAAGGGAAAGTACCAGGGGAGGGGGTGGTTTGGGTGGGAAACATAGAAAATAGGTGCAGGAGGAGGCCATTCGGCCCTTCGAGCCAGCACCGCCATTCATTGTGATCATGGCTGATCGTCCCCTATCAATAACCCGTGCCTGCCTTCTCCCCATATCCCTTGACTCCACTAACCCCTAGAGCTCTATCTCTCTCTCTCTTAAATCCATCCAGTCTTGGCCTCCACTGCCCTCTGTAGCAGGGAATTCCATAAATTCACAACTCTCTGGGTGAAAACGTTTTTTTCTCACCTCAGTCTTATATGACCTCCCCTTTATTCTAAGACTGTGGCCCCTGGTTCTGGACTCGCCCAACATTGGGAACATTTTTCCTGCATCTAGCTTGTCCAGTCCTTTTATATGTTTCTATAAGATTTCCCCCCTCATCCTTCTAAACTCCAGTGAATACAAGCCTAGTCTTGAAGGGACGAATTGACCAGGGAGTTATGGAGGGAGTGGTCTCTGCGGAAAGCCGAAAGAGGACGAGACGGGAAGATGTGGCCAGTGGTGGGATCACGTTGGAGGTGGCGAAAATGTCGGAGGCTTATCTATTGTATGTGACGGCTGGTGGGGTGGAAGGTGAGGACAAGGGGGACTCTATCCTTGTTACGAGTGGGGGGTGGGGAGTGAGAGCGGAGCTGCGGGATATAGAGACGACGCTGGTGAGAGCCTCATCTATAGTCGAAGAGGCCCTGGTTTGGAATACCTCATCCTGGGTGCAGATGCGGTGTAGATGGAGGAATTGGGAGTAGGGGATAGAGTCCTTAAGTGAGGCAGAGGTTCACCTGCACCTCCTCCAACCTCATCTATTGCATCTGCTGTTCTAGGTGTCAGCTGCTCTACTTTGGTGAGACCAAGCGTAGGCTTGGCGATCGCTTCGCCCAACACCTCCGTTCGGTTCACAATAACCAACCTGATCTCCCGGTGGCCCAGCACTTCAACTGCCCCTCCCATTCCGAATCCGACCTTTCTGTCCTGGGCCTCCTCGTGGGCCACCCACCGCAAATTGGAGGAGCAGCACCTCACATTTCGCTAGGGCAGTTTACACCCCAGCAGTATGAACATTGACTTCTCCAATTTCAGGTGGTCCTTGCTTTCTCCCTCCTTCCCCTTCCCTTCCCTGCTCTCCCACAGCCTACTGTCTCAGCCTCTTCCTTTCTTCTTCCCGCGCCCCCTCCCCCCTCCACCTCCACATCAGTCTGAAGGGTCTCGACCCGAAAAGTCACCTATTCCTTCGCTGCATAGGTGCTGCCTCACCCGCTGAGTTTCTCAAGCATTTTTGTCTACCTTCAATCTTTCCAGCATCTGCAGTTCTTTCTTAAAACATTTCTATCCATGTCAGTAGCCTAACCCCAACACCAAGTGCTCTAATTTTGCCCACTAATGAGTACCTGTCCAACTCATCTTCCATTTCCTTGTTCCCCATAATAAATTCACCTATTTCAGTCTTAAAGGGTCCAATTTTTTCCTCTTCACATACCTGAATAAGCTTTTACTATCCTCCTTCATATTCTTGGCTAGCTTACCTTCGTACCTCATCTTTTCTCCCCGTATTACCTTTTTAGTTATCTTCCGTCGCTCTTTAAAAGTTTCCCAATCCTCTGGCTTCCAGCTCCTCTTTGCTATGTTGTACTTCTTCTCTTTTATTTTTGTACTGTCATTGACGTCCCTTGTCAGCCACTGTCACCCCTTACTCCCCTTAGAATCTTTCTTCCTCTTTGGAATGAAATGATCCTGCACCTTCTGTATTTGTCCCAGAAATACCTGCCATTGTTGTTCCACTGTCATCCCTGCTATGGTCTCTTTCCAGTCAACTTTGGCCAGCTACTCCCTCACGATAGCCCCCTTTGCTCAACTATAATACTGACACTTCCGATTTTCCCTTCTCCTCAAATTGTCGATTTGACACCTTTCCGCAGAGACCATTCCCTCCGCAACTCCCTGGTCAACTCATCCCTTCCCACAAAAAACCACCCCCTCCCCACCAGGTACTTTCCCCTGCAACCTCAGGAGATGCAACACTTGTCCCTATACCTCCGTCAAATGACCTAGACTGTCTTTTCAAGTGAGGCAGAGGATTCTAAAACTAGAGCACTTGGGCTTAAGGCGGGAGATTAAGCAGTTTGGTCCGTATCTGAAATGAGCTGCCAGAGGAAACTGCAGAAGTGGATACAGTTATAACTTTCAAAAGACGTTTAGGCAAATATGGGTGGGAATAGTTTTGAGGGAGGCAAATGGCATGTACAGGGTGGGCCAAAGGGCCTACTTCCATGCTTATGGACATTAGTTAGTTTGGGATTAATTAGTTTCATATTAGGTTTAATTCAGATACAACAACACCAGGGTGTAATGAAATTCCTTGTTCACATGGTTCAGATCAAAAAATGATTGGAATCAATGAGAATACTATAAGTTGGCAGACTGTCATTTATGGAATGCCACAACAATCTACTACTGATGCAGGATTTCAACTATAACATCAACAATTCATTTTCTCCCATAGATGCTGCTCAACCCACTGAGTTCTTCCAGTAGATTGTTTGTTGTTCCAGATTGCAGCACCTGCATAGGAACTGGAAAGATGCAGGAAAATTGAAGGTAGACAAAAATGCTGGAGAAACTCAGCGGGTGAGGCAGCATCAATAGAGCGCAGGAAATAGGCAACGTTTCGGGTCGAAACCCTTCTTCAGAGTTTCTCCAGCATTTTTTTCTACCTGCATTGTCTTGTCTGCCTGCCTGCCCTTCAGTTATTTGCAGTTCCCCAAAAGACAATGTGAAGCAGTCAAGTGTCCCGATTAAACTTCCCATTTCTTAACGGCTTGGAGCTACCTGGGAAAGCGTGCGTTGCAGCAGAAGTGATCTGCAAAAGGATGCAGGTGAAGTGAATGCATGGGGAGGTGTGTTGCAGGTAAGTTATAATATTCAATAATGGAAAAGGCTTGCAGGGTTAAATCGCCTTGTCCCTGGTGGTTCTTCTACCAATGCCTTTACTAACCACGTTGTTCTGTACTTGAACAGTGATGACTAGTGGAGATGACGGGTAGAGATATGGACCTAGTGCAAGAGGTATAAACACTCTACTTCATGCACTTGGTGATTATCGGCCAAGCAGCCGCTCCCTGTATCATTTCTAGAATTCAACTGCACAATCCATGGCTGGATATGTATTTCTCCTTGAATTCCTTTGGCATGAAAGTTTGCTTCTTCCATGGAGTTTGCCATCTTCCATGGAGCCAACTTCAAAAGACTGAAATTCATCAGATAGGACGCTCCAAGTCTTCTTCAGTCTATACCTGTGGGAAGGAGTCTCTCTCCCCCCCTCTCCCCTTCTCCCCCTTGAAACAAGAAGGCAGTCGCATGCAAAGATGATAGAGGAGCTCCTCTAAAATCTTTGGTCGCATGTTCGGCTTCCTAACCCACGTTACGCGTTTCCAGGATCAGCCAGCACGCCGCGCTTCTCTCACAAGGTGACAGATCGATTGGCGCAAACTTCCACAAACACCCACACACTACTAACCTGCTCCTGAAGCTCGGGGCCCGGGGCCGGGGCCAGCCTCTTGGTCCCCCCGATCACCTTGATGCCGCTGCTGCTCCTCCCGGCCACCGACATGCTCTCTGCCGCCATCTTACTAGAGGAACGGCCGAGGCAGCGGCCAAGGCAGAGGCAGGTCACAGGTCACCAACACCACCCTTATTCGTTTAAAATACAATAAAAACCCAAACGGGGCATACCGTTGGCATTCCGACAAAAGCAAACCCGATCGACAGAAAGTGTGGATTGGTTGGCGTTATTTTTTAAAAAAAAGAACAGCGGTCAAGGGTCAAATATGATTTTTCTGATTTTTGACTTGTCAGCCCCCTTGATTAAATACATCGTTTGGTTTTCGATGTAGAGAGGAGAATATAATGTGGTGGTGGATAATTTGAGGTATAATGTGAGGTTTTTGTGGAGGGGAGGGGAGGGAGGGGCGTGGAGCAGAGTTGCTGCTGTTGCTGCTGCGTGAGTAAGATGGCGGCCGTTGCCGGGGACCGCGCTGAGGCGGGTTAAGCGCCGTCTCCCAGCTCACAGTAGACAGTGTTTAAAGCTTCCCTCCCTTCGTATTTCCCCCCCGTGACTGCTCATTGGGGAAAGCGCCTGTGGTGCGGGGCGTTGACAGTCGCCTGGTAACAGTTACTCTCTCTCTCTCTGCTCCCCTCCATCCCACCACCACCACCACCTCCACTCCTCCCTGTGCCGGCTCCCAGGCCTGGGGCCTTCCCCGGGCTCCCGATGGACGCGCACGGCAGCAACGTGCCCGCTTTCCTCACCAAGCTGTGGACTTTAATCGAGGATCCCGACACCAACGAGCTCATCTGCTGGAGCGCAGTAAGTGATCAGAGCAGAGGCTGGGAATCGGGGGTGGGGGGGCCTGGGCGAAAGGCGCAAACAAACGGGAGGGCCCGGGCGTTAAACTCTCAGAGATAAAGGCTTGGCCAATCTCCGCGATTGCACTTAAATTGAAGCACTTTATCCACTGCTGAGACAATCTTTATTAAGTTGGCTTGTCAGTGGACACTTTTTTTTTAACAAGTGTAATCATTATTGGCTTAACTTTCCACGTTCCCGTACTTTAGTTACTGCGGAGAGGAGTGGAGCTGTCATTTAACTCCCTGAATGGATGTATAACCTTGGTCGTGACTGTCGATTCAGTGTTCACTAGTGCGGTCTACGTTTAATTTAGTGTCATTGAATGGTGACACACAAATGAATAGTTAAATTACCCGATCCTATTGTTCACGAAGACCAACGCTGATCATTTTTACTTCTACCTGTCACGCGAATAATAAAACAAACGGGTGAACTGATTTGTATCCAGCCTTCTCCAAATTGAAACAGCCCAGGGCACTGCGGAATTTTAAAGATTTATGCATTTGCAATAGTACTGAGCCCCCCCCCCCCCCCCCCGCCCCCAGCAATTTGCTGATTTAGTCTCGATGTTTACAAATTATCAAGCAAGAAGGCTGAGGTATTCAAGACCACAAAGAATCGAAGTGACCCATTCAACCCCTCGTCTTTTATTTAGTTATTCATTGTGGTCAGGTGGATAACAGCATGGGATCAGGCCCATCGGTCCACTAAGTACATCAGCCACCCACTTATACTGACTACATTAATCATGTTCCCCATCCTCGGTAATTTTCTCCCCCACCACTCCAGATTACACCATTCACCACCTTGGGCAGATCATGTTCATTTCTCGCATCAAGACACTTTACTATATTCTTGCTATTGAAGGAGTCAAGTCACTTTTATTTCTATAGCACATTTAAAAAACAACTCTCTTTGACCAAAGTGCTTTACATTGATGGAGGTACTAACGTTATAGGAGTCTCGCTGCGGCGTTCTGGACCAGTTGCCGGCGCGACAGGGAACATTGGCTGATGCCAGTGCAAAGGGAGTTGCAGTAATCAGTAAACAGCGATAAAACAGAATTCCTCCTCGTAGGCTCCAAATCCACACTCAGCAAAATCAATAACCCCACTCTCACCATCGACGGCACCACTGTCTCCCCATCTCCCCAGGCCCGCAACCTTGACGTGAGGTTGAGCCTCACGCCAAGCCTCACTTGAGCCTCACATCCGCCATGTCATTAAAACCTCCTTCTTTCACCTCCGTAACATCACCAAAATCAGACCCTCTCTCACACCTCCAGCTTCTGAAAGACTCATCCATGCCTTCATCTCCTCCCGACTGGACTACTGCAACTCACTTCTCCTTGGCATCAGCTCCACCTACATCAACCGACTCCAACTGGTCCAGAACGCAGCCGCCCGACTCATCACCCACACCAAATCCTGGCATCGCATCACTCCAGTCCTCAAACAACTTCACTGGCTTCCCATCTCCCACCGGATCACCTACAAAATCCTGGTCCTCACCTACAAAGCCCTCCACCATCTGGCCCCCCCATATCTCACTGACCTCCTCTCCCCCTACCAACCCTCATGGTCCCTCAGATCCACATCAGCCGGTCTCCTCTCCATCCACAAGTCCAACCTCCGCAGTTTTGGGGACAGAGCCTTCTCCAGGGCAGCTCCCAGGCTCTGGAACTCCCTCCCCCAACTGATCCGCAATTCCGTGTCCCTCACCATCTTCCAGTCCCGCCTCAAGACCCATCTCTTCACCTCTGCCTATCCTTAGCCCCACGTCCCCCTCCCTTTTCATCTGTGCTTGAATTGCCTCGTATTGTGTTTTGAACTGAATTCTGTCTTTAATTTGTGTACTAGTCATGTCTCTTACTATTTATTTCATTCGGCTTGCATGTTTTTCCTCTACTTGCTAAATTTTTGTAAGGTGTCCTTGAGACTCTTGAAAGGCGCCCATAAATAAAATTTAGTATTATTATTATTATTAATCGAGGCGGGAGGAGATAAATGTGTGGATGATCTTTTCGAGGTCATCAAACTGGAGGAATTGCAGCGTAGGAGTGCAGATTCAGAAGGTTAATTCCCGGGATGGCGGGACTGTCCTATGTTGATAGAATAGAGTGGCTGGGCTTGTAAACTCTGGAATTTAGAAGGATGAGAGGGCATCTTATTGAAACATATAAGATTATTAAAGGATTGGACACGCTAGAGGCAGGAAACATGTTCCTGATGTTGGGAGAGTCCAGAACCAGGGGCCACAGTTTGAGGATAAGGGGTAGGCCATTCAGAACGGCGATGAGGAAAAACTTTTTCACCCAGAGAGTTGTGAATCCATGGAATTCTCTGCCTTAGAAGGCACTGTAGGCCAATTCTATGGATGCTTTCAAGAGAGAGTTAGATAGAGCTCTTAAAGATAGCGGAGTCAGGGGATATGGCGAGAAGGCAGGAACTGATTGTGGATGATCAGCCATGATTATATTGAACGGCTTAAAGAGCCGAATGGCCTACTCCTGCACCTATTGTCTATTGTCTATACTAAACTTATGCCCCTTACTATCTGCAAACGTTGTGCCATTTGCAGCATTCACAATAAAATGCAATACTCAGGAACGTTCAACACGTTTTAGTGCCATGCCATAATATGCTGATTATTGCCACTATATAGGCCATTCGAAACATAGGCTCTTATATTTTATATAAATATAAGTGATAGGAGCAGAATTACGCCATCCGGTCCATCGTCTACTCCGCCGTTCAATCATGGCTGATCTATCTCTCCCGCCTAAACCCATTCTCCTGCCTTTTCTGCATAACTCCTGACACCCATAAACACGATTGCCCTAATGTGAACACTTAAAACAATCTGCAGTGTCCTAAATTGAGAACTGTCAGTTGTTTTCTTTGGAGCAAGGACGTATGAAGAGATTTAAGAGGTATGTAAGATTACTTGGATAGGGTACTTGAAAAGTAACTATTAACATTAGTGACTGGTTGGAAAGATTTGGTGGCACATTTTCAAAGTGCAGGGCAAAAAAATACAAGGATGATGTGAAAGTTATTTACATAGAACAATGCAGGACAGGAATAGACCTTTCCTGTCTGCCAATGTGAATTAGCCTTTCAGCCCGATGTCTGCACCGACAATAATGCAAATCCAAACGAATCCCATCTATCTGCTCGCGATCCTCATCCCTCTGCTCCTTCCAGGTTGTGCCTCCATTTAAATGAGTCTTAAAAGTTACTATTGTATGTGCTCCTACCACCTTCTCTGGTAGTCAGTACTGGGCATCGGCCACTATGTGTTTAAAATTAAAAAAAGTGCTGTCTAAATCTTCTTTAAATGTTCATCCTCTTGACAAATTTATGCCCTCTAATATTTGACATTCTACCGTGAGAAAAAGACTGGATTAAGATGCATGGGATGAACAGTAAATTGTTCATGTCATACCTGATTTACTGATCGAAGACAGACCAGTCAAGTTCTGCAGGAATCTGTGGGCCTCTGTTGTGCTTACCCTTGGGCATTTCAGACAGGTAAATGCTTGTCTGAATTGGATTGGATTGGATTCAATTTATTGTCATTGCACCTTTCAGTGCAATGAAATGGGTTTAGCCTGCAGTCATAACATAGAATAAATAACAAACACTCAACACAGATCTTTGGTTTAAAGTCCCAAAGTCATTGTCTCTTCCCTCCTTGCTCTCCCTCTGCCTGGTCGAAATTTCTAATTTTTCCTTTCCCTGTAATATTTTCATTAACATGGTTTTTGGAGCCAATGTAAATTTTGAATCATCAGAACAAAAGCATATTTTAAATTCAAAGGTATACCAGTAAATACATGGGTAATAACATGTACATGGTTTGATCTTCAAGTTATAATCTGTCCAACATCTTTTGTTTATTTTACAACTGGATTACTGCTGATTTTCACTAACTATTCTCCAACTTCAAATAAATTTTGAGCAACATAATCCACAAAGAATTCTAAGAAATCCTGAGAAAAATTATATTAATGATTACTGCTTTATCACCAACAGAAATTGATAAATGGCACCTTCCAAACAAATGTTTTCCTGCTAAATTGGCTTTTTAAACTATTTGAACCAAACGGGGAACAAAAATGTAAAAATTATTAGATCTGGTATTGATTAAGGGATAAGTGGTACTATCATAGAAACATAGAAAATAGGTGCAGGAGTAGGCCATTCAGCCCTTCGAGCCTGCACCGCCATTCAATATGATCATGGCGGATCATCCAACTCAGTATCCTGTTCCTGCCTTCTCTCCATACCCCCTGATCCCATTAGCCACAAGGGCCACATCTAACTCCCTCTTAAATATACCCAATGAACTGGCCTCAACTACCTTCTGCGGCAGAGAATTCCAGAGATTCACCACTCGCTGTGTGAAAAAAGTTTTCCTCATCTCGGTCCTAAAAGATTTCCCCCTTATCCTTAAACTGTGACCCCTTGTTCTGGGATCTTTGTCTTCCATCTGAGAAAGAAAGGTTTTTAGTTTTAGTTTAATTTGTTTTCAATCTTCGAAAATATACCACAGAGATGATTTATTAGCTTAGATTCTTTTGGCATCACTAGAATAAGCGAGTTTGGTATTCCAACTGCGCATGCCCAGGTCATAGGTCACTATAGATAAACATTGGAGGGTGCAGATCTGCTGTGTGTTGTATTTTGGTTATTGGACCTTTTTTCAGTGAGTGCTGCTCCGTGGGGTCGGGGTCCATGATTGAGCGCGGGTCTCCAGCGCCGCCGTCCCTGTCTGGAGGTCGGGCCGGGCCCGTTGGAGCGTGTTGTGACTCAGACGGGGAGGTTTGGTGGCGGCGGGGGTCGAGCGCCAGGCCACATCTCCGGAGAAGGGTCTCGACCCTAAAAGTCACCCATTCCTTTTCTCAGAGGATGCTGCCCGTCCAGCCGAGCCGTTGCAACACCAAGCGTGGACCCCGCCGAGGTGTGGGTGTGCGCGGGGTGCTGCGGCAGGACAGGCAGCATCCCCAGAGAAAAGGAATGGGTTCCTCGGCAGTAGCAGCGGGGCCGGCCTGGAGCCACCCCGCCAGCCTGTGGGCCGGCCCTCCGGGGTCGCCCCGGACGTCTCCGAACGCCCCCTGGGCGGGGACGGGCCGCCTGGGGGGGGAGGGGGAACGGGGTGGTCCAGCGGCGGTTCAGCGGCGCCGGGGACATGGGTTCGACCCGGGCTGTGGATGAGGCGTGGGTCTGTGTGTGCTCTCTTCTGTCTCCTACTGGCATCTGCCTCCTCTCTCTCACTGTTGCACCCACTCTACCGCTACCTGGCACCCCCATTCCTAAGATTAAATATATTTTTACACATAAATCATGAATATAGATAAGAATTTACATACAGCTTATGCAGACAGTGCTTTGTTCGCTTTCTCTTTGTAGCCAGTGACCTTTGACAAATCCCATGATTCTTGCGTTTTTCGGAATACCGAACTCGCTTATAGAACTTGGGAGCAAGAGCTTGGAAAATGACTGGAAAATGTCTGAATGCAAAATTTATAATTTTGTAATGTCAAGTTTATTGTCATAGTCATACTGCAAGGAAACAGGCCATTTGCCCAACTCGCTCATGTCAACCAAGAAACTAGTCCCATTTTCCGGAGTTTGGCCCTTATCCCTCTAAACATTTCCTATCCATATCGTGTGTACAAGTACAGTGAGATACAGTCACAATTAAAATGTTGCTTGCATAAGCATCACATAGATTCAGGCAACACACACAAACATAAACGGTAGATAATTTGCATGCATTCAATAACACAATGAAAAGAAAAGGACTACAAAAAACAAGAGGCTGGAGAGGAGTGATTACTTTTGCTGGATTAACTGATATCAGTAAAGGTGGAGGAGTGGGGGTGGAAAGCGTTCAGCTTTCACATGATTACTTTTGGATGAGGGAGATATTTATCCGGTTTTGCTACTAAGACGAGTTACTGCAACTCCAATACTGTTCACTTCTCCACAAGTGTTGGTAATTAAACTTATGGACTTTGACCCAGTGATTGTGTAGAACTTGTGAAGTGTTGCTGAGTTTGAAGTGTTCTAGAGAAATTGATGTATTTGGCAAGGCCTAACTCTTAGAGAGGAAGGAAAGACTATCAGAATTAGTAAATGTTTACACAATATTCTTCGGTGTGTGCACCCTGCAAATATGTTGTGTGGGTATCGGAGGAGGTGAATACCTTGTTCTATAGCAGAATGCTAATTGGCTAAACAGTTCCGTGCTCGGAAGTGATGAGCTTTTAATGCCGTGGCTGCATCCATTTAGATGACTGGATCTATACTTGTAGATAGTAAATGAATAACAGCAACCGTGCTGCTTTTATCAAATTGTATCAGTGAAAACTCACACCCCCCCCCAACACCAAAAGAAAGTTCGATTTCCCCAAATCATGGATCGTGGTGATAGTATTATTCAGTGTCATTGGGAACTGTTTGGGCTTTCTCTACTCGTCAGTTTATTGCCCATTACTTTGTTACATACCATGCATGACCCCTTCCCATAATTCTGGTTAGTTACGTTTATAGACGGACATGAGATGACATTGCATGCCTTTCTGATTACTGTACAATGTCTGAGGTCAGCATTAGGCTGGTCTCAATGCAATGCTGCTGATGCTCAAAGACCAAAGGGCAGCGACACTGGAAAGTGCCATTGGCATCATCTTTAGAAGAGGAAGCCTTCTATTGACTTTTATGACTTTCACTGGGAGAATGTCCTGCCCATAGCTTCTCTATGCACTTTAAAACCTTCAGTGAGCAACATTTATGCAAGCAGTTTAAGAACAAGAGCAGAAGTCGGGTTGGGTTGGGTCGGTGGGGTTTGTAAGGATGGTGAAGCTGTGCAGAAAATAGTTCTGATCTGGAGCTCGCTCCCTGTAAAAGTGATTTATACAAAACAGAATTGATCTCAACCACCAAATAATAGTTAGATGACAGTAGGGAAAGTAATTTCAAGTTCAAGTTTATGTTTATTGTCACTTAACCAATGAAGGTACAGTGAAATTTTATGGGCTAAGTGAGTAGATTTGGGGGGTAGGACTGAAAGAGGACGAGGCATGGGTTGAAGCGTGATTCCTCCGCCTTGATGATTCAATGGATACTTTTTAATAGAAGAAATAGAACACTGACTTGGAACAAGGCGGTGAACTAGCAATATTAACTGGGGTTATGACAGCTGGTGTAAATTATTTATACTGCTATTTATGGGAGGATTATTGCTGGGGGTGAATCAGAGTTACCACTCAGACTGCCAGTATTTTTGTGATGTGATCCAATAAGATTGCAAACGGTTTCCGATAATGATCACGGTCAATGATTTTTCTCGCAAAATATTTTCAAATATTTTTTCATGATGAAACAAAATGACTAGATCTGGTGGATTATAAACTAAATATTATTACTTTGTATCTCATCATTCATTTTATGTTTCACACATTTCCACTGGGACATCTGCAAGCATGCACAAATCAAACGTTATGTCCACATTCTAGAAACTTTAGTCCAATTTATAATAAATCTCTTATCTCCTTAATGTCAGTGTTGATTAAAGAAACAAATCTGAACAGCAGCATCAGTTCTTTAGTCTGTGCTGATCCTGAGTAGAATGCTGTAAATGTTGTGCACTCTCAGCCATGTGTTTCCTCTTGCCTTTTTGAATCTAGTCCAGTTTTCTAATCCAGTCCATGTGCCTCCCTGGATTCATTCAGCTGTTCATTTTAGCTTGTTGTTGACAATTTTAATAAGCGAGTTTGGTATTCCGAGAAACGCAAGGAATCATCATATTTGTCGAAGGTCACTGGCTATAAAGAAAAAGTGAATGAAGTGCTGGCTGCATAAATTGTATGTAAATTCTTATCTTTATTCGTGATTTATGTGTAAAAATATATTTAATCTGAGGAACAGGGTGCCAGGTAGCGGTAGAGCGGGTGTAACAGCGAGAGAGAGAGAGAGAGGGGGCAGATGCCAGTGGGAGACGGGACAGCGCACACAGTTCTGTGCCTCATCCGCAACCGGGGTCGAGCCCGTGTCCCCGGAGCCGCCGCTGGACCGCCCCGTTTACCCCCCTCCCCGGGTAGCCCGTCTGAGACATCCGGGGCGGCGGCCCACAGGCTCACGGGTGGAGGGGGGTTACGGCCCAGCGGCGGCGCCTGACCCCGACCATGGACCCAGAAGCATAAAGCACTGGCTGAAATGAAGGTCAGATAACCAAAGATAACACACAGCAGATCCGCACCCTCCAGTGTTTATCTCCAGTGACCTATGACATGGGCATGCGCAGTCGGAATACCAAACTCGCTTATTGTGTCAAAATAATTCAGGACTTAGTTTAGGTCAGGGCAAGTATTGTTGTGTTTTGAAGGGAGATCTTTCAGTTTCAGTATTTAATTAAATCACTTAATTCTATTAAAAACAAATAATCTTAAGGTACAATTTGAAAAGATTTTTCTGCTTTCGTTGAGCAAGAAATGGTAACAAAGCAGAAAAATCTTTTCAAATTGTACCTTAAGTATTTCTTTTTAATAGAATTAAGTGATTCTATTGATCACCTGTTCGTCCATTTGCTATCAATTGACTCTTGATTATCCAAGTTTTACATCTCAAATATTTTAATCAGTGGTGGTAAAGTGATTCATTATGTTAATATGGAGAAACTCAGCGGGTGAGGCAGCATCTGTGGAGCGAAGGAAATAGGCGACGTTTCGGGTCGAGACCTTTCTTCAGGCTGATGGGGGTGGGGGGGGGGGGGGGGCGGAGACAGTGGGCTGTGGGAGAGCTGAGAAGGGGAGGGGAAAGAAGGAGAAAGCAGGGATTACCTAAAATTGAAGAAGTCAATGTTCATACTGCTGGGGTGTAAACTACCCAAGCGAAATATGAGGTGCTGCTCCAATGTACGGTGGGCCTCACTCTGGCCATAGAGGAGGCCCAGACAAAAAGGTCGGATTCGGAATGGGAGGGGGAGTTGGTGCTGAGCCACCGGGAGATCAGGTTGGTTATTGCGAACCAAGCGGAGGTGTTAGGCGAAGCGATCGCCAAGCCTATGGTAGGTCTCACCGATGTAGAGCAGCTGACACCTAGAGCAGCGGATCCAATAGATGAGTTTGGAGGAGATGCAGGTGAACGGCTTTAGACCTTTTTATTTTAAACTGCCGGTGGGATTTCAAGTGCCTCAACTTCTCCACTCCCCTTTCTCACTCTAACCTCTCCCCCCTCTGAACGTACAGCCCTCCACTCACTCTGCAAAAACCCAGACTGGGTGATCAAACCTGCTGACAAGTGAGGTGCCATGGTAGTCTGGCGCGCTGATCTCTACAAGGCTGAGGCCACGCGCCAACTCTCAGACACCTCCTCCTACTTATCCTTGGACCATGACCCCACAGACGAGCACCAGGCCACTATCTCTAACACTATCACTGACCATCACCGGCTCAATGCCCTGCGAAGCCTCCAACCTCATTGTTCCCCAGCCCCGCACGGCCCGATTTTACATTCTCCCCAAAATCCGCAAACCTGACTGTCCTGGCAGACCCATTGTTTCTGCCTGTTCGTGCCACACCAAACTTATTTCCACATACATCGACTCCGTCATATCCCCGCTGGTTAAATCCCTCCCTACCTATGTTCAAGACACCTCACACGCTCTTCGTCTCCTCCATGACTTCAGTTTTCTAGGCCCCCATTCCCTCATCTTCACCATGGATGTCCAGTCACTCTACACTCCATCCCCCACCAGGAGGGTCTTCATCTGCGATGGAGATAGTGAGCCCTCCGTTTCTTCCTCAACTGCAGAACCAACCAATCCCCGTCTACTGATACTCTCCACCGCCTAGCGGAGCTGGTCCTTGCCCTTGACAACTTTTCGTTTGACTCCTACCATTTCCTCCAAATCCAAGGTGTAGCTATGGGCACGCGCATCGGCCCAAGCTATGCCTACCTCTTTGTAGGGTACGTCGAACAATCCTTGTTCGAGGCGTACCATGGCCCTATCCCTGAACTCTACCTCCGCTACATTGACAACTGCATTGGTGCTACCTCCTGCACCCATTTCACCACTAACTTCCATCCGACACTCAAATACACCTGGACCATTTCCGATATCTCCCTACCATTTCTAGACCTCACTATCTCCATCGCAGGTGACAGACTACTGACCAACATCTACTATAAACCCACTGACTCTCATGGCTATCTGGACTACGCTTCTTCCCACCCTGCTTCCTGTATGGACTCCATCCCCTACTCCCAATTCCTCCGTCTACGCAGCATCTGCACCCAGGATGAGGTGTTCCAAACCAGGGCATCGGAGATGTCCTCATTCTTTAGGGAACGGGGGTTCCCCTCTTCTACTATTGATGAGGCTCTCACCAGGGTCTCTTCTATACCCCGTAACTCTGTTCTCACTCCCCATCTCCCCGCTCGTAACAAGGACAGAGTCACCCTTGTCCTCGCCTTCCACCCTACCAGCCATCACATACAACAAATAACCCTCTGACATTTTCACCATCTCCAATGGGATCCCACCACTGGCCACATCTTCCCATCTCCTCCCCTTTCGGCTTTCCGCAGAGACCACTCTCTCTGTAACTCCCTGGTCAATTTGTCCCTTCCCACCCAAACCACCCCCTCTCCTGGCACTTTCCCTTGCAACCACAGGAAATGCTGCATTTGTTGCTTTACCTCCCCTCCTCCTTGACTCCATCCAAGGACCCAAGCAGTCTTTTCCAGGTGCGACAGAGATTCACCTGCCCCTCCTCCAACCTCATCTATTGCATCCGCTGCTCTAGGTGTCAGCTGCTCTACATCGGTGAGGCCAAGCATAGGCTTGGCGATCGCTTCGCCCAACACCTCCGCTCGGTTCGCAATAACCAGCCTGGTCTCCCGGTGGCTCAGCACTTCAACCCCCCCCCCCCCTCCCATTCCGAATCCGACCTTTCTGTCCTAGGCCTCCTCCATGGAGATGTGAGGCCCACCGTAAATTGGAGGAGCAGCACAATATATTTCGCCTGGGTAGTTTACACCTCAGCGGTATGAACATTGACTTCTCCAATTATAGGAAGTCCCTGATTTCTCCTTCTTCCCAGCTCTCCCACAGCCCACTGTCTCCGCCTCTTCCTTTCTTCTTCCCGCCCCACCCCCACATCAGTCCGAAGAAGGGTCTCGACCCGAAACGTCGCCTATTTCCTTCGCTCCACAGATGCTGCCTCACCCGCTGAGTTTCTCCAGCATTTTTGTCTACCTTTGATTTTCCAGCATCTGCAGTTCCTTCTTAAACATTATGTTAATATGGTTTCTTGAGAATCTTATGTCCTTAAGAATTTCTTCATGCAATACTGTCAGACATGAAATTTAGTCCCAGGCATGTAGAAGAATTTTCACATTCCATGTCTGTGCAGATCTCCCTCTGCTATTTTTATTTTATCTGAAAAGATGGAATAGTCCCAATATCCACAAAAGTTGCACTTGCTCGTTTGAATTTCTCTTTCTCTATCTTAATTCCTCAGAGGAAAATGCTTGAATTGAAAGTAGAAATTTATTTGGATTTCCTCCAGATATTTTACATGCAAATTATCTCGGAGTACAACTATGATCAAGTGATCCATATATCCCGAGACACTGTTGAAATTCTGCTATGAATCTACAACTTCTGATGTCGCTAAGTCCTCCAGCTGGGGAGGGACTAAGCTCCTTTTGTAAATGAACAGCAAAAGCAGTGCATTTTTCAAATATTTTTGTACAATCATTTGCACAATTGAAAATCTTTGCACAATCATTTTGGAAAGATCTCCGTTCTATCAAAAAAATTGAGAGTCTGGCACAGTTGCAGAATGTGATTGGCCCTCCAGGAACAAGAAAAGGCTTCCACTTTCTTGGTCTGATTATGATGATTTCACGTTGTACACAATATCGTTGTAAGAGTAGCAATTTATTTATTTGTTTCTCAATGAAGAATTATTGTCTAGATTAAAAATGTGTTTTTGAGAAATATAGAAATGGAAAACAGGAGCAGGAATAGACATTCAGACATTTGAGTCCGCTGTGCCATTCAATTTAATCATGTCTCCCTTCTAAATACAATATTCCAATGCACTTCCCAAGCCTGTTAATGCCCTTTCTATGTAGAAATCTTCTCAAATATATTCAACAATTTGGGCCAAACGCAGGCAGGTGAGACTAGTGTAGATTGAATGTGTTGCATGTCTATTGCATTTTACTTCTATTAATACTGCAATATGATTTTTAGTCACCTACTAAGTGTTGCACTTTTATAATAACCCATTCCAGTAAATCCATAGGTTTAATGGGATTGTGGAACTGGGACCCGGGTGAGTGGGAAGAGACTACTGCAAACTATCTGATGAACCAATTGCTGAACCGTTAGGCCTTCAGAAAGTTGTTTGGAGGATTATTAATTTTACTGTATTTTCAACCTGTCTCACCAGTTTATAAAACTAGGGAGCAGTAAGCAGTATAATAGAAGGATTCTTCAAGGAATATAGTTGAGAAAGTAGGGAAATGTTGCTTACTCCGGTCGAAAGAATTAAAAAAAAATAGGAGATGCATGAAACTGCAGATGCTATTTTAACTGTGAACAAATAGTCAATATACATCCTGGTTCCTGGACTCTGTACCTCTGCATGGGAATAATAGGTGGCGAGTGGGAAATGTGGATAAATAAACGTTGAATACTGCTATCTGTGGCGGAAATGGCGGAGGACTGGTTTATTATTGATTTGTTATTTGCCAGTGAAATATGTTTTGCTTGGGGTCGGGATAGGTGAGTTGTGCAAAACAGACAGTTATATGTGTGGGGGACTCTGCCCTGCTGGTTGCGAAGGTACACAAAAGTGCTGGGGGATGGGGAGAGAGAGCGAAGGAAAGTAGGCGACATTGCGGGCCGTATGGATGAGACCCTGGATGCGAGCCTCATCTATGCGGAGGGAGCGTCTTTCGGAACAGACCAGAGCATTGGAAATGTGTCCTCATGGGGTCATCTTGGAGGTGTTGGAACCCTGGTGCGAGCCTCATCGTGGTGGGGAATCCCCGTTCCCTGAAGAACGAGGACATTTCCGATGCTCTGGTGTGGAACGGACCATAGATGAGGCTCGCACCAGGGTCTCATCCATACCCCGCAACACTGCTCTCTCTCCCCATCCCCGCACTCGCAACAAGGGCAGAGTCCCCCTAGTCGTCACCTTTCACCCCACCAGCCGGCAAATACAACAAATAATCCTCCGCCATTTCCGCCACCTCCAACGTGACCCCACCACTCGCCACATCTTCCCATCTCCCCCTATATCTGCCTTCCGCAAAGACCGCTCCCTCCGCAACTCCCTTGTCAATTCTTCCCTTCCCTCCCGTACCTTTCCGTTGCAATCGCAAGAAATGCAACACCTGTCACTTCACCTCCCCCCTCGACTCCATTCAAGGGCCCAAGCAGTTGTTCCTGGTGCGACAAAGGTTCACCTGCATCTCCTCCAACCTCATCTACTGCATCCGCTGCTCTAGATGTCAGCTGATCTACATCGGGGAGACTAAGCGGAGGTGGGGCGATCGTTTCGCCAAACACCTCCGCTCAGTCCGCAATAACCTACCTGAACTCCCGGTGGCTCAGCACTTCAACTCCCCCTCCCATTCCCAATCCGACCTCTCTGTCCTGGGTCTCCTCCATTGCCAGAGTGAGCAACACCGGAAATTGGAGGAACAGCACCTCATATTCCGCCTGGGTTGCTTGCGTCCGATGGCATGAACGTTGAATTCTCCCAGTTTTGCTAGCCCTTGCTGCCTCCTCCCCTTCCTTAACCCTTGAGCTGTCTCCTCCCATCCCCCCGCCCCCGGGCTCCTCCTCCTCCCTTTTTCCTTCCTTCTCTCCCCCCGCCCCCCATCAGTCTGAAGAAGGGTTTCGGCCCGAAACGTCGCCTATTTCCTTCGCTCCATAGATGCTGCTGCACCTGCTGAGTTTCTCCAGCATTTTTGTGTACCTGCAGTTATATGTGTTACAGCTACAGAGACAAGGCAGATTGAAAAAAACAAGTACAAGGGCAGAAACAAGGTAGATTAGGAGATCCTAGCGTATGATAAACCCATTCAAGAGTCCGATAACAACGGTGAAAAGCTGTTCTTGAATCTGGTGCTACATGCTGCCGATGGGAGAAGAAAGAATGATCAGGTTGTGAGTGGTCTTTGATTATGTTTGCAAGGCAGCATGGTGTAGATGGAGTTGATTTGAGAGAGCAGTATGCGTTCTATCGTGCATCTGTAGAAATTGATAAAAGTCATTGGAGATGTGCCACATGTCTTCAGTCTTCTAAGGAAGTGGAGGTGCTGGTATGCTCTCTTGCATGAGGTATCCTTTGCAGATTAGTTTAAGAAAAATCTAAGGGATTCAGTAAATACAGTGCGTTCAGAAAGTATTCCGACCCCTTCAATTTTTCCACATTTTGTTACTTTACAGCCTTATTTTAAAATGGATTAAATTCCTTTTTTTTTAAATTATCAATCTACACACAATACCCCAGAATGCAGAAGTGAAAACAGGTGTTTAGAAATTTTTGCAGTTATTAAAATGAAATAACTGAAATATCACATTTACGTAAGTATTCAGACCCTTTGCTCTGACACTCAAAATTGAGCTTAGATGCATCCTGTTTCCATTGATTATCCTTGAGATGTTTCTACAACTTGATTGGAATCCACCCGTGGTAAATTAAATTGATTGTACATGATTTGGAAAGGCACACACCTGTCTGTATAAGGTCCCACAGTTGACAGTGTACGTCAGAGCAAAAACCAAGCCATGAAGACGAAGGACGTAGACCTCCGAGACAGGATTGTGTCGATACACAGATCTGGGGAAAGGTATAAAACAATTTCTGCAGTATTGCAGGTCCCGAAGAGCACAGTGGCCTCCGTCATTCTTAAATGGAAGAACTTTGGAACCACCAGGACTCTTCGTAGAGCTGGCCGCCCGGCCAAACTGAGCAATCGGTGGAGAAGGGCCTTGGTCATGGAGGTGACCAAGAACCCGATGGTCACTCTGACAGAGTTCCTTTGTGGAGTTGGGAGAACCTTCCAGAAGGACAACTCTATCTGCAGCACTCCACCAATCAGGCCTTTATGGTAGAATGGCCAGACGGAAGCCACTCCTCATTAAAAGGCACATGACAGGCCACTTGGAGTTTGCCAAAAGGCACCTAAAGGACTCTCAGACAATGATAAACAAGATTCTCTGGTCTGATGAAACCAAGATTGAACACTTTGGCCTGAATGTCAAGCGTCATGTCTGGAAGAAACCAGGCACCGCTCATCACCTGGCCAATAACATACCCACGGTGAAGCATGGTGGTGGCAGCATCATGCTGTGAAGATGTTTTTCAGCGGCAGGAGCTGGGAGACTAATCAGAATCGAGATGAACGCAGCAAATTACAGAGAGATCCTTGATGAAAACTTGCTCCAGTGTGTTCTAGAGTGAAGACTGGGGCAGAGGTTTACCTTCCAACAACACAACAACCCTCAGCACACAGCCAAGACAACGCAGGAGTGGCTTTGTGACAAGACTGAATGTCCATGAGTGGCCCAGCCAGAGCCCAGACTTGAAACTGATCGAACATCTCTGGAGGGACCTGAAAATAGCTGTGCATCGACGCTCTCCCATCCAATCTGACAGAGCTTGAGAGGATCTGCAGAGAAGAATGGGAGAAATTACCCAAATACAGGTGTGCCAAGCTTGTAGCGTCATACCCAAGAAGACTTGAGGCTGTAATCGCTGCCAAAGGTGCCTTAACAAAGTACTGAGTAAAGGGTCTGAATACTTATATAAATGTAATATTTCAGTTATTTATTTATAATGACTTTGCAAAAAAAAACACCTGTTTTTGCTTTTTTATTATGGGGTATTGTGTGTAGATTGATGATTTAAAAAAAAATGTTTAATCCATTTTAGAATAAGGCTGTAACGTAACAAAAAGGGAAAAGGTGAAGGGGTCTGAATACTTTCTGAATGCAATGTGCATATTTAGCAGGTACACAAAAATGTTGGAGACTCAGCAGGTGCAGCAGCATCTATGGAGTGAAGGAAAAATGTTTTTTTCCCCTAGTTACCCAGTTTTCCCTTAGTTTTTTCCCCTAGTTACCCAGTTGCATATTTAGCAACTGGGTAACTAGGGAGAAAACAGATCCCATTCTGAATTGATTTGGTTATCATGTGGAACCAGAGGAAATTGATGAGGTCTTGAATTAATTATTGGTAATATCCTAGTTAATAGCGAAATATTTTATAATTAGAATTTATTAAGTAAAAGATTACCTTGACTTTTTTAGGTTCTGAAATAAGCTGAAGCTGCAAAGATGTGGGAATCAGGAAATTGGAGGCCTGCATTCAGGCTGCTTCCTGTTATGCCCAAGCAAATGAAACATTTCAATAGTGAGAGAGGATGTATTTCCTGAGAAGGTGGTAGCTTCTGTAAACAAAAGCCTTCTAGTTGGTAGCCGATATCATGATTACGTTGTTAAGACGGAATTGTAAATGTTGGGCTTTCCTTTTGTTTCAAAATTTGTGATCAACAGTTTGTGATTGATAGAACCACAAGATGACAAGTGTATTGTGTCAGTGATAGGAATACTTTGAATGGGTATACTCTGATTTATTTGTGTTAAACGTCATTGCTGTGTAAACATGTGACCACGTTTCCAAAATACTATAAAAATATGTTGTATGTCTTCATTCATTAGAGTGGTGGCTCAGGAGGGTTAAGTATCTGTTGCATACTTGACTTTGTGTCCCTGGCACTCTCGCCGGCTAATGATCAGTAAAGCTTGTGTTGGTTTAACTAACCTATTGTGAGTTGTCTGTTTTAAGAAATGAACCTTAACATTATGGAGGAGGAAGAATTTGAGGCAGTAGATATAGAAGCTTAAAAGTACGCACAGCCAGAATCGAGAACAGCTTCTTCCCCTCTATCAGGCTTCTGAATGGCCTGTCTCATATAGGTTGCTATTGAATCAATGCTACTCTATTGCTGACATAGAAATTTATCTCTGGAACAGGTGTGCTACAATGCTGAGAACTATATTCTGCACTCTGGATTTCCCGCTGTACTCTATTTATTCTAGTTGACTTTAACTTGATGGTATTTATCTATGGTATATCTGTTCTTTGGATTGCATTCAAAACAGAACTTTTCACTGTATCTCGGTACGTGAAAGTAATAAACATAACCCTAAACCCAAAATATTGGTCAAACACCGATGAATGGAACTAGTTCAGATAGATACTTTGGTTGGCATTGATGAGACTAGAAGAAAGGCTTGTTTCTGTGTTGTCTAATTCCAGGACTCTACATAACATTGACGCTACATATTAGGTAAATTATAAAGATTAACTACGGCCTGCTCCATCTTTAGGAATTTCCATTCTCCATTCTAAAGGAATTTAATATTATATCATCTGTGAGCATCTCAACTTCTGACATTAGAAAAGTTTAAGTTTATTAGCCAAGTATTCACATACAACGAATTTGCCTTGGTGCTCCGGCCGCAAGTGACAACATGACATACAGTGACAATTAGGAATGACACAAACATTAATAATAAAACATTATTGATTAAACATGTGAATTAAATAAAATACCACAGCAAAAGGAGGCTACAGATTTTTGGTTATTGAGTAGAGCTACTTCTCGTGGAAAAAAAGCTGTTTTTATGTCTGGCTGTGACACCTTTGACAGTCCGGAGTCGCCTTCCAGAGGGAAGTGATTCAAAGAGTTTGTGGCCAGGGTGAGAGGGGTCAGAGATGATCTTACCCGCTCGCTTCCTGGCCGTTGCAGTGTACAGTTCATCAATGGAGGTAAGGTTGCAGCCAATAACCTTCTCAGCTGATCGAACGATTCGCTGCAGCCTCCAGGTATCGTGCTTGGTAGCTGGGCCAAACCAGACCATGGTGGAGAAGGTGAGGACAGACTCTACGATGGCCGTATAGAATTGGACCATCATTGCCTGTGGCAGATTGTGCTTCCTCAGCTGCCACAGGAAGTACATCCTCTGTTGTGCCTTTTTGTCTGTGGAGTCGACTGTGGCCCCCCCCATTTAAGGTCCTTGGAGATGATGATTCCCAGGAATTTAAAAGACTCCACAGATGTGACTGTTGATGGTGAGTGGGGTGAGGGGAGGGGGAGCTCTCCTAAAGTATACAATCAATTCCACTGTCTTAAGAGCATTGGGCTCCAGGTTGTTGCGATGGCACCAGGACGCCAGCTGTGCCACTTCCTGTCTGTGGGCAGATTCCTCCACATCCTGGATCAGTCCAATCAGGGTTGTGTCGTCCACAAACTTAAGAAGCTTGACAGAGGTGTCTGTGGAGGTGCAGTCGTTGGTGTAGAGGAGAGGGAAAAGTAATTGAAGTAGCTGATGATGGTTAATCCTTGTGTGTAGCCCTGTGATATCCTGGGGTAGGATTATTGATATCTTTAAAAACAACAGACATCTTTTTGTGAGGTTTGTTTATTTCCTTCATTTTAATTGGGCTAGAGCAAGCTAAAGGCTGCCTACAGTGTGCATGGCAGTGTGTTTGATGCTTTGCTGACATCTCACTGTAGTGCAGGTCAGGAATACATTGGAAATCAGTGCCCATTCATTTGAGCTGCCCCGCTGCTCTTGATTTAGCTCTGGATCCATATATTACTGAACCAAGGAGCCAGAGGTTCCTTATCATGCAGCCCTATTCATTAAAATGAGAATCTTGAAGTAGTGACCTTAATGTGCAGATTTTTTTTTCACTGGACAAGCTTTTAATTAACAATAGATTAATGATTTTAAATTTTCAGTTTTTAACAATTTCTCTTTTCAGAGGGATTTAGAAATGCTGAACAGTTCTTCCAATGGCATGACTTGTGAGTAGTAGGAAGAATAGGAAAATATACTTTTAAATGCTGGAGAAACGTGTAAAGGTTTGTCTACATAGACATCTTAATGTGGGTGAAACTTGCCCTACATACTGCTTAATTGCTGCACAAACTTGATCCTGTGGATCAACCAAGACAGTGACCTTGAGAGCCATACAAGATTAGTACAACTGGAGCTTGCACAAGAGTGGTCACAGGCTTGGTCAGGCAGCATCTAGTGCAACGATTAAATTGTATCAGAAATGAAATGAAATGATTCAATTTATTGTCATTGTCAGTGTACAGTACAGAGACAACGAAATGCATTTTTTTTCGCATCTCCCTTGAAAGGGAGACACAGGGCGTCGCGGTGTGCCCGCGCCTGCCGCCGTAATTACATTCCATTACAGGCAAAGGTGGGTGAAGTGTCTTGCCCAAGGACACAACGACAGTATGCACTCCAAGCGGGATTTGAACCGGCTACCTTCCGGTCGCCAGCCGAACTCTTAGCCCATTGTGCTATCTGTCCTGAACACTCCTTAATGCCAGGTTAGGTCAAATTAAGTAATAATTTCAATGTTCTGTTTCTGGACATATGAGAGTAAAGCATTTGATATTATTGATTGTCATTGGCAGTCACTGTTGCTCAGTTTGGACTATGGCTGAAACAAATTGTAGGATCGTATACCTCTGCCAACTATATCTTGCTTTTACTATTTAGCACATATTCGCTCCTGTATTTGCAGCTTGCTGGGTATATGCCGTATGTTCCAGCATGTTCAATGATACTGCCTTCATTGATTGGCAAGGATATGCTACGCCTTGAGTTTCCAACCTCTCTAGAATAAAACTCTGCTGTTTCTGTCCCTGATGCTTCAATAATGCTCGGTTTTTTGAACTGACAGGACTGTTCTGAATTAATTCCATTCAAGCTGGAACTTTTCCTTTGAATAATGATGGGATTTAATGATTGTCCCAGTCCATGACTTGAAGCTTTGACCATTCCTCTGCCTCCACGGATGTTGCCTGATCCACTGAATCCCTCCAGCGGTTTGTTTTTTTGGTTAATGATTACGTGGTGTGCACTTTGGTCAACATCGCCATGGCTAGATGCATCTGAGATGGGTATATGGTGAGGTGTAGGTTAAATGGGCCAATTTGGAAAATTGGCTCACTCACCATTTTCCACTGGCCCAGTCTATTAATAGTGGCCGTTTAACAATTTGGTCTTTCAGAATTCAGCCTCCCTGATACCTTTGATTTAAACCAGCATCTGCAGTTCTTTCCTACGCACCCTGGTGTAACAGTAATGTGGTAGGCATTGGGAATCCTGCCTCCAGTACACCCTGTGCCATAGCCTTTTACCAGTACTGATTCATAAACTAGGGGATGAATCAATTTACATCTAATACCATGTGATAATGTCAAAGATTACTGGAGCCATTTTGTATACCATTTGAGTACAACGTCTGGCAGAGAAATTTTAAGAAATTCGCTATTTCCTGCAATGTGCTTGAAATGTAATTGGAATGTTTCCTTAAGACACAAGGCCATTTGGCACATCAGAGTTCCTCTGATTTCCCCCATTTATCTTTAAAAAAAAATCAAAAAAAAAAATCTCTTGTCTACCCATTAATTCCCAATTTGCCTGCTAACCACAGACATGGTGTAAATGAACTATCAAATTATCGTGAAAAATGCTGATTGGGTGGAAACCAGCGCACCCAGAGGAAATCTAGGCAATTACATGGAGAATATACGACCCCACACAACATGAGACTTGACCGTACTTCTGCTCCCTGCTTACAAACAGAAACTGAAGCGAGAAGATTGGGTACAGAAAGTCATACAATGCTGGTCTGAGTAAAATCCTTTGAGGTTGTGGGTCTGTGGAGTGATGCTTATTACAGAATTCTGAGGCTTACCTAGGTGAATGTGCACTACTATCAAAGACTTAATCAGCAAGTGTATAGAGGACTATGTACCAAAGAAGATGGTCCAAGTGCTCCCAACCTGAAACTATGGATGAACCATGAGGTCCACTCCCAGGTGAAGTGCAAGTCTGCAGAGTTCAAGCCAAACAATCTCAAGTGGTGCAAGAAAGGTCTCGACCCGAAACGTCGCCTATTCCTTCTCCCCATCGATGCTGCCTCACCCGCTGAGTTTCTTCAGCATTTTTGTCTACCTTCCATTTTTCCAGCATCTGCAGTTCTTTCTTAAACAAGAAATTGATCTGACTTTCACAAAGCCATTAAGGCTGACATGAGGGTGAAATGAGGGGATTCTGGATCAAACTGGAGTCCCAAGGCAGTGATACAGACTCTTGTAGATTGTGACAAGGCTTGCACACAATTACACGCTACTAAAGCAAAGGTGGAGAGTATCATTGGCAACAATGGGTCCCTCCCCAATGAGCTCAATGCAATCTAAGCCCACTGATCAGAGGGTCAGTGGAGGAACATCACCTGCCCTGCCTGTCATGTGTGCGCCTGTACCGATGGCTACTGTGGCAGACATAAGATCAGCCTTCCTGGGAGTGAAACCGTGGAAAGTTACTGGCCCGGATCGCGTCCCTGGGCAAATAGGACTAGTTTAAATGGGCATCTTGGTTGGATAAGTTGGACTGATGAAGGCCTGTTTTCTTGCTGTATTACTCTGACACAATGGGTAAAGTTTCTGACCAATTGCCATCTTCATACCCCTTATGTATATACCTCTATTAACCTCCTCGGCTGCAGGGACAACATATCTAGCCTCCCCTCGTAAATTGAACTGCTCAATCCCAGGCAACATCCTTGTGAAGCTCCTCTGCCCCCACTCCAGTGCTGTCAGGCACTACTTATAATATGGTGATCTGAACTGCATGTTATATTCCAGCTGGGATCTGATCAATGTTTTATAAAGTTGAAAGTAAGAACCCTGTACATTCATCCAGTGCCTCGATTAATGAAGGCCAGTAGTCTACATGCTCTTTTCATTACATTATGCTCCTGCATTACCATCTTCAAGGATCTTTGGATCTTGGTTTTAGGTTTCTTGGTCCTCCAAAATATTCCAAATGGAATATAAACTGGAGGTGGTGAAGGGAGGGCTTAAGCCAGAAAGGGTTATTGGGAAGAAAGAACTACTTTATATTTAGTTGCATCTGGTTGGGTAACTATAGTTAGGTGGAGATTATTCCATGCTTTAATTGTGCGGGGGAAGAACGAATTGCTGTATACATCTGTCTTTGTAGCTGGGATCACAAATTGGATCGAATGCCCTCATCTGCTCCTAATTGGTTTGGGTTTGGTGTAGGTCTTGTAGTCTACATCGAGCTGACCATTTAACATTTTGTAAAAACAGGTCAAACGGTGAGCTTCACGTCTGTCTTGGAGAGGGTTCCACCCCAGAGAATTCAGAAGTTTGGTGACACTCGCTTCTCTCTCATAGGTGTTAGTAACAAATCGAGCTGCCTGTCTTTGGACACGTTCGATGGAAGAAATGTTTTTATTTGTGTATGGGTCCCATGCTGCAACTGTGTAGTCCAAATGAGGTCTAACGAGGGTGAAGTATAGCTTCTCCTTGACAGAAGTTGAACAATGATGAAAGTTGCGCCTCAGAAAGTTTAGGACACCAGTTGCTTTCACCGTTGCATGATGAGTCTGACCATTCCAACGCAGATCATTCTGCAATTTGATGTCAAGATACTTGGTTTGTTTGGATTCTTCAAGGGTGGTACCAAGTATATTGTAAGATGTTTCGCCTGGATTCCTCTTTCTGATGACACGCATAGTTTCACATTTGGAAGGGTTGAACTGCATGCCCCATTGTTGTGACCACTCAACCATAGTATCGAGATCCTTTTGGAGAGCATCTTCATCATCAGCTGACTTAATTGGACGGTACAGCAAACAATCATCAGCGAAAAGTCTGGTCGTACTTGCGACTTTTTCATGGATGTCATTTATGTAAAGCAAAAATAGGTGTGGGCCAAGTACTGTGCCCTGTGGTGTACCACTCAACACTGGATGCCAATTGGAGCTCTTTCCGTTCACACACACACGCTGAAGATGTTTTGTCAGGAAACTGGAGATCCATCGTTTCGTGTTGGAACGAATACCATAGAAGTCAAGCTTCCGAAGTAGTCTCTGGTGTGGGATGACATCAAATGCTTTAGAAAAGTCCAGCACAACTATATCCGTGATGGACTTGCACACTAATATCCCTGGGTTGCACAATACTATCTCGGACCTTGCCATTCTTTGGGTATGTACCAGCCTCATTTGTACTCCAAAAATGCATTGCCTCACATGTTCAGGATTAAACTCCATCTGCCATTTCTCAGCCCTTTTCACCGGCACATTGATATCGCCCTGGAGCCTAAGACTACCCTCCACACTATCAACAACCCCACCCACTCTGCCAATTCTAGCTGACCTAGCTTCTTGGAGTTGCATGGTTTAATTGCTTTGTTGCGATCCATCATAGGTAAGAAGCATTAGACATTGCAACATAAAATTATTTGTCAAATGAAATGTTTGAGGCAGGTACTGTTAGATCTTTTTAAAGGAAGTGAGGTAGGTTTTGAAAATGAATTAGATTTTGGGAGCGGGTACGCGAGGACTTCTTCTTCTTGCGTATGGCATACACAGCCTAAAGTTGTCGGACAACTTGTTTTATTTGATCTTATTTGATTGTGCACGCCGGATTGATTGCATTAATCGAAACAGGACAGACCACATGAAGGTGGCAATCTTCCATCCCACACGAGGACTGTTCTGGCAAGGAACCCAGGTGCACTAGGAATTTGGGCTGTAGATTTATCATTTACAGCTTGATTGGTGTGAGAAGCATCCACAGCATCAATACGTTAATACAAAACGTTAATTGTCTTTAATGTGCTCAATAGTTTATTTGGTGGACATGGAAACTGTTCTCTGCAATACACTGGAATCTGGCCAATAATATTTGTCATCTCTATGATGTTGACTGACCAAACAGAAATGTAGTTGAAAAAATGTCTAAAGCAAAAATAGAAGAGGCTGGAAAATCTCAGCAGGTCAAACTATATTTTTGGAGAAGGAAAAGTTAATAATGAAAGCTAAGGACTTTCTTATTTCTAATATCTGTTATCCTCACTAATCTTGTTTTGATTCATTGGCTTTAACTCTATTGTGAACATAATACATGTGTACGTGTGTATTGGAAGATAAAGTTACAGTTCAACTCTTAATAGATCAACCAGTCTGGGTCTGCTGCCTTTACTCATACTTTCCTTTGGTCTCCACAGAGTGGCAACAGTTTCCATGTCTTTGATCAAGGACGTTTTGCGAAAGAAGTGCTTCCAAAATACTTCAAGCACAACAACATGGCCAGTTTTGTGCGACAACTCAATATGTGTAAGTAGTGACAGGTGGAAAATCCTGTGTTTATTTATTTTTTGTTGTAAGTATGCCCATGGCAGTGTGGTATCTATATGGGAGTTGGCACTG
Organism: Leucoraja erinaceus; assembly: GCF_028641065.1. Taxonomy (NCBI): domain Eukaryota; kingdom Metazoa; phylum Chordata; class Chondrichthyes; order Rajiformes; family Rajidae; genus Leucoraja; species Leucoraja erinaceus. The sequence continues at coordinate 131,634,895 of NC_073378.1, read as the reverse complement.
TTTAGTTACAAATGAGGTACAGAAATAAAAACCTTGTCCGATCGTGCACTGCCTCTGGTCTGGTCTTTTGCTAAGGTTCTTGGGCCTGTAATCTTGTTCAGTAATCATCGCTCCCTCTGTAACACAGCACTGCATTGGTGCAAGCAAAGATCCTGGAAACCTGGTGCTGCTAATGGCACAATAGCCCCTTTAAAAGTGCTTTCCACTAACTTGACTATACACCCATTAAAAAAAAAAAAAAAAATTAATTACCACCTCCTACACTAAAAGGTGATCCATGTGGCCCACCACTGGTCACAGGCCTCCATTCCGGAAAACATTCAGTCAAGAGTTCCAAATGCCTATCATTTTACTGGGGTCACATTTATTGTCTATGATGCAAAGGAAGGTGGGAAAATTTATCTATACATTACTAAAACAAAAATTGTTTGTTTCTATGTCTGTTCGGGGTGTGCTCCTGAAATTATGCCAAAACGGTACACGATAGCACTGCAATTTTTGGCCTACCATACTTACCATTGTGTGTGTGTGTGTGTGTGTGTGGTGTATCAAGTTTTGTTCAGATTGATGGTATATTTTACGTTATTCACATTTTAAACATTACCCAAATTTGACAAAAATCTTTCATCTGCATTGTAAGCAGCGTATGATGTCACAATTGGATCTTATTTACATAAACTGCCCATCAGCAGTAATCCACCCCACAATGAGATCACAATGGGATCTCATTTACATAAACTGCCCGTCAGCAGTGTTCCATCCCACAATTACATCACAATGGGATCTCATTTACATTTTTTTAAGACAGTTTTAAAAAACACAGCAGCGTTCCATTCAGATTGATGTTATATTTTACAAGTTATTCACATTTTAAACTTTAAAATATCAAACTTTTCACTTTAAAACTTGCCTTGCCTGTTACAATTTTACCAAATAACAGAACACCCAGTGCAATGAGAGATTTGTTACATTGTTGTAAGGGGAGAGAGGGAATGGGAAGGGGAGACAGGACTCCCAGTGCAAATAAGAGATTTGTTACATGGTTGTAAGGAGAGAGTGGGAGGGGGGGAGGACAGGGAGAAGATTGTTGTTTAATGTTATTTAAACATTGTCTTTAGTAGGGGAGTGGGATGGGGGAACAGGGAGATAGAGGGAGAGGAGGGAGGTAGGGATGGGAGAGGGGTTATGGAGGGAAGGAGTGATTGAGGGTACGGGAAATTACGCCAAAATGGTACAGTATATTGCTACAATTTTTGGCTCACCATTGTCCAATGGTGTATCAAGTTTTGTTCAGATTTATGGTATATTTTACAAGTTAATCACATTTTTAAACTTAACAAAATACACATCTCTTCCATCTGCACTGGCCGTTAGCAGCGTATGACTTCACAATGGGATCTCATTTACATAAACTACCCACAATGTCAGCCGTGTTCAACCTCACAATGACGTCACAATGGGATCTTATTTACATTTTTAAAAACTCAGTTTTCAAAAACACAGCAGCGTTCCATTCAGATTGATGTTATTTTACAAGTTATTCACATTTTAAACTTTTTAAAAAAATCACTTTTCACTTTAAAAATCAACATTTTCACTGTGACGGGCAGGGCAAGTTTTAAAGTGAAACGTGATTTTTTTGTTTTTTTTTGTTTTTTGTTTAAGATATGAATAACTTGTAAAATATACCATATATCTGAACGAAACTTGATACAATGCACAATGGTGAGTAAGGTGGGCCAAAAATTGTAGCGCTATTGTGTACCGTTTTGTCAGAGTTCCGGGAACAAATATAGATACAAACAAACAAAGAAAAACAAACAAACAATGTGAGAGTTTTAGTTATTTTTTTACAAAGTGGGACATGTTGGGTCCCGTTCCCCAAACGCAATAATCCACCACTCACCCGCTCCCCCAGCGCAATATTCCACCATGCACCCACAGCCCCCAACTGCGCAGGCGTGGCTCATTTCCCCTCATCCCCAGCACTCCCTCCCGCTCCTCTTCACCCTCCCTCTTCTTTCTCTTTTCCTTCTGGGAGTCCTGTCATTTGTTTACATTGTAACGGGCAGGGCAAGTTTTAATGTTACCAAATGACAAGACTCGCAGTGCAATAAGAGGTTTATTACATTGTTGTAAGGAGAGGGAGGGAGTGGGGGTGGGGAGGAGGAGAGGACGAGGATCGTTGTTTAATGTTATTTAAACATTGTGTTTAGTGGGATGGGGGGAGGTGAGGAGTGGGGGAGCAGGGAGATAGGTAGGGGAGAGGGATTATGGAGGGAGGGAGTGACAGAGTAGGGGAAATGATGGGGAAGGGAGGAGGAGAGGGGGAAAGGGGTTATATAAATAATAACTAAAATTCTCATCTTGTTTGTTTGTTTTTGTTTGCTTGTTTTGTTTTCTGGTTTGTTTGTACCTATATTTGTTCCCAAAACTACACGATAGCGCTACAATTTTAGACCCACCTTACTCACCATTGTCCTGCGATGTCCATTAGCCAAGTTTCGTTCAGATTTATGTTATTGACATTTAAACCTTAAATTAACTTAAAACAGCGCCCCCACTTGCCGGCTCTGCCTCAGAGGGCGCTGGAGGCAGGTTCTCTGGATGCTTTCAAGAGAGAGCTAGATAGGGCTCTTAAAGATAGCGGAGTCAGGGGATATGGGGAGGCGGCAGGAACGGGGTACTGATTGGGGATGATCAGCCATGAATGGCGGTGCTGGCTCGAAGGGCCAAATGGCCTACTCCTGCACCTATTGTCTATTGTCTATTGACTGCATCTGCGCCGTTGGGATATGGTTCCCATGCTCGTCACAAAAGGAACCCGTCAGTTGAGGCCTTTGCCGATTTTCTGATCGCCATTATTTTTTCTTTCCCGTGTACTTGCCTGGCCTCACAACGGGGACCCAATGGCTCCACAGGTAAGTTTTGTTCTGTTCTACATAAGGAATAGGAATAGGTGACTGAATCTGAAGAAGGGTCTTGACCTGAAACTCCACCTATTCATTTTCTCCAGGGATGCTGCCTAACCCATTAAGTCACTCCAATTTTTTTGTGTCTATCTTCCGTTAAAAACCAGCTCCTGCAGTTGCTTCCTACAGGTACTACAGAATGTTGTGGGACAGGGATCGGAGTATGGCCATGCACTTTGGTAGAAAAAATAAAAGTGTAGGCTACCTTCTAATTGGAGATAAAATTCATAAATCAGAGGCAAAGAGACTTGGGAGAGCTGAAAAGTAATTCCCAAAAGGTTAATTTCCAAGTTGATTTGGTATTAAGGAAGGCAAAGGCAATGTTACAACTTATCGTGAGAGGACTAGAATATTAAACAATAAACAATAGGTGCAGGAGGAGGCCATTTGGCCCTTCGAGCCAGCACCGCCATTCAATGTGATCATGGCTGATCATCCCCAATCAGTGCCCCGTTCCTGCCTTCTCCCCATATCCCCTGACCGCTATTTTTAAGAGCCCTATCTAGCTCTCTCTTGAAAGCATCCAGAGAACCTGCCTCCACCGCCCTCTGAGGCAGAGAATTCCACAGACTCACCACTCTCTGTGAGAAAAAGTGTTTCCTCGGCTCCGTTCTAAATGGCTTACACATTATTCTTAAACTGTGGCCCTGGTTCTGGACTCCCCCAACATCGGGAACATGTTTCCTGCCTCTAGCGTGTCCAAGCCCTTAACAATCTTAAAGTAAGGATGTAATGCTGAGGCTTTATAAGGTGTTGGGCAGGCTGCATTTGGAATATTGTGAACCGTTTTGCACCTCTTATCTGAGGAAGAATATGCTGACGTTTGAGAGTGTCCAGAGGTGGTTTACGAGAATAATCCCAGGAATGATTGGGTTAACGTGTGAGGAGCATGTTACGGCTCTAGGCCTGCACTCGTAGATCTTTATAAGGATGGGGGGGGGGGGGGGTAGAGGGGGCTCATTGCAACTTACTGAATAATGATAGGCCCAGAAAGAGTAGATATTTTTAGTTTAGTTTAGAGATACAGCGATAGAGATGTGGAAAGGATGTTTCCGGTAATAGAGCCTAGAACCAGAGGACACAGCCTCAAAATAAAAGGCCGTATCTTTCATCAGATGGTGTTGAATGTATGGAATTGCAGGTGGCTATGGTGGCCGACATTAGGTATTTTTAAAGCAAAGATTGATAGGTTCTTGATTAGTACGGGTGTCAGTGGTTATTGGGAGAAGCTATGATCGAATGGCAGAGCATACTCGAGGGGCCGAATGGACTAATTGTGCTCCTGTGTCTTATGGAGTACATAAAGCATGCAAGTACATAATAGGAAGATCAATGCCTTTAGTTGCAAGGGGGATGGAGTGTAAAAGTGGTCTTGAATAAAACTGGTGTGACCATTCCGAGAGCATTGTTCAGTTTTGGCCTCCTTATTTAGGGAGGGATGAACCTGTATTGGAGATTGTTCACTAGATTAATTCCTGGATTGAGGGAGCAGTCTTGGGAGTGGATTGGCCCTATATTCATCTGAATTTATAAGAATTACCATTGTCTTCTGTTGACATATTTTCCAGACAGATCAGCTGTGATTAATCAACTTTTGCCACCTTCCCTTTACCACCACCTTCTTGGGTCATTCATTCATACGTAACATAGCACCCTATAGCAGACACATCCTTCCGATACTTCTCTCACTGTTTACTGACCTGCTTTTGCTGGCAGGATGTTTGTTTGTTTGTTTTTTTCTCCCAAAACAAACATTGAAGAAAGTTTACTTTAAATCCAGCCATCATAAATAAACAGCTGATGTGAGGTGTTTATTTTTGGTTAACATGTCACATAACCCGATTAATCCCAGGACTGAGTGAATGGGTGACTTAAGTTCAAGTGACTATTCATTTTAATGATCGTGTCTCTCTTGAACCATTACTGCCTCCAGATGGTTTCCGTAAAGTTGTAAACATTGAACAAGGTGGACTTGTGAAACCAGAAAAGGATGATACGGAGTTTCAACATGTATACTTCATCCGGGGACAGGAACACTTGCTGGAAAATATCAAGAGAAAGGTGACAAATGTAAGTGCAGATTAAGTTTTGTTATGTTTTACACCTTGTTGTTGTGAAATGTTTGGGTTTCAACTTTGTCTTCTGCGACTTGCCCTTGAGAGCCACAGAAATTCCCTATATTTCTTTCCAAACCAAATCCTGCTGCTCACTGCACCAGCCACTATAATTGTATCATTCTGTGGCTCGTAAATTGCTATGCTCGGCTATTGGTAGGTTTCCGGAGAGGGGCGGTTATTGCGAGGATATTTTTAGTTAGTGTTTTTGCCACAAAGTAAGAATTCAATGTCATTTTCACAGATGTGGAAGTTCAGCATTTGTTTCAATTTTATTTTCTGTGATTCTCTTAATACGGCCAATTTGCATGAGACGGAAGCACATGGGCATGCAAGGCTTTCCAGCAGATGGCTTGTGTTATTTTATCTAGTTAAAATATTTCATGGATTCAGTAGGGAAAGGGCATTTGCTTCTGATGACCCAATTAGCTCTTGCGGCTTGCTCCGTACTGTACTATGACATGCTTTCTTGATCACCACATCAGTGTGAATGGACCAGATTAAATTGCTGGACATTTCGATGCTGAGGAACTTGAAGCAATCAACCAGCTCGTTCAGTGTGTCAAAACAGGGAATTTTGGATATGCTCGGCACTGTACTGTGAAGTCATAGGAAATGCAAAAGGAGCTGGGATACTCACCTCAAACACAGATTAGTTTATTGTCATATACAGCAGGGTGCAATGAGATTGCTTGTTCACATGAAGCTCACAGACTAAAGAGTACAAATACAGTCATGATAAATACAACAATAAATACATTCAGTGCAGAACAGCGGAATGGTATAAAGTTTGTAGTGCCAAGCAAAGTAAGAGTGCAAGAGTATCCAGTATCTCCAGGAGGGGTGAAAAAGATTGTTTCAGAAGTTGGATAGCAGTGGGGAGAAGCTGTTCTTAAGTCTGGATGTCTGGACTTTCAAACTCCTGTATCTTCAGAAGGTAAAGGATAGAAAAGGGAATGGCCAGGGTGTTGGGCGTCCTTGACGGTACTTCCAGCCTTCCCGAATGTAATACACCTCGAAGATGGACAATATCGAAGGAAGCAAGGAGCCAGTGTGATGGACCATTTTTTACAGGTTCTGCCCATCAAGAGCAGAGCGGTTACCAGCATGCTTTCATGATCACCACATCAGTGTAAATGGACAACGTTAAGTTGATGCTCATTTCGATGCTGAGGAACTTGAAGCTATAGACCATCTAAGTAACAGCTGTGTTGATGATAACAGGGTTGCGTTTATAGTGCACTTCCTTAGGTCGATGGCTCAGTCCGAGGTGCAGAAGTTTAGGGATGTGGATAGGGTGCAGTCGCCTTCCCAGTGAAGGGGAGTCTCAAGCTAATAGGCAGAGGGGAAGCTGATGGGAGAGATTTAAAGGGGATCGAAAGGGCAGGTTTTTCCATAGAAGGTGGTGGGTATACAGAACGAGTTGCCAGTGGAAGTGATAGAGACAGGTACGATTACAACATTAGAAGACTTTTGGACAGGTGCATGGATAGGAAAGGTTCGGAGCTACGTAGGGAAAATGCAGCAAAATGGGATTTGCTCCGGTAGCCATCTTGATTGGCATGAATGAGTTGTGCCAAAGTGCCTGTTTTGGTGCGGTATGTCTTGAGGTTCACAAGTTGCCTGTGACAATGAGCACAAGAGTCAAAAGGAAAAGATATTCAGATAGCCAAATAAAACTGTCCCAAGACTTTGATTTTAAGTGGAATCTTTGTAATAAAAAATAATTGCAATGGGATTTCCATTTGGGAGGCAATTTAAGATTGCAGTTTCAGTATGTCAAGGCATGCCTCTCACTGGTAATGTGAAAGGGAAAGTGACAATGCAAACATTGCACATCATTCACTTACCGATCCCACAGGTTAGCTGCTGATCTGTCCACTCATACCCACAGTTGATAGTCAGAACTAATCAACCGGACCAGTCTACTCAATCTGTAGGTAACTGCCCTAAGTAGAGCTCAGGAATTTCAAAGGTGCAGATGAGGAAAATTTCAAATACCTCAACTCGTGTGGTATTTTGGAGATGCTGCTGATCTGCAGTCTTCTGCACAATTGTTAGTTGGTGGAAGTTATTTTTGGAATAGATTAAAATTCAAGCTATGGTGCCTGAGAGGCATTGAGGAATGTTGTTGCTGTGTTTACACTCCTGGGTCTGTGCTCCCTACACTCGATGCCTGTTGACTGGCTTTGCTGGGAAGCAGACACCTCGTAGTGTCATAGATACACAGCATGGAAACAGGCCCACGTTGACCAACATGTCCCATCTCTTCTAGTCCCACCTGCCTGCATTTTGCCCATATCCTTCAGCCATATACTTAGCTTTAAAGTAATTAGACAAATGAAACCCCATAGCTTTATAGAACTTCCACCTTTCTTGCGGTTGTTCCAATGATATTTTTAACTTTCCAAGCAAACAGGAGAACTGGCTTCTATGCATCTCTAAATCTGAACTTCACTGTGTGTAGCCAAATCACACCAGGTCATGATCCCTTTTCTAAGGGCAAATTCTGACAGCATTTGAGCTTGTAGTTTAATTTCTTGAATGGGAATGGGTTTCACTTACCGTGGCTGTTGTTATAATTGACTCCATCTTGAGTCTCTTTAATTCCAGAGAACCTTTCCACCGGGTGAATTTGCATATCTTTGGTAGAATCTCACACTTAATTATTGATCTCTCAAGTTTTATCCTGGGCGAAAACATGCATTTGTTTAGAGGAAGGACCCAAGCCTGAGTAGGTTCTTGGGAGCCAAGAAACTGGAAATCTTTGGGTTTGGTGTGGGGAGGGAATGAAAAGAATCTTCCTAGGAATCCTGGTTTGGAGCAAATTGGAACATGGTTAGTGACTTTGTCACATTGTTGATATAACTTTTACTGCAGCCCTAGCTTATTATGTCAAAGAATAACATTGATGGGCCTGTCCCACTTAGGTGTTTTTTTTTTCAGGCGACTGCCGGTGACTGTCAAGTTGCCAGCAGTTGCCTGAAAAACCAGCAACTGGAACGGCGACTGTCAGAGTGGAAAACACACACACACACACACACACACAGCCTGTTATGCAGGCAGGGAACAGGGCTAGTGGGGGGAGCGCTGTCACACAGTGAAATTCACACACACACAAAGCCAATGTGACACCTACCTTGAACAGGGCTAGGAAGCTGGGAGAGTGCTGAGTGAAATTCACATGGTGCAAAGCCAATGTGATACAGACACACACTGTGATGAACAGGAAGGTTGGCGTTATAATTAAGAAGCTAAAAAGCACAGTGTACAGTAAATCCTTTAAAAGAGGGGGGACAAGGAGTGGAGACGACTTTTAAGAAGCCAGAGATACAAGGTTGTGAAGCTCTGCGGACATTAACATTATCGTTCGGTTATCCTTGGTTCTGAAAACTACTGCTTACATTTTATTCCCCCCCCAATGATCCCATGAAATTCACCGATCAGCAGCGGCTACAACCTACGAGAACCTTCGACCTCCTGACAACCCACTAGGACCTCTGTGCGACCCACCTACGGCTCGAGAATTCTCGCTATTCTCCATGGCGGTTTCATCCTAGTTGCCGCTAATTTTTCAACATGTTGAAAAATTTGCGCCACACATAATGAGGCTAGTTCCCAGAATGTGGGAACTCCTCACAACCATGAAGGCGACTCCCCGGCAACCACCCGTGAACATGTGGCGACTGCATAGTCTAAAAAGTCGCCTAAGTGGGACAGGCCCATTGGAGTTTTCAGTCTGATAATTCTCTGGTGAGAATGCACTGGTTTTTTTTTAAACACCCGAGTGATTTTATCACCTCTGGTCAATACTGACCACTCCAGGCCAGGGGCTTTACAACGTGTCCAGTTGCCCTTCAACATGGCTGATGGTATCCCCACCCCCCCCTTGTGTTTGAATAATGTGGAGTGTGACCATGTGTGTGTTCCTTGGATTGATTTCATGCGTTGGCAATGTTTTCTATTAATGGAACATTGTTTTAAAATTTGCAGATATCAACAGTCAAGCCTGAAGAGCTGAAAGTCCGTTCAGATGATGTAGGTAAAATTCTAAGTGATGTCCAAATCATGAAAGGGAAGCAGGAAAATGTGGACAACAAGCTGATAAACATGAAGCAGTAAGTAGCTAAACAGTGAAGTATGGAGGGTTCTTGGGGTACAAGTTGATAGTTCCCTGGAAGTCACAACTTCATGACAATAAACTCTCTTGAATCTTGAAGTTGATAGCTCCCTGGAAGTCACAACACAAGTAGATCGGGTGGTTAGGATGGCGTGCAGCATACATGCCTTTATCAGTAGGTGGCTCGTGAAAAATAATGATTCAGCTGTATGAAATTATGGTCAGCTACATTTGTAAGGCTGGCGATCCAGTATTGTACAAGAAGTCCAGGTATGACTTCCTGAAGGCCACCAAATGCATGGTAAGACAACTTGAAGATCAGCTAAAGTCACAGATGGATGCCTCTCAACTATCACCTCCTGCAAGGTGAAACCGGGTAACCAGAAACGGCCATCACTTCCGGATGAGCTCGATACCTTTCATGCGCGCTTTAAATGGGGTTCAATGACGCATTGACACGAGCTCCCATAGCCCAAGGTCACTTTGATAATAGTCTCTAACGATCCTGTAAACTCAGTCTTGAGTTTGACCTCAAAGCATCCTTCAAGAGGGTAAATCTACATAAATCATCGGGCCCATACAGTTACCTGGCCAAGTACTAAAGACCTTTGCAGACCAGTTTGATGGAATAGTCAGCGCCTGATGACTGAGGTTCCCACCTACATCAAAGGGGCATTTATCCTGTCGTTGCCCCAAACATGACTACCAGCTGGTATAGCCAATAGACAATGGGTGCAGGAGTAGGCCATTCGGCCCTTCAAGCCTGCACCGCCATTCAATTTGATCATTCAATTCAATTCAATGAACTTTATTTTTCCGTTAGAAACTTTGGTTTCTGCAGCCATACAATAAAAACAAACAATTTTACAAGACGTACAACCAGCTCAATTCACACAGACATCCATCACAGTGAATCTCCTCCTCACTGTGATGGAAGGCAAAGTCTTGTCTCTCCCCTGCTCTCCATCCTCTCCCGATGTCAAAGCCCCCGGCGGGCGATGGTGAGTCCCGTGGCCGTTAAGGCCGTGCCGGCGATGTAAGGCCCTGCTCCGGATCTTAATGTTGGATCCCACGGTGGGCGATGGCTAATCATCCCCAATCAGTACTCCATTCCTGCCTTCTCCCCATATCCCCTGACTGCGCTATCTTCAAGAGCCCTATCTAACTCTCTCTTGAAAGTATCCAGAGAACCAGCCTCCAATGTCCTCTGAGGCAGAGAATTCCAGACTCACAACTCTCTGTGTCAGGGGTTATGGGGAGAAGGCAGGAGAATGGGGTTAGGAGGGAGAAGTAAAGTGTAGAAACCCTCGTAGAGCTCACACTATCAAGTACACTCACTTCTTTCACTTGACAACATAGAACATGCTGTCCTTAGGTAAACTCAGAAACTTACAACTATTGTTCCCTGTTGCAAAATCAAAATGCAAAGATGTTTGGGAAGGTACATGTTGCATTTGTAACACAACGTTAAAAACTATTTACCATCAACTGATTCTGATTTCTTTTTGCATTATTGTGCATTTTTGCCATTAAAGCACAACAAACATTTAAGCGAAATGCACCTTATAATCAAATTGAATTTATTGTCGTATGCTCATACAGTGATGTAGAGGTACAATGAAAACTTTGCTTCCAGAAACATTACAGGTACACAGATAAAGACAATGCACAAAAATGTAAATCATACATAAATTACAATAAATTATTCATAAAGACAATGGAAAAGGGTTGTGCAGATTGGTTCAAGAGCCTGACAGTTGTGGGAAAATTACTGTTCCTGACCATGGTGGCATATGACCTCAGGGTTCTGGTGCTCCTGCCTGACCATAGCCTGAGAAGTGTAATGACCCAGCTGTTGGGGTTCCTTGTAGCTAAATGCCACCATCTTAAGGCAGCTTTTGATGGTGGATAAGGGTTGTGTCCACCACTCTCCGAGCTTCTTGCTTTCTAATGCATTGGAATTTTGTATCAGGCAACAATGCTACCAGTCAGGATACTTTCTAAGTGCATCTCTCGGGGTTTAAGTGTATTCAAATATTCAGTGAAATTTACTGTATTCTGATATTCTGAAAGTGGGTGGTGAGCAGTCAGAGGTCATGATCTTTATTGGTATTAATAATACAGGCAGGAAGAGGGATGAGGTCCTGAGGGAACTTTGGTAGAAAGTAACAAAACAGGACCTCAATGATGTAATATTGGGATAGTTATATAAATATTAGATGAATAAAATCAATAATGTGAATGGTCATGGTGTTTTTCACAGTAGTGGAGTCTAAAACTAGAGGACATAGATTTAAAGTGAGGGGGAAGGATTTAAAAGGGATCCGAGAGGCGACTCTTTTTCACATGGAGGCTGGGGGGTAAGTGGAACAACGTGCCAGTGGGAGTGGCAGAGGTGGGTACTATTAAAACATTACAAAAATAACTTTGGATGGATACATGTAAGGGTACAGTTGAAAGAAATATGGGCCAAACGCATATAATGAGGGTAACTTGGGTAAACAAATGGGTCAGCATAGATGTTGGGCCGAAGGCCAGTTTCCATGCTGTTTTACTCTGTGACACTCACCCAGAGTAACCCAGGACTGTAGTGGAACACGTTTGACCTCTGGTTAGACCCAAACAATTGCCCCTCATGTTCTTATTCAATCTGAGGATTGGAAACAATTTCTAACTCAGCAAAGCAGAACCAGAACTAGTTTTTGCTTTTATTTTTGATTTCCAACATCTGCAGGTCAGGCAGCGTCACAGGAGAACGTGGATAGGTGACGTTTTGGGTTTGGGACCCTACTTCAGACTTGTTATTTGTGGAGAGAAGGAGTAAACTGGGAGCGTGTACGTTAGAGTTTAGAAGATTGAAAGGAGAACCCATCAAAACCTCTAAAAGGATGGATGCAGGGTGTTGATTTCCCTGACTGAGGACTCTTGGGGACCAGAGGGGCACAGTTTGAGAATATAGTGGAGGCGATTTATTACTGAGCTGAGGTTAAATTTCCTCATTCAAAAGGCAGTGAACTTGTGGAATTCTCTACCATGGCGGACGGGGTTGCTCAGAGTTCACTCAAAACAAAGAACAATCAAACAATTGTAGAGTAGGTTTTGGCACAAATGCTGCTAGGTAGGATTTGTAGAAATAGGTAGTGGTTAATCGGCTTTGATATGTGAGCCCAAGAGCCTTTGTGCTGTATGGCTATGATAAATCCTTGATTAGTGCTGGAAAATGGGGCCAAAGAAGATCAGCTGTGATATTGATGGATGTCAGAGCAGGCTTAGGTGTCCTGTTCAAATGTTCATCAATATCATGGCCGATCTTCTACCTGTGTCGACTTACAGCACCACACTTGCTGTGGTTTAGAACATAGAATAGTACAGTAGCAAGAGATGTCTGTAGCAGTCTGAAGAAGGGTCTCAACTTGAAATGTCACCCATTCCTTCTCTCCAGAGATGCTATCTGCCCCGCTGAGTTACTCCAACATTTTGTGTCTACTATGGAACAGCAGAGGACGGGTACAGGCCATTTGGTCCACAGTCTTTGTGGTGAACATGATGACGTTAATCTCTGCCTGCATTGATAGTAAGATTAAACTAGTACTTACCAGTACGAAGTTTGATCTGTATTTTATGAGGAGTTACGGTGAGGGATTAAGTGAAGACCCCAGCTCCAGTGCGCATGCGGCATACTTCGAAGCAGCGGTGTGAAATCACAGAATAGACACAATATTTGAAGTAAGATAGTAAAGATCACGAGACATCAGTTTATTAGCTTGATCTGTATAATGAGGGTGGGAGCGGCGGGCACTTAATCCCTCACCGTAACTCCTCATAAAATACAGATCAAACTTCGTACTGGTAAGTACTCGTTTAATCTTACTATTTTACTTCGGAGTCACGTGAGTGATTCCGTGAAGACTTCAAAGGTCTGTGATTTCAAACCGTGTAACAGTTTTTATTTCACTCACTGCCGAAGTTTATGAGGGAGGAAGTGTTATCGTAATCAACCAGTGGATCTGCTTTCAAAAGAAACAGAAAGGTATTTGTTAACAATAACAACATAACAGAGCTCCTCTGAGCTTAAATTAATATTGCAGTTTGTAATATTCTCCTGCAATTAAATCAGGTTTATCAACGGTTTATAATAAAAAATGTTCTGAACGCGGTTCCCTTGACCATTCTGCTGTATTGAAAATGTGGTCAACCGGGATGTCCATTCGTTCAGCCGCTGATATCAATGCTGCCCTAGTGGAATGGGATTAAATGTATTATTATCTATTCCGGCAGCTTTCAGTACCTGCTTGAGCCACCTTGGAGTGGTTTGGCTCGTTACCCCATCTTGGGGTTTCTTTGGTTGACCCATAGGCTTTCCTCTCCCTCTAAGATTGTGGGTTGTGTCTATATATTGTTGTAGATGGGTCACCACACTCAACCTGGACTCTGGTGGGTAGGCCCGGAATCCCACCGGTGAATCGGGCGTTCCTAGTCCATATAGCCATATAATGACTACAGCACGGAAAAACACAGGCGATCTCGACCCTGCTAGTTCGTGCCGAATCCATATACCTGCGAGTTAGATTTTACCAGACCTAAATATGAACTTGATGCGTCTGGGGGTAATCACCATGTATCCAGTCTAGTTTATGGAGTGACCGGACTCTTTGAGCGTGTACGAGAGCCATAAGCATGAGCCTTTTTTAAAACATAGATTAAGCAAGATGAGGGATCTGGCTGGTGCCATTCTCTGAGGTATGTCAATATCACACCAATATCCCATACATGGGTATATACATGGGGGTTTGGGGCATATATTATAGTTGCCCTTGATAAGTTTACCTTCAGTGGATGGGATCCCATGCTCTGCTGACATGCGGTTTTAGATAAGCAGATAAGGCGCTCCATGCTGTATTTACGGCACTGTAACTCACCTTTTAGTCATGGTGTAGATGGTCCAGGAACTCCAATACGTCAGTGGTTGAATAGTTCGTTGTCCCTGCGTCGTGGCAGTATTTTTACCCATGTTAGCTTTTAGTGACTGTTCGCAGGGATGCCGACATGGTGGTAATGGTTCCTTTGGATAATCCCAGTCCCTGGTAAGGTCTATTCAAAACCTGCACCCAGGAGTTTGATGTTTCCCTGGCATGGGTGGCTTATGCCTGATACTGGGTTGAGTCAGCAACCATGGTCCACTAGGGAAATCCATAGGTGACTCGCCCACCGTGTCGTGATGAACTGGGAACCATGGCTGTAGGCCGGTCGGGCACGTTCAATATCTCGGAGACAGATCCCATCTGTATTGCGAAGTGCCCGACGGATGAGGCAGAAGGGAGGAAGGCAAAGCAGAAATTCCCCCTTCCAGCGTATAGGCATCTATCGCTGCTGCCTCTAATCTGGTTCCTAAGTCACATACATGGGTTACTGGTGATTCCGTCTTGTGCAACCAAATTGATATCTGGCTTTCAAACTGCTTAATAAATTTAGCAGATATTTTGGGTTATGACATCTATTCAATGTAATCATAAATTGTACCCCGTGACATGGTGTCTCCTACTGTGTTCTAGCTTCCTAGGACATAGGCAGCTGATAGTTAAAATGTCTTTTGACACACCATTGACAGATTTGTTTGACCAATTTGTTGCACAATAATGATTATTATGCTCCCCATATGGTTGATATAAGCCACCACCATAGTATTATCAATCCGTAACCACATATGTACGTGCTGCATTTGAAATGCATATGCTTTTTAGCCCAATAGGCGATCACCAATCCCAAGAAGTTGATGCCCGGTATGTGTAGTAACGATGTTTGTGACTTGGTCCATCTGTTACCTGTGCTGGATATGGAGTTTAATTGCTCCCCAGCCTAAAGTACTGGCATTGGTTTTTAAAAATAACCAAGTTGGGATTGGTGATGATAATAGGGCTGAAAACTATGCCAAATATATGTCTGCCCACCACCTTAATTGTGATATAGCTTCAGTGGGTACATTCATGATTTGATTATAGTGACCCAAGTGTCTTGGCAAAGTAACAGTCATATGGACGGAATTGTTATTGAAGCCCAGATAATCCTTGGTAGTAACGCTTCAATTCTGGTTTATCTGGGCGTGGGATGAACCTCAGCTTTAGGGAGCTGTTTCGTAGCTAGAACTGCTCCACAGCTAATTCCTTTGTTTCCCCTAATATGAGGATATCATCCAATATGTGCCATGATTATGCTTGTTTTCTTAATATTTTCATGGCCATTTTTAATAGTTTAGGGCGGAGGTTTAGACCATATGAAATGCTATATGCTCCCATGGTTGCCCTAACCGGGATATCCATGATCCAGGTAAATATATTTAGGTATCTATAATGATCCTAGTGTATGGTATAAGATAGTTAGCATCTCCCATATCAACGCTCCCCATAGGTATCCTAGGGAGATCAGATGTCTGGCAGTGACAAAACTCCACCTCCATCTTAAAGTGAATATACTCAACAGATTTATTTAGTGATATTAGATCAATGATGATGCTACATTCATCATCTTTTATAGTTTTGGTGAATATATTCGATACAAATTCCAATCCGTTTAGTAATGTGCCTGTTTAGTTCAGCTTGCCTTCTCACTTCTCTTTTCTTAGAGGGAGAAACAGCCCTTTGGGCGCATTGCTGAACTGGCAGTAAAATGCCCAATTTGAATTCGTTTTTATCCTCTAATGCTGTTGTTGAGTATATTTTGGTTATTTGTGACAGCATCCCATGCTTAGCCCACTCCCCATGCAGTTTAGTAGAACACCCTTGTTTTAGTGTAAACTGGGAGGAACCAGACTACCTACCTCCATGCTTGTTGTTTTTCATGAAGGCGTAGTTTGCTGGTATGCTGGTGCTGTCGGTGGGGCGGCGCATCTTCCCACGGCTCCGCTCTGGGCCCCGTCTAAAAAGAACTATGGGGATCTGCAGCGGTCACCAGGCTTTCACCAGTCCTTGTTTGATATTGCTGGTGGATGCCGAGGGGTGCTGCCAGCTGGGTGTTGGATGTGATGTCCTGCTCGTCCCATAGCCTGCCCCCTCTTCCCCGCAGCAGCGGTTTGCATAGCCCCATATATTCGGGGTTGCGGGCAGGTCTATATGCACCATCGTTCAGTCGAGTATCCCAAATATGGGAACATCTTAGGCGTCAGCACCAAAGGCGAGCAAAGGTGGTAACATCTTGACCTTCTGTAGAATTCGCTGCTTGTCTGTGAGTCTACGAGACCCAGCTGCCTGCGGATTTGCCTCTGGAAAGGCCTGTTCCTGCAGGGCTTTTGTTGGGAAGATGGTCGCGTGGAGGAGCCATGTAGTGGCCCACGACACCCAGTGGCTCTTCCTGATCCTGCTCCCCTGGCATACTGCTGTTCTCGTCCGCCTGCCCAGCACTTAAGCCAGCCCAGCCCTGGCCTCCTTAGCCCTTAAAAAAGGAGCATAAAGGATGCGCTAAATGGGAGGAGGCAAAGCACTCCACTCCGCTGTTACATCAATCCCTCGACAAGGGAGATGGCTAGTGCAATAGCACTGGGGTAAGAGTCAGCTCCCTTGGCATTCAGCCAGTGCCCCTTTACACCGGCGGCACAGGGAGCGGCTCGGTGTCGAGTGAGCGGGAGCATTGAAATAGCTCCACCGCTACCGGTGGCTGCCTCCCAGATAAGGACCCTCGTGTGGAGTTGGGCAGGCAGTCCTTCTCCTGGAGGTGAACTTCATGACCTCCTCTGGCTTGGGGAGACAGACATACTCATTTTTGCTGTCTCCAACCTGTTCCAGCTTGGAGGAAGATGGCTCCTGTAGAACCTGTAAATTGGTAAGATTTCCCCTTACCTGCATGTAGAGGCTGCCTGCCGTTTTCCAGGCGGCGTTGTGGCGGTTCCCGGGCGGTGATTCTCCTGGTCAGGAGTCTGCAGGGCTGCCGGTCGGGTTTTTTAAAATTTCCCGCCGGTCCGCGGCTGTACGGAACAGCTGTTCAGCGGACCGGCATTGGCGCAGCTCCTTGCAGCGGTCCGCAGCGTTAGCGGTCCGGGTGGCACCTTGTCCCCGTCACTGTCGGCCCCACGCTGGAGTCGAAACGGGGCCCGCTCACCATGCCTCACTTTGCTCCCCCTGGAGCAAAAATCACAAGGCCCGATTAAGGTAAGTACTTACCTCTCGTCCTTGGATGCGGGAGCTAGCCCGACTCCCGCTGGCTGCCGCGTTCTGCACGCTGTGCGATAATGTCGCATGCGCACTGGAGCTGGGGTCTTCACGGAATCACTCACGTGACTCCGAAGTAAAATCTATATCCCTCTATATTCCCTGCATAATAGACATGGTCATGAATTCAAGGAAATATAGCAGTAATGAGTATAGTCATCCTTCCATTGCTACGAATGTTACTAATCAGTATCATGAGGTCATTTTAATTAAAATAAATGAGCCTTCTATTGCTCAGTTTAATCAGTGCTGCAAAGCTAATTCAAGGAGCTAAATTAAGATGATGTAATACCAGTTATTCATGAGCAAAGAACCAGGAGACACAAGGAACTGCAGATCCTGGAATCTTGAGTTAGACAAAGTGCTGGTGTAATTCAACAGGTTAGGCAGCAGCTTTGTACTGAAGAAGGGTCCCAACCCAAAACGTCGCCTGTCACTTCCATAGTGCTGCCTGACCCACAAAGTTACTCCAACTAAGATTTAGTGTTGCTTGATACCATTCTGCATGCATTCTTGCCACAGGATTGTGAATTCCATCACACGTGATCTTTGATCATGCAGTGATGATCCTGCATTATTAATGTTAATGTTTCTTGCCATTTGCAGTGAAAACGAAGCATTGTGGCGTGAGGTGGCCAGCCTGCGACAGAAACATGCCCAGCAGCAGAAAGTCGTAAATAAGGTGAGGGATTGGAAAACAATCTGGCGGGGTGGGGGTGGTTAATTGAAAGTTGTGCTCCGCTGAGCTGGCCGAACACCCAGGTTGATTTTTTTTCAGCAATGCTTGTGGGTCAGGTTCCTTTTTGTAGCCAAAGCACAGAGAGGATTTTAATTTACTGCGCAAAAAAGTTGCCGTTTACCTTTTGCACTCGGGATATCTTGACTAGTTGACCTGTGACCCGTCTCGCCAATGTAATTGACAGCACTATTTTTGTTCTGCGGGATTCCTGTTGCTTGCCCACGCCATTCCTCTTCCCTGTCCTGACCCCATACCCAGATACTTTGCTCCAAAACAAAAGGACAGACTGATTTATGGGATGTACTATAAATGCAGCAAATACTGGAAACACGCAGCAGGGCAGGCATTATCAGTGGAATGAGGAACAGAGCTAACATTGCAGGTCGAAGGTCATCACTATTGGCTATGACAGAAAGCAAGTCCGTTTATAAGTTGCAGAGAAGGTGTGAGGGTTGTGGAGGTGATGGATAGGACAAAGGGGATATCTGTCAGTCGAGGCCATGGTTGCCATGGATAGGTTGCAGGTCATTTTGTTGAAAGAGGCATTTGTAGGGAGAGAAGTGGAGCAAAAGCAGAGGTGAAGGCAGTTAGCAAGTGAGATGCCAAAGAAACAAATGTGAATGGGTGCAAATGCAGGGATGCAGGCCATTGCCACCTGTGGTTAATGGACAGAGAGAACATTTGATCCAGTATCACAGATGAATGACGTACAACAGAAATGTCCAGTTCTGATGCAGAGAGAGAAAGCAAGTTGTGGAATTCAGTCTCAAGTCCAGAAGGCTGCAAAGTGCCCAGACAAAAGGTAAAGTACTATTTCTCAAACTTGCACTGGGTCTTATTAAGAGGACAGGGAAGCCACAGTTGTGTTACAGTGGGTGTGGGTAGGAGAATAGAAAGGAGGGGACCTGAAGCTCCAAACCAGACCGACTGTTTCTGCTGTTTGCCATGTGTCTGTTATATTAGCTCAGATTTTCCTCTTGCCTCTAGCCCAGCCTGATTTGCTGATCATGTCCTGTAGTCTTCATCCTGGAGTTTTAATTCCTTTTCTTTTGTCCAAGTGCCCCCCTTAATTCATTAACTGTATAGGCTGTACAGCCTCTGCCCACAGTAACCCTGGCCTATTCCCTTTCTTTTATCTATCTTTACCTTACTTATCTGCAATGTAATACCTACTCAATGACCAGCGCCTTCATTTTGCTGACAATGAGAGAGACAACAACTTAACACCATGCTACGCATCTCTCGATCTCAGAGGATGGTGCGTACATGGAACAAAATGCCCAAGCAAGTGGTAGAGCCAGGTACTATAACAACATTTAAAAGACACTTGGACCCCTACATGGATCGGAAAGAGGGAACAAGCATTTGGGGCTACTTGGTCGGCATGGCAAGTTAGCCAAAAGGCCTGTTTACTTTAGTTGAGAGATACAGCATAGAAACGGACCCTTCAATCCACCATAGATCACTGATTCACACTAGGTTATCTCTGTCTGCTTCGTTGTCACCTTCTTCTAGCTAACAATAATCAATTCTCGTAATGTTGCCTATTTCCTTCACTCCATAGATGCTGCTGCACCCGCTGAGTTTCTCCAGCATTTTTGTGTACCACCATTAATCGATTCTACATTTTCCTTGACCTCATCCCCTTTGATGTCTTGTTTTCACACCTTACTCTTCCTTATCTCTGTGACTCCCTCTCCGTCTGATGAATGGTCTCGACCTGTAACGTCACCCTTCTATCCAGATATGCTGCCTGTTCTGCTGAGTTACTCCAGCACTTTGTGTCCACCCATTCACACTATTTCTGTTATCCCATTTCCTCATCAAATCCCTACACACGAGGGGGAAATTTTACAGAGGCCAAATAATGTGCAAACCCGCACATCTTTGGGGGTGGGGAGGAAACCGGAGCACCCGGGGAAAGTCCAGGTGGTCTCGGAGAACGTGCAAGCTCCATTCAGACAGCACCCGAGGTGCGGATCAAAGCCGGGTCTGTCGCTCTGTGAGGCTGCCTCCATCACTATGCTGCTCAATGATTCTATCTTTGATGTGCTTTGATCCATTCGCAGCTGCACTAGAATTGCTTTATAACTCAATCTCCATGTACGACCTATTCCGTTCTGTGTCGCTACCATAAAGCCAAGACGTTAACCCTGATTCAATGAGTTCAGCAGTGCAACAAATATAGATCCACTTAGAGGCCAAAGTTGGAACACAACAATATGCATGCTCTTGACATAAATAGACCTTAGTGATCCCACAATCAATGGACCAATGAATTAAAAACTACAATATCCCTATGACATAGGGACAATATCCCTATTTCATATCCATATGAAATCATGCACAATACTGGATCATTCTGCAAAATGACACGGCTCCAAGAACATTCACATTTTGAATAACCTTCACCCAGACAGGAATGCAGGAGATGTAGAAACATTTAAAAATAAGTGCAGGAAGAGGCCATTTAGCCCTTAGAACCAGCACCGCCATTCATTGTGATCATGGCTGATCATCCCCAATCAGTAGCCCCTTGCCTGCCTTCTCCCCATATCCCTTGATTCCGCTAGCCCCTAGAGCTCTATCCAACTCTCTTTTAAATTCATCCAGTAAATTGGCCTCTGCTGCCTTCTGTAGCAGATAATTCCACAAATTCACAACTCGAGGACTGCTTTGAGGCAAAGTAGAAGGCAGCAGCTGTTCTTGTAGATATGACAGCTACCTATGACACCGTGTGGCACCGGGGACTAACTGCAAAGCTACTTCGGGTGCTGCCAGACAGGCGCATAGTATGCTACATCATGGAGCTGATATCAATCCGCAGCTTTGTGTTTAAGACCAGTGATGGACAGCAGAGAAGGCTACGTAGACTGAAGAATGGCGTCTCACAGGGATCCGTCTTGGCCCCGCTGCTTTTCAACGTGTACATCCATGACCTCCCACAGACCATCGCTGGAAAATATGGTTATGCTGACGAT
Source organism: Leucoraja erinaceus (assembly GCF_028641065.1). NCBI lineage: Eukaryota > Metazoa > Chordata > Chondrichthyes > Rajiformes > Rajidae > Leucoraja > Leucoraja erinaceus. Next base: position 131,613,771 of record NC_073378.1, on the reverse strand, counting down.
CTAGCCATCCTGATGAGACACAAAGAGTAGAAGACAATCGAAAGCTCCTTGAGTCAAGACATGGGGACTTTGGCAGTATACCTACGACAATGGCGTCTAAAGCTGAGCGCAGACAAAACGGTGTCGACAGCATTCCATCTAAACAACAAGGAAGCTAAGCGATGGAGGAGGCCCCTGGTTCTGGACTCCTCCATCATTGGGACCATTTTCCCTGCAACTAGCTAGTCCAGTCCTTTTATAATGTTATACATTTCTATAAGATATCCTCTCATCCTTATAAATTCCAGTGAATACAAGCCCAGTCTTTCCAATCTTTCCTCATATGACAGTCCCGCCATCCCGGGGATTAACTTCATGAACCTACGCTGCACTGCCTCAATAGCAAGGATGTCCTTCCTCAAATTAGGAGACCAAAACTGCACACAATACTCCAGGTGTGGTCTCACCTGGGTCCTGTACAACTGCAGAAGGACTTTACTCCTATACTCAAATCCTCTCGTTATGCAGGCCAACAAGTCACTTTTCATCAAAATAACTTGTTTATCTCTAGATTATCAGTGAAGCTAATCAGGAATATATTTTTAATGTAACGCCTGATATTCTCAATAACAGCAATAATGTGAAGCCTTAAGTCACAGCAGATAGTCAAAGTAAGAATCTTTTGCAGAGCTTTCTTCAAAGAACAACAAAGGTGCATACCTGGTTCTTCTTTGTTGCTACTTTGTGGGAGAGATAGATCAGCCGTGATTGAATGGCGGAGTAGACTTGATGGGCTGAATGGTCTAATTCTGCACCTATTATTTGTGACCTTATCACATGCCATCAGTTTTCTTCACTGCCCGCGTGTTTACTTTCAGTGACTGGTGTACAAGGAAACCCAGGTCTCGTTGCACTTCCCTTTTTCCTAATCTGACACCATTGAGATAATAATCTTCCTCCTTGTTCTTGCTGCCAAAGTGGATAACCTCACATTTATCTATATTATACTGCATCTCCTATGCATCTGCCCACTCACTCAACCTGTCCAAGTCACCCTGCAACCTCCTAGCATCTCCTAGTAGTTCACACAGCCACCCAGCTTTGTGTCATCTGCAAATTTGCTAGTATTACTTTTAATCCCATCATCTAAATCATTAATATACATTGTAAATAGTTGCAGCCCCAGCACCAAGCCTTGCGGCACACCACTTGCCACTGCCTGCCATTCTGAGAGGGACCCATTTATTCCTGCTCTTTGTTTCCTGTCTGCCAACAAATTCTCTATCCATGTCAATACCCTACCCCCAATACCATGTGCTCTAATTTTGCCCACTAATCTCGTGTGGGACCATATCAAAGGCTTTCTGAAAGTCCAGATACACTACATCCACTGGCTCTTCTTCATCCTTTTTACTTGTCACATCCTCAAAAAATTCCAGAAGATTAGTAATGCAGAATTTCTCCTTCATAAATCCATGCTGATTTGGACCAATCCTTTTACTGCGATCCAAATGCGCCATTATTACTTCTTTAATAATTGACTCCAGCATCTTCCCCACCACCGATGTCAGGCTAACTGGTCTATAATTCCCCGTTTTCTCTCTCGCTCCTTTCTTGAAAAGTGGGATAACATTAGCTACGCTAAATCCACAGGAACTGGTCCTGAATCTATCGACCAATGTGTCCACGATTTCTAGAGCCACCTCCTTGAGTACCCTGGGATGCAGACCATCAGGCCCTGGGGATTTATCAGCCTTCAGTCCCATCAGTCTACCCAATAATATTTCTCTCCTAATGCAAATTCCTTTCAGTTCTTCTGTCTCCCTAGATCCTCTGTCCTCTAGGACATCTGGGAGATTGTTTGTGACTTCCTTAGTGAATACAGAACCAAGATACCTGTTTAACTCTTCTGCCATTTCCTTGTTCCCCATAATAATGTCACCTGTTTCTGCCTTCAAGGGACCCACATTTGTCTTTACTAATCTTTTTCTCTTAACATACTTAAAGAAGCTTTTACTATCCTTCTTTATATTCTTAACCACCTTACCCTCGTACTTTATCTTTTCACCCCTTTTTGCCCTTTTTGTTACCTTCTGTTGTCCTTTGAAAGTTTCCCAATCTCTGGCTTCCGGCTACTCATTGCTATGTTATACACCTTTCCGTTTAGTTTCATTCCATCCCTAACTTTCCTTGTCAGCCACGGTTGCTTCTTACACCCCGTAGAACCTTTCTTCATCTTTGCAATGAAATGATCCTTCATCTTCTGGATTATGCCCAGAAATTCCTGCCGTTGCTGTTCCACCGTCATTCCTGCTAGCATCCTTTTCCAGTTGATCTTGGCCAGCTCCTCTCATGCCTTCATAGTCCCCTTTGTTCAACTGTAACACTGACACTTCTGATTTAACTTTCTCCCTCTCAAATTGCAGATTAAAGCTTATATTATGGTCACTACCTCCTCGCGGTTCCTTAACCTTGAGCTCTCTTATTAAATCTGGTTCATTAGACAACACTAGACAACATCCAGAGCTTAATAGTTTCAGTCAGACCTTTTTCACACAGAGGGTGGTGGGTATATGGAACAAGCTGCAAGAGGAATGGTTGAGGCAGATACAATAACAACATTTAAAAGGTATTTGGACCGGTACATGGATAGGAAAAGGTTAGAGGGATACGGGCTAGGTGCAGGCAAATGAGACTAGCTTAAATGGGACGTGTTTGGCCAAAGGGCCTGTTTGCGTACTGTATCTATAACAACATGAAGCTAAATGCCAAATTTCTTCTGTGGAGGCCATACCAGAAAAAGCAAACATCAACGGGCCAGACAATGCCTTTTCTGTCTGGATCTGATCCAGAACTATTAATACCTCGAGCCGAGCTGTTCCAGTGGAAGTAGACCATGTATGTATGGGAAAGGATTAGAGGGATATAGGGCAAATGCAGGCAAATGAGACAAGGAGGATCTTGGTTGGCACGGATAAATTGGGCCGTTTCTGTCCTCTATGACTCTATATAGCACCTGCCCAACAAATTTGAAATTTCCAGTCCACAAAGAGCTAATCTGGATAATTCTGTTTTACTAGTCTACCATTAATCATTAAAAAACAAATTACCGTATTTCCCGGCAATGAAGACGCACCTGCGTCGATGACATACCCCCATTTTGAGTTGCTATATTTTGGGGGGGGAAAGGCTGGCGAGACATAGAATATCTCACGCTCAAAAAATAAAAAAATTAAAATAAAGTAAGTAACAATTCAGTTTGCCCAAGGCTTCCAGATCTCCTCCATTTTGAATGACTGAATGGGTGGGGAGGGGGGTGGAGGGTGATGACAGGTGGAGAGATGATGGGAAAAACGGGAGCACATCGGGACAAGTTGAATCAGCTGTGATCTTATTGAATGACAGTACTAGTTCAAGGGACCAATTGGGGGGAAGAGTTCCTTTCACACCGTGTGGGGGGTCTGGCCCAGATCGGCATGGGCAGGAGCGTTGAGAAAGAGGGGGTCGTGGATCATGCCAGCAACTCACTCACTGCCGGGGAGGGAAGTAGCTCGGGTGGCTGCAAGCGGGCGCCAGGACTGGACAGCGCAACCTCAGCGCATTCTGCCGGCCCGCTCACCTCTGGCAGTGCTCTCTGTCTGAACGCCTCCTGCCGCTCGCCGGCCTCGCTCATGTCAGCCGCTTCCATAAATCCTTAAATTCCGACTGCCGCTGGGAGCAGGACATGGCCTCACTTGCTGCGCTGGGTGACACTGCATGGCATTCACTGCCCGGTCCGTGTCTTTCAAGAGCAAAGATCGTAGAGCGGAGCAGGTCAGCGGGCAGTGGAGCTTACTCCTGTGTCTCCGAATAACCTCAATTGGTCCCTTGATCGCGCTGACACAGGAGTAAGCTCCTCCGCCCACTGTCCTGTTACTCATCGCCCGCTGACCCGCTCCACTCTATGATCTTTGCTCTTGAGCTGGTCCCCTCACTGTATTGTATTGTATTGTATTTAAATTTATTGTCATTGTCTCAATTAGAGACAACGAAATGAATTTCCCTTTACAGTCAGTATCATAAAAAATGAATAAATAATAAATATTAAAACATATTAAAAAAATAAAATAGTATTTTTAAAAAAAGCACAAACACAGAAAGTCCACGACACAACACAACACAGTGGCACCAAGGTGAGGAAGGCACCATTCTCCAGCCAGCCTCCCCTCCGATCTTCCCAGATGTTCATCCGTGGTCGGGGCCTTCCGAGCACCCGCAGTCGCAGCCCCGGGTGGCCCGATGTTCAGGCCCTCACGCCGGGCTAGTGGAACGTCCGGTTCTGGCAGCCGATCGCAGCCACCCGAGCTACTTCCATCCCCGGCCACAATGCGGTGGCTCCATGCCCGGAGCGCCACAGCAGCGGTGAGTGAGTGAGTTGCTAGCATGATCCCTGACCCCCTCCTTCTCAACGCTACTGCCCGTGCTGACCCCGGCCAGACTCCCCACATGCTGTGAAAGGAACTCCCCCCCCCCCCCCCCCCCCCCCCCCCCCCCCCCCCCCCCGGTCCCACTGCTGTCCTATTACAGCCGTTTCCCATCAGCTGCTAGCAATGGGTGATAGACTTGGCTATTCCTCAGTACAGCAACATCGTTCTTGATGTTGCTGTACTGAGGGATAGCCAAGTCCATGTTTCTTGGCTAACAACCTAACCCTCAGCCTCCTGGACGCAGGTACATTTTTGTGCCTTATTTTTGGGTAAAAAATTGCGTCTTCATTGCTGGGAAATACGGTAAATGTAAATTATAATGCTTACAACACTCCAGTAATCTGCCCGAGCATGCTCAGCTGAGGCTCTACGGGGACCATTGCACTAAAGAAATCAATACAGTCACAAAATAGTTACAACATGGGCAAGCAATTCTGCATGTGAAATGCAGCTCTACATAAGAGCAGCTTGTAGAGTGATTCAGTGTGGCAGCAGGTTCTTTGGCCCAACTTTTTTCACACCAACCAACATGTCCCATTTACACTAGTCCCACCTGCCTGCGTTTGGCCCATATCCCTCGAAATCTGTCCTATCCATGTACCTGTCTAAATGTTTCCTAAACGTTGCCATAGTCGCCTCCTCAAATACCTCTGGCAGCTTGTTCCATAAACCCACCATCTTTTATGTGGATTCAGATTCCTATTCCCTTGTGCTCCAAGGAATAGTCCCAGCCTACTCAACCTCTTCCTATAGCTCAGGCTTGAGTCCTGGCCTCGCTGTAAATCTTCTCTGTACCCTTTCTAGCTTGATAACATCTTTACGATAACATGGTGCCCAGATTAAAAACAATACTCTAAATGCTGCCTCACCAACATCTTATATAACTGCAACATGACCTCCCAGGTTCCAGCATTTGCAGTCTTTAATGCCTTCATATAAGAGTAGTTCAGCTCATCCCACTTCCAAGAGCTCTGTAAATGCCTGAGTATAGAGGTCGGGAGGTCATATTGCAGTTATATAAGACGTTGGTGAGGTTGCACTTGTGTTGAGGTTGTGTTGAGGTGAGGTTGAGTATTGTGTTCAGCCCTGGGCACCATGAACAGGGCACAGAAACAGGCCCTTTGGTCCAACAATGAGATATGGGTCAAATGTACACAACTGGGACCATAGTAGATGGGCATGTTGGTAGGCATGGGCGATTTTAGTCTAGTTTATTGTCATGTGTACCGAGGCACAGTGAAAAGATTTTGTTGCATGCTAGCCAGTTGTTATAAGGCAAGTGAACAATCCTATCAACAACCAGAGAGCTGTACTGAGCTTCTATCTATCTCATTAGAGACCCCCGGACTGTCTTTAATCGGACTTTACTGGACTTTATCTTGCGCTAAACGTTATTCCCTTTATCTTCTTCTTCTTGCGAATGAAACATAAATAAACCAAAGGGATAGTTAGATCTCAAGCCGGGTGTTGAGCAGCCAGTTTGTTGTCTCTGCGTCAATGTCTGCCAGGTCATGAGCTCCATATGGTGGGTGTTAGAGCGGGCACCCAGAGATGACATGGTTGGCTGTCTGTTGTTCTACTCCGCATTCACAGGCTGGGCTCTGGCAGAGCCCCCATCTCCACATGCTGGCATTGAAACGCCCAACTCCAGTACCAGGTCTGTTGAGCTTCACCCATGCTCCCCTGGGGAGGTCAGGCCCTAGATCAGCTTTTATCTGGTGAAGAGATGTACTGTGTAATGGAGATGAGGTTGCCTTCCACTCCTGTGACCACTTGGTGACTATCCAGTGTGCTTTTGTCTCAGTTGGCTGGATGGATGCTTGGAGCTAAAGAAGTGATGGGACTTCAGTTGGGGTGGCCTCTGCTCTCTGCTGATAGCCTGATGTATCGTGTATCTATACACTGTAGAATGGCCTAATTGTAATCGTGTATAGTCCTTCCGCTGACTGGTTAGCACGCAACAAAAGTTTTTCAATATATTTCGATACACGTGACAATAAACTAAACTTATCCATGCCGACCAAGATGCCAACCTATGCTAGTCCCATTTGTCCACATTTGACCAATATCCCGCTAAACCTTTCCTTTCATGGTCGTGTCCAAATGTCTTTTTAAATGTTATCTCAACTCTTTCAAAAGTGGACACAAACTGCTGGAGTAACTCAGTGGGCCAGGCAGCATCTTTGGAGAGAAGGAATGGGTGACTTTTCGGGTCGAGACCCTTCTTCAGCTCTTTCATGTTGGCAATTCGTACCATATGTCCACCACCCACTGTATGATAAACTAGCCCCTCAGGTTCATATTCAATCTTTTGCCTCTCGCTTTAAACCTGTGTCCTCTAGTTCTTCATTGCCCAGCCCTGGGGAAAAGCATGTGTGCATTCACCTTAGTTGAATTGGTGAAGGGAGAGTGATTGTCTTTCACATGATGGCTGTAGTTAGTTGACTCACAATGGTATTGTAGAACCCTGATCAAGCAGGTGTAACGCTTTGAGTAAAGGATGATTGTATGTTTTGTTGTGGTTTGTAGTGGTAGGCAGGAGGATGCCCTTATATTTACCCCATGCATCATTTTTTCATCTAATTTCAATTCCATTCACAAATGTCGGATAATGCCACAGGCGGTGCCCATTTATTCTGAGACCTGGGAATATTTTGGGTTTGAGATGAGGGTAACAAGTAACAAAGGCCAGGTACTGACCATCCCATCACCAATGTCATCCAACTCCCCGTGCCAATCAATAGCAGTGCTATTCCCAATATCCCTGTTATCATTCGTAAAGCTGCCAATGATGAGAATCCTAACAGGACCAATCCTGGTATACATTAACTCCGAGGCTGAGCATGCTGCAGCAAATGATTGAGATTTCCAACTCTCAAAACATGTTGGCAATGTGATGGGAAAACTCTCCATTTCCTTCCAACAACACCCCGAGGTCCTTCATTGCCATCTCACCCACGATCCTGAGTATCCATTATGCACAATGACGGAGTTATTTGCGAGGAAAAGTCTACAACATCTTATCAACCTGTGACCTCGCCCACCGTTGAGGCCAAAGGGAAGGGAGCAAAGAAACACTGCCTGCAGGTTATCCTTCAAGTGACTCGCAAATATTCACCAGTCATTCACCGGGTCTACATTTAATAGAATTGTACAATCACTTTCATTCTGACTGCAAGATAGTGAGTGGGAACCACCACAGCGAGGGCAATTGGGAATGGGCAATGCCAGTGCTGTTTAGTGGCAAAAGAAGTGGGTAAAGACAACAGTGCAGTGAGGGGTTTAGAAACATAGAAAATAGGTGCAGGAAAAGGCCATTTGGCCCTTCGATTGTTCAGTTTGGTGTATTACTCAGCAAAGGACAATCATTTAATGGAAACCCAAGCAAACCATTTGCCTGTTAGGCTGGCTGGCAACATCAGCTTGTTGTAATTGAGTGAATTTGCCATGTTATGTCATAAGTGATAGAAGCAGAATTAGGCCATTCGGCCCATCAAGTCTGCTCTGCCATTCAATTATGGCTGATCTATCTCTCCTTCCTAACCCCATTCTCCTGCCTTCTCCCCATAACCTCTGACACCCGTACTGATCAAGAATCTATCTATCTCTGCCTTAGAAATATCCATTGACAGCCTCCACAGCCTTCCGTGGCAAAGAATTCACCACCAGAATTCCACCACCTTCTGACTAAAGAAGTTCCTCATCTCCTTCCTAAAGAAATGTCCTTTAATTCTGAGGCTATGACCTCTAGTCCTAGACTTTCCCACTGGTGGAAACACCTTTTTCGCATCCACTCTATCCAAGCCTTTCACTATTCGGTAAGTTTCAATGAGGTTCTTCCCCCTCATCCTTCTAAACTCCCAATGAGTGCAGGCCCAGTGCCGTCAAACGCTCATCATATGTTAACCCACTCATTTCTGGGATCATTCTTATAAACCGCTTCTGGACCCTCTCCAGCACCGGCACATCCCTCCTCATATATGGTGCCCAAAATTACTCACAATACTCCAAGTATATGTTCTACAGCATCTGAGGACCTGAGATTTGAATGGGCTGCCAACATCAGTGTATTACAGCATGCACTGCTTTCCATGAACAGACACCGTTGTTTGACAATATCTGGTTTAGAAGAGTCAGCAGTTTCCAACCTGCAATAGGTAGGTTGGAGATGACTCGGGGATTGCTGCATATCAGGCTGGCTAATGTGGAAAATTGGATCAATCAAGGGCGAGTTATTTCCTGTTGGTGGGGAAAAAAGTGTTGCTGTATTTGCCAGACAGATGTCTAAGTGGAGGTTGATGTGTTTGTTGGACGTTGCATAGAGGTTGTTACAGTTTAGAATATGGATGCTACTTCTGAAAGGTGGATAATAGATTGGCTGTTTCATGTTAAAACCAAATTGCTGACATTCACGAGAATATTGATCTCATGATTAAGTTGCCTGAAGTCATGGGACCAGTACCTTGCTCTGGATGATCTGCTGGGTAATTTCATTAGCACTATTACCCTTGGGATGAAACTTTGCAACTGTGATAATAGAGGAGGCGATTATCAGACGTTTGTTTGAATTGCATGGTGTTCAGTAATAGAAACAAGTGAACCTTCTGCAACCTTCCTTTCCACGCATCTGAATGAGTGCCGCAGCAGCAACACTGAAGCTTGTCACTACCCAGCGCAAAGCAACCTTCTTAATTGGCACCGCATCCTAAACACTGACTCCCATCATTGTTCACTAACTAGCTAAAGTGGGCATCACCTACAAAATGCAGTGGAATCATTTTCCACAGCTTCAGCACCTTCACTGAAATCTACAGAGTGGATCCATAACAGCAGCAGGCGGATGACCTGCAAGCCTCTTCCACGTCGCAAGCCATTCTGACTTCAGAATACGTCACTGTCACTTCACGGTTACGGGGTCTGTTTACAGATATTCCCCCCTGTATCGACACGGAGGGCGCATCATGCAATATGGTCTGCGTGGAGGTGTCTCGGGCGATTTTGCCTCGCAAATAGGGTTAAGATGGAGGAAAGCAACCGTGGGTTGGGCCGTGCATTTTTATATAGGGAATGGGACGCTTGGGATTGGGAAATGGGCTCTGTTTGTTGGGACAGAGAGGATGTGATGGTGCGTTTGCCACCAAAAAACCAGAACCAGGCTAGATTATCGACACAGTTGTCAGTCACTTGAGACATCTTTGTTGAACAGTTGTAAACTTTTGCACTGATTATTGTTCACTCAACATGAATGTCTAGATGTAAGTGGGCCGGTCATTCGGCTCTGGCTGGGCAAGGCAGCGGTGAGTTGTGAATGAATGGATGTGGAGTAGCATTGGGTGATTTTTCTTTTTCATTTCAGGTAGAGTGGGTAGCTGTAAATCAGTCAAACTTCATCCATGCATCGGGTCCACCAGATGACCACGTGTGCAGATCTGCCATTGAAGGAGAGGTGGGATTGGGGTGGAGGGAGGAGATGGGTCTGTGTGAGCATCGGGATTCTTTTGAGTCTGGGACCCAGAAGGAGTCTATTTGATGGCACAGTGGCTATGAATTGGATTGGTGCTTATATTTGCACAGAATCGTGACTTTTTGTTTTCTTTTTCCTCCTGCAGCTAATTCAGTTTCTCATTTCACTTGTGCAGTCCAACAGAGTCATCGGTGTGAAGAGGAAAATGTGAGTCTGAGCTCATTGTTGTGACAGGAACAAAATTAATGTTGTGTTCATTGTGTGATCAGCAGCCTAATGGTCAGTGGAAAGCAGCATTGATGCATTAACGTGCCTGCCAGAACATAACAACTCACTCGTTTTCAGAAAGAAAAATATTATTTTCTACACTTAGATCCCCACCTGGTTCTTGCGAATGAAACTTTCCAATTTCAAAACGCTTCCTAATTACACAACGTCTATTAAATCGCGAGCCAGCCTATTTTCTGTCGCCATGGGGTCAGCATTCTTTCCACAGAGGTTTGTCACTAGACTCTGACCTCCAGTGATAAATAAATGCTGCACAGTTTGGGTATTTAAGCTCGCCGGGTGTTTTGTTTTGTGCTGTTGGTTATTTCCTTGGCAACATGTTTGCTGGTAGCAGCCAATGAGCTTGCATCTCAGAGCATTTCATGCGCCTGCCTCTGCGTGTGCTACTGCATGCCCACGTGCAGGATTCCCCCTGAGATCTCGCAGTGGTTGAAGGAACAGAGCCGCTGCAGTCAGCGAGGGCTACACACACAGGCAGCTGCTTCTCTCACTGCCCTCATAGTAACGGACCGATGTCAATTGCAAAAGCAATATGGAGAGAAGCTGGGTTAATGAAGTTAGAACGCAGACTTCAATGGTTCAATGGTATTTTATTCTCAAAATGTTGAAACGAGGAAATGCAGATTTTTTTTTTTTTAAATGACGCAAAGTGCAGGAGTAACTGAGCCGCCCAGGCAGCATATCTGGAGAACCTGGAAAGGTGACGCTTTGGGTTTGAAGAAGAGTCCCGACCCGAAACGCCACCAATCTATGTTCTCCAGACATGCAGCCTGACACACAGAGTTATTCCAACTCTTTGCATACTTTATTATCACATGTATCTAAGTACCTAAATCTTTTTTTGTGAGGTTCTGTGACAGTCCTGTAATACATTAGGCACAATCATACTAAGTATAAGAGAGTAAGACACACTGAGTCAGTACACAATAGTCGCCACATTTCAAGCACCACCTTATATCCTTCAAGTCCAAAGTTTCCTTTTTAAATGTTAGAGTCTGAACTTGGCCATAAGGGCCCGCTGTCCTGGCAGAGGCACAGGGTTGGAGTTGCAGGGTTCATTGGGGTTGCAGTGGTGCGATGTGTCGGTCCTCCACCACTGTTCTGCTGCTGCGTGCCGCTGCAGGTCCCGTCCATTCCACGTGCTTGGCTTCTTGGATCAACGCCTGATCTAATTGTATTAAAACAGTACAGCACACAAACAGGCCCTGTCTGTATTAACTATGATACTAATTTAAACTAATCCCATCTGTCTGCACATGGTCTATATCTCCATCCACTGCCTGTTTGTGTGCCTGCCTAAATGTTTCTTAGATGTTGCTATCAAATCTGCTCTACCAACTACCCAACAGATAAATTAAGGTTTTTGGGCTGATTAACTTTCCCTATTTAATCAACTGGGTTTCATCAACCTATGCTACAGCAATGTTGCTATCTTTTCCACGTTCAGTCCCAACCTTTTTTCAGGGGGGGAATGTCAAAAGCCTGGAGGGCATAGTTTTAAGGTGAGGGGGGGGGAAGTTTTAAAGGAGAAGCAGGGGCACATTTTTACACAGAGGGTGATGGGTGCCTGGAACATGCTGCCAGGGGTAGTGTGGAGACAGATATAATAGTTACATTTAAGATGGGCACATGTACATGCAGGGAATGGAGGGACATGGGTCATGTTCGGCACAGACATTGTAGGCTAAAGGGTCTGTTTCTGTGCTGTACTGTTCTATGTTCAAAGCAAAAGCATAGAATGATTTTTGCAATGTTATTATTGCTATGGTTAAGTCAGCAACAATATTATAATTTAGTTTGAGCTGAATGTCACGATTAATGTTTTCCTGCATGTAAGTGGCATGCTTGAATCTCAAATATTCATTTCTGTTTTTCTTTGCTCTCTTCCAGGCCTCTGATGTTAAATGATAGCAGTTCCGCGCATTCCATGCCAAAGTACAGTCGCCCATACTCCTTGGAACCCTTGCAGGAAACGGCAGCACTGACAGTACGTAGTTACAGTCTGGTTTATTGTCACCTATACTGGAGTACAGTCAAAAGCTTTTGTGTTGCGTGCTATCCAGTCAGCGGAAAGACAATACGTGATTACAATCAAACCATTTGAATTGAACTGAATACATTTTATTAGCCAAATATGTATACATACAAAGAATTTGCCTTGGTGCTTTGCTTGCAACTAACAGCACGATACACAGTAGACAGTTAAAAATAAAACATTATAATTTAAACATGTGAAGAATGAAATAAAATACCAGAGCACAAGGAGGCGACAGACTTTTGGCTGTTGAATAGAGCTACTGCTCGTGGAAAAAAACCTGTTTGTATGTCTGACTGTGGTGGCTTTGACAGTCCGGAGTCGCCTTCCAGAGGGAAGTGCTTCAAAGAGTTTGTGGCCAGGGTGAGAGGGGTCAGAGATGATCTTACCCGCTCGCTTCCTGGCCCTTGCAGTGTACAGTTCGTCAATGGGGGGAAGGTTGTAGCTAACAACCTCCTCGGCTGATGCAGCATGTAGATGCAGGATAATGGAATAACATTCAGTGCAAAATAAATTTTAGTGCAATGTAAAGAAAACAAAGTCCGGTCAAGGATAGTCCGAGGGACATCAGAGGTGGATAGTAGTTCAGCACTGCTCTCCGGTTGTGGTAGGATGATTCAGTTGCCTGAAAACAGCTGGGAAGAAACTGTCCCTGAATCTGGAGGTGTGCTTTTTCACACTTCTATACCTTTTGCCCGATGGGTGAGGGGCGAAGAGGGAGTGGCCGGGGTGCGACTCGTCCTCGTAATTTAGCTTCTTAATGGACATATAGTTAATACAGAACTTTTATGCAGTATTGCCCACAGTCAATTCAGGCTCCACACAAGCTGGTGACAAAAATGGATACATGAAAGGACACAAAGTGCTGGAGTAACTTAGCAGGTCAGGCAACATCGCTGGAGAACATGGAGTGATGTTTTGGGTTGTGACCTTTCTTCAAACTCCAGAAATGCTGCCTGACCTGCTGATTACCTCCAGTAATTTGTTTCCTTTTTCGGGCATCTGCAGTTCTTTGGTTCGATGCAGATACAAAAGTGAGTATTACTTGATCTGATCTCAGTAATGATGTGCAGGCAGGTTCAAATTTGGCCATATCAACTATGGATTAATTAAATAAAATATGTGGTTTGAGGACTGGATTAGTAACTGGAACCTGAGGCCAGTTCAGGTAGTGAATGGACTCTGATTTTACAGACGTCCATGTGGATTGTGTCCTTAAGTCAGAAAAGACACATCAATCTCACTCAAACTAGTAAACGTGCCTCTGCGGTATAGTAATAAATGCCAATGAAAGCACATGTGATTGATTTGAAAGCTCAATTACTAAAAGTGGAAAGAGATTGAGAGAGAAAGAGAGAAGAAACTAGTTCTGCCACATGTTGGACTTCTGAATTTCATAATATATAAAATGTTAGTAAATTATCTGACATATGCCACATAAACACACGTAATTCTTGACTCTTAATAATACTGTGGGTGCTTATTTGAATGTACAAGTGTTGTAAATTTGGTGACTGCTTACCAGGTCTGTACTGACCTGTTCTATCCTAAATGTGACACCAAACCCATCGATGTGACTGACATTCAGTGGCTGAATTGAGCCACTCAGACACCCTGAGGACCTTAGGGTGTGGACTGTACAGGGCTTCAACTCTTGCCCACAAATAAGACGAGACTTGCAAAAATGTATGCACGATAATAATGGTACTTTATTTGTCACGTGTACTGAGGAACAGGTAATGAATGAGCTGTTGCATTTTAGTTTCCCCCTCTCTATATGTGTCTTGAATGTTCAACTTGGCCATAAATCTGGATTATAGGATATTGAACGGCAATGATTCGTAGAGCAGGTGCTGATGTTGACAGGAATTTCTTAATGAAAAATAGAAAAGGAATGCACTAGGGAAAGATGATGACTGACTAATAGATTTTTGCATTGAAATGCCTTTTTATTCTCTGTATTAAATATACAAATTGTGTGAACAAGTGTAAGGTGTCACAATGAAAAAACAGGTTAAAATAAAGATAAGAATTGAATCAAATGTGGAGATAGGGAGAAGTGTGAGTGTTTACTATTTGTTGGGTCTAGGATACCCGTTTAATGAAAAATTCATGCAACATCTGCTTTAATTCGGAAAAGCTCGTGTGCAGGAACAAAAGATGTAGTAGTGTTTCATTCAAGGAGACTGGAATGGAAAAGTGCTGGCGGCCTTGGTCAGATCAATCTAGATTGCTGCATCTTCCACAAGACAGCATATAAGCTGTGACCTTCGCTGTTGGGGTCATTACAGATCCAATCTCGGTGTAGATTGGCTCAGCTTTGCCTGACACCATTGCCCCAATGCTTTTCTGAATTTTTCTTGCTTCAGTGCTGCACCTCACTTTGAACTAGCTTCCCACTGGTGTGGAGATAAAAACAAATCTATAAAACAATAGACAAAGACAACAGGTGCAGGAGTAGGCCATTCGGCCCTTCAAGCCAGCACCGCCATTCAATGTGATCTTGGCTGATCATCCACAATCAGTACCCCATCCCTGCCTTCTCCCCATATCCCCTGACTCTGCTATCTTTAAGAGCTCTATCTAACTCTGTTGAAAACATTCAGAGAATTGGCCTCCACTGCCTTCTGAGGCAGAGAATTCCACAGTTTCACAACCCTCTGTGTCTAAAAGTTTTTCCTCATCTCCGTTCTAAATGGCTTACCCATTATTCTTAAACTGTGGCTCCTGGTTCTGGACTCCCTCAACATTGGGAACATGTTTCCTGCCTCTGGCGTGTCCAAACCCTTAATAATCTGATATGTTTCAATATGATAGCCTCTCATCCTTCTAAATTCCAGAGTATACAAGCCCAGTCGCTCCATTCTATCAACATATGACAATCCCGCCATCCCGGGAATTAACCTTGTGAACCTACGCTACACTCCCTCAATAGCAAGAATGTCCTCCCTCAATAGCAGAATGTCCTTCCTCAAACTTGGAGACCAAAACGGCACACAATACTCCAGGTTACTCCATAAAATAACAGGTCATCTGTCACCTCTGTGGTGGAATCTACCTGCTGCAGGTGAGGTTTGTGTTCAGGTGTCTTTTCAAACTGAGCTCTAAATTACAGTTTTTTGTACCTGAAGCAAGCAGGTGAATGGGCTCGCACTCACCTCCACAAAACAAAGGTCGTCTACAGACTTGCCCTTGCTGCGTAACATTAAACAGAGTGGTCTGGGAAGCTTAAGTAAAGGGATGCAGACACGCAAATGGTCACGGTAATGTTCTGCCTGGGATAATTGTCCACAGCCCCTTTGACCTTCTCCCTGCTTTTCATTACAGCAAACTTCTGTGAACTTTCCAGGAAACAGCTGCTTTTCACCCGATAACTCGCTATCGTCTGGTCCAATTATTTCGGACATCACGGACTTGGCGCAGTGCAGCCCTTCACTCTCCCCGCCTCTTCACATGGAAAGGTGAGTGTTTTAACCCCACCACATGTTGGTCTGAATCTTTCTCAACTGCCTTTAACCATTGAGCTTCAATCCAATCAGCGCAAGGTACACAGTCAAGGAAATCGGTTAAATCAGCTTGTCTAGGGGGAAGAACTGCCACTGGGAGAGTGTTTCCCATTCACTGGAGATGTGAACTGATTCATAGTGCATGGTACATAATTCTATCAAATAGCTAATTCCCACAATTTAAATTATTTGGCAAGTTAATTCTGTCTTTTACTAGAAGCGATTTTAATTAAGCCTAATATCACAGCAATTTCAAACTATTATGGCTGCCAACTCCTTAAAAGAACGTTATTATCCCATTACCTTATTCACTTAACACCCCCCCGCCCATCCAAACCCATACTGAACTACGTCTCCTTATCCGGTTCCTTTTTTGAAGATTATCTATCAATCTGCTCCCAACAGGCAGTGAAATCCAGGTTTGCTGCACTTTTTTTCAGAAGCTCGTTCTCATTCTGGCTTCTCCTGTCTCGTGTTCATTTGCCGATCACCTTAAATTGTGGTCCTTTGGCCATTGCACCAGTTTCCCTTTGTTTTTGGTCTAAATGCTTGATCTGTGATCTTTTAGAATCATAAAAGTAAAACCTTGAGTGAATCCCGTAACCATTTCTGCTTTACGAGCAAAACAAAAATCTTTGTACTGTACAAGTGAGTCCTCCACGCCTATTTCTCTGTTTATTAATCCGAGGGTCGCAGCTGGCTTATTGTTCCTCTTCTTGCAGAGCCAAATGTGTGCAAGGAAATGGAAAGGCAGTCAAACTATCAACTTGTCCTTTGTTGCATGGAAGATGTCCTCCTCTCCACTCCTCCTCACCCAGTCATTTTTATTTCTTCCAGAATCAGTCCTCTGCTCAATATTAAAGAAGAGCCTCCAAGTCCAATAGCTCATCCGGAAATTGAGGTGGTCTGTCCTGTTGCCATCGGCACTGAAGAGCCCCTTTCTCCATCAACCTTCATCGATTCCATCCTGGAGGACAACGACGTTAGCACTGCACAACCACAACCTGAGGACCAATGTCTCAGTGTGGCTTGCCTTGACAAGTAAGGATAAAATATATGAAACATTCTCTTGCCCGGCGTGCAGCAGCTTATTGACTCCACAATACTCTCTTCCAAGAGCAGACTGTGTGTTAGCCGCTGCCCTACAGGTCAGGCTCGTGGAATAATGTGCCGAGTTGGTAAGGGTGGTCGTATGAACACAACTACAAATTTCAGGGTGCTCTGTAGTTTGTGATGGGGTGAAAAATAAGCCTGTTTTTATTTCCTCTCTCTTGTCTCTGGCAATCTTCCTGGAAGAGTACATGTTCGGCCTTTGGACCAGGCTGAACCTGGATCATCCATCAGGGAGTAGCTGACACTTCAGAACCATAAATGACCAAGAATAAGCTAGGCCATCTGGGGAGAGAGACATTTCCCCAGCAATGATTGAAAATGAGAAAACCGCTATGAAAGTCAGAGGGAGGTGAGAAATATCCATCTAACCCTCTATGTGACAGTGTATTTTATATGAGAGCCACACTAATGGTTGGTGGTATAAATTCCTTGCTTGTTCAGAAGTTCTGTTGGATTCTTAGTATATTTAAATCAAATAGATATGGACAGACCATAGAATGATACATTGTGGAAACAGGCCCTTCGGCCCAACGCGCACACCGGCCAACATGTCCCTGCTATACTAGTCCCACTTGGTGCCTTCCTGTGTTTGGCCCATATCCCTCCAAACCTGTCCTATCCATGTACCTATCTAACTGTTTCTTACATGTTGGGATATTCCCTGCCTCAACTACCTATTCTGGCAGCTTCTTTACCCCCATTGCCCTTTGTGTGAAGAAATTACCCCTTAGATTCCTATTAAACCATTTCCCCTTCACCTTAAACCTATGTCCTCTTGTCCTCGGTTCACCTACTCCGCACAAGAGTGTGCATCTACCCGATCTATTCCTCTCATGATTTTATACACCTCTATAAGATCACCCCTAATCCTCCTACGTTCCAGAATTCCAGCCTATTCCACCTATCCCTATAGCTCAGACCCTCTAGTCCTGGCAACATCCTCGTAAATCTTCTCTGTACCCTTTCCAGCTTGACGACGTCTTTCCTATAACATGGTGCCCAGAACTGAACACAATACTCTGAAGAATACATAGAATAGAATACATGCTGGAGGTCTGTGTATTAAATGCAAGGCATAAACCATTGAAGATCCTCGCAAACACTCCTCATCAGCATTGTAATTGAAACACACCAGTTTTGTGAAGGAAAGTTTGCATCACAGAGCAGGCATCTATTGGGGCCCATTGTGCTAGTCAAGAAAGGTGCCCAACTTCTCACCTTCCATTACCTGATCCAAAATCCCACCTTCCATTACCTGGTCCAGACATTTGAGGATTATGGCGCTTCACATACTCTTGCAGGCACTTTTTAATTGTGATGAGCATTTCTTCCTTCACCACCCTTTCAAGCAGTGAGTTTAAAACCCAGTCAAGTAGATTTTCTTCAATTCCCCCATTTTCTTTCAACCAACTATTTTAAATCTCTGCTATCCTTGTTTTTGTCCCTCAACTTGGGGAAATAATCCCTCCTGTTTATTCTTCTCCGTCTCTCATACACTTTAGTTATCTTCCTGCCTCTTCCTCTGTTACCAAGCAACAGCCTCAATCTGTCTAATCCTTCCCAGCGACTAAAAACGTCCAGTCCCATGACATCTCCCTTGCACTGTATGGTACCACGCTAAGCATGTTCCAGCCACACCTTGGTAGTTAGGGAAATGAACAGAGTGTGTAGCCTCTCCTCCTTGCTATTGACACAGGCTGGTAATTTATCCACATTAGAAGATGTTAACCCTCAGTACTTCCCCATTTAATATTATCTATTTTGCAGCCAATATTCATATTTGCAATCCTCATCTCCCTTGATATCACTGAATATAGTATGGCAAACCAAAGAATACCTTTTCATTGAAAAAAAAACATTCCTTTGGTCAAAACCACACTGTTCAGTACAGGTGGTCTTTGACCCAAATAGTATCGTCATTTACAGCAATTGATGGTCATGATTCCCCATTGAGGAATAAAGATATTTCTTTATCCTTTATTCCTCAACCAAAGTTGTTGAGCCAATCTCAAAGCCCACATGATTGTTACAGTGCTTTTAGAAATATCATCTCAAGGTACGTGGAAGCAAAACTTGTCTTCCAATTGTCCTTGAGCCAACATTTATCTTGCAATCCACATTTATAAACCTGGTTATCTGATCGTTATCACATTGCTCTTCATCAATGTGCAAAGTTGCTATAAAAAGACACACAGCAGTGGAGTGACTCAGCAGGTCAAGCAGCATCACTGGAGAACAAAGATAGGTGGAAGAGAGAAAGCTGGAAATGAGGTGGGGGCGGGATGGCAGGCAGTGACTAGAGGGGTACCGCAAGGCTCAGTGCTGAGACCCCAGCTATTTACAATATATATTAATGATTTGGACGAGGGAATTGAATGCAACATCTCCACGTTTACGGATGACACGAAGCTGGGGGGCGGTGTTAGCTGTGAGGAGGATGCTAGGAGGCTGCAAGGTGACTTGGATAGGCTGGGTGAGCGGGCAAATGAAATGAAATGAAATGATGAAATGAAATGATTCAATTTATTGTCATTGTCAGTGTACAGTACAGAGACAACGAAATGCATTTTTAGCATCTCCCTTGAAAGGGAGACACAGGGCGTCGCGGTGTGCCCGCGCCTGCCGCCGTAACATTCCATTACAGGCAAAGGTGGGTGAAGTGTCTTGCCCAAGGACACAACGACAGTATGCACTCCAAGCGGGATTTGAACCGGCTACCTTCCGGTCGCCAGCCGAACTCTTAGCCCATTGTGCTATCTGTTGTCCTCATGCATGGCAGATGCAGTATAATGTGGATAAATGTGAGGTTATCCACTTTGGTGGCAAAAACAGGAAAGTAGACTATTATCTGAATGGTGGCCGATTAGGAAAAGGGGAGATGCAACGAGACCTGGGTGTCATGGTACACCAGTCATTGAAAGTAGGCATGCAGGTGCAGCAGACAGTGAAGAAAGCGAATGGTATGTTAACATTCATAGCAACAGGATTTGAGTATAGGAGCAGGGAGGTTCTACTGCAGTTGTACTGGGTCTTGGTGAGACCACACCTGGAGTATTACATACAGTTTTGGTCTCCTAATCTGAGGAAAGACATTCTTGCCATAGAGCGAGTACAGAGAAGGTTCACCAGACTGATTCCTGGGATGTCAGGACTTTCATATGAAGAAAGACTGGATAGACTCGGTTTGTACTCGCTAGAATTTAGAAGATTGAGGGGGGATCTTATAGAAACTTACAACATTCTTAAGGGGTTGGACAGGCTAGATGCAGGAAGATTGTTCCCGATGTTGGGGGAGTCCAGAACAAGGGGTCACAGTTTAAGGATAAAGGGGAAATCTTTTAGGACTGAGATGAGAAAAACATTTTTCACACAGGGAGTGGTGAATCTCTGGAACTCTGCCACAGAATGTAGTTGAGGCCAGTTCATTGGCTATATTTAAGAGGGAGTTAGATGTGGCCCTTGTGGCTAAAGGGATCAGGGGGTATGGAGAGAAGGCAGGTATGGGATACTGAGTTGGATGATCAGCCATGATCATAATGAATGGCGGTGCAGGCTTGAATGGCCGAATGGCCTACTCCTGCACCTATTTTCTATGTTTCTATGGGATAAAGCCTAGCAAGTAATAGATGGGTGCAGGTGGAGGGGGTATTGGCAGATGGTGAACAACAGCCAGAGATGAAAAGACAAAGTGTGTGAGATAAGGAGAACAGCAGGAATTACAGGGGGGAGCACTGAGAGAGGGACTTTCCCAGCTTTCTCAACTGCCACCACAGTAAGTCTGAAGAACGATCCCGACCCAAAACATAATCTATCCAATTTCTCCAGAAATGCTGCTTGACCCTTTCAGTTACTCCAGAACTTTGTCTTTTTTTTTGTAAACCCGTATCTGCATTTCCTTCTGTCAGTAAAGTTGTTATTGTGCTGTCTTTATAATACAAATTATATTTTGGGATCTCTCATTGTCCTTAGTGCTTGGGGCATGCTGAGGCTGTGAAGGCGTAACACTATTGCTGTCTTCCTTGGCTTTGAATGTGCTTCATAATTATAAAAATTCTTGAAGTTCTCCCTCGCAGAGCTTAGCCCAGTTATTCAACCAGTTGTGCAGTGATTAGTGAGGACACATTTGTGCAGTAGCTATAATAACCAGATGAGGGCACATTAGAATTTCATTCCCATTAATGATTTGTATTTAAAGTATTTTGATGTATGGACTAAAAACAGTTTGACTGAATCAATGGTCTACCAGCGTGGGAGAAGCTGGAGAAGTGCTCTTCTGTTCCTTTCTTTCCATCTTATTTTGAAGAGGTCATGCGATTACTTTTCCATCTGTACATGTCTGGGCCCCGAGACGCATTAGACTGCAGATGCTGGGATTTTGAGCTAGAAACCGTGCTGGAGGAACTCAACGGAGGTGGAGGGAAATGGACAGGTGAAGTTTCGGGTCAGTCTGATGAAGGATCCCAACACAAAATGTCATCTGTTACGTCTGAAGAAGGCAACATCCCAACCCGAGATGTTGTCTGTCCATTTCCCTCCACAGATGCTGCCTAACCTGCTGCAGTTCCTCCGGAACTTTTTTTTTTGTTTCTAGAGGGTGCTTGGTGACCAAGTAGATGTTGTGCACATCGGTGGTTATGAAGGTTGACAGTTTCCCTTCACAAGATCTTAGCTCGTGCTCCAAAAGCCGACAGTCTTTCATAAACTGTAGAGGTATTTCTTTCGGTTTGATAGGTTTGAGGTCAGTATAATCGTCAGATCTTCTCGTGGTCATAGATCAGAAGCAATGGAGTTCCTTGGGACCTTGAAGCTAAGTGTCATGACCATCAAACATGCGCGGAAGTGGATGATTGAAAATACATGGTAAATCGAGTGCGAATGGAGAGAAATTAATAGTCAGTGGCCTTCTTTTGGAGCGATCTTGCATGTTTACCAAGGATCAGCTCAAAACCAATGACCTACCTTTCTCATTGATGCTGCCAACATGTTGAATTTTCTGTTCCACTTTCATTCATTCCGTTCTTGGTGTAATAGTGCACATACAAAGAAACATTGTTAACCTCCTACAGGAGGAAGGAAAATGCTTGGCATTTGAGAGCAACCTAAGATCTTTGGGGCTGAGGTGGGGGCAGGAGTGGCCAGGTGGAGTAGTGTGTGCAGTTGCACGTGACTTTGTCCTGTTAATTAGTTACGGAGAGCAGTACATTATTTGCAGGGTGGTGTGTGGTTTTCCCAGGGCATTATGTCGTTGCCACTGCCTCAGGCTGGGCAGTGGGCATTAAAGTCAATCGAGAATAATTTGGTTCACAATACCCTCTCAAGCTATTGAGAGAAGCAAGAGAGGACATTGTTGGGTCCTTGACAGAGATTTCCATATCCCCTCTGGCAACAGCTGAGGTTGCAGAGGTGTGGAGAACAGCCTGTATTGTTCCTCTGTCCATGAAGGGCAGGAGAGACAGACCAGGAAATAATAGGCCGTTGAACCTTCCATCAGCGGCAGGGAAATAAATGGAGACGATTTTTACGGTAGCATCTGCTCCATCTGGAAAAGGATATGTTTATTAGGTGTAATCAACATGGCTTTGTCCATGGAAGGTCATATCTTAGAAAACTGATTGAGTTTTTGAGGAGGTGATGAAGATGATTGATGACCACATTGATTCCAGTATAGTCCCTGGTGGACTCTTCGGGAGTGATGACCACTAGGTGCAAGGTACCATAGGGCATTGGATATTGTACACATGGATTTTGGTAAAACCTTTGACAAGGTGCCTCGTTGTAGGCTGAACCAGAATATTACGGCACATGGGATCCTGAAAAAGATTGATGTGCAGTGCGATCCTGGGGTGCAAATCCGCAACTCCCAAAAAGTGGCAACACAAGGAAATGAGAGTGGTAATAAAAAGCCCTACGGCACACTTGTCTTTATCGGTTGGGGCACTGAGTATCAAAGTTGGGAAGTCATGTTGCAGCTTTGTAAAACTTTGCTTAGGCCACATTTGGAATATTGTGTGCAGTTCTTGTTGCCCCATTACAGGAAGGATGTGGAGGATTTGAAGAGGTTGCAAAGCAATTCACAAACATACAGCCTGGATTAGAGAGTACAAGGGAGAAGTTGGACAAACTTGGATCGTTTCCTCTGAAGCATTGAAGGCTCAGGAAGAGAAATGTATTAACTTATACGATACGATACAGTAGAACTTTATTTATCCCATGAGGGAAATTGGTCTGCCAAGAGTCACAAAACACAACAAGATACATGAAACATGAAATTAAAGTGACGAGTGGAAAGGATTGGGGATGTCCAAAGATTGGGGAGGGGGGGTGGGGGAGAGGAGTCAGTCTACCCAACAACACAAGGGGGAGGAGTTGAACAGTTTGATAGCCAGCACCGCCATTCTCTGTGATCATGGCAGAACATCCACAATCAGTACCCCGTTCCTGCCATCTCCCCATATCCACTGACTCCGCTATCTTTAAGAGCTCTATCTCTCTCTTGAAAGCATCCAGATTTGGCCTCCACTGCCTTCTGAGGCAGAGAATTCCACAGATTCACAACACTGTGGAAAAAGTGTTTCCTCATCTCCGTTCTAAATGGCTTACCCCTTATTCTTAAACTGTGGCCCTTGCTTCTGGACTCCCCCAACATTGGGAACATATTTCCTGCTTCTGGTGTGTCCAATCCCTTAATAATCGTATATGTTTCAATAAGATCCCCCTCATCCTTCTAAATTCCAGAGTATACAAACCCAGCCACTCCATTCTATCAACATATGACAGTCCCGCCATCCTGGGAATTAACCCCGTGAACTTACGCTGCACTCCCTCAATAGCAAAAATGTCCTTCCTTAAATTTGGAGACCAAAACTGCACACAGTTCTCCAGGTGTGGTCTCACTAGGGCCCTGTACAACTGCAGAAGGACCTTTTTGCTCCTATACTCAACTCCTCTTGTTATGAAGGCCAACATGCCATTTGCTTTCTTCACTGCCTGCTGTACCTGCATGCTTACTTTCAGTGACTAATGAACAAGGACCCCCAAATCTTGTACTTCCCCTTTTCCCAACATGACACCATTCAGATAATACTCTGCCTACCTGTTTTTGCCACCAAAGTGGATAACCTCACATTCACCCACATTAAACTGCATCTGCCATGCATCTGCCCACTCACCCTGCATCCTCATAGCATCCTCTTCACAGTTCACACTGCGACCCAGCTTTGTGTCATCTGCAAATTTGCTGATGTTACTTTTAACCCCTTCATCTAAATCATAATGTATATTATAAATAGCTGTGGTCCCAGCACCGAGCCTTGCAGTACCCCACTAGTCACTGCCTGCCATTCAGAAAGGGACCCGTTAATCCCTACTCTTTGTTTCCTGTCTGCCAACCAATTTTCTATCCATGTCAGTACCCTACCCCCAATACCATGTGCCCTAATTCTGCCCACTAATCTCCTATGTGGGACCTTATCAAATGCTTTCTGAAAGTCGAGGTACACTACATCCACTGGCTCTCCAATGTCCATTATCCAAGTTACATCCTCAAAAAATTCCAGAAGATTAGTCAAGCATGATTTCCCCTTCGTAAATCCATGCTGACTCTGACCGATCCTGTTACTGCTAACCAAATGTGCCGTTATTTCATCTTTTATAATTGACTCCAGCATCTTCCCCACCACTGATGCCAGGCTAACTGATGTATAATTCCCTGGTTTCTCTCTCCTGCCTTTCTTAAAAAGTGGGAAAACATTAGCTACCCTCCAATCCACAGGAACTGATCCTGAATCTATAGAACATTGGAAAATTATCACAATGTGTCCACGATTTCTAGAGCCACTTCCTTAAGTACCCTGTGATGCAGACCATCAGGCCCTGGGCATTTATCAGCCTTCAGTCCCATCAGTCTACCCAACACCATTTCCTGCCTAATGTGGATTTCCTTTAGTTCCTCCATCACCCTAGATCCTCTGGCCACTAGTACATCAGGGAGATTGTTTGTGTCTTCCTTAGTGAAGACGGATACAAAGTACCTGTTCAACTCATCTGCCATGTACTTGTTCTCCATAATAAATTCACCTGTTTCAGTCTTCAAGGGTCCAACTTTGGTCCTAACATATTTTTTTCCTCTTCACATACCTAAAGAAGCTTTTACTATCCTCCTTTATATTCTTGGCTAGCTTACCTTTGTACCTCATCTTTTCTCCCCGTATTGTCTTTTTAGTTATCTTCTGTTGCTCTTTAAAAGTTACCCAATCCTCCGGCTTCCCGCTCATCTTTGCTACGTTGTACTACTTCTCTTTAATTTTTATACTGTCCTTGACGTCCCTTGTCAGCCACGGTCGCCCCTTACTCCCCTTGGAATCTTTCTTCCTCTTTGGAATGAACTGATCCTGCACCTTCCGAATTATTCCCAGAAATACCTGCCATTGTTGTTCCACTGTCATCCCTGCTAGGGTATCTTTCCAGTCAACTTTGGCCAGCTCCTCCCTCATGGCTCCATTATCCCCTTTGTTCAATTATAATACTGCCACCTCCGATTTTCCCTTCTCCCTCTCAAATTGTAGATTAAAACTTATATTAATGTCACTACCTCCTAAATGGCTCATTTACCTTGTGTTCCCTTATCAAATCAGGTTCATTATACAACACTAAATCCAGAATTGCCTTCTCCCTGGCAGGCTCCAGTACAAGCTGCTCTAAGAATCCATCACAGAGGCACTCGGCAAACTCCCTTTCATTCCTCACCAACAGCTACCCCACCCCCTCAGCCCACCTGTCTGTCTTTTTGATAAGACGTATACCCCTGAATATTTAGTTCCCATCCCTGGCCCTCTTGCAGCCATGTCTCTGTAATTGCATAGAAACATAGAAATTAGGTGCAGGTGTAGGCCATTCGGCCCTTCGAGCCTGCACCGCCATTCAATATGATCATGGCTGATCATCCAACTCAGTATCCCGTACCTGCCTTCTCTCCATACCCCCTGATCCCCTTAGCCACAAGGGCCACATCTAACTCCCTCTTAAATATAGCCAATGAACTGGCCTCAACTACCCTCTGTGGCAGAGAGTTCCAGAGATTCACCACTCTCTGTGTGAAAAAAGTTCTTCTCATCTCGGTTTTAAAGGATTTCCCCCTTATCCTTAAGCTGTGACCCCTTGTCCTGGACTTCCCTAACATCGGGAACAACATCCCGCAACATAATTCCCACAACATCATAATTGCTAATTTCTAACTGAGCCTCAAGCTCATCCAATTTATTTCTTATACTTCGCTCATTCATATACAACACTTTAACTTTGGCATTCGCCTCCCCCATCACACCGTTCACAATTGGCCCTGACCTTACTCTCTTATCCCTTCTCGAACTTTCCTTCCTATTAATTTGAGAGTCTTTTGTAACTTTTCCTGTACTTACTTCCCCTTTCACTCCATCCTTATACTCCAATTTGTCAACCACTCCCCCCCCGCTATTTAGTTTAAACCCACACGTGTAGCACTAGCAAATCTGCCTGCCAGAACGTTGGTCCCCCTCCAGTTAAGGTGGTAACCCATCGCTTTTGTACAGGTCACCCCAACCCAGAAGAGATCCCAGTGGTCTATAAATCTAAATCCTTGCTCCCTGCACCAGTCCCCCAGCCACAGATCCCCTATCTCCCTGTTCCTGTCCTCACTAGCACGAGGTACTAGAAGCAATCCAGAGATAACCACCCTAGAAGTCCTACATTTCAGTCTTCTTCCTAACTCTCCAAACTCGCGTTGCAGAACCTCCTTCCTCTTCTTCCCAACGTCGTGTTGTGCCCACGTGCACAACTACTTCCGGCTGTTCACCTTCTCTCTCTCGAGGATGTTCTGAAGTCAGTTTGTGACATCTTGAACCCGGGCACCAGGGAGGCAACAGACCATCCTCGAGTCGCGCCTGCCGCCACAGAACCTTGGACAATGGAGTCACCCACCCCTATAGCTGTGCCCGACGTCGGTCTCGCCAGTCGAGTCTCATCGCTAGGATTGGAGTCCGCCGCTTGGACTGAAAGTGTCATCTGCCCCGACATCTCCCAAAAGGGTGTACTTGTTTTCATTTGGCACAGCCACGGGAGTCTCCTGCACTCCACGGTTACTCCTCTTTCGCCCAGTCACCCACCTTCGCTCTTCCTGTATCCTTGGCGTGACAACCTCACTGTAGGTCTTGTTCAGGAAACTCGTTTTCCCAGATGGCCCTGAGGTCATCCAGCTGCTTCTCCAGTTCCCCAATATGTTAATTCAGGAGCTGCACCTGGACACAATTTCTGCAGGTGTAGTCTCCAGAAGCTCCAGCTGTATCCCTGACTTCCCACATCCTGCAGCAAACGCACTGCACCAACATGCCTGCCATTTCTTCAGTGGACAAAAATCACATTTTTCGACCAAGTGTGGCCTCCTCGCCAACGACTCGCACTTTACTCCCAAGGCACTTCCCTCGACAAGGCAGGCCACTCCCCTAGAGCAAACCTTGCTTATATTGGCTGATTAATTGCCTAATTCACCATTTTACCAATTTGTGAATTAAATTCCTCAGCCAATCCCCGCCCCCCTTCATCTGCCGCTCCGCTGCTGACTAGGACCGGATCTTGGCACTCTTTTTAAACTCTTTCCCTGTCACTCACCTTCTTTCTCATGGACTTTCACGCCAACAGCGACTTTAAGATGAGGGGGGGATGTTTAAAAGAGATGTGTGGAGCAAATCTTTTCCCCAGAGAGTGTTGGTACTTGGAATAGGCTGCCAGTAGAAGTGGTGGAAGCAGATACAATACATTTAAAATGGCATTTAGACAGACAAATGAACAGTCAAAGATCAGGAGGATACACGGGCCAAGTGAATGCAGGCAGGTGTGCAATTTAAATTGGCATAATCGGTCGGCACAGACCTGGTGAGCCAAAGTGCCTGTTCCTGTCCTGTAATTTTCTATGTAGGTAACAAACCCTAGAATGTGAACATAAGAGGTAAGACTGAAAGCAGATGTGCATACTCGACCCATCTCTGCTGTCTGCTCAGGTCTCCACCATTACAGAAGTCACCAATTCAGTAGTAGAGGGAACGGACGTGGCAATAATAGAGTGGTGCAGCGGTAGAGTTACTGCCTCGTAGTGCCGGAGACCCGGGTTCAATACTGACTATGGGTGCTCCCTGTGACTGCGTGCATTTTCTCCTGGTGCGCCGGTTTCATCCCGCGTTCAAAGACGTGCGGGTTTGTAGGTTAATTGGCTGTGGTAAAATGGGAATTGTCCCTAGTGTGTAGAGTAGTGCTAGTGTACGGGGTGATCACTGGTCGGCTCGGGCTCAGTGGGCTAAACAACCTGTTTCTATGCTGTATCTCTAAACTAAAATACTGAAAGTAAACAACTTGGCTGTGATACTGTAGACTGGTGCTGCAGAACATGTCATGACTCCAGCCAAGCTATCTGGAACAGCTGCAGTACTTACATGTACCCACCAACATGGAAAGTTGGCCTGTTGCATCCTGCCCTCTAAAAAGCCAGGATGAAACCACTAAGGACGCTGCATGATGGCAGCCTCTGCCTACAGTTTGTCTGTTTTTCCCATCTTTAAAAAAAAAAAAATTGTCTGTTGAAAAAGTATGGTTTGGAGGTTTCTTTAGTATTTTTATGTGGGGGAGGTGGGCAGGGTAAGGGGGGAAACCGTTTCCCAGTCACTTCCTGGCGAGGCTGTGACTATTCTCCGAGTCGCGTCCTCGCCCCCTGCCTCGGAGCCTACCGCCTGGATTGGTGCGGGCTTTCCTGCCGGAGACCGGACCAGAGCTTCAGCGGCGGCGCAGCACTGGATTCATCGCGGAGCGGGGCGATGCCTTACCTGGGATCGCCGTTTGAAGCCCCGGAGTGTTGGGCCTGCTGCTTCAACATCGTGGAGCTGTGGTATGTGGAGCTCCCAGCCGCGGGCAGCGCTGACTTCAACATCGCGGAGTCGGGATCCCTTTGCCGAGGGCCGTCAGCGTGAATCTCCGCCCAGCTCGGCCTGTGGACTTCGGGAGCTGCGGTCTCCGGTAAGAAGTGGCCGATTCGGAAGTCCAAGCCCCTGAGAATGTTCTTCCATTCCGACGTCAGAGTTCCATCATCCCGGCGAGAGGGCCTGAACATCGGACCTCCCGTAGCGGCGACTGCAGAGGGCTCGGGAGGCCCCGTCCACAGGTGACCAAAGAGGAAGATGACTGAACTTTGGTGCCTTCCCTCACAGTGGGAAATGTTGATTCTATTGTGTGAGGATGTTTATGTTAAATTCTATCGTGTTCTTCTTTTTATTCGTATGGTAACCCAAATTTCACTGTACCAATTGGTGCATGTGACAATAAATGTCTCTTGAATCTTGAATCAGGATCACTTACCAGCCCCCTCCCTCCAAACCCATCCAGCCAAATAGTGAAAGATATTGTTGATAGTACCATCAGGTGGCACTCCACTGCTCAGAGACTCAATGTGAGATCCATACAAAATCCAAACAGACACAAATGCTGAATTCCAAAGGCAACGGTACAGGACATTTAGGAACCCTCGTAATATTAAGCTCAATGGAATTCGTATCACAATCAAAGGAAGGCTGTCGTGTGTGAAACTGGGTGGCAGTGGGGAGGGGAGGTGGAATCTGAAGTACACGGGGAGTGCAGCTTACCTGAAATGGGGAATTTCAATGTTCATACCATTGAATAGTGGATTACACAAGCAGATTTTTCTACAGATATTGTGGTTGTGCTCTTTATTCTTTGTGTATAATGGTTCAAGACCGTTATTTCCAATCTTGGCCATGACAAGAAGAGGCAGAGAAATGGGATCAAAGAACAAAAGTGGGCCATTCAGTCCCTCACACCAGATCTGCCAACTCGGAACATAGCTCCATTTACCCACATTGTCAGATTTCAATATCCAACATAAATCACGGTTTTAAAACCTCTACTTGGCCTCTAGCATCAAAAGCTTCCCGCAGTCATTAAGACCATTTAGCCCGTGCTCCATTCCAATCCAGTGTTTTCCTCTTCAGAGCCCACCTGTACTCATTCACTGATGAATATTGGCAATCATTATCCATTGTCCTGAAAGTTGGTACCTCTTTTAATTGCTCAGACCCATTTAGTACAAATGAGTGACTGCTAAATGTTGAATCTGCTGCCCCTGAGGTCCAAACGCCCTGCTGTGTGTGGTCTTGCAGTATTTTCAAGACTGCAACAAATCAGGAAGGTTTCTTATCAACTTAAAAAGCAACCAAGGATGGTGTTAAAGGCAGACATTCTGGTGATGTTTACATGGTGGCAATTAGTTGTTTTTTTTTAAATAGGCTTCAAGGTCCAGAGGTATGCACCTCGGTAGACTGTGGTTAAAAAAAAAAGCACAAACTCATGGAGACACAAGAAACTGCAGATGCAGCAATCTTGTGCAAAACACAAAGTGGTGGACAAATTCACGGGTTAGGCAGCCTTTAAGGAGTCCTAAAGTCATACAGCACAGAAACAGGCCCTTTGGCCCAACCTGCCCATGTCCATTCTGACTAAGGTACACAAAAATGCTGGAGAAACTCAGCGGGTGCAGCAGCATCTATGGAGCGAAAGAAATAGGCAGGGTTTCGGCCCGAAACGTTGCCTATTTCCTTCGCTCCATAGATGCTGCTGCACCCGCTGAGTTTCTCCAGCATTTTTGTGTACCTTCGATTTTCCAGCATCTGCAGTTCCTTCTTAAACTCCATGCTGACTAAGATGCCCCATCTAAATTAGTCCCATTTACCCGGGTTTGGCCTATATCCCTCTAAACCTTTCCTATCCATTGGGAGGGAATGGACAAAGGGCATTTTGAGACGGGACCCTTCTTCAAGCTGCAGACACACTCACTCTAACAATAACATATACTGTATACTCACCTCACATCTGTTGTACTTTGCTGTGAAATATTATGTTTGAACATGGTGTGGAGGATGTTGATGTGATTTGGGAAATGGTGGCTGTTACTTCTGTAGTATAGTGCCTAGCATGATCTTGTGTTTCTATCTTTCAGTTTGATTCAAGCCCAGCAGATGCCAGAAGTCAATTGTGTTATCTCCAGTCTTTCTTCCTCTACTCATCCCAGAGCACTGATAGGGTTAGCATTTCTATTATCCTGCTGTCTCACAGATAAGCACAACGTGTCTCAGTAGAAAATCTCTGGCTTGGGGGCAATGGGTACTGGAAAGGAAGGGCGACAATGTGTTCACTGCATCTATTTGAGCTTTTTGCTGGCAGGGATGACAAGAGAAACAACACTAAAGCCACTAAACTCCATCAATACATTGTGCCAACGTTCCACCAGTGCTTCATTCCCATGGCAATAAAATTTGAATCATACCACTGAGTATCAATAGACTTTTAGAAATTCCGCAAATCTACAATTAGGCTTCAGTGATTCCTTTGAAGGTGATACAAAATATTCTGCAACTTCTAATAGACACGGTGATGTATTATCAAGAGAAAAAAGCAGATTTCCTGTGTTGTGGATTTTCTTTGATGTTTTGATAGTTTACAATATCTTGTATTAGTTGCGTGTGCTTAATACGTTCTGATCACTCTCCTCGTGTTGTGCACTCTAGTGTGACTAGGAATATTTTCTGTCATGGTTGCTCTTGCTTTAGGTTTGGTGAGCTTTACACTCCTGCACAGACGATTCTGTACGATGTCCAGGGTGACATCCGTTTTTAATGTTAGTTCAGCGCTTCCTTCCTTTGACTGTTTCCAGGGGCGACGTAGACCCTGACCAACCTTCCCCCCCCTCATATAAAGTGCTTTGTTACTATTCACTGTAAGTTTATTTTTCATTACTTGAATGAAGTGAAATCGGTGCAATTCAGCCCTCACCTGTAGCTGAGAAATTATATTTGCTTCCTCTGAGGTTTGGCCTTAATAAGGGGCATTGATAAGGCGAAGGCTCACAATCTTTGTCCCAGTGTAGAGGATTCTAAAACTAGGGCAGAGGCTTCAAGTGAAAGGGGAGGGATTTAGGAAGGATCTCAGGGGCAACTTGCTCACTCACAGGCAGTCCGTATCTGGAATGAGCTGCCAAAAGAAGCTATAGAAGCGGATACCATTACGACTTTTGAAAGACATTTGGGCGGGTATATCAATAGGAATGGTTTATGGGGATTGGGCCAAATGCAGGCAAACGGGACTAGCCCAATAAGGTCAGCATGGACAAAGTGGGCCGAAGTATCTGTTTATGTGTTGTACAGCTCAATGATTCTATCTCTCTCAGCCTCCGTCAATGCCAAACTTGAGGTGGCAGTAACTCGGCAAAGGAAGGGCATTGAGGCCAAGATCCTCCGTCTCCACAGTTCTCTATTAACTGCACAGCTTTCTACCTCACTAACATGACCTAAACCTTTTTTTTAAATGAGCTTGTGTTTCTGTTTGCTGCCTGCTATGCACGCATTTCTTTCTGTTCTGCCTGAGTGAGTGCGTGCGTGTGCGTGTGTGTGTGTGTGTGTGCTGCTCTGTGTCTGTTTGTGAGCATTCTTTTCCCAGTGGTGGTCCTGAGATAGATGGTGATTTCAGTTTAAATGCTGGCAATGACATGGGCCAGCTCCAAACACTGAGCTGAGAAGGGAAACTATTTATGACTTGTTGGTGCCAAAGTGTCCGGTGACTTCAGTGACATTTAAGGGCCTGTACCACTAACGCGACTTTTCAGCGACTGTCTTCGACCTTCAAGCTCGAGGGCACTCACCTGAAAAACCCCGAGCTGGATCGACCGTCAGTGATGAAACCGCGAGCTGGATCGACCATCAAAAAACACACACACGCGCGCACACACACACACACACACACTACAAAGGTGGGAGCCAGGGTAAGCGGGGGAGCGCTGTCTGAAATTCACACCCGCGATGAACAGGAAGGTAAAAGACGGCAGTGTACGGTAGGTCCTTTAGAGAGCGCGGAGGGGTGGGAGAAGGAGTGGAGACACTTTTAAGAAGCCGGGCAACTTGTAATAAAGTTTAGCGGGCATTTTACCTACCGGTTGGTTCTGAAATCTCCAATGAGCCAATTAAAATGCCCGGACAGCAAAGGAGATTACCTACGGCTACCCTCGACTGCCTATAACTACATAGCGACCCCACTCCACTGCACTACGAGTTCAAAAGAACCATGCCGACCAATTTTTCCTCGACCAAACTGAGGCCGCGAGTATGTGGGAACTTCTCTCGAGCATGAAGGAGAGTTCCAGTGACCTCCTAGGACCACGTGTTGACCATTTGAGTCGAAAGCAAACTCCTCTCAACTCGCAAATGAGGTTGCCGCAGTGGGACAGGCCCTTTAGGCCGAAACAGTCCCACGTTACCAGCGCATGGATTCATTCGTATTTGACGTGGACTCTTGTATTTAACAACAAGCATTCTATGATTTGTTGATACAAGGAACTGCAGATGCCAGTTTACAATAAAAGGCACAAAGTGCTGGAGTAACTCAGCGGGTCAGGCAGCATCAATGGAGAACATGGATAGGTGACGTTTTGGATCGGGGCCCTTCTTCAGAATCCTCTTCAGTCTGAAGATGGGCCCCAGCCAGAATCCTTGGTGTCAACGATCCATGCTTTCCAGAGATGCTGCCCGACCAAGCACTGTTACTTCAGCCCTTTGTGTATTTTTCTGCGATATTGTTGTTACTTGATCACGAGACATACACCTGCAAATCTCCCTTCACAAAGGCAGGAGCATTATAGTCTCTTTTAGTGTAGAAGGATGAATTTCAAGAGAATTAAAACTTTCAGCAGGATGCTGTCTCGAAAATTATAAAATGTGTTCTGGCAGCATTTATGTACAAAATCTGCTTTGGTTGAACTGGTCTCTTTTGGTGCTGTACAGCCCTGCTCCACGAGAAGCAGGCTCAGCAGAAATCGCAGGGGCAAGAGTAAGCCGTGCAATGCACCAAGTCTGCTCTGCCATTCACTGAGACTGGCTGGTTGTGTCTCCCATCCACATTTGCTCATGGCTCCCTGGTGTCTTTTATCTTGAAGCTACGACCCCCAAATCTTCGAATGTAAAAGGAAACAAAGTGCTGGAGTAACTCAACGGGTCAGGCAGCATCTGTGGAGAACATGGATAAGTGATGTTTTGGGTGGGGACCCTTCGTCAGAATGTGGAGTTGTCTGCTGCCAAGAGTTCTCTGCCAAAGGTGGTTCATTGTCCAAAGTGAAACAGACTTCTGCCTGGATAAGGAAGAAAGAGTCCGAGGGTGGAAGGATATTTGGAGCCTGGGATAGTTTCAGTGTGGCCATTACCGATCCCAGAGCCATTGTCCCGCTGCACAATGGTGTAATTAGGTGGATGGGGCTGCTGCTTTATATTTCAACCCACATCTTGGTTTATTTTTTGCTTCTTGGAATCCTTCTGAGGAGAGTGATGCAATAAACATAGTGAATATTGACATTGTTGACTTTTAAATGAAA
The DNA here is from genome assembly GCF_028641065.1 of Leucoraja erinaceus. NCBI lineage: Eukaryota > Metazoa > Chordata > Chondrichthyes > Rajiformes > Rajidae > Leucoraja > Leucoraja erinaceus. Next base: position 131,579,474 of record NC_073378.1, on the reverse strand, counting down.
GAGTTGTGTTTTGTTTCTTTACATGTGTAGAAATGATCTCTACAATCACTTGGATCGAATTGATTCCAGCCTGGATAACCTACAGAACCTGCTGTCGGGGCAATCTTTCAGCATGGAATCCAGCACACTTTTAGATGTAAGTTTGTGTTTTTGTGGTCTCCAGGTAGAGCTTTGTGTGTGGTGGGGGGGGGGGGGGGGGGGGGGGGGGGGAATTGGGTAGCATTCCCTGTCTGGGCCCCTTACATAGACCACCGCTGGAAGCATTTCCTTCCACAAACCACTGCCATCCAGCACCACCACCTCCATCTCCAGCTGGGACTCAGTTGCCACACTAATGCCCCTGTCCCACTTAGGAAACCTCTGGAGACTTTGCGCCCCACCCAAGGTTGCCGTGCGGTTCCCTGAGGTTTTTGTCAGTCTCCCTAATGGTCGAAAGTGGTTTCCGCTTCTTCTATGTTCCAGCGATTATTTCAAAAAATTCAAAATCGGCCGCGACTAAAAAATAGGTTGCCGTTTTAAAAATCGGTCATTTTTTAGTCGAAGCCGGTTGCGATGCTAGTTGAAGGTGGTTGCCAGAGGTTGAAGGTCTTACCTTCCACTACCTGCAACCACTTTCGACCATTAGGGAGACTGACAAAAACCTCCGGGAACCGCACGGAAACCTTGTGTGAGGTGCAAAGTCTCCAGAGGTTTCCGTTCAGGTTTCCTAAGTGGGACAGGGGCATAAGTTGTCAATCCAGAGACGACAGCCCACAATCCAGATCGATGCAGGCAGAAATTGGTGCCAGCTTTTCTACAGGATACATGCACCTTTTGGGAAATGCTTTAGCAGCATCCTAAGACCGTATAATATCCCCAATAATTGCCAAGTCTTCCTATTCTGGGTAGCACGGCTCAGTAAACTGTTTAGCTGCTGCAATATGGAGTCCATAATTCAAACCACTTCCTGTAATGCAGCCAGACTGCTTCCATTGACTAGCTGCTCTCCCCGAGGTTTTTTGAATGAGGTTTTACTGAATCTGTTGTTCTCCGACCCCATCCGTTTACCTCTGTTACAGTGGCTTCGACCATCCATTTCACAAAATCAAGTGTTTGAAACAAGTGACAAACTTTCAGGCATCTATTAAAATGCAGTATTATAGTGGGATTGATGCGTACAGCACAGAGACTTTCCTATCCAAGTACTTTTTAAACATTGTAATTGTGTCTGCCTCCGCCACCTCCTCTGGCAGCACGTTCCTGATATTCAACACTCTCCGTGTCAAAAACAAACCCCTCAGATCTCTTTTAAATTTCTCCACTCTCACCTTAACCTAAAGAGGGACATCCATTTTTAATGTTGCTTCAGCACTTCATATCTGACTGTTTCCTGCCCTGGGGGGAAAGACTCCACCTTCCTATATCTCCCCCTCCTAATTCAATAATTCCAAGTTCTTATTCCTCTCAAGGCAAGGAGAGTGATGCCCGAATACATGGTATAGAATAAAAATATTTTCAGCCTCTTATGTACCAGTGAGAAATAAATATAACCTCCAATCTCTTTTTACACCTACAGGCACCATCCCATTAATTTCTTCTGCACTCTCACCATTGGTACCACAACCTTCCTGTAATCTGGTGTCGAGAAATATATATATTACTCAAAATGCAGTCTAACTAACGTTTTGTACAACTGCAACATGATATCCTAACTCTTGCACTCATTGCCTCAAACTGTGAAGGCAAGCGTGCCAATGCCTTCTTCACTACCCCATCCATCTGTGTTGGAGCTTTCAGGAAACTATGAACTTGCAGCCAAATGTTTCCCTGTACATCGTGCTCCCAAGATTCTTGCCATTGACACTAAATATCCTCCCAGACATTGACTGCCCAAAGTGCATCACCTTATGGTTAAATGCCATCTGCCACTACTCCACCAAGCTTTCCAGCTGATCTATGCCCCGCTGTATCCTTAGACAATCTTCTTTTCTCTCTACGATTCCAATCATTTATGTTTAAGAAGGAACTGCAGATGCTGGAAAATTGAAAGTGGACAAAAGTGCTGGAGAAACTCAGCGGGTGAGGCAGCATCTATGTGAGGCTCTTCTTCCCCCCTCCCCCCCCCCACCCTCACATCAGTCTGAAGAAGGGTCTCGACCTGAAACGTTGCCTATTTCCTTCGCTCCATAGATGCTGCCTCATCCAATAATTTTTATGTCATTTGCAAGCTTACTGCTCATGCCCCCGACATTCCCATCTCAATTACTCCTATGTGACACATGATTGACATGGATTTCCACTCAGGAACACCTTCTGCCTCTATCTCCCAGCCAATTTGAATCCAGTTCACGAAACATGCTTCGAATGCCTAAGAAGGAACTGCAGATGCTGGAAAATCGAAGGTAGACAAAACCTTCTGCTTCAAATGCCTTGTGCTGTCACCTTCTGAGCCAGTCTACTGTGCAGGACCTAGTTACAAGCCTGACTAAAGACCTTATTGACAACATCTATCCCCTTGTCTACATCAATTTCCTTGGAAAATGTAGTCAGAATTGTGAGACCTCATCACCCTGCACAAAACCACGGCGACTCCTCCTAATCAGTCTCTACTCTTCCTCCAAATAGGCATGAATCCTGCCCCTCAGTACCTTCTCAGCACCTTACCTACTACTGATGTAAGTCTCGCCAGCCTATAGTGTCCGGGCATGTCCCTACTGGACTTCTTGAACAAGGGGGCAACAGTAGTATTCTCGTGCTTCTACTTAACTGTGCTTTTAAACACCTAATATCCAATGATAAGAATCTTTTCAATATGTCACAGTTCTCAGTTCAGGATGCAAGATGATCAGAACCTTGGGAATCCTTGTTTTGCTCTTCATGATAGTTTGCACAGTTCCATGTCGCAAGGCGAAGTCACAGTTCAAATGCAACTCAAAGATAAACAGAATTTCACTGATCTGATCCCCTGTTGATTATTTAGCTTAACAAACTGATTCTTTAACAAATGTTAGACTGAAGGTGCCACTGTAACTCATTACATAGTTAATTAATGATTTCTCTCATTGTTGCTATTGGGACCACTGATTGTAAAGGTATATTTTCTCGTTCATTAACTACAGATTCTCAACTATTCCAATAAATATTGTGTCAATTGCAAGCTTACGACTCAAGGCCACTGCATTCTGTGGTTAATGAACCACAGCTTTCCCTACCCCACAAGCACCGTCACCAGTCCTCCCACAAGAAGGACTGAAGTCGTTCATCCTTCATGAGTGTGTTTAGTGATGGACAAAAAAATGCTGCTAATGCCGGCAATCTCCACATTCTATGCCTTTTTTTAAAAAAGCAAGTCAAATTAGGAATTAAGTCGTTAGTTTTGATTGACTTGATAGCACTATATAAAACCCTTATGTAATGTATGGCTGCAGAAACGGCATTTCGTTTGGACCTCAAGGGGTCCAAATGACAATTAAATGTATCTTGTATCTTATCTTGTATCTTGTTATGTATTGGTCTCCTCCTGTCTGCAGCTGTTCAGCCCGTCACTGTCTGCTGTCGATCTGAATTTGCCAGATGTGGAAGGTAACCTTGCTGCAGTAAGTAACCAGCAGTTGGGTTCACGCTTTGTGTTGAAATAAAGCGGGAGAGTAGGCTGCACTGTAGTGTGGGCTGGCGGGTTCCAACCTTCATTAGAACCAAGTGTTGCCCTCACTGCTTAAAGCCCTGTCCCACGGTATGAGTTCATTCCAAGAGCTCTCCGGAGTTTAAAAAAAATCAAACTCGTGGTAAGCAGGGAGAATGAACGTAGCGGGTACGTCGGAGCTCGGGGACGTCTCTTACCGGCTTGTAACGGGAACGGCAGATACTTGCTAGCGGCAGTTAAGCACGGGAAGACTCGTGAAGATTTTTCAACATGTTGAAAAATGTCCACGAGAGCCCCGAGTACCGACGAGTGGCCATTACCGTAAATCTCCGAGTTCGAATCAGGACAAACTCGGGAGAGCTCTTGGAATGAATTTGTATCGTGGGACAGGGCTTTTAATATTTGCCTCTGTGTGTGCTTGTCTGTTTAATTATTTACATTGAATGAATGTGGGTTCCACTGTCAGTTTAAGTGAAGCAAGGAAACAGGACATGAAAATACTACTTAAGAACAAAAGTGGGCCACTCAATATCTCAGGTTTGCTCCGCTCTTGAAATAAAATCTGACGTAACCTCAATTCCATCTACCCTCAGTATATCTTCAACCCTTGCTTACCAAGAAACTCCATTTTTGCCTTAAACAGTGTTCCAGAGTCTCACAAGCCCCCGAGAGAGAGGTTTCCTACCATATTTTTGCGATCGTAGTTCTTGATTCTCCAACAAGAGGACACGTCCTTTCCACATCCAGCCGCAGATGCCACAGGATCTTGCGTACTTCAGTTAGGCTCCTCGCACTCTTCCAAACCCCAGCCGACACAGGCCTCACCACCACGTACATGTTCAACTGCAGTGGTCCAGTAAACCTACTCCGAACTGGAGGCCAGTACTCCAGCAGTGGTCTCAGGAATGCCCCCATACAACTGAAACATTAACTCCCTATCTTTGAGTTCCCATCCCCCAGCAATAAACAATCATTCTTCCATAGCTTTCCCCAAATAAATGTTATACCAACATACTGGTCTTTTGCAAATAATAGTCTGGGACATCCAGATCCCTGTGCATCTCAGAGTTCGACAATCTCTCACCAATTAGAAACTTGTTGTTATTTTCATTGGCCAAAAAGACAGTTTCTTATTTTCCCATTTTATGACCCACTTGCCAGATCTTTTCCTACTCACTTAACCTATCCTATCCTTTGCAGAGTATTTCCTCACCCATCAGCAACTTTAGCAGCCGTGTTTTCACTGTCTCCGCCCAAATCACTTGTATAAATTGTAAAAAGGTGAGGCCCCGCACACCCATCGCTAGGCACACACTGCGTTACATCTTGCCATCCAGAAAGAGATCCGTTAATGGTTATTGCCTGAGAGACAAGAGAGACTGTAGATGCTGGGGTCTGGAGCTGGAGGAATTAACGCAGGGTCTCAAACTGATATGCCAACCATACTTTTGCCACCATAGATGCTGCTCGACTGACTGAGTTCCTCCAGGTTTTGCATTTATTTAATTTCTGTTAGGTGTCTACTCTCCACTCCGTTCATAAGCTTTTATTTTTTTGCAATAGCATTTGATGTATTCTGGAAATCTTAGTACATCCACAATTTTCTCTTTATTCACAGCAAATGAGATTTCTTCAAACCTAATTTCCCAAGTTACTCAACAAACCATGTTGATTAAGATGAAATCCTTTAAGTGGCCTGCTCTAACATCTGTAATGATAATTTGTAATATCTTCCCTGTGACAAGATGTAAAGCTAACTGCTTGCTATTTTGAATAATTGAGAAAACTAGCTCTTTTCCAACATAATGGAACCTTCCCTGAATCTAAGAAATTTTGGAAAACTAAAGCAAACACATGACAACCAGCAAAATCCTAAGGTTAGGTTTAAAGGTGGCTCAGCCAGATAGAATCATAGAATGATACAGTGTGGAAACAAACCCTTTTGCTGGCCCAACTTGCCCACACCGGCCAGTCTCAGCTACACTAGTCCCACCTGCCCATGTTTGATCCAATTCCTTCCAAACCTGTCCTATCCATGTACCTGTCTAACTGTTTCTTAAATGGTGGGATAGTCCCTGCCTCAACTACCTCCTCTGGCAGCTTGTTCCATGCACCCACCACCCTTTGTCTGAAAAGGTTACCCCTCAGAATCCTATTAAACCTTTTCCCCTACACCTTAAACCGATGTCCCCTGGTCCTCAATTCACCTACTCTGGGCAAGAAACTCTACAATTTTTCACAACCATCTTCACTATCTGCAAAACCACCTTTTATTGTATCATCTGCAAACTTGTTAATATTGCTGTATATGTTCTCATCCATGACAAACAGTAATGGGCCCAGCATTGAACCATGAGGCACACCACTTGTCACAGGCCTCCAGTCCGAGAAGCAACCTTCCACCATCACCCTCTGCTTTCTCCTACAAAGCCAATTTTCTATCCATTGAGCATGGGATCCTTGGATCCCATGCGATCTAACCCTCCAGAGCTGCCTCCCACACAGAACCTTGTCGAATGCTTTGCTGAACTCCATGTATACAACATCTACAACCCTGCTCTCATCGACCCTTTTGGTCACATCTTCAAAAAACCCAAATCAGATTTGTGAGGCATGAACTCCCATGTACAAAACCACGCTAACTATCCATAATCACTCCTTGTCTGTCTAAATGCCTGTATATCCTATCCCTCAGAATAGTCTCTAGTAACTTTCCAACTACAGATGTTAAACTCACCGGCCTATAGTTCCCAGCATTTTCCCTGCAGCCCATCCTGAATAGAGGCACAACTTTTGCCACCCTCCAGTCTTCCGGCACCTCTCCTGTATTTAAAGGCGGCTCGTAAATTTCAACCAGGGCTCCCGCAATTTCCTCTCTGGTTTCCTACAATGTTCTCTGATATATCTGATCAGACCCTTGAGATTTGTCTACCTTCCTACATGAAGGGACCTTCAGTACCTCTTCGACCGTAACACTGACTGCTCTCATGACACTTCCATTGACTGCCCCAAGTTCCTCCGTCCTCCTGCCTTTCTCCTCTGTAAATACAGAGGAGAAATACTCATTGAGGACCTTGCCCATCTCCTGTGGCTCCACAGAGAGATGACCGCTTTGATTACTGAGGAGTCCCAGATGAGCTGCTGCCTTAATGGACCTCCATGGACATGGGTTCAATCCTCAAGTGCCGTCAGAGTAGGATGTTTTTCAACCCTTCTGCGTTTCCCAATATATTACTTCTAGTGAATGGTGAGCGGTTGAATTTGGGGTTGTTTGGGCGAAGCTGGGGGAAAATCTGATAAAATTACGTGAAACATGGATAGGGCCGGCAGTCTGAACCATTTTCCCAGGATGGAAATATGAACTGAAAGAGGGCTTAACTTTTAAGGCAGAGAGAGAAGATGTGAACTCCTTTGTGCAGAGCAAATTAATTTTACACAGGATGATGGGTGACGGTGGGGAGTTGATGAAAGAAGGTACCATAATGATGTTTAAGAGGCATTTAGACAGGCAGATGGACAGGCAGGGATTAGAGGGATGTGGATAGATTGTATTAATTTGGCACAGTCATTGTGGGCCATTCCTGTGCTGTTCTATGTACGATAATAAAATATGATTGGATTTGTGTAAAATTAACATAAAACGGGTGCTTAGTCAGTGTCGACTCTGCAGACATCGGGCTTTTATCCCCAAACTATAACACCCTGTCTGTAACTCTAAGGTCCATAAGATCCAGGGACTTGACAGCCTGCAGGTCCAATAATTTGTGCGGTACCAGCAATTTGTAATGGACCAGGCACTGGCAAATGGGATGAACTTAGATGGGGCATCTGCCTGTTTCCATGCAACATAATCAATGTACTCCCCACCATCCAAGCACTGTGCAAACTGTTTTCATCTCACGCCTGGACATTGGTGCTTCAAAGACATGGTTCTGGATTGCACTCAAGCCCACATTGCGCCCAAGACAATGAGAGCAGAAAGTGACCAATCGACAGCACATAATGCAGCACCAAGGAGTCACTATAAACACAGCGACTTGTTGGGGATTGCTACCTTCAGTGTAACTTCACATCGAAGAGAGTAGACCTACCCTGGCCTTGTTGCTATCGTCTGTGTTCATGAGCTTTTAAACTACCTTGAACACGGACAATAAGGAGAGGTATCTACGGATTTGACAAAATCATTTAGTCCATGTTTCCCACATTTCTTTTATTTTACTAATTTCCTTGACAGATGCAGGATCTTTTGGGCTCACAGGAACAGAAGTGTTTAGAGACACAGTCAAACACGGCAGATACAGGTAACGTAAAGTCTGATAAAGCTTATAACGCATTTTGTCAGCCGAAAGTATAACTTCCTATTCTTTTTTTTTTAACCAAAAATATATTTATTCAAGTATTTATAATACTAAATAATTCAAAACAAAACCCACCACCATAGTACAAGTAAATCTAATATTCTCCAATAACCGTTTCACAATCCTTATTAAGGATGCATTCCACTCCCGCGGTGCCCAGCGGTCCCGGAAATTCCCCAGACAGCGCTTAGGCCCTCTCATGTACCACTTGGGCTCTATATGTGCTCTGCTTGTACTTTATAACAGAAGAGGATGGAAATAGTTATCTCAGGATAGACATCAGGAGCAGTCCATAGAGCACATGAAGTCAACTCTACCATGCACTATCCACTATCCCTCCCTCACATGTCCGTCCAATCCCTATTATCCGGGCTAGTGCATTCCAAACCTTTTGAAACCTCCTGGTGCAGAAATTCCATCCCACCGCCACCTTGCCTTCATCATAAATGCCTAGCATCCACCCTCCCCCCCCTTCTCTTCTTCAGAGATGAACATCTGAGAAGGCTAGAAATAAGAAACTGTAGAAGCTGGTTTATTTTTTTTTAAACTCAAAATGCTGGAGAAACTCAGCGGGTCAGGCAGCATCTCTGGAGAACAACAGATGCTGCCTGATCAGCTGGGTTATTCCAGCACTTTGCATCATTTTTATCAGAGGAGGCTGCCTTGGTTCTCTTTTTGCCATTGAGTGCCTGAGAACGTCACTATTCGTAGTTGTTTGCAGTGATTGTTTTCAGAAGCCATTCATCCCAATCCTCCCCATCCCTCTTTGTCTGTTGACCACTTCTGTCTCTGTGTGCTGTGTAGTAACTTGTGTTTTGTGCCCCTCTATGTCCAGGCAAACAGGTTGTCCAGTACAGCGCGCCCCCTCTGCTGCTGCTCGACACCAACTCCAACGACGCAGGAGACCTCCCCGTCTTATTCGACGCCGGAGATTCTCCGTTCTTCTCGCCGGATGAGAGCCTCACGGACGACGACCCACTCTCCCTCATATCAAGCACCAACCTGACACACACAAAGGATCCTTGCATCTCCTAACTGTAGGAGCAAACCCTTCCCTCCCCTCCCCCTCCCCCTCCCCCCCCCCCTCCACCTCCACCTCCCCAAACATGCCAGTGTGGATGGAATATTCATTCGGGTCACAGCTTTCTGCTGCAGGAAAGGATGCAGTACAAAAGAGTGAGACTGTACCTTTCAATATTTAATTTTGATGAACAGTTTGTGTTACTAACCTGACATTCTCATGGCAAGAACAGTCCCACAGGTACTGTAACGGAGAAGGGAGAAGAGTATCGTAGGGTTCCTCCTCCTGTTACTTGCGAGACGGACAAGATGATTGACTGCAGCCTGCAATGCTATAGTCTTGTTTCTTAGCGCCTCCCACCCGCCAGCCCACCCCATGCACCACCCCTCCCCTTGGGAGACGGAGAGCAGTTAGACCTCGCTCCGGAAAAAGTCTGAGGAAATGACGAAAGTGCCCTGATTTTCATCCTGGGTGGGGGGAGAGAATAATTCTTGATATCTTGTTTAATTTACTTCTGTGCTGCCCCTCCTCTCCAAGCAAGAATTTCATTGTCCTATGTGGGACACATGACAATAAACTCTCTTGACTTGACTTGACTTGACACCCCAACCCTCCCCAACCCCTTCCTCCACCTTCCCTCCATGGTCCTTGTTTTTTTTTTGTATATTTACACATTAATCCAGTTGCTGATTACTGAAGATGTATTTTTTGATTCATATATTAAAAAAACGTTTTTTAAAAAGCCAAGTTAATTTCCAGCTTGTACTGAAGCCTGTGATGCTGTGGTAGAGAAGTGGTTTATTTTTTTATACATTATATTTTGGAAGCTTGTAAAAGGGTTTTGTGAAGAATCAGAAATTGGAATGGGGGAGGGTGGTGGAGTCTGTAATGACGACTTGTTAACCCATGCACATCTCATCTCCATTTCTCCCTCTCAAACACATGCGCAAACTCCACCACAGTGGAGGCTACTCAGCTTGATGTTCTTTCCAGCACTAGGTTAGTTCAAGGGGGTGAAGGGGTATGTGTACCCGTATTTTAAATGCGTTTTATTAGATCTTGGTGCTTACAATTAGCAAGCACGCTCTCACCTGATACCCACCATCCCCATCCCCCCCCCCAGAGTTGGGAGGGAGTGTAGTTTTTCAGATAAGCTGCTGGCCCTGCTTAGGTAGGTGCAGAGGAGCATAAAAGGCATTTTACAAAGAACATTTCTTGTAAAAATGTCCTGGCTGAAATTTCACCCGCCCCTAGCTATCATTACAACAGATGATTGATCGGGTTTGTAGGAGCTAGCGTTGAGCAACTGGCCGCCAAGTAAGCCATTCTCTGGAGATTGAGGGTGACCTGCTTCTACTCCAGACTTTGCTACAGTGGGCCAGAAGAAGCTTGACAGGATGGGTGGGTTGGAAGGGAGGTTTTGCACTTCCTCTGTTCTTTTGCTCCACCTCCATTGAAGATACTCGTGAAGTATCCAGTGCCTTCCAGTTGCTCCTTTGTTCAGTCCCAGGCCAAGAATAAATCGCTGACCACGCTACATTTTCTTTTCGTAAGAAAGTTTGGAAAACAATCCTTGAAGTGTTTCCTGTCTTGCAAATCTTTTGTATGTGAGCGCTCATTAGAGTGCCTGTTTTGAGAGTTTGGTGTCAGATGTGGTGCTCCCATTGTAGCTAGCTCAGCTTAAGTAGAGCCTTTATGCTGGTGATGTTGGCCTGAAAGAAGATTCTGCTGTTGGTTAGCTTGCTCTATAAATACATTTGTCTGCCGAGCATCAGCTACACTAGCCAACTTGTCTATAGGCTGCCAGAACATTTGGGGCAATGTGAAAGGCTATATACAAGAGTGATCTGTCCCTTGCTACTGCACTGAGCATCCATTGTTGTTTGAAGTGCATACATAGAAACACAGAAAATAGGTGCAGGAGTAGGCCATTCGGCCCTTCGATATGGTCATGGCTTATCATCCAAAATCAGTACCCTGTTCCTGCTTTCTCCCCATATCCCTTGATTCTGTTAACCCTAAGAGCCATATTTAACTCTCTCATGAAAACATCCAGTGACTTGGCCTCCACTGCCTTCTGAGGCAGAGAATTCCACAGATTCACAACTCTCTGGGTGAAAAAGTTTTTCCTCATCTCAGTCCAAAATGGCCTACCCCCTTATTTTTAAACTGTGACCCCTGGTTCTGAACTCCCCCAATATCGGGAACATTTTTCCTGCATCCAATCCATTAAGAATTTAATATGTTCCTATGAGATCCCCTCTTATCCTAAATTCCAGTGAATATTAACCCAGTCGATCCATTCTTTCATCGTATGAGCCATAAAGAAGACCGATAACATGGGGAACATTTTTCCTGCATCTAGCCTGTCCAATCCCTTAAGAATTTTATTTGTTTCTATAACATCCCCACTCATCCTTTTAAATAAGCCTAGTCGATTCATTCTTTCATCATATGTCAGTCTCATTTACAGGTTTAACTACGCAGTTCAGTAGACAAGGGATCAGTCAAGAAAGGCGTTGGATGCTGAGGGTTTGTGCCCTTCCTCAAACCTGTTATCGCCCTTTGGTCCTAACAACATGAAATCATGCGCGGTGTAGCAAAGAATTGAAGTGCTCCTTTGAAAGAGCTCATGTTGTAAATGCTGTTCACATAGCCAACAGTGTCCTGATAGCACACGTAGAATGCCAAAGCTGTATTGATGTCTTTTTTGTACTCTCTTTCCTCCACTTGATGCTTTTCCTGACTTCTAAATGCCTAAGGGATGGTCCATTTGTTGTCCTAAGCTTGCACCTCAGACGAGGATCTCAGTCTGGAAGGCGCAATGGTGAGCCTACTTGGGCTGTCATGACAGCCTGGTAGCATGTGTGATCATTTTGTTTCATCTTAGGCTGGAATTCAGCTTTTAACAACTTTGTGCTATTTCCCAGATTGTCACCGTATTTAACATGAGGTCATAGACCCAGAGTAAAACCTCTAACCTACTATTGAATGAAATCTAAAATATGTGAAACTGTCCAAAAGAGACCGGTATTGGGGAAGGGGCAGGAGTTTGAGGGGGATGAGGGCAAAAGCAGCTTGAAATTGAAGCCCCAAATTTGTCTCAACAGGTTGTTATAAAGTCTTGGGTGGGTGAGGGATGCCAACAAGAAGGGCAAATGAAATATTTGAGCGACTTTGTGGTGTGTGTGGGGTAAGAGTGCAAAGGGGCTATGGATACCTGCCTGCCACAGCCAGTCTGAAGAAGGGTCTCGACCTGAAACGTCGCCTATTTCCTTCACTCCATAGATGCTGCCTCACCCGCTGAGTTTCTCCAGCATTTTTGTCTACCTTTGATTTTCCAGCATCTGCAGTTCCTCCTTAAACATGTCAGAATGTAATGTTAGTCCCTAATTAAAGAGCAGCCTCATTGTACAGCTATTACATCTATAATGTGGTAAACTACAGGATTTTAATCCATGACAGTGAAGGAATCGTAATGTATTTGCCAAAACTAGACTTTTGATTTATAGCAGATCTTGGAAGGCGGTGTTTCTGCATCTGCTGCTGACGACATTCTGGTTAGTTGGGACTTGTTGTCAAAGAACCTTTAGAAATTGTCACAGTTCATCTAGAAGATGGTGAGTTGAATGGTTGGTAGACAATGTTTGAATTGGTAGAGGAGTGCCAATCAGGTGGGTACAACTTTATAGATGTGTTGATCTTCCTGGGGCTTGTTGGAGCTGCACTCATCCAGACATGGAAAGAATTCCACCCCAATCCTAATTTGTCCCTTGTAGGTAATAACACGTTGGCAAGGTGGAGCTAAGTCACTCTGAGTATATCCAGTCACTTTCGTGTTTGTTTGGCTTCAGTGCGTATCTGGCTGGTCCACTTCGTGGGTGAAGGTGTTTCCCAGTTGCTTATGGTGGTAACTCAACAATGGTAATGTCAAGATAAGGGGCTTATGCTCTCTTGGTGGAGTTGATCGTTGCCTGGTGTTTGCTGGGGGCGTTTTTCTCAATGTTATCTAGTTTGCGGCATAGAATGCCTCATTATCAGGAGCATTGCAAATGGAGCTGAATCTCATCAGTAGATATCTGCGCTTCTGAGCTCAAGACGGAAGGCAGCCTCTAGATGAAGCAGGCAGAGGACAGCTCATTACAAGGTATGACTTCTGCCATGTTATCATTCACCAGAGGTGTTGCCAGCGTTTGTCTTCAAGGATGTGTTGGGCCTTAAAGTTGCAGATGAGGGGAGGGAATGCACTTCGGCTGATGGCTCATAGTGCCTGATGGATGACTGCACCTGTTCTGAACATATGGCTGTGCATCTGAGTGCACCTTACTGTTGTTTTAAAATTGTATTTTCTCACATGTGTTACAATCGAGGTGTTTGCTGTGCTATTTCAGAGTCTGAAGTCACATCTAGGCCAGTGTCTAACTCAATCGGCCCCTGCTGTGAAGGTGTGTGGCTGGGGCAAATTAGAGGGAGGTTAACTCTGTACAAACTATCCTGTCCCCACTCTGGGAATGGGTGACAGAACGTGTGGAGGGAACCTTTGCCCTGCCTATCTTTTTCTGCCCCTGCCCCAGGAGAAGGGAGGGGAAAGGTTTACAGACATGACAGTGTAGAGGGAGCTTTGCACCATAACTAATTTATTCTCTCCCCGCCCCTGGGGAGGATAGTGTGTTTGCTGACAAAACAGTGTAGAGAGCGTTTCACTTTGTAATCTAGCCTGCGGCCCTTGTTCTAGAAGTGTTTGAAGGAACAGTTTAAGGGAGGTTTATTGTATCCAAATTTGTGGTCATAACTTCTCAGGCAAGCTTTTTATCCCACACCTATTTAATGAACTGAAATTTAAATTGCACAGTGTGCATTTACATAAGCACTTTGTTTTTCAAACATTTGTTCCAGGGTTCAGACTCTTTGGTCAAACGAAGAAAGCAAATGTTCTTGTAACTCCTGATCCAGGAGATGTTATTTCTGCCTCTCTGTGGCCTGCCCTCTGGGGAGGCATTCCAGTTCTTTGTGTTGCAGGACAGGCACAACCGGTGATCCTTGTGCTTTCACGGGGCCAGTGGAAACATCCCTGTGAAGCTTTGAGGTAAGGACTGCAGGAAAATCAGAATTCCCTTATCCAGAAGAGGAGTACGATGAGGGCTCAGAGCAATCTGCTGGCACTGGGGCCTTCCATATTAAGTGTTAGTAACTGTGCTGCTGGTGTTCATTGTAGTGCATCCCCTCCACTGGGCACTCATTGTATTTACTCTTCCCAGGGAATAATCCACCCTCCTCCTGGCTCACAACACCAGTGCAGAGGACTAATGGTTTAACTGCTGCGTTAAATCTGCATGTGAATTCATGTCTGGTCAGACCTCAGCTCCCAGGAACTTGTAATGGTCCAGCGATTAAAGATATTCTCATGTTGCCACCCTCTTGAGCTCTGCCTTACTGCCTTGCAGTTTTAATCTTCCTCTGAATCTTGTTCCATTGTTGGTGCTGATGACCAGATTCCATTACCACGACCGGTGGAGGTCCCCTGTCTGATATTAATTCGCATGAAATGGAAGAAGGTTGGTATGCTCTCCGCTGCCACAGTGAGGAGGTGTTTGGTGAACTCACTGTGGTGGATGTTAAATTTGTGTTGACTATGTGTTTTGTCATTTTTTTTAAATTATATGTATGACTGCAGGGAAACAGAATTTCGTTCAGACCGAATGGTCTGAATGACAATAAACGAATCTAATCTAATCTAAAAAAGTATGTCGCTGCAGCAGACCATTGGGAAAGACCGGCACAAAAAGCTGGTGTAACTCCGCGGGACAGGCAGCATCTCTTGAGAGAAGGAATGGTTGACGTTTCGGCTTGAGATCCTTCTTCAGACTGGGAAGGACAGATTACACGCTGGTCTTTGGCTGCGAGGGGCTTGGATTATGAGAGTCCTCCACGGTTGGGCAGGATTCGCTAAGTCCTTGGCTGCGTACAATGTTGGTCTCCTTATCTCAGAAGTAGCTCAACAAAGGTTCAATGTGCCGACACAACGATACTGATATCTTGAGCCATGCACAAAGTGCTGGAGGAACTCAGTGGGTCAAGTAGCATCTGTGAAGGGAATGGACAGGCACCGTTTTGGGTCGGGAATCTTCCAGAGTTGCAGGAAGTGCCTTGACCTGCAATGTCCCTGTCTGTTCCTTCCACAGAGGGTGCCTGACCCCCTGGGATTCCTCCAGCACTTTGTGTTTTGTTCAATGTGCAGACGCTGAAGTAGGTCATACGGTCCTTCAATGCCCTACCATCTAGTATTGTGGCTCATGTGTTCCTTCATTGCCACGTGCCCGTGTTCATGGCAACCCTTAGTTAATACCTAGATATCTCTTCTCCATTCTTTGGAGCCATAAACGTGATGATGTTTTCATTTTGAATTTTCTTCTCATTCCTCTATGACCTAAAATAAATATGTACGGTTCGCTGAAATCCCCGAGAGTGGTGTAGATTCATGGGTGGAGGAGTGAGTTTGGACTTTCTCCTCTGCCCTACCGACAGGAACAGTTGAGAAACAACAGCGAGAGGAGTCAGCCACGTGAACACGTCGATCCCGTCTGGCCGCTCGGCAAAGCCAAGGTTGCTCTGGTCTTGTCTTGGCCGCAGCTCCACTTTTACAACCTGTGTGCATATGAATCGGAAGGATTCAGAGAGCTGTGGGCCAAATGCAGGCAAATGAGACTACCCCAGGATGCCACTTGGTCGGCATGGATAAGGTAGGCTGAGGGGGCCTGTTTCCATGCTGTATGGCTCTGAGGTCTCCCTTCCCCAAAGCCCTCCCCCCAGCACACCTAAAACTCACATTGGCTACCTGTTGATTTGTGGCTCCTAAAATAAATCTAATATGTGGAAGCAAACACGTTCTTACATTGGTGATTTCCCAAAATTAGCCACATTGTTAGACACCCACACCCCACAGACAACCATATTCCTACACACCCCACACAGGCCATCCATGCACACCATCCTACCTTTTAACACAGCGCCACATAGACTCTTGCTTTGGTTTCCGTGGCGATTGCAAGATATATGTATCGGACATTAATAGTCTTCGATATTGTATTTAAATGCTTCAAATCCCTTGAGTGAGTAAAGGGACTTTGAAAATGCAGATAAATTGTAAGTGCAACTGTTTTATGTGATAATAAAGATGATTTTATATATATATATATATATATCTATATTACTAAATCTCTGTTCTTGACCGCTTTTGGCCTTCTGTGCTCCGATTTCCGAGAGAACGCCGCCACCTACGGCCGTCATTTTTGGCCACCTCGCTCAGAGCCCCCCTCCGCAGCATGTGTGCCGAGGAGTTTTCCCACCGATGAAATATGACAGAGATATTAATGTTTTTACAAAATTCCCCATTCTCTCTGCTGCCCCTGCTGGAGGGAGGGGGAGGGACTATAAAACCAGGAAGCGGTGTGCATCAATCAGTCTCTGCAAGTGGTGTGCCTCAATCGGAGCTATGAATGACACTGAACAAATGTTTCCACAGCTGTGAGTACCCATAATGTGGTTTGAAAATGAAAATATGGTTAGTTTGAGGAAAAAAGCACTGCCTGCAAATGGTTGTTTGGGGGGTTTAGGTTGAGTAAAAATCTCTTTCTCTCTCCCCTCCTCTCTCTCTCTCTCCCCTCCTCTCTCTCTCTCCCCACATCTCTCTCTCCCCACCTTTCTCTATCCCTCTCTCTCCCCGCCGTCTCTCTCCCTTTCTCTCTATCTCTCTCTCTCTCTCCCTCCCCTCCCTCTCTCTCCATCCCCCCCCTCTCTCCCCATCACCCCCCACCCCCCCCCTACCCCTCCTCTCCCCCCCTCCCCCCCCACCCCTCCTCCCCCCCCTCCTCTCCTCCTCCCCCCTCCTCCTCTCTCCAACCCTCTCCTCTCCCCCCTCCCCCTCCCCCTCCCCCCTCCCCCCCTCCTCTCTCCCCCTCTCCTCTCCCCCCCTCCTCTGTCCCCCTCCCCCTCCTCTCTCCCCACCTCCCCTCTCCCCCCCCTCCTCTCTCCCCCCTCCTCTCTCCCCCGCCCCCCTCCCCTCGCCCCTCCTCCTCTCCCCCCCCTCTCTCTCTCTCTCCCCCCTCCTCCCCTCCATCTCCTCCCCCACCCTCCCCTAAACCCCCTCCCCTCCACACCCCCTACCCTCTTCCCTCCACCCTCCCCCTCCCTGCTCTCCACCTCTCCCCCACCCCCCTCTCAGCACCCCCTCTCTCTCCCCCTCACTATCCACCACTCTCTCTCCTCCCCCACCTTTCTCCCCTCACCCACCCTCCCTCTTCTCCTCCTCTCTCTCCTCTCCACCCCCCATCCCTCTTGCCCCCCTCTCTGTGTCTCTATCTCTCTCTCTCTCTGTCTCCGCCCCTCTCTCTCTGCCCTCACTCTCGTAACCAACCACCCCCCCCCCCCCCCCTCTAGATGTGACTGCAAGTTGGGGGCTATGCATCAGCAGATAGGGTGGTTATGGGGTAAAAGGAGCAAATTAATAATATTAATATAATATCAAGGGGGGTAATTAGCATGAGTGCGGGGGGGGAGTTAGTGTGTGTGACGCTGCATGCCGCCTCCCCCCCCCCCACAACCCCACGTTGGGGGAACAGACCCAACGGGTCTGCACTTGGTCTAGTATATATATATAATCTTGATAAAAGGGGAAAAATCATAACACACTGCCTGACATATTTAATTTAGGATTGTTGATTTTGAATACTCTGACACAGAAGGTTACCCTCTGCATTCTGATCTTCCACCCCAAGTTTTGGAGTTAACCTTCTTGGCACTTGGCTTAGTGATATTTTTGAACAGCATGATCCTGTAGGAAAGACCTGCAGTTGCTGGTCTAAATCGCAGATAGACACAGAATGCGGGAGTAGGCAAGGGAGCAGTGGACCAGACAGGAAGAGCGGACGGAATTACCACTAGACAGCCAAACCAGTAGGTAATTTACGGCTGGGGTGAGTACTTTCCCATTTATAGGAGGTAGGATTATATAAATAAGGGGTGTATCAATACAGTAGGGGATTCTTAAATAGGACCAGTTAATTACTTATATAAGATGGGCGGTCAGGAGATGTGCCAATACTGCGAGATGTGGGAATTTGTCGACACCATTGATGTAGAAGATCCCTACAGCTGCAGTAAGTGTTTGAGGCTAGAGGAACTCCAGCTCCGCATTGATGAGCTGGAGACCCAACTTCATACGCTGCGGTACATCAGGGAGGGGGAGTATTACCTGGATGTTTTGTGCCAGGGGATGGTCACACCGACCAGTTTAACTAATTCAGTAGGCAGTGAGCAAGGAAAGGAAGGTGTGGCCATAAGCGAGGCAGGTAGGGGGAACCAGAAGGAGATGCGGCAGGAGCCACAGCCCTTGTCCCTGACGAGCATGACCGAGGCTCTTACTCAATGTAAGGACGGGATCAGGGGCTGTGGGAGGGATGAGCAACCTGGCTGCAGCACCGTGGATCAGGAGGCCATTCAAGAGGGGGGAGTTAGAAGAAATGCCGTAGTGATAGGGGATAGTATTATTCGGGGGGTAGATAAGGTTCTCTGCGGCCAGCAGAACATGTCCCGAAGGCTGTGTTGCCTACCCGGTGCTAGGGTTAAGGATATCTCTGCGATGCTGGAGAGAAATTTGCAGAGGGAGGGGGAGGATCCAGTGGTCGTGGTCCATGTGGGGACCAATGACATAGGAAGGACGAGGAAGGAGGATCTGCTGAAGGAGTTTGAGCAGTTAGGGAATAAATTAAAAAGCAGAACCTCGAGGGTACTGATCTCCGGATTGCTACCTGAGCCACGGGCCAAATCGGCGAGGGTACGTAAAATTAAAAAGCTAAATACGTGGCTCAAAGACTGGTGTGGGAATAATGGGTTTGGTTTCTTGGGCCACTGGCACCAGTACTGGGACAGGGGAGATCTGTTCTGTAAGGACGGACTTCACCTGAACGGTGCTGGGACTGGGGTCCTGGCAAATCATATAACTAGGGCAGTAGAGAGGTCTTTAAACTAAGTAGCGGGGGGGAGGTATCAAGGGGGGTAATAACGGCAGGGGTAGAGGAAATAGAGCAGGGTATCAGTGGGGAAGCGGAAAGTCAAAATGTGACAGGAGACAGAATGTGTGAAGATAAAGCTTTAGATGTAAAAGGGGCAAAAACGGAAAGGAAGGGTAGTAAAAATCATCTGAAAGTGCTTTATCTAAATGCACGGAGTATTCGTAATAAGATAAATGAATTAACGGTGCAATTAAGTATATATAGTTATGATATCGTGGCCATTACGGAGACATGGCTGCAAGGGGATCAGGACTGGGAGTTAAATATAGAGGGGTACTCGACAATTAGGAAAGATAGACAGGAAAGAAAGGGAGGAGGGGTGGCCCTTTTAATAAGGGAGGGAATAACGGCAATAGAGAGGAAGGATATTGCGTTGAAGGATCAGGATAGTGAAACAGCTTGGGTACAGGGAAAAAAACACTAGTGGGTGTAATTTATAGACCTCCAAATAGCTGTGACGCTGTTAGTCAGAACATAAATCTGCAAATAGTTGACGCATGTAAAAAGGGAACTGCTGTAATCATGGGGGACTTCAATTTTCATATTAATTGGGCAAACCAAACTGGGCAGGGTAGACTAGAGGAAGAGTTTATAGAATGTATTAGAGACGGGTTCCTAGAACAGTATGTCACAGAACCGACAAGGGGGGAGGCAATCTTGGATCTGGTCCTGTGTAATGAAGCAGGATTAATTAAAAATGTCATAGTTAGGGACTCGTTGGGAACAAGTGACCACAACATGGTCGAATTCCATATTCAAATAGAAGGGGAGCAGGTTGAAACTCAGGCTAGGGTGCTTAGTCTAAATAAGGGGGATTATGAAGGTATGAGGACTGAGCTGATCAAAGTTGACTGGGATAGCAGACTCAAGAATAAGACGGTACATGAGCAGTGGTGTACGTTTAAGGGTATACTTTATAACCTTCAAGAAAAATTTATTCCTATGAAGAAAAAAAGGGGTAAGGGTAAGAACAGTCAGCCATGGCTCAGTAAAACTATAAAGGATAGTATTCGGCTGAAGGCAAGGGCATATAAGGTAGCCAGAGATAGTGGGAGGGTAGAGGATTGGGAAGCATTTAAAGGTCAGCAAAAAATAACTAAGAGATTAATTAAGACGGGGAAAATAGACTATGAAAGGAATTTAGCGAACAACATAAAAACTAATAGTAAGAGTTTTTATAGCTATATAAAAAGAAAAAGGGTGGCTAAGGTGAACGTTGGTCCATTGGAGGGTGAGACTGGAGAGTTGTTGGTGGGGAACATGGAAATGGCAAAGGCATTAAACGAGTATTTTGTATCAGTCTTCACCATAGAAGACACAAAAAATATTCCAACGCTGGATAAACAGGGGGCGGTAGGAATGGAGGAGCTAAATACTATTAAGATCACCAAGGAGGTGGTATTAGGGAAATTAATGAGACTGAAGGAGGATAAATCCCCTGGGCCTGATGGATTACATCCAAGGGTCTTGAGGGAGATAGCGGTGGGGATTGTGGATGCATTGGTGATAATTTTCCAAAACTCCCTGGAGGCAGGAACGGTCCCAGTGGATTGGAAAATGGCCAATGTAACACCTATATTTAAAAAAGGAAGTAAACAGAAGGCGGGTAACTATAGACCGGTTAGTCTAACATCGGTGGTGGGTAAAATGTTAGAGACACTTATTAAAGAAACACTAACGGGGCACTTGGATAAACATGACTTCATCGGACAGAACCAGCATGGTTTTGTGAAGGGGAAGTCCTGTTTAACGAATCTGCTCGAATTCTTTGAGGAAGTAACAACCCGGGTGGATAAAGGGGAACCGGTGGATGTGGTATACTTGGACTTCCAAAAGGCTTTTGACAAGGTGCCACATAAGAGACTATTGCTAAAAATAAAAAATTATGGGATTGGGGGTAATATATTAGCATGGGTAGAGGATTGGCTAACAAATAGGAAGCAGAGAGTGGGGATAAATGGTTCATACTCGGGATGGCAACCGGTAACTAGCGGGGTTCCGCAAGGGTCGGTGCTGGGACCCCAGTTGTTCACAATTTATATAAATGATTTGGAGGAGGGAACCAAGTGTAATATATCAAAATTTGCGGACGATACAAAAATGGGAGGAAAAGTAGGGGATGAGGAGGATAGGAAGAGTCTGCAAAAGGATATAGATAAGCTAGGTGAGTGGGCAACAACTTGGCAGATGAAATTTAATACTAATAAATGTGAAGTCATTCACTTTGGGAAAAAAAAATGATAGGGCAAGTTATTTTCTAAATGAGGAGGAGCTGCGTTGTAATGCAACGCAAAGGGATCTAGGGGTATTAGTACATGAATCACTGAAAGTTAGTATGCAGGTGCAGCAAGCAATCAGGAAGGCCAATGGAGTTTTGGCCTTTATTGCTAGGGGGATTGAGTATAAAAACACGGAGGTCTTGCTGCAGCTGTACACAGTATTAGTGAGACCACATTTGGAATACTGTGTACAGTTCTGGGGTCCATACTTAAGAAAGGATGTACTAGCCCTGGAGGCAGTGCAGCGAAGGTTTACAAGATTAATTCCTGCAATGAGGGGATTGACATATGAGGAAAGGTTAAGTAGGCTGGAACTCTACTCTTTGGAGTTTAGAAGAATGAGAGGCGATCTCATTGAAACATATAAGATCGTGAGGGGCCTTGATCGGGTGGATGCACCGAGGATGTTCCCAATGATCGGGGAAACTAGAACTAGGGGACATAGTTGCAGAATAAGGGGGGGCTCTTTTAAAACTGAGATGAGGAAGAACTTCTTCACCCAGAGGGTGGTTAATTTATGGAATTCACTGCCCCAGGGAGCAGTGGAAGCAGAAACTTTAAATATATTTAAGACTAAAATAGATGGTTTTTTAGCTGCCAAGGGGATAAGGGGCTACGGGGAGAGGGCAGGGATATGGACCTAGGTATGGTTAGTATAGTAAGACCTGAGTGATCTCCTGGACAAGTGTCGATCGCCTGGATTGGGGTCGGAGAGGAATTTCCCGGATTTTTTTTCCCGAATTGGACCTGGGTTTTTATCCGTTTTTTTGCCTCCCCCAGGAGATCACGAGGTTCTTGGGGTGGAGAGGGGTGATAGCGGTATAAAGGGGAGGGTAGTGTCTTGTGTTATGTGTCTTGTGTCTACTGTTTGTGGGTAAGTGTGTCTGTTTAGTGTTCAGCCATGAGCGAATGGCGGTGCGGGCTCGACGGACCTGGTGGTCTACTCTCGCACCTACTTTCTATGTTTCTATGTTTCTATGTAACTCAGCGCGACAGGCAGCATCACTGGGGAGAAGGAATAGGTGACCTTTTGGGTCGAGACCCTCCAAACCTGAAACGCCACCCATTCCTTCTCTCCAGAGATGCTGCCTGTCCCGTTGAGTTACTCCAGCATTTTGTGCCTATCTTCAATGTACCAGTTCCTAATGTGTAGGGAATCCATGCAAAGGAGAAGTCACCAGTTGCCATCGAAGCTCTTCTCCCATTTGGATGAGAAGATCCATTGGCAGGTCTATTGCCAGGCTTAATGGTTCTAGCTGGCACAATGGCACAGCTGGGAGAACTGAACTGAACCAAAGACTTAAATATAAGTGAGGCAAAGCCATAAGGGCAGAACTAGGACAAATTAAACTTCCAACAAAGTAAGTGTTTTGGTTGCAGAAGCATGTTTTATTGAAGCAAAGCGTGAGCGACAGAAATGGGTAGAAGCGCAGGAAGTAGCAATAACCTAACACTTGAGGCATTGCATTCCAATAAATGATGCGAGCCTTATTACTATCAGCTCAACTGGCCAGAGATCCAAACACTGGTGAGGTTAACAAGCTGCAATCAAGCTTAACAATGTCAATCATGATTAGAATCACACCCTCCTCTCGCTCACTCGCATTCACACTCTCACTGGCGATCTGGCTGTTTCTCGCTATCTGTGACTTAAGATTGGGTTTTGGGCCACGATTCCATGCCTTGGCAATGTTTAGTGTTATCATTTGTAATGGGTGCAGAGGCATACTGGGATGTTCGTAAAGGGGCAAGAGTTCAATTTCTACTTCTGCATTTCAATTTAAGTGAAGAGATACAACGCGGAAGCAGCCTCTTCGGCCCACCGAGTCCGCACCGACCAGCGACCCCCGCACACTAACACTATTCTACGCACACTGGGGACAATTTACACTTACACCAAGCCAATTAACCTACAAACCTGTACTTCTTTGGAGTGTGGGAGGAAACCGGGAGATCTCGGAGAAAACCCACGCAGGTCACGGGGAGAACGTACAAACTCCGTACAGACAGCACCCGTATTGAACCCGGGTCTCTGGGGCTGCAAGTGCTATAAGGCAGCAACTCCACCATGCCGCCCCTACTGTGTTTTGTTTGCTTTTTAAAATTATTTCTAAGGGAGCAGGGGACAATAGTTCAGAAACTACAGGATAATATTTTGTAAAAGTTCACTCGAGTCTTGTCCAAAATGTGACTTCAGACCAACTGTAATGAAGTGACACAGCAAACACTCTGGGGAGGACAATGAATGTTATTCAATATAGAGCGCAGTTCTGGTCGCCCGATTACAGCAACGAGATGGAGGCTTTGGAGAGGGTGCAGAGAAGAGGTTTACCAGGATGCTGCCTGCATTAGTGGGCATTAACTATCAGGAGAGGCTGGACAGACTCTGAATGTCAGGAGTTGACGAGAAACCTGACCGGTTTAGAAAATCAGGAGGGGCATAGAAAGGGCAGACAATCGGAACATTTTGTCCCCAGTGTGGAAATGTCAAACACTAAAGGGCATAGCTTTAAGTTTGGGAGGCAAAGTTTAAAGGAGGTATTTTGTTTTTTTAACACAGAGAATGGTGGGTGTCTGGAATGCGCTGCTAGGGGTTGGGTGGTGAAGGCAGATAGGATAGTGGAGTTGAAAAGATATTTAGATGGCCACATGGATATGAAGAGGCAGGGATCACGTGCAGGCAGAGATTAGTTTAACTTGGCATCATTTTTGACAGACATTGTGGGCCAAAGGGCCACTTCCTATCCTGCGCTGTTCTGTCCCACTGGCCTCAGCAGCCGACAGCTTGTGCCTTGCTGTCCTTGAGTGTTTACACACACAGGAGGGTTGTGTCAACAACCATGTCCAATACAGGCAGGCGGTGAAAACATCGGGTGAACGGGCGATGTGGGGATTCTGGTCAGGGCCGACAGTGAAGCCCAGGCGATGCTCAGTTAATAAAAGCAGCAATGTGAAAGCGTGCGTGCGTGCGGGAGAAGTTCTCAGCTCGAGCTGGCCGCAGATGTCTCGAAGACTCCTCCCTGAAACAAGAATGTAGAGGCACTGGTCATGCAGTGTATACGGTGCCCAACACAGGCAACTATTTGCCTGCTATCCACAGAAGCACATCTACAAACTCATTTACAATTGCTCCACACTCTTAAATCCCTAGTGTGTAGTTAAGATGAATAGCTCCCTGATTCTTGCAGCCTGGCCTTTTACATTGAAATCGGTGCACTGTGTACTGTGTAGACCCTAAGGTGTCTGTACTGTTCCAAACATTATATCTAAACATTATATATAAACCCAGACTTTAGATTTTAATTCAGTGTCTAAAGATACCATGCCTAGGAAGGATCTGCTGCTGCTGGTTTGCACTGAAGATAGACAGAGACGAGCGGAGAGACAGAGATAGGGTAATCGAAGAGTTACTCCAGCTTTTTGTGTCTATCTAAAGATGCCATTTTGTCTTCATTTAATGTTAAACATGTATTGGAGCAAATAAAATGAAGACTGCGCCAAACCTTTATGCTTGCCAAAGAAGGAAGACTGGTTCCTTGAAATACAACAATGTTTTGGAAAATATGATCCTTGCCTTCTTGGAAATGTGGAAAGTTCCTCATTTAACAAATAAGTTCATTTTAATGACCGCTGAAAAAAATTTGACTGGCTGAAATATTTGATGCTCATTAATCAATAACGTTGAGTGGCTCAAATGTTCCGTTAACCAAACAAACGCTTCGCCAAGTGGATTGAAAATCATCTAGTCAGCAATTAACGTCAGGATGTATTCATTAATTTTGCTGGGAGGAAGCGAGTTGTTCAGTCTTCATTTGGAAATTGAGCAATTGAGGTTGGATGGGTTTTAGCGGTTCCCACCTCATGAATGATCTGTGTTTGAAATGACCAGGTGATTTGACCGGAAAATACTTCTCATCCGCTTTTGAGTATAGGAGCAGGGAGGTTCTACTGCAGTTGTACAGGGT
The DNA here is from genome assembly GCF_028641065.1 of Leucoraja erinaceus. Classification (NCBI taxonomy): domain Eukaryota; kingdom Metazoa; phylum Chordata; class Chondrichthyes; order Rajiformes; family Rajidae; genus Leucoraja; species Leucoraja erinaceus. Next base: position 131,554,159 of record NC_073378.1, on the reverse strand, counting down.
CTTGGTGAGACCACACCTGGAGCATTGTGTACAGTTTTGGTCTCCTAATCTGAGGAAAGACATTCTTGCCATAGAGGGAGTACAGAGAAGGTTCACCAGACTGATTCCTGGGATTTCAGGACTTTCATATGAAGAAAGACTGGATAGACTCGGCTTGTACACGCTAGAATTTAGAAGGTTGAGGGGGGATCTTATAGAAACGTACAAAATTTTTAAGGGGTTGGCAGGCTAGATGCAGGAAGATTGTTCCCGATGTTGGGGAAGTCCAGAACAAGGGGTCACAGTTGAAGGATAAAGGGGAAATCTTTTAGGACCGGGATGAGAAAAACCTTTTTCACACAGAGAGTGGTGAATCTCTGGAATTCTCTGCTGCAGAATGTAGTTGAGGCCCAGTTCATTGGCTATATTTAAGACGGAGTTAGATGTGGCCCGTGTGGCTAAAGGGATCAGGGGGTATGGAGACAAGGCAGGTACAGGATACTGAGTTGGATGATCAGCCATGGTCACAATGAATGGCGGTGCAGGATCGAAGGGCCGAATGGCCTACTCCTGCACCTATTTGCTATGTTTCTAAGGTTGATTTCAAAAGTCGCCATTGTAAAGTTTCAGCACAGTGTTTACTTTGAGCAAAAATACTGGGGCTTTTCAATGCTTTCCTTTTGTAATTAGTTTGATACTCACCAGGTGGCAAAAACAAGGGGGCAGATTATTATCTCAATGGGGTTAGGCTAGGTATGGGGGAGGTACAGCGAGACCTGGGTGTCCTTGTACACCGGTCACTGAAAAATTGGCGTGCAGGTACAGCAGGCAGTGAAGAAAGCTAATGGAATGTTGGCCTTCATAACAAGAGGATTTCAGTACAAGAGTAAAGAGATTCTTCTGCAGTTGTATAGGGCACTGGTTAGACCACATCTGGAGTATTGCGTACAGTTTTGGTCTCCTAATTTGAGGAAGGATATCCTTGTGATTGAGGCAGTGCAGCGTAGGTTAACGAGATCCCTGGGATGGCGGGACTGTCATATGAGGAAAGATTTGAAAAGACTAGGCTTGTATTCACTGGAGTTTAGAAGGATGAGGGGGATATCTTATAGAAACATATACAATTATAAAAGGACTGGACAAGCTAGATGCAGGAAAAAATGTTCCCAATGTTGGGCGAGTCCAGAACCAGGGGCCACAGTCTTAGAATAAAGGGGAGGCCATTTAAGACTGAGGTGAGAAAAAAACCTTTTCACCCAGAGAGTTGTGAATTTGTGGAATTCCCTGCCACAGAGGGCAGTGGAGGCCAAATCACTGGATGGATTTAAGAAAGAGTTAGATAGAGTTCTAGGGGATAGTGGAATCAAGGGATATGGGGAGAAGGCAGGCACGGCTTATTGATTGGGGACAATCAGCCATGATCACAATGAATGATCCTCGAAGGGCCGAATGGCCTCCTCCTGCACTTAATTTCAATGTTTCTATGAAAAATAAATTCTCTATAAACTTCAGCCTTTGATTGAGACCATTGATCTGCAAGTTGTAACTGGCATAATTAGCACAACGCAAAATGTCTTGAATGCGCCATTTTCTAATTATGATGTTAACCTCGAGCATTTTTGAGTCAAAGTCGGAAGAATCAGGAGCATTCATCTGGGAGAATTTAAACATCATTCACTCAAATCTTTCATTTTCTATTTTTCTCATTTTGAACATAGTCCACACTGTACTTCAAATATCATAGGTCAACATTTCATCCCTGCCAAGTGACCCGAACAGAAACTATAAGAAGATATTGCCTTAACTACAAGAAGATACTGGAAAACATAGACAGCGGGATTTTGCCTTCTGACAAATCTGAAATTGTTCTCATTTACGAAACCGATTGAAGCTGTAAGTAGACTTACCTAGCAATTTTATATAAACCAGTTAATTGCTCTTAACTAGTTTTGCTCTATTTTTCTATCTTAGATTAAAGTTGCAGTTATCTTTTATTTAAAAAATGAGTTTTCTGTCACAAAATTGTAAAAAAAAAAGGTTCCTTTTGTTTTGTCAGAGGGGGGTGGAGGCCGGTTCTCTGGATGCTTTCAGAGAGCTAGATAGGGCTGTTAAAAATAGCGGAGTCAGGGGATATGGGGAGAAGGCAGGAACGGGGCACTGATTGTGGATGATCAGCCATGATCACATTGAATGGCGGTGCTGGCTCGAAGGGCTGAATGGCCTACTCCTGCACCTATTGTCTATTGTATATTCCTACCACACCATCTCTTGCTTAATTCCCTTATCATGTATCTATACATTGTAAATGGATCGATTGTAATCGTGTATTGTCTTTCTGCTGAATGGTTAGCACGCAACAAAAGCTTTACACTGTACCTCGCTACACGTGATAATAAACTAAACTGAGCTTAGTTTAGTCTAGGGATACAGGCCTTTCGGCTCACAGTCCCTGCCGACCAGCGATCACCCGTTCACATTACTGTTATCCTACACACTATGGACAATTTACAGAAGCCAATTAACCTACAAACTTGCACACCTTTAGAATGTGGGAGGAAACCAAAGTACCCGGGGAAAACCCACATTGTCCTAGGGAGAACGTGCAAACTCCACGCAGACAGCACCCAAGGTCAGGATCAAACACTGGTCTCTGATGTTGTAAGGCAGCTGTGCCGCTGTGCCGGAAATAATCCTACGTCACTTTGGTTCGATGGAGCAGAATTTGTTAGATACATCCAGAGGGATTTCTTTCAAACAGTCTGTGGATAAACTGTCTATAGAAGGGGTTGTACTAGAGCAAAAACACAGTGCTGGAGGGCGTGCTGGCCAGGCAGCATCGCGATAGGCAAATAAGATCGTCATATGATAGCAGTCTTTCAGCCCATCAAGTCAAATCATGGCTGATCTATCTCTCCCTCCTAACCCCATTCTCCTGCCATCTCCCCATAACCACTGACACCCGCACGAATCAAGAATCTATCTATCTCTGCCTTAAAAATATCCATTGATGGCCTCCACAGCCTTCTGTGCCAATGTTCCACAGATTCACCACCCTCTGACTAAAGAAATTCCTCCTCATCTCAATAGATAATAGACAATAGATGCAGGAATAGGCCATACGGCCCTTCAAGCCATTCAATGTGATCAAGGCTGATCATCCACAATCAGTACCCCGTTACTGCCTTCTCCCCATATCCCCTTACTCAGCTATCTTCAAGATCCCTAACTAGCTCTCTCTTGAAAGTTTCCAGAGAACCGGCCTCCACCGCCCTCTGAGGCAGAGAATTCCACACTCACCACTCTCTGTGTGTAAAAGTATTTCCTCATCTCCGTTCTAACTGGCTTACTCCTTATTCTTAAACTGTGGCCCCTGGTTCTGGACTCCCCCAACATCGGGAACATTTTTCCTGCCTCTAGCGTGTACAAACCCTTAACAATCTTTTCTTTCAATAAGATGCCGTCTCATCCTTCTAAACTCCAGAGTGTACAAGCCCAGTCGCTCCATTCTCTCAGCATATGACAGTCCTGCCATCCCAGGAATTAACCTTGTAAACCTACTCTGCACTCCCTCAATAGCAAAAATGTCCTTCCTCAAATTAGGGGACCAAAACTGCACACAAAACTCCAGGTGCAGTCTCACTAGGGCTCTGTACAACTGCAGAAGGACCTCTTTGCTTCTATACTCAACTCCTCTTGTTATGAAGGCCAACATGCCATTAGTTTTCTTCACTGCCTGCTGTACCTGCATGCTTACTTTCATTGACTGATGAACAAGGACACCCAGATCTCATTGCATCTCCCCTTTTCCTAATCTGACACCATTTAGATAATAATCTGCCTTCCTGTTTTTGCCACCAAAGTGGATAACCTCACATTTATCCACATTAAACTTCATCTGCCAGGCATCTGCCCACTCACCCAACCTGTCCAAGTCACCCTGCATCCTCATAGCATCCTCGTCACAGTTCGCACTGACACCCAGCTTTGTGTCATATGCTAATTTGCTAAAGTTACTTTGAACCCCTTCATCTAAATCATTGATGTCTATTGTAAATAGCTGGGGTCCCAGCACCCAATTCTTTGGCCCTACTTCGACCTCAATCCCTTCCTCTTGGCCCCTGCTCTAATCTCCTTGAGACATTTGGACGAGTACACGGATAGGTCATGTCATGTTCATGTGATAGAAGCAGAATTAGGCCATTCGGCCCATCAAATCCACTCCGCCAGTCAATCATGGCTGATCTATCTCTCCCTCCCAACCCCATTCTCCTGCCTTCTCCCCATAACCCCTGACACCCGTACTAATCATGAATCTATCCATTTCTGCCTTAGAAATATCCATTGGCTTGGCCTCCACAGCCTTCTGTGGCAAAGATTGGAATGGTTTAGAGGGATACGAGGCAAACGCAGGCACCAGATTAGATGGGCATTGTGGATGGCATGGGCAAGTCGGGGTGAAGGGCCTGTTTCCGTGCTGTATGACTCTGACTCCACTCGAGGTGTGGAACGCATTAACAGTATCAGCTTAGAAACATTACCTGCTCTTCCGTACGTGTGACCTTAATCTCCATCTGCAAGGGAAGAGAGAGATGAAGAGTGGTGACAATCTGCCCTTCGGCCCATCACTTACAGCTCTGCTACACCCCGCCCCCTCCCCCCCCCCCTCCTCCATTTAACACACATACCCAACCTCCTTCCCCTCTAGTAAATGGATTGAGTTGCAGATGTCAACGGCACCTTCATTCAGTGCGTATGTGCATTACAGCTGCCATGGGAATGTGTGATGTAATGGGGTCGAGGGAGCTTCACTCTCTGTCTAACCCCAGGAGTGTGTGATGGGACAGTGAGGAGGAAGATGTTGAAATGATTCTTACCATCATGATGGTCGCTCCCCAAGCTATCAGCTGCTAAAGGAAAGAAACATCTTGAGTTCCTGTTCGATAGAATGATGGAGGTTGCAAATCTTGCCCATTACAAAGCAGGTCCAAGTCTTTAAAGTGCTCAACCTTCAACCCCTGCACTCGCAGTCCCACCTCTCACTGCCCCCCCTCCATCCCACGGAGTATCTCGCCCCAAGGCTCTTTGCTCGTGAGCTCGTTGGCTTTTGGGAGAGGTACAACTTAGTGGGCCCGGGTGGGGGAGAAAAACTCATGGTCACCCAGCGGGGGACGGTAACAGGGCCAGGAGGGTGGGAGACGGGAGTCAGAGTGGGCCAGAGACCATCCACTTCCCCATTGATCTCCCATCTTTGGAGTTGAGAAGACCAAGGGTGATGTTATTGAATCCTGAAGGCAGAGTGAATGTCGAGGCGTTACCACTGGTGGAAGAACCTCGAACGACAGGAACATAGTTACTGGATCGGGGACCGCGCATTTTGGAAAAAACTGAGGTGCATCGAATTTCTTCTCGGAGAAGTAGTATCAAGATTGGAATGGTTTAGAGGGCTATGGGACTAGCCCAGAATCCCAGAGTGATCAGCATAGGCAAAGTGGGCTGAAAGTTACCTGCATGATTCTAATGCAGTGAATCTCACTGTGGTTGGGGGATGATTTAGTTTCAGTTTTAGTTTTAGATAAACAGCATGGAAACAGGCCCTTCGGCCCACCAAATCCATGCCGACCATCGATCACCCGTTCACACTAATTTCATGTTATTCCACCGTCGCATCCACACCCTACACACTGCGGTCAATTTACCTACAGCGGGGGCAGTTCACCTACGAACCCGCACGTCTTTGGGATGTGGGAGGAAACCCAGTGTATTTCCAGCACCCCGTGGATTGATAGAGACAGATAAATCTCTGAGTGGAGGGCTGTGGATGGGGTTGGCACAGAAGGGAAGATGAGTTAAAATTATTTCTGAAGTTGTTAATATCCAATTGGACCCTGATCCAAAACTAATAATATTAGGAATATCAGAACAAAGCTTAAAACTTCCAATAAACCAAAGGAAGTTCCTTGATTCTAGTATAATAATTGGGAAACAATTTTGGAAAAACCCAACAACCCCCACAATTAAAATGTGGATTATGCAGATGTTTGAGACCCTACACTTGAAAAAAATTAGACTTGTCTTAATTGACAAATCAGAATTATTTGCTAGAATATAGTCTCCATTTATTGATTTTCTGAAAGGGTAAACTGGTCCAGCACGGAAACTTGACTCAAACTTGAATCCAGGATTGGATGAATAATTACACTTTATAATCTACTGACCTATCTCCAAAATTGTGTTATTGGTAATTTTCTTATTTTTTTTATTTTTTCCCCCTCCCTTCTTTCTATAGCTCAATCTTACAGGATACTGAGTTGAATGATCAGCCATGATCATATTGAATGGCGGTGCAGGCTCAAAGGGCCGAATGGCCTACTCCTGCACCTATTTTCTGTTGTTCTATCTTTCAAAATTCTATAAAAAAAAATAAACAGAAGTTGTGTTAATATGTAACTGGTAAACGAATCGTGTTTTGGTTATGATATGTATATGCTTCTAATAAAAAAATATTTTTTTTTAAAGAAAAAAAAAGAAGCGGAGGTGAGGCCTGGGAACGTCATGTTCATTGGCAGGGCAGGCTTGAGGGGCTGAAGGGCCTAGTCCTAACCCAATGACCATGCGTGCTGCTGAATATGCCCGGCACGTCCCGAATGCTGTTACTCACGGTATTTGCCCGAGCGTGCAGATCTCTCCACTCTCCTGTGATCTGAAAGTTGGAAAGACATGGCTCTTACCCTCTGCGCTGAGCCCCACTTGTCAATCCTTGCACCCCCTCCCCACCAACCACATGTCACCGACTAGAGGTCAGAGCTTCAAGGTGAGAGGCGGAATGTTTAAAAGAGGTGAGAGGGGCAGGTTTTATTACACAGGGTGGTGGTGGAGGCAGATTTGACAGAGGGCTTTAGATAGGCAAAGGGATATGCAGGGAACGCTGAATATAGATCAAGTACAAGCAGAGGAGAGGTGCATTTAACTTAGCATCATGGGTTGGACAGAAGGGGGTCGACCCGAAATGTCACCCATTCCTTCTCTCCAGAGTGCAGCGTAGGTTTACTAGGTTAATTCCTGGGATGGCGGGACTGTCATATGCTAAGAGAATGGAAACATAGAAACATAGAAAATAGGTGCAGGAGTAGGTTATTCCTCCCATCGACCCTGCACCACCATTCAATATGATCATAGCTGATCATCCAACTCAGTATCCTGTACCTGCCTTCTCTCCATACCCCCTGATCCCTTTAGCCACAAGGGCCACATCTAACTACATCAAATATAGCTAATGAACTGGCTTCAACTACCTTCTGTGGCAGAGAATTCCAGAGATTCACCACTCTCTGTGTGAAAAATGTTTTCCTCATCTCGGTCCTAAAAAATTTCCCCCTTATCCTTAAACTGTGACCCCTTGTTCTGGTCTTCCCCAACATCGGGAACAATCTTCCTGCATCTAGCCTGTCCAGGAGTGGCTGGGCTTGTACACTCTGGAGTTTAGAAGGATCAGAGGGGATCTTATTGAAACATAAAAGATTATTAAGCGTTTGGACACGCTAGAGGCAGGAAACATGTTCCCGATGTTGGGGGGGTCCAGAACCAGAGGCCACAATTTATGAGTAAGGGGTAAGCCATTTAGAACGGAGACGAGGAAACACTTTTTCACACAGAGAGTGGTGAGTCTGTGCAATTCTCTGCCTCAGAGAGCGGTGGAGGCCGGTTCTCTGGATACTTTCAAGAGAGAGCTAGATAGGGCTCTTAAAGATAGCGGAGTCAGGGGATGTGGGGAGAAGGCACGAACGGGGTACTGATTGGGGATGATCAGCCATGATCACATTGAATGGCGGTGCTGGCTCGAATGGCCGACTCCTGCACCAATTGTCTATTGTCTATTGCCTATTGAGATGCTGCCTGTCCCGCTGAGTTACTCCAGCACTTTGTGTCTATTATAGGTTGGACATCATTATTCAGCTGTACAATTGGTTGATGAGACCACACTGGGTAGAATTCTAGTTGGAGTAAGAATGTTACTAAGTTGAAAAGAGCCCAGAAGAGACTTTAGACACAAAATGCTGGAGTCACTCAGCGGGACGGGCAGCATCTCTGGAGAGGAATGGGTGACGTTTCGGGTCGAGACCATTCTTGCAGGACGAGTTACTGGGAGAGGTTGGATAGGCTGGGACTTCTGTGGAGGCTGAGGGGTGACCTTATTGAGATGTACAAGATCATGAGGGGCATGGATAAAGTGGATGCAAAGTCTTTATCCCAGGTGGAGGATTGTAACACTGGAGGGCATGGGCTGGAAGGTGAGAGGGGAGAGATTTAAGAGGGACCTTTGGGGCAAATGTTTCACTAAGTGGGTAGGTGGAATGAGGTAGCTATAGAAGCGGATACAATTTCAACTCTTAAAATACATTTGGACGGAAATATGAATAGGAAAGGTTTGGAAAAATATGGGGCCAAATACAGGCAAATGGGATCCCAGGTAGACACTAAATGCTGGAGTAACTCAGCGAGTGAGGCGGCATCTCTGGAGAGAAGGAATAGGTGAAGTTTCGGACCCGAAACGTCACCCATTCCTTCTCTCCATAGATGCTGCCTCGCCCGCTGAGTTACTCCGGCATTTTGTGTCCACTTTCGATTTTTATCCAGCACCTGCAGTTCTCTTACACAAATGGGATGCCAATGCGGCCATCATGGACAACTCTGTGAACCTACAAGGTGATGACATTGGAGGGTGAGGTTACCGCAGAAGAATGCAGAGAGAGGGAGCGGGGGAACGGGGGGAGTGCCTTTGATTTGATCAGAGTAGGGCTTTCTTCTGCAGTTGTACAGGGCTCTGGTGAGACCACATCTGGAGTATTGTGTACAGTTTTGGTCTCCTAATTTGAGGAAGGACATCCTTGTGATTGAGGACAGTGCAGCGTCGGTTCACCAGATTGATCCCAGGGATGGTGGGACTGTCATATGAGGAAAGATTTGAAAAGACTGGGCTCGTATTCACTGGAGTTTAGAAGGATGAGGGGAGGGATCTTATAGAAACATATAAAATTATAAAAGGACTGGACAAGCTAGATGCAGGAAAAATGTTCCCAATGTTGGGCGAGTCCAGAACCAGGGGCCACAGTCCTAGAATAAAGGGGAGGTCATTTAAGACTGAGGTGAGAAAAAACTTTTTCACCCAGAGAGTTGTGAATTTGTGGAATTCCCTGCCACAGAGGGCAGTGGAGGCCAAATCACTGGATGGATTTAAGAGAGAGTTAGATAGAGCTCTAGGGGCTAGTGGAGTCAAGGGATATGGGGAGAAGGCAGGCACGGGTTATTGATTGGGGACGATCAGCCATGATCGCAATGAATGGTGGTGCTGGCTCAAAGGGCCGAATGGCCTCCTCCTGCACCTATTTTCTCTGTTTCTATGTTCAGAGATTCAACGAGGTGTCGCACGCACTTCCATCGTGGAGGTGTCGCTCCATTGACGGACACCACAACGAACTACCGTGCCCACTCTAGAGGGTCTGTCTCCAGCATGGACAATGCCTTCACAGTGGATGGCAGGGCCCTGGGGGAGTGTGGTAGAGCACAGGGATCTAGGAGTGCCCAGTTCCCTGAAAATGGTGCCCCAGATAGATAGGGTGGTCAGGAAGGCTTTGGTACATTGGCCTTCATCAGCCAAGGTATTGAGTATAGATATTGAGGTGTTATTAAAAATGTGTACAAGCTGCATTTCGAGTATCTTGTTCCGTTTTGGACACCCTGCTACTGGCAGGATGTCAATAAACAGAAAGGAGTGCAGTGAATGTTGACAAGAGTGCCAGGACTAGAAGGCTGTGCTATAGGGAGAGGTTGGGCGGGTTAGAACATTATTCCTTGGAGCGCAGGAAGCTGAGGGGTGATCTTATGGGGGTGTAAAAACATGAGGGGGACAGATTGAATGGGCGCAGTCTTTTACCTCACGGTCGGGGAACCAAGACATGGTTTAAGGTGATGGGGAGGGGGGAAAGATTTAGTAGGAACCTGAGGGGTATGGAACGAGCTGCCAGAGGAGGTACAAAGATAACATTTAAAAGTCATTTGGACAGGTACATGGGTAGGAAGGGTTTTGAAGGCCAAACACAGGCAGGTGGGTCTAGCGTAGATGGGGCAGCTTGTGCACGTTGGGCTGAAGGGCCTGATTCTGTGTGTGAATTGATGGCTCTAACCGGGCGGAATCCTTCCCTCGGGAACGCTGAACCAGAGTACGTACCTGTCTGGAAGTCGTAGTCGTAGTGGGTCAAAGTGGCATCTGGCGGAGAGACAAACGCAGGTGAGCAGAGAGTTCCAGCATTCCAGAGAGGAGTACACCTCCAGCCCACCCACCCACACCTGGCTCCTGCCGCATCTACATACCTGGGCACACCTGGACACAGCTGGGCACACCTGGGCACACCTGGCCATATAACCATATGACAATTACAGCACGGAAACAGGCCATCTCGACCCTTCTAGTCCGTGCCGAACACGTATTCTCCCCAAGTCCCATCTACCTGCGCTCAGACCATAACCCTCCATTCCTTTCCCGTCCATATAACTATCCAATTTATTTTTAAATGATAAAAACGAACCTGCCTCCACCACCTTCACTGGAAGCTCATTCCACACAGCCACCACTCCCTGAGTAAAGAAGTTCCCCCTCATGTTACCGCTAAACTTCTGTCCCTTAATTCTCAAGTCATGTCCCCTTGTTTGAATCTTCCCTACTCTCAGTGGGAAAAGCTTATCCACATCAACTCTGTCTATCCCTCTCATAATTTTAATGACCTCTATCAAGTCCCCCCTTAACCTTCTGCGCTCCAAAGAATAAAGCCCTAACTTGTTCAACCTTTCTCTGTAACTTAGTTGCTGAAACCCAGGCAACATTCCAGTAAATCTCCTCTGTACTCTCTCTATTTTGTTGACATCCTTCCTATAATTAGGCGACCAAAATTGTACACCATACTCCAGAATTGGCCTCACCAATGCCTTGTACAATTTTAACATTACATCCCAACTTCTATACTCAATGCTCTGATTTATAAAGGCCAGTACGCCAAAAGCTTTCTTTACCACCCTATCTACATGAGATTCCACTTTCAGGGAACTGTGCACAGTAATTCCCAGATCCCTCTGTTCACCTGCATTCTTCAATTCCTTACCATTTACCATGTACGTCCTATTTTGATTTGTCCTGCCAAGATGTAGCACCTCACACTTATCAACATTAAACTCCATCTGCCATCTTTCAGCCCACTCTTCCAACTGGCATAAATCTCTCTGTAGACTTTGAAAATCTACTTCATTATCCACAACCCCACCTATCTTAGTATCATCTGCATACTTACTAATCCAATTTACCACACCATCATCCAGATCATTGATGTACATGACAAACAACAGTGGACCCAACACAGATCCCTGTGGCACCCCACTCGTCACTGGCCTCCAACCTGACAAACAACCACCCACCATTACTCTCTGGCATCTCCCATTCAGCCACTGTTGAATCCATCTTGCTACTCCACCATTAATACCGAACAATTGAACCTTCTTAACCAACCTTCCGTGAGGAACCTTGTCAAAGGCCTTACTGACGTCCATATAGACAACATCCACTGCTTTACCCTCATCAATTTCCCGAGTAACCTCTTCAAAAAATTCAAGAAGATTAGTCAAACATGACCTTCCAAGCACAAATCTATGTTGACTGTTCCTAATCAGACCCTGTTTATCCAGATGCTAATATATATATTATCTCTAAGTATTCTTTCCATTAATTTGCCCACCACTGACGTCAAACTAACAGGTCTATAATTGCTAGGTTTACTCTTAAACCCCTTTTTAAACACTGGAACAACATGCGCAGTACGCCAATCCTCCGGCACTATTCCCGTTTCTAATGACATTTGAAATATTTCTGTCATAGCCCCTGCTATTTCTATACTAACTTCCCTCAATGTCCTAGGGAATATTCTGTCTGGACCTGGAGACTTATCCACTTTTATATTTCTCAAAAGTGTCAGTACTTCCTCTTCTTTGATCCTCATAGTTTCCATAGCTACTCTACTTGTTTCCCTTCCCTCACATAATTCAATATCCTTCTCCTTGGTGAATACCGAAGAAAAGAAATTGTTCAATATTTCCCCATCTCTTTTGGCTCTGCAGATAGCTGTCCACTCTGACTCTCTAATGGACCAATTTTATCCCTCGTTATCCTTTTGCTATTAATATATCTGTAGAAACCCTTTGGATTTACTTTCACCTTACTTGCCAAAGCAACCTCATCTTCTTTTAGCTTTTCTAATTTCTTTCTTAAGATTCTTTTTGCATTCTTTATACTCCTCAAGCACCTCATTTACTCCATGCTGCCTATAATTATTGTAGATATCTCTCATTTTCCAAACCAAGTGTCCAATTTCCCTTGAAAACCACGGCTCTTTCCAATTTTTACTATTTCCTTTCAACCGAACAGGGACATAAAGATTCTGTACTCTTAAAATTTCACCTTTAAATGCCCTCCAAATGGCCACTGCAGCATCTGTACACCTGGGCACACCTGGCCACTGCAGCATCTGCACACCTGGACACACCTGGCTGATGCCACATCTGCACAGCTGGCCACTGCCGGCTACTGCAGCACCTACACATCTGGTCACATCTGGATATTGCTGGCCTCTGCCAGATCTGCACACCTGGCCACAGCTGACGGCTGCTACATTTTCACACCTGGTCATATCTGGCCACACTAGCCCACCTGCTGGCTGTTGCAACATCTGCAACATACAACTGGTCACACCATTCCACATCTGTCCACAGCTGGCAACCACTGGCCACTTCTGGTGGCACCTGGCCAAAGCTGGACACACCAGGCCACATCCACCCACATCTGGCCACATCTGCGGCAATACACCTAGTTGTCCTGTGCTCTCTCAGGGAGCAGGGGTCCCAAGTAGAGGAGGAGAAGGAGGAGGGGGTGAGAGCAGGAATTGGGATTGCATTCTGTACGGGCTGCATTTATGGGGAGGGGTACCCAAAGTCACCGGTAGAGGCAGCCAGTCGCTACCCAACAAGGAGCGGAGTGAACTGAGCGGGGCGAGCTTACCGGCAGAGGAGCTGGGGCAGCCTTCTGAAGAATCTGCAGGAAAGGGAGTAATGGTGAGTGTCTGTCCCACGAACCTGCCCTCAATCCCCCTGCCCACCTCCACCAATCTCCCCCATAATCACCCCCACCAAACACCTCCCCACCAAACCCCCCCATCAATCCCCCCCATCAATCCCCCCCCCATCAATCCCCCCACCCCCATCAATTCTTCCTCCCCCATCAATACACCCCACGATTCTCCTCCCCATCAATCCCCCACTAATACACCCCCTCTACCCTCCCCCCCCTCTCCATCCAGGGAATGCAATACCCCCATCGCGGAATTCCCCTCCCCGGAAATCCCCCAGGAACCCCTCCCTCCTCCCAGGAATCCCTCCCTCCTGGGAATCCCCACCAGGATTTCTCCCCCACTGGAAATCCTCCCAGGAATGCTGCCCTCCCCAGTCTGGCCACCTGCCCGGGGATGTAACCAGACAAGGCAATGAATCATTGACTTCGAGTCTGAGGAAGGGTCTCAACCCGAAACGTCGCCCATTCCTTCTCTCCACAGATTGCTGCCTGTCCCGCTGAGTTACTCCAGCATTTTGTATCTATCAACGATTCATTGATACATTACTCAAATCAATGATACTTTATTGTCCCGTGTACCTACTGTAGGTACAGTGAAGTGCTTTGTTTTGCAGGCAACCTGGTAAAATCAGACAACAGACCTCACCTAGACAGGAGTGTCGACACGTTTTGGCACTGACGAAGTTACAAACGTTCGCTGGCAGTCCCGTCTACTGCTAACCACCGCACATGGCAGCCCCCCCCCCCCCCCCCCCCCCCCACATCCCCTCCCAGACATCAGTTTCCCCCCCCCCCATCCCCTGCCAGGACCCATTCCTTCTCTCCAGAGATGCTGCCCGTCCTGCTCTGTTACTCCAGCTTTTTTGTCCTTCAGAGAGAGGTAAAGGCCCTGTCCCACTTTCCTGAGTTACTCACGAACTCTCCCGAGTTTTCCCCTTTATTCGAACTCGGAGAATTACGGTAATAACCGTTCGTAGGTACTCGGGACTATTTTTTTTTAACTCGTGGACATTTTTCAACATGTTGGAAAAAAATGTCCCGACTTACCTGATGCCCCGAGTTCCTACGGCTGGCATTACGAGCCGCTACGAAACATCTATGGCCTCCTACGAGCTCGCTACCAACATTCCCTGACATTCCCCGAGTTAGAATCAAGGGGAAAACTCGGGGCAGTTCGTGAGTAACTCGGGAAAGTGGGACAGGGCCTTTAGAACTTGAAATAAGAGAATTCACAGTTCACGCCTTTGGAGACAATACTCACGGCAGTCGATGAACCGGCGATGTCTGTTGTGAGCTGCAAGCAGAGCAAGTTTTTATCAGCATCTGAGCCCACATAGATTGTTGTGGAACCATGCTGTCCCCTCTCACATTCAGGCCCCCAGTCGTGTGTGGACACAGACAGTTGGCTGCCCAATCCCTCTGGATTTCCTCTCCGTCCAAGCTAACGTTCCCGGTGTGATCCCTGCTTTCATGTAACATTCCACCCCAACTCCTCACTCCCCAGTCAATGGCCAACGTTCCGGCGTTCCCAATCCCTGGTCTTCCCAGTTCCCGTGTCCTTAGATGTATGGAATGTGTGGGCCACGGTGAGGGAGGGGTCTGCGGGGATAGGTGGGGCTGAGAGGGCACAGGGATAGATGATAGAGGGTGAGGGGGGAGTGGGGGTGAGGGGTGAGGGTGGGGTGGAGGGTGGAGTTGAGGGTGGAGGTATGGGTGTATAGTATAGTAAATCTTTATTGTCATTTTCATGAGTACTCACATACCCAGAGGAAACAAAAAAATGTTGCTCAACCAGTGTCCATTCAGTGTGCAGTAAAAAATAAATAGAAATAAAAATACATATATCATGAACAAATTAAACACTCTACTAAACATCAACAGGCGTTCCGATCGGCAGCGACACGACAGTGGCTCTGCTGCAGTGTGTCCAGGTTGGTGGTTGGTGCGCGATACTTTAGCAGGGGGCAAAGTCCGTTTATCAGTCTTATAGCCTGCGGGAAGAAGCTGTTTTTGCAGCTAATGCTCTTCCCAGTACGTCTTCCCAGATGGCAGGATGGAGAATATGTGATGCGATGGGTGGTAGGATGAGGGTGAGGGTGGAGGTATGGGTGGTTGGGGGTGGGGTGAGGGTGAGTGCAGGGTGAGTGCGGTGGGTTGGGGAGTTGAGGGTGGGGTAGTGGCGTTAAAGGTGGTGGTGTGAGGGGGGGTGGGGAGTTTGTTGGTATGGGTGAGGGGATATGTTAGATGTGATGGGGGTGTGTGGGGAGTTGGTGAGGGTGAATGTGTTGGTGGAGGTGGGGATGGGCGGTGGGGAGGTGAGGGGGAGTGGGGGGTGTGTGGCGGTGGTGAGGGGGGTGAGGAGGTGAGGGGGGGGTGAGGTGGTGTGGGGGGGGGGGGGGGGGATGAGGAGGTGAGGGGGGCTGGGGAGGTGAGGGGGGATGGGGAGGTGGGTGAGGTGGGGAGGTGGGGGTGGTGAGAGGGTGGTGAGAGGGGGTGAGGAGGTGAGGGGGGGGGGGGGGTCAGGGGGTGGTGAGGAGGGGGGGGGTGGTGAGGTGTGTGAGGGGTGGTGAGGGGGATTGAGGGGGGGGTGGGGAGATGGGGGAGGTGTGTGGGGAGTGTTGGGTGGTGAGTGGGTGGTGAGGGGGAGTGAGGGGGGGGTGGGGGGTGAGGGGGATTGAGGGGGGTTGGGGAGATGGGGGAGGTGTGTGGGGAGTGTTGGCGGTGAGTGGGAGGTGAGGGGTGGGGAGATGATGGAGTGGATGGTGAGAGTGTTGTAGGTGAGTTGAGGGAGTGAAGCTGGTGGCAGGTGAGGAGGGTGGGGTTGAGGTGGGGGGGGGGGGGGCAGTGATGTGTGTTGAGGTGAGTGGGATTAGATGGGTGGATCTACAGAGTATGGAGATTGTAGGGTTAGGAGGGTACTGGGGGTATTGGACCCCCCCTCCACCAGCTCCAGACCCAGCACATTGTTCTCCCACACATCCAGCAGCCGCAACGTGATCCCTCCCACTGAAGAAGGGTCTCGACCCGAAACGTCACCCGTTCCTTCTCTCCAGAGATGTTGCCTGTCCCACTGAGTTACTCCAGCTTTTTGTGTCCATCTGTGACCCCAACCTCGAGCACCCCACCCCGTTCCGCTTGGTTTCGGGACCACTCGGAGAGAGTGACTCCCTGCCTCACTCCCCCCCCCCCCCCCCCCCCCCCCCCTACAGCTCTGGAGTCTTCCTGTACCTCTCCCAGCAGCCGCCTGGAGGGATCCCAGCAGAACCAGCAGAAGACAGCAGACGACCGACCTGCAAAACAACGGCCCACCCGGTTAGTGAGCTGGTAAGTGGCCGGACCCTGTCAGTTCCCCACTGAGTCCGGTCGCCAACTTTCTCACTCCCAAATAAGGGACAAAAAGTCAACATATGGGACAAATTCTCGACAGCAATTCGTTGATCGACTGGGCCGTGGCTGGGTGAATGATGAGTGGGTCGGGTGCTGGACTGCACACAAAGCCCAGCCGGCGGGCCAGCTGAGGAGTTTTGTCCCGCGCCGTGCACGTCACGCACAACCCACCCAACTCATGAATCGATGATCGGCCGTGAGAAGGAGGGGTGGTGGTGGTGTCGGCGGTAAGCGAAGGTCCGACGGTCGGACAGCTGGCCGGGCTGCCGACCAACGGGGCCACGGGCGAGGCGCTGCTGCTGCTGCTGCACTCCATGGACTGCACTACGTCGGGACGGGTGAGGCAAGGCTGGACACGGCGCTTCGACCCGACAGATTGGGTGAGTGGGCAGATGCATGGCAGATGCAGTTTAATGTGGATAAATGTGAGGTTATCCACTATGGTAGCAAAAACAGGAAGACAGATTATTATGTAAATGGTGTCAAGTTGGGGAAAAGGGGAAGTACAACGGGATCTGGGGGTCCTTGTTCATCAGTCAATGAAAGTAAGCATGCAGGTACAGCAGGCAGTGAAGAAAGCGAATGGCATGTTGGCCTTCATAGCAAGAGGAGTTGAGTATAGGAGCAAAGAGGTCCTTCTGCAGTTGTACAGGGCCCTAGTGAGACCACACCTGGAGTATTGTGTGCAGTTTTGGTCTCCAAATTTGAGGAAGGACATTCTTGCTATTGATGGAGTGCAGCATAGGTTTACAAGGTTAATTCCCGGGATGGTGGGATTGTCATATGCCGTGAGAATGGAGCGGCTGGGCTTGTACACTCTGGAGTTTAGAAGGATAAGAGGTGATCTTATTGAAACATTTATGATTGTTACGGGTTTGGACACGCTAGAGGCAGGAAACATGTTCCCGAAATTGGGGGAGTCCAGAACCAGGGGCCACAGTTTAAGAATAAGGAGTAAGCCATTTAGAACAGAGATGAAGAAATACTTTTTCACACAGAAAGTTGTGAGTCTGTGAAATGTTCTGCCTCAGAGGGTGGTGGAGGCCGGTTCTCTGGATTCTTTCAAGAGAGAGCTAGATAGGGCTCTTAAAGATAGCGGAGTCAGGGGATATGGGGAGAAGGCTGGAACGGGGCACTAATTGTGGATGATCAGCCATGATCACATTGAATGGCGGTGTTGGCTCGAAGGGCCGAATGGCCTACTATTGCACCTATTGTCTATATACTGTACTATTCTATTTTCGGAAGGAACTGCAGATGCTGGTTTACACTGAAGATAGATACAAAATGCTGGAGTAACTCAGCGAGACCGGCAGCATCTCTGGAGAGATGGAATGGGTGACAGTTCGGGTCAAAACATCTGAAGAAAGATCTCAACCTGAAACGTCACCCATTCCTTCTCTCCAGAGATGCTGCCTGTCCGGCTGAGTAACTCCAGCATTTTGTACTCCAGCATCTGTACTATTCTGTACTACACTATACTAAAAGTAAACTATACTAGACTAAACCTGAACTAAACTAAAAACAAAAGGTTGGAATAACTCAGCGGTTCGGACAGCATCCCTGGAGCCTGACCCCTGAGTCAGTCCTGCTTTTTTGTGTCTATCTTTGGTTTAAACCAGCATCTGCAGTTCCTTCCGTTACATAGAAACATAGAAACATAGAAATTAGGTGCAGGAGTAGGCCATTCGGCCCTTCGAGCCTGCACCGCCATTCAATATGATCATGGCTGATCATCCAACTCAGTATCCCGTACCTGCCTTCTCTCCATACCCCCTGATCCCCTTAGCCACAAAGGCCACATCTAACTCCCTCTTAAATATAGCCAATGAACTGGCCTCAACTACCCTCTGTGGCAGAGAGTTCCATAGATTCACCACTCTCTGTGTGAAAAAAGTTCTTCTCATCTCGGTTTTAAAGGATTTCCCCCTTATCCTTAAGCTGTGACCCCTTGTCCTGGACTTCCCTAACATCGGGAACAATCTTCCTGCATCTAGCCTGTCCAACCCCTTAAGAATTTTGTACGTTTCTATAAGATCCCCTCTAAATTCTAGAGAGTATAAACCAAGTCTATCCAGTCTTTCTTCATAAGACAGTCCTGACATCCCAGGAATCAGTCTGGTGAACCGTCTCTGCACTCCCTCTATGGCAATAATGTCCTTCCTCAGATTTGGAGACCAAAACTGTACGCAATACTCCAGGTGTGGTCTCACCAAGACCCTGTACAACTGCAGTAGAACCTCCCTGCTCCTATACTCAAATCCTTTTGCAATGTTACTAAAACTAATCTAAACTAAATTAAACTGTACTTTACTAAAACTAAACAAAACTGTACAATACTATGTGTTCAAGAAGGAACTGCAGATGCTGGAAAATCGAAGGTACACAAAAATGCTGGAGAAACTCAGCGGGTGCGGCAGCATCTATGCAGCGAAGGAAATAGGCAACGTTTCGTGCCGAAACGTTGCCTATTTCCTTCGCTCCATAGATGCTGCCACACCCGCTGAGTTTCTCCAGCATTATTTGTGTACCTGTACAATACTATACTAGACTATAACGAAACAAAAGGGGCCAAGGAAAGAGCGTTCACGTCGCGGCCCTGTCTCCACCAATCTTTCCACCACCTCGCACAAGAAGCGACAAGGCAGACACCATTGTACGCAGATGCCGAGACGTGTGTTCAGCTCTGGCTGAACAACTAATCTTGTGAGTTTCTCTCTTGTTGGAGTTTCTCCAGCTTTTTTTGTGTCCTTCGCTCCATCGATGCTGCTGCACCCGCTGAGTTTCTCCAGCTTTTTTGTGTGCCTTCGATTTTCCAGCACCTGCAGTTCCTTCTTAAACACTTCTAATCTTGTAATGTGGACTCGATAAGATGAAGACTAAACTAAACTGTAAAGGAAGGGTTTTGGCCCGAAACGTCGCCTATTTCCTTCGCTCCATAGATGCTGCCTCACCCGCTGAGTTTCTCCAGCATTTTTGTCTACTTTATACTATACTAAAACTAACCTATACAATACTACAACCAAACTAAACGATACACTACTAAAAGTAAACAAAACGATACAATACTGAGGCTAAAGTGCACCAGGAGCTAGCTACCCCCTGAGTGCCTCTAGTTGGGGGTGGTGGCTGACACTCACCTGGTCAACATGGTGCAGCAGGAGACAGACCCTCTGTCAGCAGTGGGATGAATGAGCTCAAGGTGGAGGATGAGGGCTCTTTATAGCTCAGCGGACAGTGCACCTTGTGTGTGTGTGAGCCCTGCACAGGTGCTCTCTCCGCTGCCAACTCATATCACCGCGCCGCGGTTTCACCTTACCTCGTGAAAGGGGGTCCACCCGTCTGTAGGAACAGCTTCCCTCCTCTCCTAACAATGAGCCACAGTCCCATGAAGACTTTGTGCCTCGTGGGATTAGCAGGGTTGTTGAAATTAAAATCGGAGTCGAGAGAAACAGCATCACCCATCCATGACGACCAAGGCGCCCCATCCATAACTGAAGTGGTCCCATTTCGAGTCATAGACACAGGCCCTTCAGCCCATCTCGTCCATGCCGACCAAGATGTCCCATCCACGCAAACCCCATTTGCTTATGTTTGGCCCAAATCCCTCTAAACCTTTCCTATCCATGGACCTGTACAAATATCCTCGAAATTTGTGTTATTGTGTTTGCCTCAAGATTCAGATTCAGATTCAGATTCAATTTTAATTGTCATTGTCAGTGTACAGTACAGAGACAACGAAATGCATTTAGCATCTCCCTGGAAGAGCGACATAGCAAATGATTTGAATAAATAATAATAAGTGTCCGGGCGGGGGGGGGTGGTGATTGGCAGTCACTGAGGTACGTTGTTGAGTAGAGTGACAGCCGCCGGGAAGAAGCTGTTCCTCGACCTGCTGGTTCGGCAACGGAGAGACCTGTAGCGCCTCCCTGATGGTAGGAGGGTAAACAGTCCATGGTTGGGGTGAGAGCAGTCCTTGGCGATGCTGAGCGCCCTCCGCAGACAGCGCTTGCTTTGGACAGACTCAATGGAGGGGAGCGAGGAACCGGTGATGCGTTGGGCAATTTTCACCACCCTCTACAATGCCTTCCGGTCGGAGACAGAGCAGTTGCCATACCATACTGTGATGCAGTTGGTAAGGATGCTCTCGATGGTGCAGCGGTAGAAGTTCACCAGGATCTGAGGAGACAGATGGACCTTCTTCAGTCTCCTCAGGAAGAAGAGACGCTGATGAGCCTTCTTGATCAGAGTAGAGGTATTGTGGGTCCAAGAGAGGTAATCGGAGATGTTGACTCCCAGGAACCTGAAGCTACTTCCTCTGGGTGAAGAGGGGTCCCGCCCCAAAACATTGGGGGGGGGGGGGGGTTAAGGGGGACTCTGGCGCTGTAAGGCAGCAGCTCTACCGTTGCGCCACCTGTATCTTGACATCTGGTGGCGCTGTTACTGGCTGCCTCCGCCTTCAGCTCGGCCTGTGGACTTGGGGAGCCGCGGACTCTGGTGGGAAGTGGCTGATTCAGAGGTCCAGGCAGCTGAGGATGCCCTACCTTTCGACGTCAGGGTTCCATAATTCCCGCTGGAGAGGGCCTGAACATCGGGCAGCCCGTAGCGGCGACTGCGGGGGGGGGGGGGGGGGGGGGGGCCACAACCATTGGGGAACATCAGCGAGGAGGTTGACTGGACTTTGGTTCCTTCCCTCAGTGTGGAGCTTTGGTGCTGGTTGTGGGGACGTTTGTGTTGGGGACTACTGTGTTCTCTGTTTTGTTTAGTTGTATGACTGTAAGGAAAATTGTATTTCGTTGTCTCTTAATTGAAGACAATGAGAATAAATCCAGATCCAGATCCAGATCTGTTTTTATTTCTGATTCCCAGCACCCATCGTTTTTTAATTAAAAGCCACGGTTGGTTGAAATTCCTGTGAGGGGCAGTGATGGGTTCCCGATATTGTTCTTGGCAGTGGAGCGTTTAGCTGAGGATTATCCCCCCTGCCACCAGCCCCATCGCCCCGTCTCTCTCTCCACAACTACTGGTGTTATTTCCCTGCACAATGCGTGGATTGTGTGCGGCTCAGGCGAAGAGGTTGAGCAAACTGCTGCCTCATCCTGACTCGTTCCGCAGATGTTTACACTTGCCGCAAGCTTTTGGGGGTCCTTTTTCTTTTGGATTAAGCTGATCCGTTTCGTGGAGAAAAGCGAGCGGTCGTGAAATACAAGGAGGCAAGGTGCTGATGGAGAGATCTGGCACTCTTGCCTCCATCGGACAATGCATCGACAAGGGTTGGGATGCCATGACGCTGTTGTACAAGTCGTCGGTCAGGCTGCTCTTTGGACTTTAGAGATACAGTGCGGAAACAGGCCCTTTCGGCAATCCGAGTTCCCCGCACACTAACACTATCCTACACACGCACTCACTGGGGACAATTTACAATTTTTACTGAAGCCAATTAACCTACAAACCTGCACGGCTTTGGAGTGTGGGAGGAAACCGGAGCACCCGGGGGAAACCCACGTGGTCACGGGGAGAACGTGCAAACTCCTTACAGTAGTCAGGATCGAACTGGGGTCTCTGGCGCCGTGAGGCAGCAGCTCTACCACTGCACCATCCACCGTGACGCTGCACTTGGAGTACTGCGTGCAGTCCTGGTCACCACACCACAGGAAGGGTGTGATTAAGCTAGAGAGGGTGCAGTGAAAAAATGAACAAGGATCAAGCAACTCAGCGGGTCAGGCAGCGTCTCTGGAGATCATGGATAGTTGTCGCTTTGGGTGGGATCCTTCCTCAGGCACGAAAAGAAGGGTCCCAACACAAACCGTCATCTATCCATGTTCTCTAGAGATGCTGTCTGACCAGCTGAGTTACTCCAGGGCTTCATGTGTCCATTTGTGCAAACCATCAGTGTTGTTCCTTGTTTCTACCACCAGGGTATTACCTGGATTGTAGGATTTGTGTCAGGGGTGGGGAACCTTTTCTAACAAGGCCGCATCCAAGAAACTTCAAAATGTACATTATTTTGTTAAAATAGCCCTCATGACTTACTAATGTTTTAATTGTGGCCGTCAGTCGGGGAGGATTATTTCGTTGAATCATCTTTTACTTTTTGGTATTTTAAATGCGTTCATTTTAAGATTCAAATAATACTAATAAAAGACGAACAAAAACATATTAATAAAAATAAAAGGATTTGTTCGACAAAATTTGGATTCATTCAAAAGGCCGCACTTATTGGCCTAGAAAGCTGCATGCTGACTTAAGGCTGCAGGTTCCCTACCCCTGGGTTGTGTTATCGGGATGTTAAACAGACAGGATTCCTTTTCTCAAGAGTGGAAGCTGAAAGGGCGCATGTTAGAGGTGCATAAAATAATGAGAGACATAGAGAGGTTCAATAGCTCAGGTGTCTAAAACTAGAGAGCATCAGTTTGTGAGACAGAGGAGGTTTAAAGGGGATCTCATGGGTTCTTTTTACAAACAGAATAGTTGGTATCTGGAATGAGCTGCCGGAGGAGGAGGTGGAGGCAGGAACAGTAACAAGCTCTGAGGGGCATCTGAACAGGCACTGAAATGAGCAGGGTACAGGAGTACAAGAATTAGGGACGTCTTGTTACAAGAAGGAACTGCAGATGCTGGTTTAAACCGCAGATAGACACAGAATGCTGGAGTAACTCAGCGGGACAGGCAGCATCTCTGGATAAAGGAATAGGTGACGTTTCTGGGTGGAGACCCTTCTTCATGTTACGGTTGTACAATGTGCTGGGAAGGCTACAGTACATTTGGAATACTGTGTACAGTTTTGATCGAACGCTATCGGAAGATTTATGAGGATCCTGACATGTCTGGACTGTTTGAGTTCTCAGGAGAGCTTGGATAGGCAGAGTCTTTTTCCCTGGAATGCAGAAGGCTGAATTGTGACTTTATACAGCTTTGTAAAATGATGAGAGAAATAGATACGGTGAACAGCCATAGTCTTTTGGTTACACAAAAAAGCTGGAGAAACTCAGCGGGTGCAGCAGCATCTATGGAGCGAAGGAAATAGGCAACGTTTCGGGCCGAAACCCTTCTTCAGACTGATCGGGGGCGGGGGTGGGTGGGGACAAGAAAGGGAAAAGGAGGAGTAGCCCGAAGGCTGGGGGATGGGAGGAGACAGCAGGGGGGCTGAGGAAGGGGAGGAGACAGCAAGGACTAACAAAATTGGGAGAATTCGATGTTCATGCCCCCAGGGTGCAGACTCCCCAAACGGAATATGAGGTGCTGTTCCTCCAATTTCTGGTGCTGCTCGCTGTGGCCATGGAGGAGACCCAGGACAGAGAGGTCGGAGACGGAGTGGGAGGGGGAGTTGAAATGCTGAGCCACCGGGAGGTCAGCTTGGTTATTGCGGACCGAGCGGAGGTGTTCGGCGAAACGAGTCTTTTGCTTAGGTAGTAGAGGGCATACGTTTTTAGCTGAGAAGGGAAAATCTATAAGGGAATCCAGTGACCATCATTTCCCAGTGGTGGGTAGTGGGTATATGGAATGAGCTGCCAGAGGAGGCAGCTGAGACGGGTACCATAACAACACTTAAAAGACATTTGGACAGATACATGGACAGGACAGGTTTAGAGGTATCTGGGCCAAGCGCGGGCAGGTGGGACAAGTGCAGATGCTTGATCGGCTTGGGCAAGTTGGACAAAAGGGCCTGTTTCTGTGTTATGATTGAGTACAAAATCATAATTTTAAAAAAATCAGCAAGATTAAAAATCACCAAGGGTGGCAAGTTGGTCCTGACTACAGGTTCGATCTGACTACAGGTGCAGTCCGTGCAGAGTTTGTACCTTCTCCCCGTGACCGCGTGGGTTTTCTCCGAAACCTTCCATTTCCTCCCACACTCCAAAGACGTACAGGTTTGTTGGTAAGTTTTCCTCAGTGTGTGTAGGATAGTGTTAATGTATGGGGTAGGAATCTGAGGGGTAACGTTTTCACACAAAGAGTGGTGGGTGTATGGAACGAGCTGACAGAGGAGGTAGTCGAAGCTGGGACTATCCCAATGCTTAAGAAATAATTAGACAGGCACATGGATAGGACAGGTTTGGAGGGATATGGACCAAGCACAGGCAGGTGGGACTAATGTAGCTGGGACATCAGTTGGCTGGCGTGGGCAAGTTGGGCCGAAGGGCTTTTTTACGCACTATATCACTCTATGACTCATTTCAGGTAGGGCGGTGAAAATTAACCCTGAATGATGAACCATATTTAGTCTCTGCATGAAAATTAAAAATGAAATTTGACTTGAAGATTAAATAAGATTGCGGGGTGGCACAGCGGTAGAGTTGCTGCCTCACAGCGCTAGAGACCTGGGTTCCATCCTGACTGCAGGTGCTGTCTGTATGGAGTTTGTACCTTCATCCTGTGACCGCGTGGGTTTTCTCCAGGTTCCGGGTGCTCCGGTTTCCTCCCACACTCCAAAGATGTGCAGGTTGGTAGGTCAATTGGCTTTGGTTCAATTGTCCCTATTTGTAAGATGGTGCTGGTGTCCATGTTGTTTGTTGGTCATTGTGGACGCGGTGCATCGAAGGGCCTTTTTCCCTGCTGTATCTCTCAAGTAGAAACTCTAGAGAATCACGGAAACCTTTAGCACAGGAGTGAAAGATTGCAAAGAATATTTGCAAGGATGTCCCATAGTTTAGCTTCTTGTCACTGGTAGCGAGATACAGTGAAAAGCTCTTTATTGTGTGCTAGCCAGTCAGCGGAAAGACTACACGTGGTTACAATCGAGCCATCCACAGTGTATAGATACAGAATGAAGGGAATAATGTCTCGTGCTGGATAAATTCTGATAAAAGATATTCCGGGGGATTTTGATGAGGTAGTGGTTGTTTAAGACCCTTCTTCAGACCTGGTCTAAAGAAAGGTCTCGACCCGAAACGTCGCCTATTCCTTCTCTCCATAGATGCGGCCTCACCCGCTGAGTATCTCCAGCATTTTTTGTCTTCCTTCGAATTTTCCAGCATCCGCAGTTCTTTCTTAAACAGTGGTTTTGTTTAATTGTTGGTGGGATGGTTCAGTTGCTTGATAATAGCTCAGAAAACACTGTCCCTGAATCTGGAGGTGTGCATTTTCACACTTCTGTACCTCTTGCCTGATGAGTGATGGGAGGAGGGAGACATTGGGCCGGATAGAACTTCATTCTCCCTAATGTGCAGGAGGTTGAGGGGTGATCTTACAGGGGTGTATACAATCATGAGGGGAATGGATAGGATAAACGCACAATATCTTTTTCCATGGGTAGGGGAACAAAGAACTAGTGGGCAGAGATATACGGTGAAGGGGGGAAGCAACCCTAGGGACAACCATTTACACAGAGAGTGGTGGGTGTATGGAGCATTATATACTTCTGTCAGATCTCCCCTCAACCTCTGATGTGCCAGAGAAAATCATCCTCCACTCCAGGCAAACATAGAAACATATAAAATAGGTGCAGGAGTAGGCCATTCGGCCTTTCGAGCCTGCACCGCCATTCAATATGATCATGGCTGATCATCCAACTCAGTATCCTGTACCTGCCTTCTCTCCATACCCCCTGATCCCTTTAGCCACAAGGGCCACATCTAACTCCCTCTTAAATATAGCCAATAAACTGGCCTCAACTACCTTCTGTGGCAGAGAATTCCACAGATTCACCACTCTCTGTGTGAAAAAAGTTTTCCTCATCTCGGTCCTAAAAGATTTCCCCCTTATCCTTAAACTGTGACCCCTTGTTCTGGACTTCCCCAACATCGGGAACAATCTTCCTGCATCTAGCCTGTACAACCCCTTAAGAATTTTGTACTTTTCTATAAGATCCCCCCTCAACCTTCTAAATTCTAGCGAGTACAAGCCGAGTCTATCCAATCTTTCTTCATATGAAAGTCCTGCCATCCCAGGAATCAGTCTGGTGAACCTTCTCTGTACTCCCTCTATGGCAAGAATGTCTTTCCTCAGATTTGGAGACCAAAACTGTACGCAATACTCCAGGTGTGGTCTCACCAAGACCCTGTACAACTGCAGTAGAACGTTCTGATCCACCTCAACAGTTCCCATTTCAGTAGAAAGCATCCTATCAGGGTGCATCACAGCTCCCAAACTGAGAACGGCTCCACCCGAGACTGCAGAATGTTGCAGAGAGTTGTGGATGTAGCCCAGATGGAGGTGGATGAAGCCTCCTCCAATTTCCTCGCTGTGATGGAAGGCGAAAAAAAACAGTTGAATCTCTCCCTTCTTTGTCCTCCAGCGGTCGGGGGCCTCTAACCTTCCGTTGACGGGATGATCTTGGCGGGGCTCCTCGTCGGGTCGATCAAGTTCCTGCATCGGGGGGGGAGCGGTGGAATGTCAACTCCCCCGTGCCGAAGATTACTGTTCCTGCAAACAATGAGATGGATGGGTGGTATCAATGGAGGGAGAAACAGAGCAACAAAGTTTCAGGTCAAAGACCCTTCATCGGGTGAAATGTTTACCCTGTCTCTCGCTCCACTGACACTGCTTGCCGGTGTTTCCAGGATAGCAGACACCTGATCCATATCTCTCCACTCCATACATATCCACGTATGCGCACGATAACTCAGGCAGCATCCCTGGAGGACATGGATAGGTGACGTTTCGGGTCTGAGCCTGAAGAAGCGTCACAACCCCAAACGTCACCTATCCAAAAGACTCTTGAACGCTGCTACTGTATTTGACTGCGCCACCACCCATGGCAGCACGTTCCAGGCAGCCTCCACCCTCGGTAAGAAAAATGTGCCCCGCACAACTCCTTTAGACTTTCAAGTTCAAGAGTTCAAGAGAGTTTATTGTCATGTGTCCCAGATAGGACATGAAATTCTTGCTTTGCTTCAGCACACCAGAACATAATAGGCATGAATACAGAACAGATCAGTGTGTCCATATACCATCGTATAAATATATACACACATGAATAAATAAACTTCCTGCCTCGGATTGTTGACCTTGTCATGGTGTAGAGGTGGTGTGTCCACATGATTCCGAGAGTGATGCCGTCGGAAGCACCGGCTTCTGGTAGGGCCACCCATGGCGGTAAAGTCGAGGATGAGGGTCCAGACTAAGAACGATCCAACCTACGAGACCTCAACGGCGGACCAGGCGGACAAAATTATCTTGAACTCAACGGCTATGAAGGCTGCAACAGATCTATCAGCTCCAATCGTCTTGGTTCCCTTGCCATCGGAATTAGTTGATTGATTTGTGCAGGACCGTGTGCTTCTTGGAGTGCAACATCAAGTACATGTTAAACACACGCACGCTCAGATCTGTTAGTAACGGGACGTAGACCATCATCCTTGACCTCAAGGGACAGCCACGATGGGTCCCCACCTGCCTGTGTTTGGACCATATCCATCTAAACCTGTCCTATCCATGTCCCTGTCCAAATGATTATTAAATGGTGGGATAGTCCCGGCCTCAACTACCTCCTCCATCAGCTTGTTCCATGCACCCACCACCCTTTGGGGTATCGCCTCAGTGCAGAGGGAGAAGAGGAGGGAAGAGACAGTAACCCTAAGATTTTTGCCTTCATCACAGTGAGGAGGTGCCTGATGAACTCACTGTGGTGGATGTTAATTTGTGTTTATTGTGTGTTTTGTTGTTTATTATTACATGTATGGCTGCAGACAACGACATTTTGTTCAGACCGAAAGGTCTGAATGACAAATAGAGGATCTAAGTCTAAGTCTAAGTCTTGTATCGAAAAAGTTGCCCCTCTATTGTCCCAGCCTCCACCACCATCCCTGGCAGCATGTTTCAGGCCCCCACCACTCTGTGTAAAATAGTAACTTACCCTATACATCTCCATTAAACTCTCCCCCTCTCACCTTATAGGTACGCCCTCTCGTCTTTGACATGTTCATCCTGAGGGGAAAAGGTTCTGACTGTCTACCCTATCCCTGCCACCCGTAATTATATAAACTTCTGACATGTCTCTCGTCAATCTCGGATGCTGCAGAGATTGCTACCGTCACCCCCTGCAGTAGGATCCTTCATCTGCCTCTGTTTGGACAGGAGCAACCAGTCAAAGTCAAAGATCCTACAGCGAGCAAGATAGATCACTCGACGAAAAAGACATAGTACGGTCAAGGGCAGATTCATGGGTGATTTTCGGCCCCATTTCCGTAACCGGCTTCCGTCTCCGCACCAAAGATCCCGTAGCGGAGCAAAGGTACTAGTGCGGAGACGGAAACCGGTTACGGAAACATCCTCGTAAAAATAAAAGTTCTTTGGTAAAAATCTTCTCCTCATTTTCAGAATTATAATTTATTAACACAAACTGTTCCCCTGCAACGTTGATTACACTGCGAGTCGGGTCGGGTCGGGTCGGGTCGAGTTACTGAAATGGATGAAAAAAAGGCCCACGTTCCGCTCCGTTGCGTACTACACGTCAGCCCATTGCATTTAGAAGGAGTGGTCTATCTTGCTCCGCTATAGGATCTATGGTCAAAGCCTCTTCCCACCAGTAGCTGCAATACCCTGACACTCCCCTTGGTGGTGACAACGAGCTCTGAGTGGAATTTGGTATCACAGCAGCCCTGGGATATTTTCAACTCCTCCCCTGATGTCACCTTCCAAAATGTAGTGTGCTGAGGTGCATGTACATTATTTGATAAATTACAGAGTGCTGGAGAACATAGAACATAGAACATAGAAAATAGTTGCAGGAGGAGGCCATTCGGCCCTTCGAGCCAGCTACGCCATTCATTGTGATCATGGCTGATCGCCCCCTATCAATAACTCGTGCCTGCCTTCTCCCCATATCCCTTGACTCCACTAGCCCCTAGAGCTCTATCTAACTCTCTCTTAAATCCATCCAGTGACTTGGCCTCCACTGCCCTCTGTGGCAGGGAATTCCACAAATTCACAACTCTCTGGGTGAAAACGTTTTTTCTCACCTCAGTCTTAAATGACCTCCCCTTTATTCCAAGACTGTGGCCCCTGGTTCTGGATAGATGACGTTACGGGGCGGGACCTACCTTCTGACACAAAATGCCGGAGTAACTCATCTCTGGATAGTAATAATAATACTAATAATACTACACTTTATTGTCATTGTAAATACATACAACAACATTTCAGGCACTGCCTGAGCGGAGCTTCAACGTAACAGATAAATAATAACGACAATGGAAACAACAAAAACGGCAAGAAAAACGTCGTCAACTCATAATGTGTAATATTTCACAGTCTAGTGTTGTAGTAGTACAAAATATTGGCTATGGGAGCTGTGTGTTCAGTGCAGAGTTCAGTGGTGATGTCCTTGGGGTAGAAACTGTTTGTTAATCTTGTATTGTGTGATTTAATGGACCTGTAACGCTTTCCTGAGAGCTCTTTTGTTTTCTTTGTATTGGGTGCTAAGTTGTTCTCTGAGCACCAGCCTCTGAAGAAGGGTTTCGGCCCGAAACGTTGCCTATTTCCTTCGCTCCATAGATGCTGCTGCACCCGCTGAGTTTCTCCAGCTTTTTTGTGTAACAGCCTATTAACCTCTCTACCTCCTCCCTGTAAACTGACTCATTGCCCTTAGTGAAGGAATGGGTGACGTTTTGGGTTAGGTCTGAAGAGGATGTCGACCCGAAACGTCACCCATTCCTTCTCTCCAGAGATACTGCCTGTCCGGCTGAGTTACTCCAGCATTTTGTGTCTATCTTCGGTTTAAACCAGCACCTGCAGTTCCTTCTTACACAATTCATAATTCAACCCAGTTGTCCGAAAAAGGGTCCTGACCCGAACATAGAAACATAGAAAATATGTGCAGGAGTAGGCCATTCGGCCCTTCGAGCCTGCACCGCCATTCAATATGATCATGGCTGATCATCCAACTCAGTATCCTGTACCTGCCTTCTCTCCATACCCTCTGATCCCTTTAGCCACAATGGCCACATCTAACTCCCTCTTAAATATAGCCAATGAACTGGCCTCAACAACATTCTGTGGCAGAGAATTCCAGAGATTCACCACTCTCTGTGTAAAAAATGTTTTTCTCATCTCAGTCCAAAAAGAGTTCCCCTTTATCCTTAAAACCGGGGAACATATCCATGTTCCCCGGAGATGCGGCATAAACTTGCACTTTGTGCCTTTTCTTGCATCCATAGTTCAGTTAGTTTCACGAGCCTGATGGTTGCTGGGAAGAAGCTATTCCTTTTTTTTACACTTTGGTTTTTATTGCTTTTATGCATACACAAATAAAACACAGATATAACAACAAAACATACAACAATGCAGTGAAACGTACAACAGTGCAGCGGGGTTCAGTTTACAATTAATGATGCAGTATACAGAACTATTTTCTTCTTAAAACATTTTCCAATAACTTACCTTATTGTCAATAAAATGATACAGTGTTGATGTCTTTATTTCTATACCTAATCCATTTCCCGATTTTCTGTTAAACTCGTCTTCTTTCACTCTTAGAGAATATGTCATTTCTCTATGACAAATATTTCCTGTACTATGTCTAACCATTGTCTAAGTCTGGGTGTGTCCACTGCAAGCCAGTTTCTTGTAATGGCCTTTCTGTCAGCTGTGAGTAGGATTTTAACCAAGTAAAGGGCCTGTCCCACGAGCATGCGACTGCATGCGGCAAGCACAACCTAACGTGGTCGCTTGAGCCGTACGGCCTCGTGGGGCCGGTCCCACTTCGATCGCCGGAGCCGTATGGAGTTGTGCGGAGCTGGTCCCGACATCGCGCGAGGCTCCGAAAAACTGACACTGTCCAAAAATTCCGCGCGGCAACGGCCTGTCGGCCCGCGGCCGCATTGAGGCCGTACTCACCGTCTCGACGGGCGTGCGCAGCGTCTCGATGCCGTACGCAGCGTCTCAACGCCGTATGCAGCGTCTTGACGGCGTACGCCTAGCGCGTGGCGTTGCGCAATGATGTCACCGCCCGGCGTGCCGTTGCATGATGACGTAACCGCCCGATGCCGTGCAACGTCCAAATTCAGTCGGCCCGCCTCCTGCCCAGCTGATCGGTGAGTATGGTGTCGGGACCAGCCCCGCACAACTCCATACGCCCCCGCGGTTGGAAGTGGGACCTGCCCCGCGAGACCGTACACCTCAAGCCACCACATTTGGTCGCGCTAGGCGCATGCAATCGCATGCTGGTGGGACAGGCCCTTATTGATCTTCCTTCAGCACCACTGTATTTATGTTACCCAGGTATAAAATGGAACACTTCTTGGAGACTATATATCCTAATACCTCCTTTAATTCTGAATTCACTCTGTCCCAAAATGGTTCTATTTTTGGGCAACACTAGAAGATATGTACATGATTTGCGTCTGTTCGGCCACATTGCCTCCAGCGTGTTTGCTGCCTTAGAATTTCCTTGCTTTTTATGTTAGGCGTAATAAAGAAACAAATCAAATAGTTCCAATTAAATTCTCTCCATTTTTGTGAATTAGTGGATGTCTGTAGTGTTACACACATATGATGCCATTCTTTTTCTGAGATGGTGATGTTCAATTCCTTTTCCCACTTAAATTTTACATAAAATGTCGTTTTAGCTTGACATTCCATTCAACTATGATAATGTTTAGAAATAATCCTTAATGTTTTTTGATGATACGCATTAACTATCACTTCTATCACTGGATTATTTTCTTCTAGTGCCTCCCTTTTTACTTTTTTATTGTAATAATCTCTCAGTTGGAGGCATCTAAACAAGTCTTGGTTCCGAAGTGCAAATCTATCCTTCAAATCTTGAAAACATCTTAGGTCTCCATTTTCAGTAACAGTACAAGATGCAGTCATTCCTTTCTTCATCCACTCTTTAAATGTTGAGTCATACATCCCTGGTTTAAATTCATTATCTAAAGCTATCCATCTTAAACTTTTTGTTGTTTATTTAGTTTAAGTTGTCTGGTAAGAGTGAACCAAGTTTCCAAAGTAAATATCGTTATTGGATCGATTATACTCCTGATATGTTCAGGCAGCGCTTTTTCTCCCAAGAGTGTTTGGATGTGGAAGTCAGGGATAAATGTCTCAATCTCTTTCCACCTAGCTATCTATATAGCTGTCCTCACATCAATTAATTAGTGGTCGAAGTTGGGCTGCATGGAAATATATCCTATAATTTGGAATATTGGCAACTGGAGTGTAGTGTATCAAACTCTGGCCTTCATTCCTCCACAAATAAATCTAGATATTAATTTATCCCATTCCGTGAATTGTTTTAATGGTATCTCTATTGGCAGAGATTGAAACAAGTACAATAGCCTTAGCAAAATATTCATTTTCACCACATTTATCTTACTACTAAAATCCATTGGGTAGGTGGACCATCTTTCTGTATCCTTTCTTATGTTTTGGTTGATGTGATTATAATTGGCCCCATACAACATTGATATATGTTTTTGTTATATGTACCCCTAGGTATTTGATTGATTTTGAATCCCATTTAATATTATATTTTTGTTTGATTTCTTCTGGAGGAGCACAATTAAATAGGGGGTTTGAGTTTTTGAAATATTCACTTGATATTCTGCAGAGAAATTAAATTTCTCTATGATTCCCATCCCATCATCCTTGTTTACTTCCGTGAGATACATCATAACGTCATCTGCAAAAAGGCCAATTTTATGTTCTCTGTCTCTTATAGTTACTCCCCTCAGTTCCCTATCTTGACGAATCGCTTGAGCCAATGGTTCAATATATATAGCAAACAGGGTAGGGCTAAGCCAACATCCCTGTCTCGTTCCTCTTCCTAACACAAATCTCTCAGTTATAAGGACCCATTCACCTTTACTCTTGCAGTAGGTTGCTGGTAATTTGCTTTAATAACTTGAATTGAATCTTCGGTAAAGCCAAATCTTTCTAGTGTTTGGTATAGGAATTCCCAATTAACCCTAGCGAAAGCCTTTTCCGCATCTAGACTTGTCAGGACAGCGCGCGTACTTTCCTTTTGAATCTTGTGTATTATATGTAAGGTTCTTCTAATACTATCCTGTGTTTGTCTGCCTATTATAAAACCAGTCTGGTCTTCATCAATTAAATCTGGCATGAACTTTTCAAATCGTTTGCAGATAATTGAAGAATATAATTTATAATCCACATTTAGAACTGATATCAGTCTGTAGTTGGTACAATTTTCCTTGTCTATGTTCTCTTTGAGGATTAATGTTATAATTGCCTCTTTCCATGAATTGCCGATAGATTTCTCTGGTCCCTCCGTCCCCATTGTTTAATTATTCTGTATTTCTTGATTATTCTGTATCTTCTCTCTTTCTATTTTTTTTTTTCTTTCTTTATGTACAACTACTACGGACTGACGCAAAACTGCATTTCGTTGTACTCATACTTGTATTTGTGCGATGACATTAAAGTTGAATTGAATTGAATTAAATTGAATTGACTCTGTCCTGCCTTCTTTGATAATCCAGTTAAAGGTTCTCAGAAGAAGTGGGTTCAGCTCATTCTGAAATATTTTATACCATTCTATAGGGAAACCGTCGCTGCCTGGGGCCTTGTTTGCCTTCATCCTACCAATTGTCTTCTCTATCTCCTCCAGTGATATTTCTGCTGTGATTATTTTATTTTGTGTCTCCAATACAGGGCAGATCTATTGTACTTAAAGTCCTCATTGATTCCCCATCTGCTGTAGAGGTTAGTGTATATAATTCTTTATAATATTCCTGGAAGATATATTCTATTTCTTTTGGATCACTCTTCAAATTCTGTGTACAGGGGGTCCTTAATTTTGTGTATGGTGTCGTCAGCCTGTTGTTTGCAAGTATTTTAGTGGATTTTCGGGCAAGTTTTTTGGGAATACTTCGGGCAAGTATTTTAGTGGATTTAAGGCCTAGCTCATAATGTGCCTGTTTTACAAATCCTGCTTTTTTCTCCACCTCTTGGCCCAATATTCCATCCATTTTTCCCCTCAAATCTTCTATTTGCTTATAAGTTCTCTGGTCCTTATTATTTTTGTACTTCCGTTCTAAATCCTTCAGGTCTGATATCAAGTTATTATATGTTTTCATTCTGGCCTTTTTAATATATGATGCCCGAGCTATCAACCTACCTCGTATTACAGCCTTCAATGAGTCCCATAGTATGGATGGGTCCACCTCCCCATTGTCATTCTCCTCTAGATAAGTTTTGATTTCCAATTTAATATCATTTATCTTTTATCATTCAGTATTCCAACATTTAATCGCCATACTACGTTTTTCCTTCCACTGTCCATATGAATTGTTAAGTATATGGCATTATGGTCTGATACATCTGCCACACCAATTCTGCAATCTGTTACCCTATAACAGTCTTCTTTCTGCATTAAGAAATAGTCTATTCTGGAGTAAACTGAGTACGGTAATGAGTAATGTGTATAGTCTCTTTCTAAAGGGTGAAAATTCCTTCAGACATCGAGGAAACCAATTCTTCACAGTTTTGTTAACTGGCTCTTATTCTTCTGTTTACTTGTCATATCAAACCTATGATATGCCATCCATCACACCACATCTTCTCCATTCTGCCATCTGGGAAGAGGTACAGGAGCATCAGCTGCAAAACCAGCAGGATGCTCCTCAGCTTCTTCCCACAGGCAATAAGACTGGTTAACGGACTGTGTCCCCTCCCCATACATCATACACCAACACATCTAACCTCACCCATACTTTGACAGCTAGGCACCTGCCAAAGCAAAGCCACTGTTCGGTCTGAATGTATGTTTTTATTTCAATTTTTAGGCCTATTTTAGATAAGCTAATTTTAATTTTAAAGCTATATGTATTTATTCTGTTTTTATTAACTGCACTGACGGGAATTGTTTTTTTGTTTCTTCTATGTAAGTATTCAGTTAAAATGACATTAAAGTAAATACTGAATATTGAATACTATGATTCAGTACAACATTCAGATCCCCCCCCCATATATACAAATTCCTTCTGCTTCCATTGCAATAATATCAAATAGGGATTTGAAAAAATATTCATCACTATCTGGGGGAGCATAGATATTCACCAGTGTCTGGATATTATTATCAACTTTGCCCTTTACTATGATATACCTCCCTTATTTATCTTTTATTTCTTTAAACATTTCGAATTTAACTGAATTTGATATCAAGATTGCCACCTCTTTTATGACTGCGAGAGCTATAATATGTGTTTTTATATCCAAATCTTGTCAGCTTCTCATGCTCTTGTTGCGATAAATGGGTTTCTTGTAAGAAAATAATATGCATCTTCACTTTTTTCAATTTAGTCATGACTTAAACCCTCTTAATTGGATTACCTAAACCAGTAACATTTAGAGACATCAGCTTAAGTCCTTGACTTTGCATCGTTACACTTATGCCCCTGTCCCACTTAGGAAACCTGAACGGAAACCTCTGGAGACTTTGCACCCCACCCAAGGTTTCCGTGCGGTTCCCGGAGGTTTTCGTCAGTCTCCCTAATGGTCGAAAGTGGTTTCCGCTTCTTCTATGTTCCAGCGATTATTTCAGAAAATTCAAAACCGGCCGCGACTAAAAATAGGTTGCCGTTTTAAAAATCGGTAATTTTCTAGTCGAAGCCGGTTGCGATGCTAGTTGAAGGTGGTTGCAGGTAGTGAAAGGTCTTACCTTCCACTACCTGCAACCTCCGGCAACCACGTGCAACCTGTAATCATTAGGTTCAAGATAGACACAAAATGCTGGTGTCACTCCGAGGGACCAGCAGCATCTCTGGATAGAAAGAATGGGTGACCTGTCGGGTCGAGACCCTTCTTCATGTGCATGAGTATAGTACAGGAACAATGTTGGATTCACAGGGTGGGAGGTATTCGATGGTAGGGAAGTATCGCTTGGGAAGTCTTCAGTCTGAAGAAGGGTCTCGGCCCAAAACGTCGCCTATTTCCTTCGCTCCATAGATGCTGCCTCACCTGCTGCGTTTCTCCAGCATTTTTGTCTACCTTCGATTTTCCAGCATCTGTAGTTCCTTCTTAAATATCTCTGTTTTTGCTCGGCTTCTGATGACGAGATTTTTTTTCTCCCCTTTCCCCATCTGGATGTGCATCCATTATTCAATTCAATTCAATTCAATTCAACTTTATTGTCATTGCACAAATACGTGTATAGGTACAACAAAATGCAGTTTAGCGTCTGGTCATAGTCATAGTGCAAGATAGTAGAAGTAAAAATAAAAATACAAAGTTGGCATACAATAAAAATTAAAAAAAATACTGGTTAACAATGTGTGGATTGTGGCTGAATTAAAACTGATACATAGGCAGATAACTGTATACAAGTGGGAGAGTCTAAGGATGGCTAGCGTCGGGACTCCGAGTTCAGCAGTGTAATGGTGTCATTGAAAAAGCTGTTCCTCAGCCTGCTTGTGCGTGACCTGAGGCTCCTGTACCGCCTCCCTGATGGGAGGAGGGCAAACAGTCCATGGTTAGGGTGAGAGGGGTCCTTGATGATTTTCCCAGCCCGTCTCAGACACCATTTTCGGTGGAGGGCATCCATGGCAGGGAGCGGGGCACCGATGATGTGCTGAGTGGTTTTCACCACCCGTTGCAGTGCCTTCCTGTCAGCTGTGGTGCAACTGCTGTACCATACCGTGAAGCAGGTGGTCAGGATGCTTTCGATGGTACAGCAGTAAAAGTTGGTCAGGATCTGGGGGGACAGGTGAGCTTTCTTGAGCCTCCTCAGAAAGTAAAGGCGCTGCTGCGCACTTTTGATCAATTTGGTGGTATTGAGGGACCAGGACAGATCCTCTGAGATGTGTACCCCGAGGGATTTGTAGTTGGAGACGCGCTCCACCTCAGTCCCGTTTATGTGGATGGGGGTATGTCTGCCACCTCTGGTCTTCCTTTCCCACAATCCCGTCCCATTCCCCCCTTCCCGTTCCCTTCCACCTATCACCATTCTTCTGGCT
Organism: Leucoraja erinaceus; assembly: GCF_028641065.1. Lineage (NCBI taxonomy): Eukaryota > Metazoa > Chordata > Chondrichthyes > Rajiformes > Rajidae > Leucoraja > Leucoraja erinaceus. Next base: position 131,516,770 of record NC_073378.1, on the reverse strand, counting down.
TCATATTTCGCCCCTCTTTCCTTATCTCACAGCCTTTTGGCTTTTCATCTCTGGCTTTTCTCCACCCCTCTGCCAGTCAAACCGTTTCCCCCCTTCCCTCGCCCGTATCCATTCATCACTTGTGTGGGAAGGAACTGCAGATGCTGGTTTACACTGAAGATAGACAAAAAGCTATCTTCGGTGTAACTCTCTAGCATTTTGTAAGAACCAAAATTCTTAAGGGGTCATGCCGAAGAAGGGTCTCGTCCCTGAAAGGGTCACCTATTCCTTTTCTCCAAGATGAGAAGAACTTTTTTCACACAGAGATGGTGCCTGTTCCGCTATATTTGAGTTATGTGGCCCTGCGGCTGCATTTTGTGACTATGAAGGGCCGAATGGCCCACCTATCTGATCTACAGAGATGGTGGTCGCTAATTAATCCAGCCATTTTGTGACTATGTTCAACCTATCACTTGCCAGGCTTTGATCCTTCTGACATTCTGCTCCCAACTATAGTGCCTCGAAACTGCTGCTGGGTATTGTGATGAAGCCAGATACGATAGTGGTGTTGAAGAGGCTTATGGATATGGACGGATATAGATCACATGCTGACAGATATTAGTTTAATCTGCCATAATGTTCAGCACGGACATTGTAGGCTGAAGGAACGTCTCTTATAGACAATAGACAATAGACAATAGGTGCAGGAATAGGCCATTTGGCCCATGTGATCATGGCTGATCATCCCCTATCAGTACCCCGTTCTTGCCTTCTCCCCATAAGAGCCCTATCTAGCTCTCTCTTGAAAGCATCCAGAGAACCTGCCTCCACCGCCCTCTGAGGCAGAGAATTCCACAGACTCACCACTCTCTGTGAGAAAAAGTGTTTCCTCGTCTCCGTTCTAAATGGCTTACTCCTTATTCTTAAACTGTGGCCCCTGGTTCTGGACTCCCCCAACATCGGGAACATGTTTTCTGCCTCTAGTGTGTCCAAGCCCTTAACAATCTTATATGCTTCAATGAGATATCCTCTCATCCTTCTAAACTCCAGAGTGTACAAGCCCAGCCGCTCCATTCTCTCAGCATATGACAGTCCCGCCATCCCGGGAATTAACCTTGTAGACCTACTCTGCACTCCCTCAATAGCAAGAATGTCCTTCCTCAAATTAGGGGACCACAACTGCACACAATACTCCAGGTGTGGTCTCACTAGGGCCCTGTACAACTGCAGAAGGTCCTCTTTGCTCCTATATTTGATTCCTTGTGTTATAAAGACCAACATGCCATTCGCTTTCTTCACTGCCTGCTGTACCTGCATGCTTACTTTCATAGACTGATGAACAAGGACCCCCAGATCCCGTTGTACTTCTCCTTTCCCCAACTTGACGCCATTTAGATATTAATCTGCCTTCCTGTTTTTTACGCCAAAGTGGATAATCTCACATTTTTCCGCATTAAACTTCATCTGCCATGCATCTGCCCATTCACCCAACCTGTCCAAGTCACCCTGCATTCTCAAAGCATCCTCCTCACAGTTCACACTGCCACCCAGCTTTGCGTCATCTGCAGATTTGCTAATGTTACTTTGAATCCCTTCATCCAAATCATTGATGTATATTGTAAATAGCTGCGGTCCCAGCACTGAGCCTTGCGGTACCCCACTAGTCACTGCCTGCCATTCTGAAAGGGACCCGTTAATCCCTACTCTTTGTTTCCTGTCTGCCAACCACTTCTCTATCCATGTCAGCACTCTACCCCCAATACTATATGCCCTAATTTTGCCCACTAATCTCCTATGTGGGACCTTATCAAATGCTTTCTGAAAGTCCAGGTACACTACATCCACTGGCTCTCCCTTGTCCATTTTCCTAGTTACATCCTCAAAAAATTCCAGAAGATTAGTCAAGCATGATTTCCCCTACGTAAATCCATGCTGACTCGGACCGATCCTGCTACTGCTATCCAAATGTGCGGCTATCTCATCTTATATAATTGACTCCAGCATCTTCCCCACCACCGATGTCAGGCTAACTGGTTTATAATTCCCCGCTTTCTCTCTCCCTCCCTTCTTAAAAAGTGGGAAAACATTAGATACCCCCCAATCCACAGGAACTGATCCTGAGTCTAGGGAACATTGGAAAATTGTGACGTACTGTTCTATGTTCAGTCCCAGGGCCGAACAAGCAAACTGCACGCTTAATTATTCTGTCAGCAATTGGTGGGAAACTGGGACTCTCCAGTCTGAAGAAGGGTCCTGACCTGAAACGTCACCCATCCTTTTTCTCCAGAGATGTTGCCTGACCCGCTGAGTATCTCCAGCACTTTTCTTTCCTTCTTAACAAAGACTTTATTCAGTATTTGCATTTTACAGTGTCCCAGAAGGTACAAAGACTTTCAATGGTCACATTACATCAGGCAATGATTACAATACAATGGTGGCATCTTTATCTACAATACACCCCACCGCGGCGACCAGCGTTCACGGAAGATCTCCAGTGTCCCCATAGACACCGCATGTTCCCTCTCCAGGGACACACGGGCACGGACGTACTGTAGGCCCGGAAAAGGGGCAGGCAGCCGACTCTGGTGTGACCATCGACTACCCCTGCCAATGGCCATCTTGGCCAGGCCCAGGAGCAGACGGACAGGGAGATCCCACCCCCCCGATTCACCCTCCTTACTCCCGGCCTTGTGCCCAAATACCAAAATCGTCGGACTAAATTGCAACCACAACTTGAGGAGCAGCCCCTTCAGATACTCATACATTTTAAGATACTGTTATTTGTTTTTAAATCTCTGAATGGGCTCGCCCCGCCTTACCTCTCTGAGCTGTTCCACCCATACGCTCCTGCCCGGTCCCTCAGGTCAGCTGGTCAGCTGCTCCTGGAGGTACCGAGGTCTAGTCGGAGGCTCAGAGGGGATAGAGCCTTCTCTGTTGCTGCTCCGGCACTCTGGAACACCCTGCCGTTGCACATCAGACAGGCCCCCTCACTGTCCATCTTCAAATCCAGTGTTAAAACGTATTTGTACTCCCTGGCTTTTGACCATGCCTGAGGCTTTGCTTCTGTTTGTGGTGTTTTTGATGTTTCTTTATTTTACATGTCTTTTCCTACTATTTCTTTTGATTGTTATTTTTGGTGTGTATTAACTTTTTTGTCAATGATTAGTGATGTACAGCACTTTGTTGCAGCTATGTTTGTTTTTAAAGCGCTCTATAAATAAAATTATTATTATTATTATTATTATACAGGGGCTGCAACCTCTCACACGGCGTATACACGTGGAACACGGTCTCCTCCTCGCTGCAGAATTGACAAGCGGCTGGCGAGTCCGTGAACCAACTTAAATATCTGTTGCAGGCCGCGGCTCTGTGCAACACTCTCCACCACAGGTCCCCGATGTAAAGGGGGAGGGTTACTCCAGCACCATGTGTCTACAGCTGAAAGTGCACAGGAGGTGGTTAATAACTAAGCTGGTATTTGAGGAGCAATGACCGGCAGTACACGGAACAAGAGCTAGGTGGTGAAGTTTACTCAAAATGTCACCGAGTCTTAGGCCTCTACAGCATGGGGGGAAAAGGCCCTCTGGCCAACCTTGGCCATGCCAACGGGTTGGTGTGCTCGGCTAATCATATTTGCCTGCATTTCGCCCATATCCCACCAAATCCTGTAGGGAGGAACTGCAGATGCTGGTTTACACTGAAGATAGACACAAAATGCTGGAGTAACTCAACGGGACCGGCTGCATCCCTGGATAGAAGGAATGGGTAACATTTTGGGTCGAGTCTGAAGAAGGATCTCGACTCGAAACGTCACCCATTCCTTCTATCCAGAGATGCTGCCTGTCCCGCTGAGTTACTCCAGCATTTTGTGTTTATCTTCCCTCTAAACCCTTCCTATTTGTATATCTGTCCAAATGCCTTTTGAAAGTCATAACCATATCTGTTCTGATAGCTTCCTCTGCTAGCTCATTCCAGACATGGACCCACCTCTGCATGGGAAATGTTGCCCCTGAGATCCCTCCGAACTCTCCTCAACACCTTAAGTCTATGCACTCTAGTTTTAGAATCCTCTACCCTGTGAGGATTTTTATCCAAGTCGCTCATAATTTTGTACACCTCAATAAGCCTTGTCCTCAGACTCCTACTCTCCAAAGAAAAATGTCCCAGCCTATCCAGCCTCTGCCAATAATTCAAGCCCAGTGACATCCTAGATTCAAGATTCAAGATTCAATTTATTTGTCATTTGGACCCCTTGAGGTCCAAACGAAATGCCGTTTCTGCAGCCATACATTACAAACAAATAGATCCAAGACACAACATAATTTACATACATATCCATCACATCGCTGTGATGGAAGGACAAAAAAACCTTTCTCTCCCACTGCACTCTCCCCCCCCCCCCCCCCCCCCCCCCAATCAGAGTCAAAGTCAAAGTCAAAGCCCCCGGCTGGCGATGGCGATTGTCCCACGGCCATTAAAGCCACGCCGGGTGATGCAAGGTCGCACACCGGGTCTTGGTGTTAGAGCCCCCGGCGTGCGCTCGCAGAGTCCCGTGGCCATTCCAAGCCGCGCGGGGCGGTGCTGTAAGGCCCCGCTCCAGGAGCTCTTCGACCCCGCAACTCGGGCGGGAGAAGTCGCCGTTGCGAGAGCCCTGAAAAGACGTCTCCCTTCAGGGACCCGCGGGCTCCCGGTGCCGCCGTCCGCCAGACCCGCAGTTGCAGCCTCCGAATCTCCAGAGGTCGGGCCGCAGCAGCAGCAGCAGCGCTCCACCACCGCTCCACCCGCTCTGGACTCGGCCAGCTCCGCGACGGTGAGGTGAGTCGTCGGCACCAGAGTCCCCGGTCTTCTCCTGTTGGAGGCCGCTCCTCATTGCAGCCCCAACGACAACGGAGACCCGACAAGAAAAAGGTCGGGTCTCCCGTGCAGGGAGAGATTTAAAAGTTACCCCCTCCCTCCCACAACACCCCCACCCCCCCACACACACACCCCAACAAAAAAATAACAAAAACTACATAAAAACATAGACAAAAAATAATAAAAACGAAGATGGGCTGCAGAGGCCGCTGCTGACAAGAGTCGCGCCGCCTACCGCCGCCTATCCTGGTAAATCTCTTCAGCACCCTTTCTAACCTAATGATATCCTTCCAACAACAGAACTGCAAAGTGGGTTCTCAACAACGACTGCATCTTGATGTACGAACCTTTGTATTCAAGACCCTTCCCAATGAAGCAAGTGTGTCAAACGCCTTCTTCACTACCCTGTCCACCTGACTCACCACAGTTGTTGAATGAATGCTTTATTGTCAAATGTGACAGGTCACAGTGAAATTCTTTGCTTGAATACCCAAGGTATGCAAATAGTCGCCACATACAGGGCGCTGATGAAGTTGCAAAGTATCCACACCAGGTCCTCTGCTCTCCCCCCCCCCCCCCCCCCCCTCCCTCACGGCGGTCCTCCCACACCTGGATCTCACTCTTAAGCGATCCGCCTTCGTCCGTCAGTCAGCGCCATCATCGATCGCCGCACCGACCTCTCCACTATCGCTGACAGGTACTCTTCGTGGCTCCGACCCAGGCCCCAGCCATGGGGGCCATAGATCCAGGCCCCAGCCATGGGGGCCATAGACCCACCAGCTCCGTCGACCCGCGAGACTCCACCGATTGGCGAGGCTCTGCCTTAGCTTCTCTGCGGCTTTCCGGGAGTTGTCACAGAGTACCATGTTTGATTGCTTGCTTGCTTTTATATGTGTGTGTGTGTGTGTGTGTAAATATACACATATATATATATATACACACACACACATACACACACACACACACACACACACACACACACCACACACACACACACACACACACACACACACACACACACACACACACACACACACACACACACACACACACACACACACACACACAATATATATATATATATATATATATATATATATATACACACACATACACACACACATATAAATTTATATATATATATATACACACACACACACACTGAACTTTATAGTGTACTATGTTTACATTATTCTGGTGCTGCTGTAAGTAAGAATTTCATTGTTATGTCTGGGACATGACAATAAAGCACTCTTGACTTTTACGGAACCATCCACCTGTACTCTCACATCCCTCTTGAAATGAGATCAACTACATTTTGGGCCGAAGATAGACACAAAAAGCTGGAGTAACTCAGATGGTCAGGCAGCATCTCTGGAGAGAAAGAATGGGTGACGTTTCGGGTCGAGACCCTTCTTCAGACCGAGAGTCAGGGGAAAGGGAAACGAGAGATATAGGCGGAGATGTGGAGAGATATATAATTCTCTTGTATATCTTTCATTTATTTGTTCGATATCTCCATGTCACCGTCTATATCTCTTGTTTCCCTTTTCGCTGACTCTCAGTCTGAAGAAACAGGTTTGGAGGAATATGGGCCAAACGTGGGCAGGTGGGACTAGTGTAGCTGGGACATGTTGGCCGGTGTGGTCAAGTTGGTTCCACGCCGTGACTAAGGGTTTTGACCCAAAACACCACCTGTCCCTTCTCTCCAGAGATGCTGCCTGTCCCGCTGAGTCACTCCAGCAAAGAGTAGGACTAAACGGGTCCTTTTCACAATGGCAGGCAGTGACTAGTGGGGTACCGCAGGCTCAGTGCTGGGACCCCAGCTATTTACAATATATATGAATTATTTGGACGAGGGAATTGAATGGTGGCTGATTAGGTAAAGGGGAGATGCAACGAGACCTGGATGTCGTGGTACACCAGTCATTGACAGTAGGAATGCAGGTGCAGCAGGCAGTGAAGAAAGCGAATGGTATGTTAGCATTCATAGCAAAAGGATTTCAGTATAGGAGCAGGGAGGTTCTACTGCAGTTGTACTGGGTATTGGTGAGACCACACCTGGAGTATTGCATACATTTTTGGTCTCCTAATCTGAGGAAGGACATTCTTGCCCTAGAGGGAGCACAGAGAAGGTTCACCAGACTGATTCCTGGGATGTCAGGACTTTCATATAAAGAAAGACTGGATAGACTCGGCTTGTACTCGCTAGAATTTAGAAGATTGAGGGGGTATCTTATAGAAACGTACAAAATTCTTAAGCGGTTGAACAGGCTAGATGCAGGAAGATTTTTCCCGATGTTGGGGAAGTCCAGAACAAGGGGTCACAGTTTAAGGACAAGGGGGAAATCTGTGGTGAATCTGTGGAATTCTCTGCCACAGAAGGTAGTTGAGGCCAGTTAATTTGCTATATTTAAGAGGGAGTTAGATGTGGCTAAAGGGATCAGGGGGTATGGAGGGATGGCAGGGATGGGATACTGCGTTGGATGATCAGCCATGATCATATTGAATGATGGTGCAGGCTCGAAGGGCCGATTGGCCTCTACTCCTGCACCTATTTTCTATGTTTCCAGCATTTTTGTATCTATCTTGGGTTCAAACCAGCATCTGTAGTTCCTTCCTATACATTGTGGGCTGGCCTTGTTTGGTTAGGAGCAAAGATACTGGAGGAATGTTTGGTTAGGAGGGAGGATGCTGTGAATGTTTGATTGCACGACATGTGTTTCACAGCCAACACACACACACTTGCTTAGCCCGGCTCCCGCCTTTTTGGGCTGAGTGCGGTTGCTTTAAGTGGGTGGGGCGAGGCTGAGCCGCACAGAGTGTGTTTGGTGCAGAGAGTCCTTCCCCCAGCCCAGCCGTTGCCCGGAGTTGGCCATCGACACAGCGCTCTGTCTGTGCAACACATTCCACATTCGTCTCTCCTGCGTTTAGGCAGCGGGCTCCAGTAAGTATTGTATGCAACATGTACATGGTTGTGAAGATATGACCCGGAGAGTGTGTGTGGCGCAGTAAAAAATATATATGCATAGAGAGAGAGAGAGAGAGACAGGGAGACAGACAGCTGCAGATGCTGGGTTAATCCAAATGATAGACACAAAGTACTGGAGTAACCCAGCGCTGGGGACCCTCTGGCTTCTCCAGACCCTTGCCTTGCAGACTAACGTTGCTGGGGCTGGGATTGGGGATGGGGTGGGCATGCAACCCCGCTGACTTGCTTATTGCACTGTAAAACAACAGCCAGCCACCCACCCATTGGATTTGAATTCAGTTTATACCAAAAAATGAGGCAATTTAACAGGAATTGTGAATTTAAAAACAAAAAAGCTGCCACCAAGTTGTTGGGTCACACTGCAGGTTTTTTTTTTTTTTTCCTTCCAGAACTGGCCTTGCAAAGGTACTACAGGAGCAAGATAGACCACAAGGTGGGTGTAGTTGGCCATGGGCGTGTATCTAATATCATTGCTGGCGACCATGGATGAGGAGTAACCCGTGACCAGTCCCCCTGGTGCCGGCCAGCACGTTTCTTGCTGATCTTGGCGTTGATCTGCCAGCTTTCAGTTTCATTTCTCATCGTTCAGGATCTTTAGCAGCTGCAAACCAAATTGGGGAGGTGGGGGGGAAGAGAGTAGAGCAGGTAAACTACACTGCAATACAGGCCCAGGAACTGGTCCAGTCTCCCAACAGTACATCTCTTCAAATAAAACTTAAAGACTGGTAAATAATGGACAGACTATTTGGAAATAGAAACATAGAAATTAGGTGCAGGAGTAGGCCATTCGGCCATTCGACCCTGCACCGCCGTTCAATATGATCATGGCTGATCATCCAACTCAGTATCCCGTACCTGCCTTCTCTCCATACCCCCTGATCCCCTTAGCCACAAGGGCCACATCTAACTCCCTCTTAAATATAGCCAATGAACTGGCCTCAACTACCCTCTGTGGCAGAGAGTTCCAGAGATTCACCACTCTCTGTGTGAAAAAAGTTCTTCTCATCTCGGTTTTAAAGGATTTCCCCCTTATCCTTAAGCTGTGACCCCTTGTCCTGGACTTCCCCAACATCGGGAACAATCTTCCTGCATCTAGCCTGTCCAACCCCTTAAGAATTTTGTAAGTTTCTATAAGATCCCCTCTCAATCTCCTAAATTCTAGAGAGTATAAACCAAGTCTATCCAGTGATAGATAGCAGTGTTTAATAATTTTAGGGGAAGCACGGTGGCACAGCGGTAAGGGCCTTTCCCACTGCGGCGACCTAATCTGCGTGTTTAGACGAGTTTGCCTTATTCAAACTCGCAGCATGGTCGACATGTGGTCCTTGGAGGTCGCTGGAACTCTCCTTCATGCTGGAGGGAAGTTCCCGAATACACGCGGCCTTAGTTTGGCCAAGGAAAAATTTTCAGCATGTTGAAAAATTTTCCGCGAGTAAAAATTGGTTGGCATGGTTCTTTTGAACCCGTAATGCCGTGGAGTGGGGTCGCCATGTGGCTATAGGCAGTCGAGGGCAGCCGTAGGCAATCTCCTTTGCTGACCGGGCATTTGCTCATTGGAGTTTTCAGGACCCAGGAAAACCGACCGGTGGGTGAAATGCCCGCAAAACTTTATTATAAGTTGTCTGGCTTCTTAAAAGTTTCTGCCCCTCTCACCCCTTCTCTCCCCCTCCATCGCTCTCTAAAGGACTTACCGTGCACCGTGTAGCCGTCTTTTACCTTCCTGTTCATCGCGGGTGTGAATTTCAGACAGCGCTCCCCTGCTTTCCCTGGCCCCCGCCTTTGCGATGTGCGTGTGCGCGGTCGGTCGGTCAGGCTCGCGGTTTCATCGCTGACAGTCGATCCAGCTCGATGTTTTTCAGGCGAGCTTGAAGGTCGAAGCCAGTCGCCGACAGGTCGCCTCAGTGGGACAAGCCCAGTAGAGTTGCAGCGCCGGAGACCTGGGTTCGACCCCGACTCTGTACGGAATCTGTACATTATCCCCGTGACCTGCGTGGGTTTTCTCCGAGATCTTCGGTTTCCTCCCACACTCCAAAGAAGTACAGGTTTGTAGGTGAATTGGCTTGGTAAATGTAAAAATTGTCCAGTATAAAATTGCCCAACTGCCAGTGTAGTCCCTGGTGGACTCTTTGGCAGGAACAAGGTACAAGGTAGGTTTGGCATAAATCTAAATAGTCCCTAGTGTGTGTGTGTGGGGGATAATTTAGTGTGCGGGGATCGCTGGTCGGTGCAGACTCAGTGGGCCGAAAAGCCTGTTTCCACGTTGTATCTCTAAATTAAAACTAAACATTAATAGACCCTTAAAATACATTTGGACAGATTATGAGTCTGAAGTTGGGCCCCCATCTGAAACGCCACCCATCCCTTTTCTCCAGAGATGCTGCTTGACCCGTTGAGGTACCCAGGCATTTTGTGTATATCTTTGATTAAAACCAGCATTGCAGTTCTTTCCTACATATAGATAGGGAGGGTTTGGACGGAGCTGGGCCAATTGCAGGCAAATGGGACTAGCCTATTGTGGATATGATGGGCCGGAAGGCCTGTTTGCGTCCTGTTCAGCTCCATGACTATGACCTCCCCAATGGTCTTGATGTGGACTTTATCCCGTTTAATCCAGATTTTCCAAGCAAGGCAGTGGGGCAGGTTTACGTGGGTTACCTCTGAAGACACAAAGTGCTGGAGTAACTCAATGGGTCAGACGGCATCTCTGGAGCACCCCTCTCTCTGGGTTGACTAACCTTGCTCTGTGGGTCGGGACCCTTCAACCTTGTGTAGGCCAGTGAGATCGTCAGCACCAAGCCAGCTGAAAGCTCTTGCACAGAGGATGATATTCTTCTATCTGCTTTAAGGAATCCTCGGGGTAACCCAGGCTGGAGTTGAGAGATAATCTGGGGGTGCAAGCGCAAAGCATTTTCAAAACCCTTGTGAAAAGAACACAATCTGCTTAAAAATTGGATGGACGAATCGCCAGAAGTGACAAGATTGTCAAGATTTTTTTCAATTAGCGCCAAAGTTAGTCTGGGCCGCAGTTATCGTCGACAGTGGTACCTGCCAGACCCCCACCCCCCAGGCCGGCACTAGGACCAACCCGACCCCCGGGAGGGGGATTAAGGAAGAGAGGTTTTTGAGGGAGATGGGATTGAGGTGGTTGGGGCGGGGGGACTGAGAGAGAATGAGGGGAGACAGAGGCCGAGGGGAGGAGAAACTCGTGATTGAGGGGGAGAGAGAGTCTGAGGATAGATTGAGGGGGAGCGATTGAAGGCGGAGAGGGATTGAGGAGGGAGAGACTGAGGGGAATGAAAATGGGGGGGAAGAGGCTGAGGAGATGGAATGGGGGAGAGAGTGAGGGATTAGAGAGAGATTGAGGGAGGAAAGTGGATTGAGAATAAGGGGGGGAAGGCGGAGGGGACGGAAGTCGGGGAGAAGGAGGGAGAGTGCGGTGGAGGGGATGGGGGAGGGGACTGAGGTGAAGAGGGAGATTTAGGCAGAGGGCCTGGTAGGATGGAGGGGGAGGGGAAATGAGGCAAGAGATGGAATGGTGATTGTAGGCTCCCTCTCTCTGTCAGCTTTTCTCTCCCTGAAGATAAAGCTCATGATAGAAGCATGTATTTATATAATATTTTTAATCTCTAAGAGGAACATGTGGTAGACTCTAAAAACGTGTCAAACTAGTTATCTTTGATACCACAATGGCGTGAGTTATGTGTCCTATCAGACTCTGAGCTAGTCTCTGATGTCCCAGGGAAAGCAAAGCTAATCTCACTGACCTCGCATGTGTCCTCATGATCTACTGGTCCCTTTGAATTAGTGCAAGCATTCTTCGAAAACATCTACTTGCTCAGCAGGGTATGAAATGTGGTGCTGCTACTTTAGCCGACAACTCCATTTTCGATGACAGAGCCCTTATGCCCCTGTCCCACTTAGGAAACCTGAACGGAAACCTCTGGAGACTTTGCGCCCCGCCCAAGGTTTCCGTGCGGTTTCCGGAGGTTTTTGACAGTCTCCCTACCTGCCTCCACTACCTGCAACCTCCGGCAACCACCTGCAAACTCGGGGAACCGCACGGAAACCTTGGGTGGGGCGCAAAGTCTCCAGAGGTTTCGGTTCGGGTTTCCTAAGTGGGACAGGGGCATAACATTACAAATAGGTCAGGATATCAAAGGATGGATGTGAGTGAAGGGGCGGACATGAAGGGTGGAGGCCAACTCAAATTTTAAGGCCGAGATAGATAGATTCTTGATTAGTAGTGGTGTCAAGGTTCATTGGTGGGGGGGGGGGGGGGGGGGAAAGAGTCATAGAGTGATACAGTGTGGAAACAGGCCCTTCGGCCCAACTTGTCCACATCGGCCAACAAGGTCCCAGCTACACTAGACCCACCTGTCCGCGCTTTGGTCCATATCCCTCCAAACCTGCCCTATCCATGTACCTGTCTGACTGTTTCTTAAACGTTGGGGTAGTCCCTGCTTCAACTACCTCCTCTGGCAGCTGGTTCCATACATCCACCACCCTTTGTGTGAAATAATTACCACTCGGGTTCCTATTAAATCTTTTCCCCTTCACCCTAAACCTATGTCCTCTGGTCCTCGATTCCCCTGCCCTGGACACTTACTCGTAGGTAACCATCTAAACGTCAAATGCACCAGGAAAATTAAACAACGAATGGATTGGATAAATTTGCCCTGTAACACTCATAACTTAGACAATTTGAATAATTGTTAATATCGGTATGTAATTGAAGCTTTGCATCTCTTACTACTGAAAGGAATTCTTTTCCAGAGCTTTGTATTGGAGAAGGCAGGAGAATGGAGTTAAAGCTAGGGAAAGATTATAAAAGGACTGGACAAGCTAGATGCAGGAAAAATGTTCCCAATGTTGGGCGAGTCCAGAACCAGGGGCCACAGTCTTAGAATAAAGGGGAGGCCATTTAAGACTGAGGTGAGAAAAAACTTTTTCACCCAGAGAGTTGTGAATTTGTGGAATTCCCTGCCACAGAGGGCAGTGGAGGCCAAATCACTGGATGGGTTTAAGAGAGAGTTAGATAGAGCTCTAGGGGCTAGTGGAGTCGAGGGATATGGGGAGAAGGCAGGCACAGGTTATTGATTGGGGACGATCAGCCATGATTGCAATGAAGGGCCGAATGGCCTCCTCCTGCACCTATTTTCTATGTTTCTATGATTGAATCATTGATGGGCTGAATGGCCTAATTCTGTACCTATCACTTATGAGCTTATGAGGTGATGTGTGGATGGACTGTGATCTAACTGAATGATGGATCAATCTCAAGGAGCTGCATTCCCCAACCTCTCCATTCTGTTTTTGTCTAGCTGTAAGCTGAGTGTGAAGAACAGCTACCTGGTGGGACCATGGTACGTCATCATGTGAATAGTGATGGCCTTTCTCAACATCATCTCCGGCGGATAGGACGTAGACCCTCACTGCCCAATGTGTCCAACTACATGCAGTAAGTAAAGCACAGGTAGTAGATCAGAAGGGAACAAGTACTCCTGCAGGTTATAATGAGTGAAAACTTACAGCACGAGATGAAAAATGATTTTGTTTTATTATTGTCACTTGTACCGGGGGATACAGTGAAAAACTTTGCGTGCTAGTATTGTGTTCGGTTCTGGGCACCATGTTCTAGGAAAGATATGGTCAAGCTGGAAAGGGTGCAGAGAAGATTTATGAGGATGTTGCCAGAACTCGAGGGTCTAAGCTACAGGGACTGGCTGAGCAAGCCAGTACAGGAGGATGAGGGGTGATCTTATAGAGGTGTAAAAATCATGAGAGGAATAGATCGGGTAGACGCACAGAATAAGGGAATCGAGGACCAGAGGACATAGGTTTGAGGTGAAGGGGAAAAGATTTACTAGGAATCTGAGGCGTAGCTTTTTCCACACAAAGGGTGGTGGGTCTATGGAACAAAACTTCCAGTGGAGGTGGTTGAGGCTGGGACTTTATCAACATTTGGGAAACAATTAGACCGGTCTGTTCCCACGCTGTATGGCTATGACTGTATAAAGGGCCTGTTTCCACTCTGTATCACTCTATGAAGGGCCTGTTCCCACGCTGTGTCACTCTATGAAGACTGTCACTATGAAGAGCCTGTTTCCACACTGTATCACTATGACTATGAAGAGCTTGTTTCCACACTGTATCACTGTATCACTCTATGAAGAGCCTGTTTCCACACTGTATCACTAATGAAGAGCTTGTTTCCACACTATGACTATGAAGAGCCTGTTTCCACACTATGACTAAGAAGGGCCTGTTTCCACACTATCACTATGAAGGGGTCTGTATCACTCTGCAGGCTGTATCACTCTATGAGACGAGCCTCAATTTTTGTCACACTAGAGGTGAAATCACTCTTACACACTGTGAAGACACCATAATTACAATTTTACCACACTGTCACTCTATGAAGGGCCTGTTTCCACACTGTATCACTCTATGAAGAGCCTGTTTCCACACTGTCACTCTATGAAGGGCCTGTTTCCACACTGTATCACTCAATGAAGGGCCTGTTTCCACACTGTATCATTCTATGAACTCCATGTTTCCACACTGTATCACTCAATGAAGGGCCTGTTTCCACACTGTATCACTCTATGACTATGAAGGGCCTGTTTCCACGCTGTATCACTCTATGAAGGGCCTGTTTCCACACTGTAAAAACGCGGACAGTCACTCTGACTCGCGCGTCCACTGTTGTTCCCCGCGGGGTGCCGCCTGCAACTGTCCTCGTGGAGGCAGTAGGCCCGACCCCGGCTCCCTCTCCTACCGCCTCTCCCCTCCCATTGAGGCCGTGACCTCCGGCTCCATCCTCCAGGTCTCTGGTCTAATTAGGGGCAATCTGAGTGACCTATGGGGAGAAGGCAGGAGAATTGAGTTGAGAAGGAAAGCTAGATCAGCCATGATTGAACGGCGTAGCAGACTTGAATCTAGAACCTATGAACCTAGGCCCTTCATAGAGTGATACAGTCTGTGACATGTAACCTCTTTGTAATTTTATTGAGTTTTTTGAGGAAGTGACAAAGGTCATCGATGAGGGTAGGGTGGTGGATGTTGCCCACACGCATTTTAGTAAACAATTTAATAAGGTCCCTCATGGTGGGCTGATCCAGAGATTAACATGCTTGGGATCCATGGTGTGGTTTGGATTCAGAACTGGCTTACTGATCGAAAGTGTAGGAAGGAACAGCAGATGCTGGTTTAAACTGAAGATAGACACAAAAAGCTGGACTAGCTCAGCGCAGCATCCCTGGAGAGAAGGATTGGGCAACGTTTTGGATCAAGACCCTTCTTCAGACCGAAAGTCATGGGAAAGGGAAAAGAGGGAAATAGACTCTTTTGGTAGCTGTTTGCCAGGTGAGAGGGTAAAGCTGGTGTGACGTGGGGGGGGATGGAGAGATAGGGAATGCATGGGGTTGTGGTGGAAGGTTGTTCTGACTGGTGGCCTGTGACCAGTGGGGTTTGGTGCTGGGACCTCTGTTGTTTGTGATATATATGAACACAGCAGGGTAGCATGGTGGTGCAGCGGTAGTGTTGCTGCCTCACAGCGCCAGGGACCTTGGTGCGATCCTGACGAAAGGCGCTGTCTGTGCAGAGTTTGTACGTTCTCCCTGTGACCAGGTGGTGCTCTGGTTTCCTCCCACACTCCAAAGACATGCAGGTTTGTTTGTAGGATAGTTGGCTTGGTTTAATTGTGAATTGTTTCTAGTGTGTGTAGGATAGTGTTAGTGTGCGGGGATCGATGGCTGGTGCGGACTCGGTGGGCTGAAGGGCCTGTTTCCAAGCTGCATAACTAAACGCCTTGAATGTAAATGTTGATGGGGTGGTAAGTTTGCAAATTACACAAAAATTGTTGCAGTTGTTGGCAGAGTACGGTTGTCGATGTTTATCAGATATGATGAGTTGCCTTTGATGGTGTATGATTGGTTTAGCTGGTCGGGGTACCCATTAGCACAGACATGGCTGTTTTATAGTCGATGACGTGAGATCTTGTTTAGTTTAGAGGTTCAGGTTGGAAACGGGTTCTTCGGCCCATCGAATTTGCGCCGACCAGCGAACTCCGCACATTCACATTATCCTACATTACAGACAACTTTTGTATTTATACCAAGCCATTTAATCTGTAAACCTGTACATCTTTGGAGTGTGGGAATAAACCAGAGCACCCGGTGAAAACCCGGGGTGAGAATGTACAAACTCTACAGGCAGTACCCGTAGTCAGGATCGAACCCAGGTCTCTGGCGCTGTAAGGCAGCAAGCAACTCTACCGCTGCATCACATGTGCCACCAATATCTGACGTTGTCTTCTCTCTTCTCTCCACCTCGCCAAACCCCACCGACTCCGGAAGCTTCTACAAGCGGGTCACCCTGATTGGTCGGAACAACGAGGTTATGGACTACGTACTGAGTTCCTCCAACCGGTCACAGAGGAGAAGCATCTCTCGCACCCACGCCCGTGTCATCCGCTCGCCCTTAAACAACCAGCACCGTCTGGTCGACTCCAGCCTCACAGGCGTCTACATCAATGACCAGCGCCAGGACGGTGAGTTGACCACGGATAGTGCGACAGGTATCCCGCAACTAGAGATAGTCCTGAACTACTATCTACAGTATCTCACCAACTAGAGATAGTAGTTCAGGGCTGCTCTCTAGTTGGTGAGACACAGTGCCCTCCATAATGTTTGGGACAAAGACCCATCATTTATTTATTTGCCTCTGTACTCCACAATTTGAAATTTGTAATAGAAAAAAATCACATGTGGTTAAAATGCACATTGTCATATTTTAATAAAGGCCATTTTTATACATTTTGGTTTCGCCAGGTAGAAATGACAGCTGTGTTTATACATAGTTCCCCCATTTCAAGGCACCATAATGTTTGGGACACAGCAATGTCATGTAAATGAAAGTAGTCATGTTTAGTGTTTTGTTGCATATCCTTTGCATGCAATGACTGCTTGAAGTTTGCGATTCATGGACATCACCAGTTGCTGGGTGTCTTCTCTGGTGATGGTCTGCCAGGCCTGTATTGCAGCCATCTTTAGCTTATGCTTGTTTTGGGGGCTAGTCCCCTTCAGTTTTCTCTATAGCATATAAAAGGCATGCTCAATTGGGTTCAGATCAAGTGATTGACTTGGCCAGTGAAGAATTGGCTATTTTTTAGCTTTGAAAAACTCCTTTAGCAGTATGTTTGGGATCATTGTCTTGCTGTAGAATGAACCGCCGGCCAATGAGTTTTGAGGCATTTGTTTGAACTTGAGCAGATAGGATGTGTCTCTACACTTCAGAATTCATTATGCTCATGGCTGTCCGAAGGGGGGGTGCGTTGGGTGCAACTGCACCCCCCCCTTTTTTTCCCCCCTAAAAAAAGTCACCAAAAAAATCGGGGGGAAAAAAAATCAACGTTTCTACTTTAGATTCAGCCCCTCCCGGGCGGGAGTGGCTGAATCTGAACCTAACGGCTGTAACCCCAACACCAGACACTGCTGCGGCGGAGCCGGCTCCCCTCGCCTCCCCCCGGCCGCCGGGGCCCAAGCCATCTTCCCCCCCACGCCACCCCCGCTGGGCCCACGCCACCCCCACTGCCGACCCCTGCTGGACCCACGCACCGACCCCCGCTGACCCCCGCTGGGCGCACGCCACCCCCGCTGGGCCCACGCCACCTTCATGGACCCACGCCACCCCCGCCCCCCCCCCCCTACTGGGCCTGCGCCACCTTCATCTTCCCCCCCCCCCCCCCCCCCCCCCCCCCCGCCAAAAAGATCTTTGCCCCCCCCCCCCCCCCCGAGAAGGGGGAAGAGAGAGGGGAAACGGAGAGGGAGAGAGAGATGGGGGAGGGGAGAGGGAAAAGGGGGATTATCTTGTGAGATTGCAAAATTAAGGTAGGTTTTAGAACTATTATTTTCTCCATATGAATAATATTAAACAATATCAAATAATATCAAACAATTGGAACTGCTTTCTTTTCCTTGAATACTGAAAAAAATGAATTCCATAGTTTGTGACCTAAATACACATTTTAATGGGATCATTATATACAGATGTAAGATTTCAATTTCGAGATCGGGGGGGGGGGTCTGGGGGGGAAAATGTGCGTCAAGCCGATGGCCTAATCGTTAAAGAGTTAAAAGATAGCCTAATCGATAAAGAGCTGAGAAGAGGAATCGGAGCTGCCAAGGAAAGTCACTCTGAGAAGTTGAGGAGCAAGTTCTCAGCAAATACTCTTCTTCAGTTTGAAACGGCATGCAAGAAATCACCAGCTACAAGAGGAAAGCCCCCCGCTCTTTGGACAATCGTCAGTTGAAGAACGACCTGAATGTGTTTTACGTCAGGCTTGAAAATCAGAAACGTAACCCTGGTACCCCCTCCCCAACAAACACAGCCAGATCCCAGTCTGCAAAGAATGGACCCTGCACCCTCTCCTTCCCATTCACCACTTCACACCTACTTAAGGCAAGACTCCAGTATGAAAAGAGTGGACCCTTTCCCACCCCAACCAACACTTCACAGCCTGACCTCAGTCTGCAAAGACTGGGCCCTTCTACACCCACCCCACTCTAATCACCACTTCACACCCAATGACTGCACCTCCAAGACACCTCTGTCAAGCTTCTCAAGTTTGCGGATGACACAACCCTGATTGGACTGATCCAGGATGGGGATCTCTGTACTCTTTTCAGTTTGACATCTTTCCTATAACATGGTGCCCAGAACTGAACACAATATTCTAAATGCGGGCTTACCAACTTCTTATATAACTGCAACATGACCTCTCAACTGCTATACCCAATACTCTGACTGATGAGGGCCAAAGTGCCAAAATACTTTTTGACCACCTGATATAACTGAGACACGACCTTCAAGGAACCATGCAACCATCAACCATTCCTCTGCCCACCTGGCTAATTGATCCAGATCCTGCTGCAATCTTTCACAACCATCTTCACTATCTGCAAAACCACTCACTTCTGTATCATCAGCAAACTTGCTAATCTTGCCCTGTTCTGTGACGTTTCACAGAGTGCTGGAGTTACTCAGCGGGTCAGAGTTGGGATAGAAGTTGGGAGGTCAAGTTTGAGTTGCATCAGAAGTTGGTGAGGCCACATTCAGAGTATTGTGTTCAGTTCTGGGCACCATGTTAGAGGAAAGATGTCATCAAAATGGAAAGGGTACAGTGAAGATTTATGAGGATGTTGCCAGGACTAGAGGGCCAGAGCTATAGGGAGAGGTTGAGTAGGCTAGGACTCTATTTCATGGAGTGCAGGAGGATGAGGGATGATCTAATAGAGGTGTATAAAATCATGATTTGAATAGATATGGTTGAGTCTTTTGCCCAGAGTAAGTGAATTGAGGAGCAGAGGACATAAGTTTAAGGTGAAGGGCAAAAGATTTAATAGGAATCTATGGGGTATATTTTTCACACAAAGGGTGGTAGGTGTATGGAACAAGCTGCCAGAGGAGGTAGTTGAGGGAGTGACTATCGCAACATTTAAGAAACAGTTAGACAGGTACATGGATAGGACAGGTTCGGAGGGATATGGATCAAACATGGGCAGGTGGGACTAGTGCAGATGGGGCATGCTGGGCTAAAGGGCCTGTTTCCACACTGTATCACTCTATGACTCTATCTTTCCCTCTCAAACCCATTCTCCTGCCTTCTCCCCATTACCTCTGACACCCGTATCAATCAAGAATCTATCAATCTCCTCCTGAAAAATGTCCATTGACTTGACCTCCACAGCTGTCTGTGGCAATGAATTCCACGGTTCACCACCCTCTGACAAAAAATTCCTGCTCATCTCCTTCCTAAAGGAATGTCTTTTAATTCTGAGGCTGTGATCTATGGTCCTAGACTCTGCCACTAGTGGAAACATCCTCTCCAAATCCACTCCATCCAGGTTTTTACCAGGCTGGGACAGACGGCAACAGCTTCACACCATGTCCCAAAGCTTGTGTCCTATCCTGCATCACCCAAGGCAGCAGAGATGTTATAGGAGAAGGGCAAGCACCGTCACAAAGTAGCTCACGATGGTTTGGGTAATATTCAAGAATGTCTATGCATGTCATATCATGAATATTACTGAAGAACGGTCTTGACCCGAACTATAATCTATACCTTTTCGCCAGAGATGCTGCCTGACCCACTGAGTTACTCCAGCATTCTGTGACATGTCACCTATCCATATTCTCCACAAATGCTGCCTGACCCGCTGAGTTACTCCAGCACTTTGTGAAACGTCACCTATTCACATTCTCCGCATCTTTTCCTCCCATAAACCTCTCTCTGCCTTTACATTCCACTCCTCTTTCAAATCTGCTCTACTTATCTACATGCATTTTTCTTCTTTACTTTTTAGTCATAGAATGATGTAAACTGTAAATGACAAAATTGTAATGATGTGTTGCCGAAGGGTTTAATTCTGCTCCTTTAACATATCAACTTCATGTAATATAAAATAGAAAATAAACTGAGTGCAGAATTTAGTATAACATCTCCAGAGAAAGTGCAGATTATAAAAAAAAAGTGCAAGGGACACAACGAGTTAGATTGGAAGATCCACGCTCTTGGTTTATGAGAGGTTCGTTCAGTGTTTAGTTGAGAGATACAGCGTGGAAACAGACCCTGTGGGCCACTGAGTCCATTCTGACCAGTGATCCCTGTACACTAGTTCAACACAGTATGGACAAAGTACAGAAGCTAATTAACCTATAGAGCTGCACGTCTTTGGAGTGTGGGAGGTAAATGGAGCACCCACGCGGTCACAGAGAGAATGTGCAAACTCCACACAGACAGCACCTGTGGTCAGGATCGAACCTGTGTCTCTGATAACGGGAGATTCAGCTGTTCCTGAATCTGATGGTACATGCTTTGAAGCTTCTCTGCCTGGAGGGAGTGAGGAGAATAGGGAATGGTAGGGTGTGAGTGGTCTGTGATTGGATTGGCTGCTTTCCCTAGGCAGCGTGAAGTGTGGATGTGGTCACAGCCCAACTCGCCCTACAATGTCCCAGCTACACTGGTCCCACCTGTCTGCATTTGGTTAGTATCCCTCCAAACCTGTCCTATCCATGTAACTGTCCAACTCTTCCTTAAACAATGGGATAGTCCCAGCCTCAACAACCTCCTCTGGCAGCTTGTTCCATACACCCACTGTGTAATAAAAGATTACCCCTCAGATTCCTATTTTCCCTTCTTTTCCCCTTCACCTTGAACCAATGTCCTCTGGTCCTCGATTCCCTTACTCTGGGTAAAAGACTCTTTGCGTCTACCCGATCTATTCCTCTCATGATTTTATACACCTCTATAAGATTTCCCCTCATCCTCCTACGCTCCATGGAATAGATTCCCAGCCTACTCAACCTCTCCCGACAGCTCACACCCTCTAGTCCTGGCAACATCCTCGTAAACGTTTTCTGAACTCTTCCAAGCTTGACAACCGCATTCCTATAACATGGTGTCCAGAACTGAACACAATATTCTAAATGCGGTCTCACCAATGTCTTATACAACTGCAACATGACCTTCCAATTTCTATACTCAATACTCTGTCTGATGAAGGCCAACGTGCCAAAAGCCTTTTTTGACCACCTTATCTACCTGCGACTTGACTTTTAAGGAACCATGCACTTGTACTCATAGATCCCTCTGCTCTACAACACTACGCAGAAGCCTACCATTCACTGGGTAGGTCCGGCCCATGTTAGACTTTCCAAAATGCAACACCTCACACTTCTCTGTATTAAATTCCATCAACCATTCCTCAGCCCACCTGGCCAATAGATCAAAGTCCTGCTGCAATTTTTCACCACCATCTTCACTATCTGCAAAACCACCCTCTTTTGTATCATCAACAAACTTGCTAATCTTGCCCTGTATGTTCTCATCCAATTTAAAAAAATATTTATTGATTCTAACAATTTTTTACATTTTAAAATAAGGTGACAGTAGTTTGCAACAAAATAGAGCATGATGTTAAACGGCAGCAAACCTGTGACCTTTGAAGAAGGAACAGTACGTTCTCAGTTGGTGACAGTGAAACAATAGCTTGAGGAGATCACCTTTCTGGTTTATGAAGGATAGCTGGATGGGCGTGTTTGGTTTAGTTTAGAGATACAGTGTGAAAGCACCGAGTACACACCGACGATCGCGCCATACACTAGTTCTATCCTACACAGTAGGAACAGTTTACAGGAGCCTTTTTATTTCACTGCACATCTCGTATGCGTGCGTGACAAATAAACTTGAGCCATTTAACCTTTGGAATGTTGGAGGAAACCGGAGCACCTGGAGAAAACCCACGGGGTCGCCGGGAGAACGTACAGACAGCACCCGTAATCAGGATCGATCCCGGGGCTCTGGCGCTGTGAGACAGCACCTCTACCGCTGAACCATTATGGAGCACGATCGGAGCGGTTGTGTCAGTAAAACATCTAGTGTAATTTTACAATGGAAAGGGAGGTAGTTTGCAAGTGGGGAAGAAAAGACTTCAAACACAGCAGATTAAAATGTTTAAGGAGGAACTGCAGATGCTGGAAAATCGAAGGTACACAAAAATGCTGGAGAAACTCAGCGGGTGCAGCAGCATCTATGGAGCGAAGGAAATAGGCAACGTTTCGGGCCGAAACCGAAGGGTTCCGCCCAGAAACGTTGCCTATTTCCTTCGCTCCATAGATGCCGCTGCACCCGCTGAGTTTCCGGGTAGTTTAATGTACAGCAGATTAAACTATTCATTTGCTGTCTCATTCACCAACGCAAGTCAATGCTCCCCTGAAGATACAAAAAAAATGTTCGGATAGGAAAATCAACAAATCTGATTAGTTAGTTTAGTTATTCACAGTGATGGGAAAATGTAATGGGAATTTTCTTCAGTGATGAAATAACATTGAACAAGCAAGGGACTAAGAATTCGCAGGAAGCAATTGGTGTCAACACCATTGAAATGTTGAAATGACAAACACTGACCAGCAGTACAATATTAAAGCCAAAATCCAAAACTCACTCAATGGACCAGTATATTTATTCAGCTAATATGTCTAATACAGGCTAGTATGTTCATGGCAAATCCACACAATGTTAAAGTCTGAAGAATGGCAAATCCACACAATGTTAAAGACACTCTGATCAATGCAGCATTGCCAAAGTACTAGTAAACTGGATCCCCTGATCACTAACCCACTGAAGGGCTATGTGGGTACACTGTGGGTTAGCAGGGTGTAAATTAGCACTTAATTGGAAAGTCAATAGTACTTTATTGTTACTTATACCTAGGTGAAATGACATTTTTGCATATAATTCAGTAAAACCCTACTACAAGCATACAAGGGCCTGTCCCACTTTCACGACCTAATTCACGACCTTTTTTTACTCCTGGACATTTTTCATCAGGCTAGAAAAACGCCCCGACCTACTTGATGCCACGAGTACCTACGACTAGCATCACGGCCTGCTACGGCCTACCTATGACCTCGTGACGACCATGCTGCGAGCATGAGTCGAGGGCAAACTCGGCATACGTCATGAAAGTGGGACAGGCCATTTAACAGTTTTTATCATCAGGCCATCAGGCTGCTAAACTCATAAACACATCATATAAGTTGATTATTTTGATTTATTATTGTCTTTTACCTACCAATGTCATTTTTATCTTATCTTTTTTTACCTTATTTTTATCCTTGTAATATCATTGCTGAGGTGACCTGTTGTCTTGTCAAACACATTTATTTCATTGTACCATTGACCCTGTGTTAACCTAACATATGACAAATAAAACTGAAGTTTAAGTACAAGAGTGTAGGAAAATAGTAGATGACACTGAGACAGTACACAAGAGTTGCCGCGTTTCTAGCGTTATTTTATACGTTTCAAGTCCTATTGCTCCAGGCTGCAGGAGTACGTGTTGAGGGACGCATTGAACCTCGATGCAGCCAACGCCATAGCTCTGTGGGGGAGGACCACAGATCAGGCTCCTTCAGCTGCTGCACATTGCGGGAGACCAGGTGTGGTGGAAACACCCCTCAAACAAGAGAAGCGATGCGATGGTGTAGGGTCTGGTTTTGTGTGATGGACTGGGCTACATCCACAACGCTTGTGGTCTTGGCGGGCGGAGCTGTTGCCATCCCAAGCAATGAAGCAATCTGATAGTATAGGAAGGAACTGCAGATGCTGGTTTAAACCGAAGATAGACACAGCATTCTGGAGTAGCTCAGCGGGTCAGGCAGCATCTCTGGAGAGAAGGAATGGGGTCTGAAGAAGGGTCTCGACCTTACCCGACTCTCCAGAGATGCGGCCTGTCCAGCTGAGTTACTCCAGCATTTTGTGTCTACCTTAAGCATTCTGTTAGGATGTTTTCGTCGGGGTGTAGAAGTTGGCAAGGGGTGTTGTAGTCTACGGGGGCAATGGCAGCAGGTAGTGACCATGCCGGCATTTATTATTCTATACAAAACATACCTAATTAATGAATTAATACCCAAATGCCTGGAGTCATAGAGCGATACAGTGTGGAACCAGGCACTTCGGCCCAACTTGCCCACACCGGCCCACAATGTCCCAGCTACACTAGTCTCACCTGCCTGCGCTTGGTCCATATCCCTCCAAACCTGTCCTATCAATGTACCTGTCCAACTGTTTCTTAAACGTTGGGATAGTCCCAGCCTCAACTACCCTTTATGTGATAAAGTTACCCCTCAGATTCCTATTAAATCTTTTCACCTTGAGTCTTTGACCTCTGGTCCTCGATCCACCTACTCTGGGCAAGAGAGTCTGCGCATCTACCCGATCTATTCCTCTCATGATTTTATACGCTTCTTAGTAAGTTTCCAGCAGGAATTAACTCCTGGTCATCTGCTATTCTGTTCTGTCACCCGACAAACCTTTCAATTACGCCGCATCTTTTACGATACGATACTATACAATAGATCTTCATTTATCCCAGGAGAGAAATTAATTTACCCACTCTCCGAATTCTGTGGTTGATGTGAGCCTGATCAGACTCCAGGCCAGTATTCTCGTTGTAGCGGACACCTCCGCTAACCCTACCTGATCTCCCGGTTACTAAACACTTTAACTCCCCCTCCCATTCCCACACTGACCTTTCTGTCCTGGGCCTCCTCCATTGTCAGAGTGAGGCCCAACGCAAATTGGAGGATCAGCACCTCGTAGAAACATAGAAAATAGGTGCAGGAGTAGAGGCCATTCGGCCCTTCGAGCCTGCACCGCCATTCAATATGATCATGGCTGATCATCCGACTCAGTATCCTGTACCTGCCTTCTCTCCATACCCCCGATCCTTTTAGCCACAAGGGCCACATCTAACTCCCTCTTAAATATAGCCAATGAACTGGCCTCAACTAGCTTCTGCGGGAGAGAATTCCAGAAATCAAGTCAAGTTTATTTGTCACATACACATACCAGATGTGCAGTGAAATGAAAGTGGCAATGCTCGTGGACTTTTGTGCAAAAGACAAACAACCAAACAAATTATAAACACAATCATAACACACATATTCATTTACATAATAAATAATGGAAGGAAAAACGTTCAGTAGAGTTAGTCCCTGGTGAGATAGGCGTTTACAGTCCGAATGGCCTCTGGGAAGAAACTCCTTCTCAACTTCTCTGTTCTCACCGCATGGCACCTCCTGTTGTATAGTTCCTGCAGGGGGGTTAGTGAAGTTCCCATAGTGCGTTCGGCCGAACGCACTACTCTCTGCAGAGCCTTCTTGTCCTTGGCAGAGCAGTTCCCAAACCAGATGGTAAGATTTCCGGACAAGATGCTTTCCACCGCCGCTGCGTAGAAGCACTGGAGGATCCTCGGAGACACTCTGAATTTCCTCAATTGCCTGAGGTGGTAAAGGCGCTGCCTTGCCTTACTCACGAGTGCTGAGGCGTGTGATACCCATGCCATATCCTCGGAGATGTGGACTCCCAGATATTTAAAACAGTTCACCCTATCCACAGTATCCCCATTTATCCTCAATGGAGTGTACGTCCTCGGATGATGTGCCCTCCTAAAGTCCATGATCAGCTCCTTCGTTTTTTTGATGTTCAAGAGGAGGCTGTTATCCTGGCACCAGAGTGCTAGATCAGCCACCTCCTCCCGGTAGGCCTTCTCATCGTTGTCTGAGATCAGGCCCACCACCAGAGATTCACCACTCTGTGTGTGAAAAAAGTTTTCCTCATCTCGGTCCTAAAAGATTTTCCCCTTATCCTTAAACTGTGACTCCTTGTTCTGGAATTTCATATTTCACTTGGGCAGCTTACACCCCACGGGATGAATATTGACTTCTCTAACTTCAAGTAACCCTTGCTTTCCCTACCCCCCCCCACCCCACCCTAGTTCTCTGTTAGAAATTTTCCAACAAAGTCTATTACAAAAACTGAGGTACAAACTTTATTGTGTGAGAGAGAGTTACACAGAGCACAAGTGTCTGTGGGAGTCCCCTCTGTGCTAATGCTGAAAAACCATCTATTTTATACATTGATTGAAACCAAAAAGTGTCCAGACAAATGGTAACTGATAAGGAGACTCAGAATTAAAAGGAAATAACAGTTAGCTGCGGAATGTTTCGCCGGCGTAAGATTAGCAGTTCTGCAAGGTATGTGATTACTCCTAATCACTTGACCGAGACCTGTTAATTACTTGTGCCCGAGGCAGTTTCGGCAAGCGACCTTGTACAGACACAGATAGAATACACAAGGTAATAGATACATACATTTTCCATAATTCTCCGACTAGTTTCACCGTCCTGTACTAATTGTCTGCCTCCTTGTCACCTTCCTCTCAGCTAACAACCATTCTACATTCCCTCAGCATCATCGGTTTAAATCTGTCATTTTCACACCGCACCCTTCTATGACTCCCACTCCCCTGACTTTCAGTCTGAAGAAGCATCTCGACCAGAAAAGTCACCCATTCCTTTTCTCCAGAGATACTGCCTGAGTTACTCCAGCATTTTGTGTCTATCCGCTCATGAATGCCTGCTGTACTGAAGTTTGCCCCGTGAACAACTTAATTAAATTATAACCTCGACTCGTTGAGAATAAGAGTCAGGAAGTTACGTTGCAGTTTTATCAAAATTTAATTAGGCCACATTTGGGGCATTGTGTGCGGTTCTGTTCGTCAGGAGAGGTGTGGGGGCTTTGGAGAGGGTGCAGAAGAGTTTGCAGGGTGTTGCTGGGTTTCAGAGGGTGTAAGCTGTAAGGAGCTGTGGGACAGACTTGGGTTGTTTTGTCTGGAACGTTGAAGATTGAGGGAAGGTCTGATGTATAGGGAAGGATATTGAGGGAAGGTGTGTAAAATTACGAGAGGCAATTGTAGATTATATAGCCATAGCCATTTTCCCCAAGGTGGAAATATCGCAGTCGAGAGGACATAATTTTATGGTCAGAGGAGGAAAGTATAAATGAGATATGTGGGGGTAAACTTTTTTCACACAGAGGGTGGTGGGTGCCTGGAACGTTGTGCCAGGGGTGATGGTGGGGGCTGATAGGATAGTGGAAATGAAGAGGCTTTTAAATAGGCACATGGATATGGAGGGATATGGATCACGTACAGGCAGTGGATATTTGTTTAACTTGGCATCATGTTCAGTACGGCCAATGTGGGCCGAAGGGCCCGTTCCTGTGCTGGACAGTTCTATATTCTATTATACATTATATAAACCCATTGATCTGTGACAAATTCTCGCGCACCCTTTTTAATACAAATCAAAGGGGCAGCAGTAGAGTTGCTGCATCACAGCGCCAGAGACCCGGGTTCGATCCTGACTACGGGTGCTGTCTGTACAGAGTTTGTACGTGCTTTCTGTGACCTGCGTGGGTTTTCTCCGGGAGCTCCGGTTTCATCCCACAATCCAAAGACGTGCAGGTTTGTAGGTTCATTGGCTTGGCATAAATGTACTGTCCTTGGTGTGTGTAGGATAGTTTAAGCG
Source organism: Leucoraja erinaceus (assembly GCF_028641065.1). Lineage (NCBI taxonomy): Eukaryota > Metazoa > Chordata > Chondrichthyes > Rajiformes > Rajidae > Leucoraja > Leucoraja erinaceus. Next base: position 131,489,010 of record NC_073378.1, on the reverse strand, counting down.
TGAGGGGGTCGGCATGGACTTGGTGGGCCGATGGGCCTTTTTTGTGCTGTGTCTCTAAACTAAACGGAAATGAAACAAATCCACGTGAGGAAGGAGTGAAATTGGAACGTATAAGTTTAACTTTGTTAGACACAAAATGCTGGAGTAACTCAGCGGGACAGGCAGCATCTCTGGAGACAAGGGATGGGTGACCCTTCTTCAGACGGTCTGAAGAAAGGTCTCAACCCCAAACATCACCCATTCCTTCTCTCCAGAGATGCTGCCTGTCCCGCTGAGTTACTCCAGCATTTTGTGTCTTATCTTCGGTTTAAGCCGGCATCTGCAGTTCCTTCCTTCCTACACAGTTTAACTTGGCTAATGTCTTCCTTTCTGTCTGTGCTGTCCCAGGTGACGTTCTCCTGAGTGAAGGAGACACGGTGACTTTCGGGAATCCACACAGCTCTCGTGCGAAACTCGGAGAGAGGGTGCGGCAGCCGAACTCAGAGTTTCACTTCATGGTAATTCAGATGCTTTTGCTTGGAGTGGATCTACTGGGAAACATTGCGGAGAGTTCACTCGCTCATCACGGGTGCACAGACAGGGTAGACAGCCAGAATCTTCTCCCCGCAACGGAACATAGAAACATAGAAATTAAGTGCAGGAGTAGGCCATTCGGCCCTTCGAGCCTGCACCGCCATTCAATATGACCATGGCTGATCATCCAACTCAGTATCCCGTACCTGCCTTCTCTCCATACCCTCTGATCCCCTTAGCCACAAGGGCCACATCTAACTCCCTCTTAAATTTAGCCAATGAACTGGCCTCAACTACCCTCTGTGGCAGAGAGTTCCATAGATTCACCACTCTCTGTGTGAAAAAAGTTCTTCTCATCTCGGTTTTAAAGGATTCCCCCTTATCCTTAAGCTGTGACCCCTTGTCCTGGACCTCCCTAACATCGGGAACAATCTTCCTGCATCTAGCCTGTCCAACCCCTCAAGAAACATTCATAGACAGTCGGGCATGGCTTTAGGGGTGAGAAGGGCAAAGTTTAAAGGTGATGTGTGGGGAATAGAGGGTGATGGATGCCTGCAACGTGCTGCCAGGGGTGGTAGTGGTGGCAGATATGCTGGTGGCAATTGTAAGAGGCTTTTGGGATGTTACATGGGCTTGTGTTATAGGGATTGAGCTATAGGGAGAGGTTGAGTTATAGGGAGAGGTTGAATAGGCTGGGACTGTTTTCTTTCGAGCTAAGGAGGCTGAGGGGTGATCTTATTGAGGGGTAGATGATCATGGGGGACATGGATCAAGTGAACACTCACACTGAATAGAGAGATAGATAGGCAGATAAGAGTTAGTCTTGCCATCCCATTCAGCACAGACATTGTGGGGCGAAGTGCCTGTTGCTGTGGTCTATTCCATTCTACTCTCCTCTACTGCATTCTATACTTTATATTCGACTGTCCTTTTTCCACCTGAAGCCTTTACTTGGTTCCTCACTGCCTAAATCAGCCTGAAGGATTGACTCAGTGTCTGAGCATTTACTACATTCCGCAGGAGAATGTTGTGTAGATTCAAACGTGAAGAAGTCACTACTTGTCCCTGCCCTAAAGAATATAGAATGTAGAACAGTACAGAAGATAGACTCTCACAACTATCTCGACCACACTCCTTCCCACCCCGGAGCCATGGCCTTAGCAAGGCCAGCAGCATAATCAAGGACGAGTCGCACCCTGGCCACTCCCTCTTCTCCCCTCTCCCATCGGGCAAAAGGGACAGAAGTGTGATAACGCACACCTCCAGATTCGAGGACAGTTTCTTCCCAGCTGTTATCAGGCAACTGAATCATCCTACCACAACCAGAGAGCAGTCCTGAACTACTATCTACCTCATTGGCGACCCTCGGACTACCCTTGATCGGACTTTGCTGGTGTTACCTTGCACTGAACGTTATCCCCTTATCATGTATCTGTACACTGTAAATGGCTCGATTGTAATCATGTATTGTCTTTCTGCTGGCTGGATAGCACGCAACAAAAGCTTTTCACTGTGCCTCGGTACGCGTGACAATAAACACAAGGAAACTAAGGTGGACATTGTTGCACCCCCTCTAATAGGACCGAATACATACTGTTTGAAAGAACTTCCATGGATGCATTTAACAAATTCCGCCCCATCGTTGGCTCTCAGCACAGTGGAAATCCCAGTGAATGGGAGAGAACTTGATATGATCTGCTATTACAACCGTATTATTCTTACAGCTACCTCTTCCGCAAACTATTGTGGGGCAATCCCGTCAAAGTGATTACCCCCTTCTTATTTCTGAGATATATAATCCTCACCCCAAAGACGTAGAGTTTGTGGGTTAATTGGCTTGGTGGAATTGTAAATTGTCCCCAGTGTGCGTAGGATAGTGTCAGTGTGCGGGAATCGCTAGTCGGCGTGGACTCTAAACTAAACTAGAGGCATGGACTCTTAAACTAAATCGCTTGTCACACTTAGGCGATTTTTTAGGCGACTGCCAGCTACTAGGACAATGGAATTCACCAAAGTCAGCACAGGCGACAACCTACGTTAACGTTAACCCGGCAACAACCTACATTAACCTGGGGACAACCTACGACAGCCCAAATTGTCGCCACTGACGCCGAAAAAATTTCAATGTGTTGAACATTTTTTGGCAGTCGCCTGTAGTCGCCTAAAAAATCACCCAGGTGGGACAGGCCCATAAGAGATAGAATTTGAAGAACTTTTAAAATACGTGGTCAAGAATTAGATTTGGTGGAGTGCTACATTATGGTAATCATGCAAGCAAAGATTTTGTTCAATAGTATCCTGACATAGTGTGTCCAATGCCGTGCTATTGGTATGGGTAGACCGAAGCATTTAGTGGGCACCATGGTGTGCAGCAGTAGAGTTGCTGCCTTACACCGCTGGAGACCCTTTGTTACTAACACCTATGAGAGAGAAGCGAGTGTCACCAAACTTCTGAATTCTCTGGTCGTGGTGGAACCCTCTCCAAGACAGACGTGAAGCTCACCGTTTGACCTGTTTTTACAAAATGTTAAATGGTCAGCTCGACGTAGACTACAAGACCCACACCAAACCCAAACCAATTAGGAGCAGACGAGGGCATTCGATCCAATTTGTGATCCCAGTTACAAAGACAGATGTGTACAGCAATTCGTTTTTCTCCCGCACAATTAAAGCATGGAATAATCTCTACCCAACTATAGTTACCCAACCAGATGCAACTAAATTTAAAGTAGCTCTTTCTTCCCAATAACCCTTTCTGGCTTAAGCCCTCCCTTCACCACCTCCAGTTTAAATTCCATTTGGAATATTTTGGAGGACCAAGAAACCAAGAACCAAGAAACCCGGGTTGAAGTCTGTACAGAGTGAATGATCCCCCCCCCCAACAATATCCTCTGTACGTATCACAGCTCAGAATGGTGGGTGCTAGTCCCACGACATTAGCACCAACACTAGGTAAAGTTTCTCTCCATAGTTAGGATCAGAGACCTTAAGGGGAGGATGTGGCCCGGTGTTATATTTTTAAGAGCGGATGTATTTTAACCATTTTAAGAAGATGCTGTCATTTCCTGTTTTCCCTCAGTTTGAGTTGTGTAATTGTGATCTGGGACAAGGCACAGAACATGATGGGATGCCACAAATCTCCACCACACCACCGGTAAGAAGCCAGCTTCAGCAAAGCTATGGTAACTTGACTTATTGCTTCTGATGCAGGGGCAGGCCACTTGGTCATAGAGTCATAGGGTGATACAGTGTGGAAACAGGCCCTTCAGCCCACACCGACTAACGACTAACATGTCCCAGCTACACTAGTCCCACCTTTGGTCTATATCGCTCCACACCTGTCCTATCCATGTACCTGTCTAACTGTTTCTCAAACGTTGGGATAGTCCCAGCCACAACTACCTCCTCTGGCAGCTTGTTCCATACACCCACCACCCTTTGAGTGAAAAAGTTACCACTCAGATTCCTATTAAATCTTTTCCCCTTAACCTTCAACTTATGTCCTCTGGTCATCGATGCACCTACTCTGGGCAAGAGACTTTGTACATCTACCCGATCTATTCCTCTCATGATCTTATACACAATCCAAATGTTCAATCCTCTCAGTTCCATTTCATCTCTACAGAGAGAGAGTCAAGAGTGGTTTATTGTCACACAGTATGTCCCGAAACTGAACAATTAAATTCTTTGTTCAAGAAGGAACTGCAGATGCTGGAAGATCGAAGGTACACAAAAATGCTGGAGAAACTCAGCAAGTGCAGCAGCATCTATGAAATTCTTTGGTGGACACAAAATGATGACGTAACTCAGCGGGACAAGCAGCATGTCTGGAGAAAAGGAATAGGCAGACTCAAAGTCTGAAGAAGGGTCTCAACTCAAAAGGTCACCCATTCCTTCTCTCCAGAGATGCTGTCTGTCCCGCTGAGTTACTCCAGCATTTTGTATCTATCTAGAGTGCAGAGTATAATGTTACAGCGATTACAGTTACAGAGAAAAAGGTCCACTATCCGGCAAGAGGTAGGTCGGAAGATGGGGACGGCACCCTAGTTTATTAGAGGGCCATTCGGGATTCTGGTAACAATGAGGAAGAAGCTGATCCTACGTGTGGTGATACGTGCTTACACAATTTTGTATATTCTTGCTGACAGTAGCAGGGAGAAGAGGGAATGAGTGGTCCTATATCACGTTGGCTGCTTTCCCGAGGCAGCGTGAAGTGTAGGTGTATCCCTCTACCCCTGCTACTTGCTGTTTCTAATATCCTCTAGCTCCCCTTTGATTCTTTTTCCAGCTAACTACACTCAGGGATGGTTTACAATGGACCATTACCTACCAACGCATCTTGGGAAATTGCCCCGAGTGTGTAGGAGGCAGGGGATGAGAAAGTGGGAATGACATAGAACGGGTGATCGGTGTGGACTTGGTGAGCCATAGGGCCTGATTCCACACTGTATCCCTAGACTAGACTAAAATATAATAAAATAAACTAGAGTGCTAATGGCAAGCAACAAATTAACTTGCATTTTGATACGGGCGGCATGGTGGCACAGCGGTAGAGTTGCTGCCTCACAGCACCCGAGACCCGATTCGATCCTGACTACAGGTGCTGTCTGTACTGAGTTTGTACGTTCTTCCTGTGATCGCGTTTGTTTTCTCCGAGACCTTCGGTTTTCTCCCACACTCCAAAGACGTACAGGTTTATTGGTTAATTTGCTTGGTAGAAATGTAAAAAATGTCCATAGTGTGTGTAGGATAGTGTTCGTGTTTGGGGATCGCTGGTCGGTGCGGACTCAGTGGGCCAAAGGGCCTGTTTCCGCACTGTATCTCTAAACTAAACTGAACTCAAATAAAATTAAAAAATACACTAAACTAAATACACTAAACTAAAATAAAATAAAATAAACTAACATGAAATAAAATAGAATAACATCAAAATAAAATGACATAAACTAAAATAACATTAAAATAAAAGAAACTGCTAATGACAAGCAAAAAGGTGAGCTGCATTTTTGATAACTATTCTCATCCCAAACCTCACATCCGGTGAAGCACATCGTGAAGTGTCATCTCTGTTAGGGAGCAGGGCAGCAAGACTATGTACAGCAAACTCTCACACACAAGCTGGCTAGTGTGTAGAAGCTGGTGCTGTCAGAGTGGTGAATGGTGCAGAGATTGGGTACAACTGTGACATTGGGACAGACATGTAGACAGGTAAACACAAGATCGACACACAAAGCTGGAGTAACTCAGCGGGACAGGCAGCATCTCTGGAGAGAAGGAATGGGTGACGTTTCGAGTCGTGACCCTTCTTCAGACTGGGAATCAAGGGAAAGGGAAACGAGAGTTATAGACGGTGTTGTAGAGAGAGAGAAATAAAGAGGTAAAGTTGGGAGGAATCCGGGCCAAATGTAGTCCAGTGGGACTTGCTTAGACAACTTGGTCGGCAGAGACGAGTTGGGCCGAAGGGCACGTTTCAGTGTTGTATTGGCCTATAGGCCTCTGACAATGCACAAGTAACTTCCATGTGCATAGGAACACTAAGTGCTGGAGTAACTCAGTGGGTCAGGCAGCATCTCTGGACAACATGGATAGGTGAACTTCTCCCGAAACGTTGCCTATCCATGTTCTCCAGAGATGCTGCCTGTCCCGCTGAGTTACTCCGGCACTTTGTGTCCTTATTTGTAAACCAGCACCTGCAGTTCCTTGCTTCTACGTTTCCACGCACGGTCTCTGATCAATTTCTTTGTGTTATTCTCCTCTCCCGCCAGATGTGGAAGGGGCTGACCATGCGGCCGGGTTTCCCAGATGTTCCGGCTCCCCCGTCATTACCGGGAGCGTGTTCAGGATTGGCGGCGGCACAGCAGTGGCCCGGGGAGGAGGCCGGAGGATCCAGTACCGAGGACGACTCTGAGAACTCAACCAGAGTGGGTGATGGTCGGCAGCGGTCGGCACGTTTGCGTGGAGCACCGCGGGTTCCCGGCACACAGCCAATGGAACAGGAGCCCCAGACACCGGAGATGCCTTCCTGTCACTTCCCCTTGGCCGCCTGCTCCACCCAGGGCCCCTGCCTCGGTTCCCAGACTCCGGCACTCGCCCTGCTCCCCCCGCCCCTTCGGGAGGGGGGTTTGGAAGAGGGGCCGGACGCAGGGAGGAGTCCGCTCGGATCTGGAGACACAACTCAGATGCACCCTTTGCCCAACTGTAGCACCAGTCCTATCCCCGTGGGCGCAGCAGGGTTGTCCGCTTTGAATGGTCCACCCGGAGATGCTAACTTGGACGGTGACCCCCTCACTGAATCCCTGGCCGCTGAAGGTGGGGACGGAGATGACACTCGGACTGCGGGCGGTGATTCAGACCCAAGGTCAGGCAGTGGGGAGTTGATACCACCTGCCTCCCCTGGCACTTCCATTGCCGTTGCAAGGATGGAAACTAGCAACCCGTTGGATGTGAGCGCGGAGACATCCAATCCTTGGCCTGACCATATTTCAATCGTGCGCTCACCACAGAGGGGAAGAGATGGGAGTTTGATTAACTTGGACACCAGGGAAGGGTTGGGGACCATGATGGAGCTGCACGTTGGGGACAAGCTGGGAGCTGTATCTGTGGGACATTCTGAGTGTTTAAAGCTAGAGGAAGGCGGCAAGTCGGCTTATGACATGGCCTTGGCCAAACGGGCCGAGTTGGACGATTCGGTCCCAAAAGCTGACGCGTGGACCAAACATGTGCTACCGGAGACAGAGACGGGCGTGTCACCGAAGGCAGAGACGGGCGTTTCACCGGAGACAGAGACGGGCGTTTCACCAGAGGCAGAGACTGGTGTTTCACCGGAGACGGGCGTTTCACCAGAGGCAGAGACTGGTGTTTTACCGAAGACGGGCGTGTCACCAGAGGCAGAGACTGGTGTTTCACCGGAGACGGGCATTTCACCGGAGATAGAGATGGACATGTCACCGGAGACGGGCGTTTCACCGGAGACAGAGACTGGTGTTTCACCGGAGACGGAGACGGGCGTTTCACCGGAGATAGAGATGGACATGTCACCGGAGACGGGCGTTTCACCGGAGACGGAGACGGGCGTTTCACCGGAGACGGAGACGGAGACGGGCGTTTCACCAGAGACAGAGACGGGCGTTTCGCCGGAGACGGAGACGGGCGTTTCACCGGAGACGGGCATTTCACCGGAGATAAAGATGGACATGTCACCGGAGACGGGGACAGATGTAATGCGCATACTGGTGATGGACACATCAGTGGAGCCGAATACAGACACGCAGAGAGATGAGTCACGGGACACAGAGACAGATGTGTTCAGGGAATTGGACACGGACACCTCACTGGAGACGGACGTGTCACGGGAACAGGACGCGTGTACGTCACGGGAACTGGACACGTGTGCACGTCACGGGAACTGGACACATGTACATCACGGGAGACGGACGTGTCACGGGAACTGGACACGTGCACGTCACGGGAACTGGACACATGTACATCACGGGAGACGGACGTGTCACGGGAACTGGACACGTGCACGTCACGGGAATTGGACACGTGTATGTCACGTGACTGGACATGTACATCACGGTGGACGGACGCGTCACGGGAACTGGACACGTGTACATCACGGTGGACGGACGCGTCACAGGAACTGGACACAAACAGATGTCAGGAACTGGTGATGAACGTGTCACAGGAGACGATCTACTCATCACAGGAACTGGACACGGGCACCTCACGGGAGGCGATGGACACATCACAGGAGAGGGTCACGCAGAGAGATGAGCTCGGTGGTGGCGGTGAATTGCTTCCCGTGGAAGGGACCGTTTCTGTGGAGCCTGGGAGTGTATCGGTGGAAGGGCAAGTGGAAGGGTCCCGTGACGCCAGGCTAGGCAGCGCCCACACTGACGACGAAGATCTGGGTGGTCCTGACGGGGCTGACACAGACTCCAGTGTGGAGGAGACTTCTGTGAAGCTTGTCTCTTCAGGTGGCGGTGAGGAGGTTGGAGATTCCCTGGACGTGGAGAAGAGTTGGGGAGTTGACCTTGTCGGGTGGACAGTGGAGGTGGCTGATGTGAGACCAGCAGCAGTGGCAAGGAATGTCACTGTACCGGACGTGGGGACCAGTGTGCCGCCGCTCCGCTCCGAGTGTGATTTTGTCTATGAGCCCGTGTCACCGGCAACTTCTGGACCTGTCGGTGAAGATGGGGAGATACAATGGGAAGTATCTCATCCCGATAGAGTGGAGACACACACAGAGGTGGAGCCCACTGGCCGGAGGATGCACACGGGCACATCACGGGAACTGGACACGGGAACATCACGTGAACTGGACACGGGAACATCACGGGAACTGGACACGGGAACATCACGGCACATGGAGACGGGCTGGTCTCGGGAACTGGACATGGGAACATCACGTGAACTGGACACGGGAACATCACGGGAACTGGACACGGGAACATCACGGCACATGGAGACGGGCTGGTCTCGGGAACTGGACATGGGAACATCACGGGACACGGAGATAGGCGTGTCACGGGAACTGTACATGGGAACATCACGGGAACTGGACATGGGAACATCACGGGAACTGGACATGGGAACATCACGGGACACGGAGATAGGCGTGTCACGGGAATTGTTGGTGGACACCTCACGGGAGATGGAGATTAATGGATCGCGGGACATGGAGTCTCGCATGTCACAGGAACTGGACATTGGAACATCACGGGACATGGACGTGGGAACATCACGGGACATGGAGACAGGCGTGTTGCGGGAATTGTTGGTGGACACCTCACTGGAGATGGATGGGTCACAGGACACGGAGACGGACGTGTCACAGGAATTGGACACGTGTACTGTTATCTATGAACCCGTGTCACCAGCGCCTTCTGGACCTGTCGGTGAAGATTTGGAGATACAAGGGGAGGTGGAGCCACTCTCTGAGGTGGAGGCCACTGACGCTTTGACCCCGGCTGCAGTGATGAGCGACGGCACTGAGCCTGTGTGCCGTGGAGTGGATGGGGGGCCGTTGCTGGATTGTCCTGTCTCCATGGTCACCCTCAGCACCGCGCTGGAGCAAGAGTGGTCAGCGGGCGAGCTGGTCATGCCCACTGGCAGTGGTGTGGCTGCTCCCGTCATGTCGGGTATGACCCACAGCCTTGTGTGCCACCCCAATTCTATGGCTGTAGACCCGCCCGACACCCGGCCTCTCTCCCTCCCCGCCCTGGGGTCCGAGACTGCTGCTGCTCTCAGCCCACCCCAGCAGACTGAGAGCCTGATCCCCAGGGTGATGGGAGAAGCCGGGGAGCATTTACCCTTGGGAGAGCCGGTGCCTGGCGGACCAGACGACGTGACCCTCGCCCCGGGAGGAGTGGATGGCCGACGGTGCCCAGTGCTGGGTGAGGGCGAGGGATCAGGTGCAGCCCGGGCAGAAGTGACCCTGGTGGGTCAGGACGTGGGCAACGGGCCTAAAGCCGGGGAGAGCCTAGACCGGCCGGCAGCGGTCTCTGAGAACGTCACGACCAGGACTGCGTCTGGAGCCACCGCTCAGCTACCAGGTCACAGCGGGGACTTCACCAACGCTGGTCCAGCGGAGCCGGGCGCTAATACCCTTGAGGATGTTGAGGTGGTAGTGGGGAGTGAGGGTAAGAGCACGGTGGGAGGCCAGGGTCAGCCGTGGGAGCCTCATAGTGCCCTGGCTGTGTTGGGCACCAAAGGCTTCGGCCTACCCCCTGCACCCCTGGGTCAAACCCTGGCGCTAGAGGCTGAAGTAGACCCCGGGACTGAGGTTGGGACCGTCCCGTTGGGGTGCTGGGCCACACCTGGAGTCTGGCAGGGTGGGCTGCGTCATCTGGGGACCCCCAAGTGCCCAGAAATGGTCCCCACTTGTGACGAAACGGAGGGAGGAGAAGGAGAAACCTGCAGCAACGAGGGCCCCTCTGTCTCCGACACCCCCACATTGCAGAGTCCCAGTGTCTCCATGGGGGGGTCCCATACCTTGATATCACTGGGCTCCACCCTTTCTGAAGAGGGAGCTGACTCCTCGACCCAACAGGGTGCCAGCGTTTCTCAAATGGGAGCTGGCACCCCCACATTGCAGGGTCCTGTCATCTCTGGACGTCCCTGCACCCCTAGATTGGAGGATCCCGTTGACTCTCAGGGGGGATCCAGCACCGCCAGGTTGGAGGGTCCCACCGTCTCGGATGGAGATTTGGCCATTCTTGCTCCACACGATCCCACCATCTGTGACAACTTTGCTCCACGAGATCGCACCATCTCTGAGGGCGAGTCCAACACTCCCACATCTCCGCTTTCCACTCTTTCTGAAGAGACTGATAGCCCTCCATCCAACTCTGAGGGGGGATCTGACAGCCTTGTTCCACAGGGCCCCGTGGTATCTCAGGGTGAAGCCACCATCTACACGTCACGGGCTCCTGCTGTCTGTGACCGGCGAGACAGCCCCCTCTCATCACCGGAACCCGTTGCTCTGGGAGGAGCTGAGACCCTCGCTCAGTGTGGTCCCACCGCCCCCCTTGGGAGAGCAGGTATCTCCTCCCCCACGTTGCAGGCAGCCCCTGTGTCTGGAGAGGGGGTGGACATCCCTGCCCTGCTGGATCCCAATGTCTCTGGAGGTGAAGGCACTCTCACCGCAACATGGCCTCCAGCTCTCCCCGGTGAGGCTGAGGGAGCAGCAAACATCTCAGCGCGGCAGGGTCCTGAGGCCAAGATGGAAGAAGGCTTGGCGAGAGGGGAGGAAGGTGCTGTGGCCACTGGTGACTACGGGCATCCTGGGTGGAAGCAGGCCGGGCTGGGAGATGGGACGCCCCCGAATGAAGAAGGACCGTCGGCCGGCTTGTCCGTGACGGTGGACGCGAGGGGAGGCCGGGACACCGATCCCGAATGGAGCAGTGACATGGTTCCTGACGAGTGGCTCCTGGCATCAGAGACGCAGTTGCCATCGGATGCCACGCGGTGGGGAGATTCGGAGTGGAGTGAGGCGGAGGGGCCAGAACCAGCCCGGAGCACGGTGGATGGAGATGGGAACGCCGTGCTCGCCGACCGCTCCAAGCGGAGTGTGGGCGGGATTGGTGGAGCGAGCGACGCCCAGCTCTCCGGGAGCTCTTCATTATCATCGGACTGCTTGGAAACGGTGGACTCAGCAGGAGGCTGGGCTGGTGACCAACATTCCCAGAAGACTGAGATCCACCAGGATGCAGTGCCAGGCTCGTCCTCGTGTGCAAAGGAGGAGGAAGAGAGGCGGGATGAGTCAGTGCCGGGATCTGTTGATGCTGCCAGTGGACACCTGGAACATCTCAGCCTGTTGCAGGGCAAGGACCATGTGGCAACTCCTTCCACATCTGCAGTTGAACAAGTGGATGCATCTGCTGGGGTGGAGCAGGAAGAAGGTGATCACGATGGAAGTGGCCTCCTGTTTGATTACTCCAGCCGGCCTGGGAGCGTGTTGGAGCCAGAGTTACATCGCCCCTGTCCCGCGGATCCACATTCCCCAGTGGAGCAAGGAGCTCGTTCTCCAGATACCTCCTTTCCCACCTCGCCGACCAACGTGCAGGAGGCCGGTGGTGCGGGAAACCTCTGCAGGACGCTGGCCAGAGCAGGAGAGAAGCCCATTCCCGGAGATCCGGACAACCAGAGACTTGCGGGTGACGACACAAAGAAAAGTCCTGAGTGGAAGTCAGGGCCATCTCCTTCACGGGCACAGTGCCTCCAAAGAGTTTATTGGCCTACGCTGCGGGAGGAGACACCGTGGGTATCTGACATTCTGCAGCCACAGCTCGGTGTCCCCGGCAAGACAGCTCCACCGTTGCTTTTGGTAAATCTGCGGGGTTTAGAAAGCGAGAGGAAGTATGGTTGTCACAGCGAGGGCTTGAATGAAAGATTGGGGACGGGCCCGGGCTCACCATGTGAGACGGGGCAGGAGGTTGACGAGGGATCCGTCGGGAGTGATAGCACGACTGACGACCTTGCAGAGGCTTGGCTCCCCAGCTCCCAGGTGCCAAACAACTCATGGAGTGAAGTCTCGGGGTCCGAGCAGGGTGAGGGTTCCAGCCTTGTGGCCGACACATATGGCTCCAGCGCTCACCCTAATCTGCCCCTACCTTGCGATCAGATTGTTCCGGGGATGGTCCTCTCCGGGGGGACTGAACCGGCCAGCGGCTTGACATTGGCCGCCGTGGAACCCAACGAACAAGACCTCGCGGACAAGGACCTCCCACCAGTTGCTTGCCCTCAAACGGAGTTCTCTGAGGCAGTGGCGGCCTCCGTGGAAGAGCCAGCTCACGAGGATCAGCTGTCGTTGGACCACCTTGAGGAGCAAAAGGGATTCTGCAGAGAGGCTGGAGTGGATGGGCACGGCACTGCTGAAGAGGACAGTGGTGGGGAGTTTGGGACGGAGGTGGAACTGGGCGTAGGGGCCACTGAAGTGTACGTGTTGAGTCAGTTTACCTCCCAGAGTTTGAAGGACACCATTGGAGCTCTAATGACACCATTGTGTGACCCTCACCTTGCCCCTCACTCAAGAGACACGGACAAAGGCTTGCAGCGACTACTGATGCACGCAAATCCAATTGAAGATCCGTTGGAAAAGTGCAGGCTTCCAACTGCAGGGGGGCAGCCCAAGTCCGAGATTGGGAGTATTTGTGTGCTTGAACAGGCTGAAGTCATTCAGCCCAACTCACCCAGTGAAGGACAAGAACCGTTGCCCCCTGGGGTACCAGCCGCCGAGGTCTTTAGGGGCAAGTCCACGTCTAGATCTGGAGATGGTGAATGGCCTGACGTGGAGATCGGCACAATGGAAGAGTCTAGCCAAGGCGTGGACAGAAGCCAGGTCGAAGCTGTTGAGGGCGTGCAGTTGGGCCTGGTAGCCGACCCAACGGGTGTCAACTGGAGCCCAGAATACTTGAACCTTGGTCGTTCTGGGCCGACGTCAGAGGAGCTGGAAGCTGCAGGCAGCTGGAGATGGAACGGCTCGGGGCACCGAGCGTTGAAGAGACCTCGTGCAGGTGGGGACGAGGCTTGGAATTCCACAGCCGCTGGACCCAGCAAAAGAAAGTGCGCTCCTCAACAGAGAGAGCTGAGGCCAGCAGAGGGGAAGCAATCGGGTGAACAGTCTGCCTCCAAACAGTCTCTGCATCATCGAAGCAAGTACATCGGTCGGCTGGTTCGCCAGTTCTTCGCGGAGTACAGAACGCCCCGGTGGCATGGGCTTCCCAAGGTCGCAGTGGCGACCAGGCGAGATGAGGTGGCAAAAATGGTGAAAGACTTCTTCCAAGCTCGAAGCATCCAGCCTGAAGCAGCCGAGGGCATTGACACGTCGCAGCCGACTACAATATCCTCCACTACTGGTCAGCGACTCACCTGCCCGGGCTCAGATCCAGGTCAGGAGCCAAAGGAGCACCGCCCAGATGTATCTCAGGAGGCAGAAGTGCACCGTGAGAGGTCTTGCTTGTTCAACCAAGACCTGGACCTTATCCCTGTGACTAATGGCACTCGCCTCTCGAAGGCCATAGAACCCTGCCTGTCTGAAGTAGGTTTGCATGGTGGAGTTGTTGGGGATTCGGTAATGTTTCCTGTGCTGGAGGGCAGTAACGTCGCTGATCAATCAGAAACCAATTGCAGGGGCACAACCTCAACCGTTGTCAGAAGCTCCCCACACATCAGTCTAAACGCACCTCACATCGACACTGGAGGAGTCCAGGTCAAGGTGCACTCTGGAGTTGAGTGCTTTGGTCCTTCCTTCAACTTTACGCAGGATGCCAGGGTTTACGCAGAGAAGGCCGAGTGTCCCAGCCCCCACGAAGGAGGGTCTCTGTCCCCTCTTCAGTGTCCTTCCACTGCTGACCCCTTTGAGAGGCCAAGGGATGGCGAATGCCAGGGCACGGGACTGAATGGGACTTCCTGTGGTGCTGGTGGGACGGAGGAGATGGCTTGTGATGGAAGGGAGTATCTGCTATTGGAACCTGACACACCTTTGCAACCACGCAGCTCTGCCCTCGTAGAATGTGTCGGAGATGCCAGCACGGATCAAGAAGAGTCATCTCACCCCGCCCAACAGATCCCTGGCTTGGCTGTGAATGCTCCAGTCAGATGGCTTCACAATGGCAGATGCAGCAGCCCAGAGGCATTCAGTCATTTACCTGCCCCGAGTCATCCTGATATTCGCCCCCCTGAGCATGCAACAGAAATGCCCCCTTCTTGCCATGATCACCTCGGTCAGAGCTGCGAAGGCATGCATGTTCTCTGCGAGGTGCAGCCATCAACACTCGGCTGCGGGAAGTTGGATCACAGCAATGGCGTGGGTGGTCTTCGTGGAGCACACCTCGCTTGTAGCAACGATGAGGCTGGACCTGTCGAGTTGGCCAATCCATCAGCCATTAATTCCGCCGCTCCCACTTTCACCAACACTAAGATTGAACCTGTTAATGTCATGGACCCGTCGGCCCTCCACCACAAACAGCGAGATCAAGGAGACAGCAAGATTGGCCTCAGCCGAGCAAAACCATCGGCTGCTGACGACAGTGACGGGGATTTTGAGGAAGAGATTCCACCGGTTAGTAATGCAAAACTGTCGACTCTTCACGACGGCTCTCCGGGTTGCAGTGAGGATAAGGGTGAACCTGTTGATCTTTCACAACCATCGGCCCTTGACGACAATGGTCTGGGCCGGGTGGAGCCATCCTCCGCCCTTGACCACGATGACCAGGGTCATGTTGACAATGAGGTTGGACCTGTCGGCGCAGCAGAGTCCACGGCTCTTTACAATGTTGAACGATCTCATCCCGACAGGAGTGGCCCAAGTCACAGCAGTGACTTCAGTGAGATTGGAGGTGGAGCAGACGCAGCTCCTGACTGCAGTGGCATGGATTGCGATGGCCGTGGTGTTGAACATGTCCATGCACCAGAACCGCCAACCCTTGACCCGGGAGCTCCGAGTGGTGTCAAGGCTGGAGAATCGCCAGCTGTTGTTGGACACTGGATGGACCGGAAGAGTTTCCCTGGCCGCCTGCCGCATGCTACACTACAGATGGCTCCCAGCGATGGTATGGACCTGGGACAGAGTCTCGAGGGGAGCCGGAGCCGTGAGCTCCCAGCCTCTCCTTGCCCCGGAGAGCGGAGAGACTTTGGAGGAATGGCCGGAGGTGTTGGCTGCAGTGGGAGGGAAGACCGTGGAGAGCCACCTAGCAGCTGGCTATCCAGGCCGGAGGGCAGGAATCCCGGAAGGACTGCATCTCGGAATGCCGGAACGCAGGGTCCCATCCGGAGTGAGAGCTCGTCCCAGCTGGGGTGGGGGAGCGCTCTCTGTTCCAGTCGGACCAGCTCACAGGAGGAACTGCAGCTGGAGACACCCAGAGATTCCATGGCCCACCGGACGGATTGGAGAGAACGTGCCGAATTCTTCCAGGAAGTCTTGGACAGCGCAGGAGCAAGCCTCGCTAGTGGGGGAGTGAGCTCAGGTGAGGAAGAGTCTGGGAATGGTGGGCTGAAGGGTCACAGATGCTTGGGGTATGCGGCTCTAGCTAACTTTCAGGTGACTGGAAAAGGGCTGGGTCTACCACCCGTTAGAACTTCATGTTTAGACCTTATCGAAGACGGGTTACAACAAGTTGGTTACAGCCAGTACAGCGCCGGAGACCCGGGTTCGATCCCGACTATGGGTGCTGTCTGTATGTTCTCCCGTGACCTGCGTGGATTTTCTCCGAGATCTTCGGATTCCTCCCACATTCCTAAGACGTGCAGGTTTGTAGGTTAATTGGCTTGGTAAATCAGAAGAATCAGAATCAGATGTTATTCGCCAAGTATGTTTTGCAACATACAAGGAATTTCATTGACCAGGTCAGTCATACAATTAAAAACAACAGATCACTCAAAAACACATTTTAGCATGAACATCCACCACAGTGACTCCTACACATTCCTCACTGTGATGGAAGGTGAAATAAAGTTCAAGTTCTTCCCTTAGTTCTTCCTCGGTCGGGGGCCTCGAGCCCCCGTTGATGGGATGGTCTTGACTCCCGTAGCCGGCGGCGTTTGGGCCCTCCGTGTCGAGGCGACCCGCTCCTGCATCGGGGGGATGTCAGCTCCCCCGCACCGGGCGATCAAACCTCGCGTCGGGGCTGGTCGAACCTTCCGCGGCGTTGGAGCTCCCGATGAGCCTCTTCCGAGACTGCGAGCCCTTGATGGTAAGTCCGCTGGCCGCGGTGGGAGCGATCCCAGGCGAGGGATCAGCTCTGATGTTAAATCCGCACCCCGCGGTGGGGCTCACGACAGTCCGAGGAGGCCTCCAGCTCCAGCGATGGTAGGCCGCAGAGCCCGGAGAATGTGATCCGAAAAATTGATCACATCTCCGGGAAGGTAGAAAGTTGAAAAAAAGTTTCCCCCGATCCCCTCCCCCATCCCCCACACATAAAACATACTGAAGTACATTAAAAAAAACTTTTAACAAACGCTAAAAATAACAAAAAGATGAAAAAACGAACAGATTGCCGGCAGGGCTGCCATCTCCCCGGCGCCCCTGGTGGTCTCTAAAAATTGTCCCTAGTAGGTGTAAGATGGTGTTAATGTGCGGGGATCGCTGGTCGGCATTGACCTGATGGGCCGAAATAAAAAGTGTGTCACAGGAATCGGAGCTGGGTCCTTTATTTATATTGGGCCGGAAAGAACTGCAGATGCTGGTATTTATATTAATGATTTGAAATGTAAATACTTACGAGATAGAGGCGGAAACGGGTCCTTCGACCCACCGAGTCCGTGCCGACCAGCGATCACCCCGCATACTAGCGCTATCCTACACGTTAGGGACAATTTACCATTTTTACCCCAGCCAACTAATCTACAAACCTGTGCGTCTTTGGAGTGTGGGAAGAAACCAGAACACCCAGATAAAACCCACGCTGTCTCAGGGAGAACGTACAAACTACACACAGGCTGCACCGCCGTGCCTTCCCACCCTGGCTCGGTTAGTAAGTTTGCGGATGGCTCTGCAGTTGATGGTGTATTGAACAGTGAAGACTATCTGTGATTATAGCAGGATATTGATCGATGGGTCAAAGGTTGACTGATGGTTTAATTTGGGTAAATGCATAGGGTTTTGTCCGATCAAAATCCTATGCACTTTGATGATAAACCAGAGCAGGACTTCCTCAGTAAATTACTCTGTTTTCCATATTTTCGCATTGTATTTATATTTCAGATTTCCAGCCTCTGGAAGATTTTTGTTTGATTTTCCCTTCCCCTCCGAATAATAGGTTCCTTTAGAAAGGAGATGAGGTGGGATTTCTTTTGCCAGAGGGTGGTAAATCTGGAATTCATTTCCACAGAAGGCTGTGAAGGCCAAGTCAATGGATATTTTCAGGGTGGAGACAGATAGATTTGTGATTAGTACGGGTGTCGGGGGGGGTTATGGGGAGAAGGCAGGAGAATGGGGTTGAGAGGGAGAGATAGATCAGCCATGATTGAATAGCGGAGTAGACTCGATGGGCTGAATGGCCTAATTCTGCTCCTGTGACTGATGAATTTATGATATTCCACTAACCTAGTTTTCACTCTTATTTCTTCACAGCGCCGTTTGCAGAAGATGCAACGATGGGGAGAGACTGTGGGGGATGACGGGGCAGAGAGTGGCCGTCCTGCCCCTTCCCTGCCCCATCCCGCCAGAGAGTGGCTGTCCTGCCCCATCCCGTCAGGAGCCGGGGATTCCCCTGTGCTGCAGCCCAGGCACCTTTGTCGGATCCTCTGCAAGGATCTCCACTGCGCCTCGCCCATGTTGACGGAGCCGCAGGCTGCTGCTGCAGCTCCTGTGGGAGGGGAAGCGGTGGAGGGTTCCGGGGGCACGGAGGAGGTTGGCATACATGGCCGGCCCTCCGTACCCGACTGCCCAAATACGGCAGGCTCCCCAACCCCTCCACCAGCCTCTCGCAGCCCGGTGCTGCCGTCTGGGAGGGAGGTTGGTGAATGGGACGCGGGGGCGGGTGACGGTGGTGGTGAGGCGGGTGGAGCTTCACTGGCCAGTGACATCCGGCTGAAGGCAGAGGTCATCGTGGGGGGAGGTGGGAGTGACCAGCAGGCTGGAGATGGTGACTCTGGGTGGTTTAGTCCTGCCGTCTCCTTGGCAGAGGTTGGCTGTCCCACCTCCTATGCCAGTCCAGAACCTCCCACAGGCTTTGCCCATCATCCCGGGGCCACCTCTACAGCCAAGCACAACCCCTCGCTGCCGGAGGCTTCTCCGGAACGGTCCCCCACACCTGCGCCACTCCTCTGCCCTCCGCTCGGTTTTCCGACCTTGAGGAATTCCATCCCCCTTCCTGCTGAGGCCCACCCTCCCCAGCCCACCCGGAGCTCCTCCACCCCTCCTGGGGCCATGGTCGGGTCCCAACCCTCCGGCACGCGGGATCAGACGTCGCCCGCCCTCTCCCAGCAACACGTCCCATCCCAGGATTGTGCCACATCCCGGGACCCCAGTCCATCCCAGGATCATGGCCCATCCCAGTATCCCTGTGGTGTCGGGCTTCCTGAACAACACCTTCCCCGGGGCTTTGACCACGGGATGTCTTTCCCGCTGGCCAAGGTGGAATATGTCCCGGAGTCCAATGGGATCATGGACCAGGAGATCGTCTCCAAGCTCCCGTCTAGCTCTCCATGCCCTGACTCGACTTTCAACACGACCTCGCCACAATGTAGGCATGGCCAAATGGAATCCCACCCGTCCCAGAAGGAATACCATCCCTGCTCCGACTGCGATCCCCCAAGGCAGGACACGACGGTGGCATCCAGGTGTGGTTCGGAAGGAACAGTTGAAGATCTGCGGAGGTCGGCTTTTCCGGAGCAACAGGGAGAAAGCAAGGAGGCTGCGGGTAAGCAATGGCCGACTCCCTCATGGGGACTGGGTTCCGTATCCGGGTAATATCTTACCCCAGAACTGGGGCAGAGTTGGTGCCTTCATAGAATGGT
This sequence comes from Leucoraja erinaceus, assembly GCF_028641065.1. Classification (NCBI taxonomy): domain Eukaryota; kingdom Metazoa; phylum Chordata; class Chondrichthyes; order Rajiformes; family Rajidae; genus Leucoraja; species Leucoraja erinaceus. Next base: position 131,469,534 of record NC_073378.1, on the reverse strand, counting down.
GAATAACCCTCTACCATCAGGAGTCTGAAACTGTAACGTCCATGTTCAGCAATCACCAGGCCCTTGAACACTACAAACACCAACTAAACTACAAACTGTGTTCAAACTGCCTGGGTTCTACTTTGGGCATTGTTTTGTGTTTTGCACTATATTGGGTTTTTAGGTTTATTTTAGAGGTACAGTGCGGAAACAGGCCCCTTCTGCCCACCGTGTCTGCACCGACCAGCGATCCCCGCACACCAAGACTATCCCACACACACACACACAAAGAATAGGGACAATTTTACACTTGTACCAAGCCAATCGACCTACAAACCTGTACGCCTTTGGAGTGTGGGAGGAAACCAAAGGTCTCGGAGAAAACCCACGCAGGTCACGGGGAAAACGTACAAACTCCGTACAGACAAGCACCCGTAGTCAGGATTGAACCCGAGTCTCTGGCGCTGTGAGGCAGTAGCTCTACCACTCCGCCACCATTACACCGTTACTGCACTTGTTTGAACGGAACAAGTACCTCCAGAGTCGGGGACAGTTTCTTCCCAGCTATTATCAAGCAATTGAATCATCCTACCACAACCAGAGAGCATTCCTGAACTACTATCTACCTCTTTGATGACCCTCGGACTATCTTTGTCGACTATCGGATTTGAGTATAGGAGCAGAGAGGTTCTACTGCAGTTGTACGGGGTCTTGGTGAGACCATACCTGGAGTATTGCGTACAGTTTTTGGTCTCCAAATCTGAGGAAGGACATTATTGCCATAGAGGGAGTGCAGAGACGGTTCACCAGACTGATTCCTGGGATGTCAGGACTGTCTTATGAAGAAAGACTGGATAGACTTGGTTTATACTCTCTAGAATTTAGAAGATTGAGAGGGGATCTTATAGAAACTTACAAAATTCTTAAGGGGTTGGACAGGCTAGATGCAGGAAGATTGTTCCCGATGTTAGGGAAGTCCAGGACAAGGAGTCAGAGCTTAAGGATAAAGGGGAAATCCTTTAAAACCGAGATGAGAAGAACTTTTTTCACACAGAGAGTGGTGAATCTCTGGAACTCTCTGCCACAGAGGGTAGTTGAGGCCAGTTCATTGGCTATATTTAAGAGGGAGTTAGATGTGGCCCTTGTGGCTAAGGGGATCAGGGGGTATGGAGAGAAGGCAGGTACGGGATACTGAGTTGGATGATCAGCCATGATCATATTGAATGGCGGTGCAGGCTCGAAGGGCCGAATGGCCTACTCCTGCACCTAATTTCTATGTTTCTATCTTACACGAAACATTATTCCTTCGCCATGTATCTGTACATTGTGGATGGCTCGAATGTAATGACATATTGTCTCTCCTCTGACTGGTTAGCACGCAGCAAAAGCTTCTCACTGTACCTCGTTATACGTGACAAGTTGGTGACTCCAGACTGTCAAAGCTGCCACAGCCAGACATAAAAACAGTTTTTATCCACGAGTAGTTGCTCGACTCAACAGCCAAAAATCTGTAGCCTCCCTTTGATCTGATATTTTGTTGGTTTGCATGCTTGATCAATGGTGCTTGATCAATGGTGTTTTATCATTAATGTTTTATTATTATTAATGTCTAGTGTTTTCTGAGTCATTTGTAACTGTCATTGTATGTCATGTTGTTACTTGTGGGCGGAGCACCAAGGCAAATTCCTTGTATGTGAATACTTGGCCAATGAACCTACTTAAACTAGACTGAACTAAACTGAGTATTCTGAAGAAGGGTCTCGACCCAAAACGTCACCCATTCCTTCTCTCCAGAGATGCTGCCTGTCCCGCTGAGTTGCCCCAGCATTTTGTGTCTTCGATCTAAACTAAGCTGTGGGTATGCGATGTTTGTGACGCTAATTTTTTTGCCATTTGCCAGTGGCCAATGCAGCTGTCCTCCCAGAGTCACTGGAGCACCACTGGGCTTCGTCAGACCAGGACATCCAGAGCCAGCTGAGGGAGTGCCAACTCATATTGCAGGGCATCTCCGAGGCGCTGCAGGCCCAGGGTGTGGCCGAGGAGCACGTCACGGAGTGGAGGTGAGTGCCCAGAGGGGTGGCTTGCACTACTGGGTCACAGAGTCACACAGCACGGAGACAGGCTCCAAACATCACCACCACTCACACACACTGCCATGGTAGACTCACACAGCACTCGGTGTCCATATTTAGCCTCATTCAACCTGGAAATAACCCCAACGGCCCACCTTGTCCACACAAACCAACATAAGGTCATAAATAATAGGAGCAAGATTAGGCCATTCAGCCCATCAGGTCTACTCTGCCATTCAGTCATCGCTGATCTATCTCTCCCTCCTAACTGTATTCTCCTGGCCCTCTCCCCATAACCCCTGACATCTACACGTCCCACCTGTATTTTGCCCATCTCTATGTAACTAAAAGTCTTGTGTGTGTGTGCATGCGCGCCAATCTGGTTAATTCCTATCTTCTTCGAAATGCTAGGCCACAGCCTTCCCATTTTCACACATCCTACTCACATTTTTGCCCTGGTGGCGACAAACATCTTCCGGTCGCATTTCTACCTGTATTTCCTAAGTTATTCATCGTTGACATTTTAAAAACGGCCAAACTCGCCTTCTCACAGACAGCTTCCAGCCTTCTCACAGTGATGATGTCACAATGCCTCTCACAGTGAACCAATCACAATGGGCTCTCAAGATGGCTGCCAACTGCCACAATGACATCGCAATGGGACGTTGCCAACGGTAACGAGGTTGCTGCCCCTCTACCAATATCTGAAGGGGCTGCTCATCAAGTTCTGGTTTCATTTTGGTCCCACGATCCTGGTATTTGGGCACAAGGCAGGGAGTGGGGAGGGTCGATCGGGGTGGGGACTATTTCGATGCTCCTCACGAGTAAAAATGTCCAATTTCTTTCATCCCAACCATTTTTTTTACTCGTGGACATTTTCTATCGGGCTGAAAAAAACGTCCCGACCTACGTGATGCCACGAGTACCTATGGCTGGCATAACGAGCCGCTATGTTATATCTTAGAACTCCTACGGACTCGTTACGAACATTCTGCGAGTTTGAATCAAGGGGAAAACTCGGGAGAATTTGTGAATTATCTCGTGAAAGCGGGACAGGCCCTTAAGCCAGTCCCATTTGTCAGCTCCTGGTCCATCTCCCTCTAAACCTTTCCTATCCACGTAACTGTCCAAGTGTCTGTAAAATGGTGTCATCGTACCTGCCGCAACCCCCTCCTCTGGCAGCTCGGTCCATGTACCCACCCCATCCTCTGTGTGCAGTTCAAATGACACCACTATCGTATCTGCCTCCTCCGCACCCATGGCACTGTGTTCCATCTGTGTCAAATCAATCTGCCCTACACATCATCTAAAACTTTGCCCCTCTCACCTGAAAGCTATGCTTTTACTTCAGCGTGGAAACGGACCCTTTGGCCCACTGAGTCCGCACCGACCAGCGATCCCCCCCGTACACCAACGCTATCCTACACACGAGGGACAATATACGATCTCACCGAAGCCCATTAACCTACAAGCCTGCACGTCTTTGGTGTGTGGGAGAAAACCCATGCAGGACAATAGACAATAGGTGCAGGAGGAGGCCATTCGGCCCTTCGAGCCAGCACCGTCATTCAATGTGATCATGGCTGATCATCCCTAATCAGTACCCCGTTCCTGCCTTCTCCCCATATCCCCTGACTCCGCTATCTTTAAGAGCTCTATCTAAATCTTGAAAGCACCCAGAGAACTGTCCTCCACTGCCTTCTGAGGCAGAGAATTCCACAGGTTCACAACTCTCTGGGTGGAAAAAGTGTTTCCTTATCCCCGTTCTAAATGGCCTACCCCTTATTCTTAAACTGTGTCCCCTAATGTTGGATTCCCCTAACATCGGAAACATGTTTCCTGCCTCTAGCGTCTCTAAGCCCTTAATAATCTTATTTGTTTCAATAAGATCCCCCCTCATCTCTCTCAGTATACAAGTCCAGCCACTCCATTCTATCAACATATGACAGCCCCGCCATCCCAGGAATTAACCTTGTGAACCTACGCTGCACCCCCTCAATAGCAAGAATGTCCTTCCTCAAATTAGGGGACCAAAACTGCACACAATAATCCAGGTGTGGTCTCACTAGGGCAGAAGGACCTCTTTGCTCCTATACTCAACTCAAGGGGAGTTCCTGTATTCAGGATCAAACTCGGGTCTCTGGCGCTGTGAGGTAACAACTCTACCCGCTGCGCCACCGTTGCCACGCGCTAGTCTTTCACATTTCCACACGAGGGAAAAAGATTCTGACCGTCTACCACGTCTGTGCTTCACATGTGACTCTCCCTCTCTGAGTGCCGGTCCCCGCTCTCACTTGCTGCTTCCTCCGGTCCGCAGGGAGAAGGTGGCAGAGCTGGAGAAGCAGACGGTTCCTGTGGTGACCCACGTGGCTGTGGTTGGGGACACGGGGTCGGGGAAGAGCAGCCTGCTGAACGCTCTGCTGGATGAGGAAGGGGTGTTGCCCACCTCGGCCATGAGAGCCTGCACTGCCGTGGTGGTGGAGATATCGCACAACGCCAGCTCTCAACACTACACCGCTGACGTCGAGTTCTTCTCCGTGGAGGTAACTTGTCCGTGTGTGTGTGTGTGACCCTCCTTGCGCACGTTTCCACTCATGGGAGAGTCTAGCACAGGGGCTCCCAACCTTTTGTCCCGTTTACCCCTGGCAACTTTAATAGCACATGACAATGTTATTTCACTTATTTATGAACAACTAATGATGAACAGATACCGGTATACCAGAACCAAACACAGTCAGTCAATGAGAAAAAATATGTACACATCCAGAATCAACAAGTTTACCCCCTGGGTAGGCGACATTTACCCCCTGGGGGTACATTTACCCCAGGTTGGGAACCCTTGGTCTAGGACCAGAGGGCCCAGCCTCAGAATTAAAGGACGTTCCTGTAGAAAGGAGATGAGGAGAAATGAGGCGAGTCCAGAACCAGGGGCCATAGTCTTAGAATAAAGGGGAGGTCATTTAAGACTGAGGTGAGAAAAAAACTTTTTCACCCAGAGAGCTGTGAATTTGTGGAATTCCCTGCCACAGAGGGCAGTGGAGGCCAAATCACTGGACGGATTTAAGAGAGAGTTAGATAGAGCTCTAGGGGCTAGTGGAGTCAAGGGATATGGGGAGAAGGCAGGCACGGGTTATTGATTGGGGACGATCAGCCGTGATCGCAATGAACTGGCTCGAAGGACTGAATGGCCGCCTCCTGCACCTATTTTCTATGTTTCTAAAGAGAGACTCCTATCTTACTCATCGCAGACCTTTGATCTATCTTTAATCATATACTAAGTGTTATACCCTTTTCCCTTTATCTGTGTAATGTGGACGGCTTGATTGTAATCATGCACAGTCTTTTCTTTGACAGGATAGCTCGCATTTCACTGCACCTTGGTACATGTGACAATAATACACAAAATTAAACTATACTCTTTAGTCAAAGACTGCTGTGGAGGCCAAGTCATTGGATATTTTTAAGGCAGATATGGACAGTTTCTTGATTAGTACAGGTGTCAGGGGTTATGGAGAGAAGGCAGGAGAATGGGGTTGAGAGGGAAAGATAGATCAGCCATGATTGAGTGGCAGAGTAGACTTGATGGGCTGAGGGAACTAATTCTGCTCCTATCATTTATGAACATGAACTGCTCAAATATTAGGGCTTGTAGTTTAGGTTTGTTATTGTCAGAGGTGCTGAATAAAAGCATTGTATCGGGTTGCATCACAGCATGGTTTGGGATCAGCTCCATCCAAGACCGCAAGAAATTGCAGAGAATTGTGGACGCAGCCCAGACCGTCGCACAAATCAACCTCCCTTCTTCCATTGACTCCATTGACACCTCACGCTGCCAAGGCAAGGCCAGCAGCATAATCAAGGACCAGCCGCACCCCGGCCACTCCCTCTTCTCCCATCTCCCATCAGGCAAGAGGTACAGAAGTTGGAAAATATTACCTCCAGATTCAGGGACATTTTCTTCCCAGCTGTTGTCAGGCAACTGAACTGTCCTCTCATCAGCTAGAGTGCGGTCCTGACCTCCCATCTTTGGAGACCTTTAAACTAACGTTAATCGGACTTTATCTTGGGCTATATGTTGTATCCTTTACCTGCCTGATTGCAATCATGTACAGTTTTTTTTACTTGGCTGGATAGCACACAACAAAAGCTTTTCACTATATCTCGATACACATGACAGTAAATTAACTGACCAATACCAGATTTTGTGATGTAGCAGAATCAGAATGTATCTAAAAGTCTTTTGGCACATTGGCCACATTTGGACTTTGATTGTAGTGTTTAATAGCCAGATGGCTGTAGGGTCTGAACCTGGACGTTACAGTTTTCAGGCTTCTGTACCTTCCCGATGGCAGTGGTGAAATGAGTGAGGCTAGGGTGGTGTGGGTCTCTGATGATGCTGGCTGCCTTTTTGATGCAGCGACTCCGACAGATCCCTTCGATGGTGGGGAACTCAAAGCCCAGTGATAGACTGGGCAGTGGTCACCACTTATTGCAATCTTCTTTGTTTATTATTGTCGGGTGTATCGAGGTACAGTGTTTGCGTGTTATGTAATCAAATCACACTAAACATGAGGATTGTCAAGCCATACATGTGTACAACAGGTAGAGCAAAGAGAAAGATACCAGAGTGCAGAATATAGTGTTACTGTGATATACTATTACAGTTACAGTGAAAGTGCAGATAAAAAAAGTGCAAGGTCCACAATGAGGTAGGTTGGAAGATCGGGACTACAATCTAGTTTACCATCAATACTTCATAAATCAGAGAAGCAGAATTAATTAAGCCATTTGACCCATTGAGTCTACTCCGCCATTCAGTCATGGCTGATCTATCTTTCCATCTCAATCCCATTTTCCTGCCTTCTCCCCAGAACCTTTGACACCATTACTAGTCAAGAATACGCCAATCTCCGCTTTAAAAATACCCAATGACGCCTTCCCCAGCTGTCTGTGGTAATGAATTCCACAGATTCACCGACTAAAGAAATTCTTCTTCATCTCACCAAAGGTACATCCTTTTATTCTGAGGCTGTGCTGTTAGGTTCTAGACTCTCCCATAGTCTGATAACAGTTGGGACAAAACCATTCTTGAATCTGGTACTCGACTGTAATCGGTTTAACAAATCAGTAAGTAAATGTCCATGACGCTATCGGATTGAAATGAAACCCAGTTGGTGCTTATGGGAAGGAAATGTGGGATTGGGACTGGATGTGTCCCAGGACCTGCAACAGCGTGGCAGACAGACAAGACCCTGAAGAAGAGTCTCGATCCGAAACGTCACCCATTCATCTCTCTGTCAGCCTGTCCTGCTGAGTTACTCTAGCATTTTGTGTGTCTTAGTCCAAAATGGCCTCCATCTCAGTGTTGACCATTGGTCATTACACCCGGCCCTCACCGCAGGAGCAAGTGAGAATAGGTTAAAGTAGAAATGAGGAACTGCAGATGCTGGTTTATACCAACGATAGACACAAAATGCTGGAGTAACTCAGCAGGTCAGGCGGCATCTCTGGAGAAAAAAAGATGAGTGATGTTTCAGGTCGGGGCCCTTCTTCACCCATGCACATGTCCAAATATCTCTCAAATGTTATGATAGTACTTGTTTCAAGAACAGCCGCTTCCCCGCTGTTATCAGACTGATGAATGTAAGCTAGGGTGCAGTCCCGATCTTCCAACCAACCCCAATGTGGATCCTGCACTTTCTCTAAAAATTAGTCCAGCTCTGAATTACTCCGAATAAGTGTGTATCTTTGAGCGAGTGGTGTTGAAGGAGGGTCTTGACCGCTCAGAGTCCTTTCCCCAAGGTAGAGGATTCTAAAATTAGAGGGCATAGATTTAAGGTGTTAGGGAGAGTAATGGGCCTGTCCCACTTACGCGACTTTTTCGGCGACTGTCGGCGCCCGTCATAGGTCGTTGGTTGCAGGTCGCCGAAAATGTTCAACATGTTGAAAATGCAGCGGCGACCAGAACAAGGGTACGACTCTTTGGGCGATTACTCACAACCATTCGGGCTTCATCCCGTGACATGTTGACAGAGTGTCGCCTGTTTGGTCATGAGTCGTCTCCTCAGTCGCCCAAAAGAGTCGTAGCGTCTTTCTGGTCGCCGCTGGATTTTCAACATGTTGAACATTTTCGGCGACCTGCGACGATCTATGACGGGTGCCGGCAGTCGCTGAAAAAGTCGCGTAAGTGGGACGGGCCCTTTAGGAGGGACCCCATGGGCAACGTTTTCCACTCAGAGGTGGGTCCATATCTGGAATGAGCTGCCACAGGAAGCTATCAGAACAGATATGGTTATGATTTGCAAAAGGCATTTGGACAGATATACGAATGGGAAGGGTTCAGAGGGAATATAGACACAAAAATCTGGAGTAACTCAGCGGGACAGGCAGCATCTCTGGCGTCAAGGAATGGGTGACATTTCCGGTCGAGACTTGAATAAAAGTCTTAAGAAGTGTCCAGACCCGAAACGTCACCCATTCACTCTCTCCAGAAATGCTGCCTGCCCCGCTGAGTGACTCCAGCATTTTGTGTGTGTGTGTGTACCTGGTATGTGATGTTGCTGGACTTCGCCTCTTTGTGGTAGTCACACACCTTTTGCCCACTGTCCACAGGAGTGGAACAAGGAGCTGGCCTCGCTGCTCAGCGACATGAATAAACGTTCCGGGCGGCGGAGGAGGAGGAGACCAGACCCCGGCTCCGAGGCCAGTGTGGCGCAAAGTCGCCTCAAGGCAGTCTATGGACAAATCCGGCCGTACCAGGAGCTACAGGAGATGCGTGAAGTCACGCAGTACCTCGGGACAACCACCACCATCAGCGAGGAGCAGGTACGCACACACCCACCTGCCTCTGGTCCTGTTCCTCAGTCAAGGTATCTAAATTGTCACAAGCACCAGGAACAGAACAAAAAAACAAAAAGGAGATGAGGAATTTCTTTAGTCAGAGGGTGGTGAATCTGTGGAATTCTTTGCCACAGAAAGCTGTGGAGGCCAAGTCAGTGAATATTTTTAAGGCAGAGATAGAGAGATTCGTGATTAGTTCGTGTGTCAGAGGTTATGGGGAGAAGGCAGGAGAATGGGGTTAGGAGGGAGAGATAGATCAGCCATGATTGAATGGCAGAGTAGACCAGATGGCCTAATCCTACTCCCATCATTCAAGACCGTAAATTCTGACTTGCTGCAACTTTACATTGGCGCAACAACGCAACAAATATATATACAATAATCAATAATACTCTAAATGATCAATAACATTACGTAACCAGACTATATAGGAGGCGGCCTCACAGCACCACTGACCCGGGTTTGATCCTGACCTCGGGCGCTGTCCCTGTGGAGTATGCTCGTTTTCCCTTGTGACCGTGTGGGCTTCCTCCAGGTGCTCCGGTTTCCTCCCACATCCCAAAGATGTGCGGGTTTTTAAGGTTAATCGGCACTCTGTAAATTGCCCCGAGTGTGTCGGGAGTGGATGAGAAAGTGGGATAACATAGAACTAGCGTGGACGGGTGATCGATGGTTGGCATGGACTTGTTGGGCTGAATGGCCTGTTTCCGTGCCACATCTTACAATCAATCAATGTATAGAAAGCCCATATAATATTGTTGCTGGGAGTGAGGTGGGCTCAACTGAAAACGTATGCATTCTCAGTATCTGACTTTTACACTTGAAGATTCCTTAGCAGCAGGTGCATCAGAGATTTGTTGTCACGGGTTGGTTGAAAATTCCGTAGTTATTGTCAACAACTACTCCATTCCAGGGATGCCCATTCCCTCAGCTTGTTATCCCTCGTCCATCCAGGTTTGTTGACCGTCCCCAACAACAGAAAGTCCAATCATCTACCTACCCATGAATGAATTGGCATCATCGTTACCATGTTCCTCATTGTCATAGCATGGACCACCATTCACCAGAAGGTCATCCAGCCACGTGAATTCTGTGGTCACAAGAGATAGTCAGAGAACGGACATTCTCTCGTGATTGACTAACCGCCTGACTCCATAAGGGCGGTCAAAGCCCCCACGTCGGGGCGGTCGATTCTCCTGTGGCCCGGAGCTCCTGAAGTCGGTCTCTAACCAGAGACGGCTAGCTCCACGATGTTAAAATCCGCAGTTGGAGCCCCCGAAGTCGCTCTCCAGCAAAGGCCGCCAACTCCACGATGTTAGGCCGCAGTGCGGACGGAGATACGATACGGAAAAAAATCACATCTCCGTCGAGGTAAGAGATTAGAAAAAAGTTTCCCCCCACCCTCCCCACATAAAACAAGCTAAAGAACACTAAAAACATACATTTAACACATACTAAACAAACAACGGGGAAGGGATGGACAGACTGTTGGCGAGGCAGCCATTGCTGGCGCCACCTGGTGCTAGGTATAAGTGTAAATTGCCCCTAATGTGTGTAGGATACTTAGTGTGCGGGGACCGCTGGTCGGTGCGGACTCGCTGGGCCAAAGGGCCTGTTTCCGTGCTGCATCTCTAAACTAAACTAAATCTACCTTGTCCTCCTGATCATTCAGGCAAGTGAATTCCGCTCCAAAGTGGTGCGTTTCATCGATTCCCGCAATGACTCTTCGGGCAGCAAGGGCGGTGAGTTCTGGCCGATTGTGAAGAGGGTGCGCGTCCAAGTGCCACGTTCTGACGTGCTACAGACCGGCGCGGTTCTGGTGGACCTGCCCGGGGTCAGAGATTCCAACGCTGCAAGGAACTCTGTGGCCAAAGAGGTGAGTGGCTGAAGCCTCCGACTGTCAGTTCTACTAATGGTCAGAGTGTATGAGTGTTGTCACGCGTACCAAGGTACTGTCTACCCTCGTTATTCCCTCCATTCCACACCCGTTGTTGTACCAACTTCAAAGCCGTCTTGTTGAGTCTCATTGTCTGTAACTCGTTTTCTCCTAGGCCACCGCTAACAATGGCCTGTTGCCTTTATCATTGTGCATATCTTTTTGCAAATCTTTCATTAATCTCTTCTATATCTCTCTGCATCACTGTCTATATCTCCCGTTTTCCCTGAAGAAGGGTCTCGACCCGAAACGTCACCTATTCCGATTCTCCAGAGATGCTGCCTGACCCGCTGAGTTACTCCAGCATTTTGCATCTATCCTTGTTATTGCAAACCTCTTTAGGTCAGATCGGGGGGGAGTTTCCCCCCCCCCCCCCCCGGGAACCATTGGGTACCATGTCATCCTGCGCTTCCTGCTCCATGGTCGAATAGTCGTCTCCCCCACCTGGTTTGCCAGGTGAGGAGGGGGCTGTGGACCCCCAGCAGGACCAAAAACAAGACCTGTCAAAGGGCGGATGAGCTCCTAGCGAGCCAACGGCCATCCACACTTCAGTAGAAGTTGCGATCACTGTCGTACACAGCATTGTAAGGCACCGTGCCCGCCGATGTCTTCAACGATGATGATCTTTATAACAGATTTTGGTTATAGCGGACAACATCTGTTGTAACAGAAGCGTCCGTTCACATTGGGAAACTAAGGGCTGAGTTTATAGTTTAATCAATAATGCAATGGTAATTTATTGCCACATGTAGCAAGCTACAGTGGAATGTAGTTCTATGTACAGTTCAGTACAAGTCTCACTCTGCATAAGTACTCAGATACATCTCAGATACAAGTGTATAGCAGTAGCACACTGAGTGTATAGAGTTGCTAGATTTGGTGCCATTTTCAAGTCGCAGTTGTTGTAAGTGCAGGGATCTGGATCTGACCATGAAGGCCCATTGTTCTGGCGACATTGCAGGGTCGGCCTGGCCAAGGGTAGCCGTGGTGTCGGCCTCATCTGGTCAAAGATTGACCATAACCCTGTTGTCATGGAGCTTGTTGTTGCATGCTTGTCCATTTCCCGAGAAGGATGAGAGGGGATCTTATTGAAACTTATAAGATTATTAAGGGTTTGGACACGCTAGAGGCAGGAAACATGTTCCCGATGTTGGGGGAATCCAGAACCAGGGACAACAGTTTAAGAATAAGGAGTAAGCCATTTAGAATAGAGACGTGGAAACACTTTTTCACACAGAGATTGGTGAGTCTGTGGAATTCTCTGCCTCAGATGGCGGTGGAGGCCGGTTCTCTGGATGCTTTCAAGAGAGAGCTAGATAGGGCTCTTAAAAATAGCGGAGTCAGGATATGGGGAGAAGGCAGGAACGGGGTACTGATTGGGGATGATCAGCCATGATCACATGAATGGTGGTGTTGGCTTGAAGGGCCGAATGGCCTACTCCTGCACCTATTGCCTATTACTGTCTATTGATAATGCTCAGGGTTATTCTTTTCCCTCCTTGCCTGTCCTGGGAGGCTGCTCGGAGCTTTCTGCTCACATGAAAACGTCCACATGCTGCAGCTTGTACTTTTTGATTTGGATCAACATGGATGCCAAAAGTTTCCTTTTGCTCTGTCCACATCCGTTTCTTCGCAGCCCTCTCCCAACTGCCTCTGTCACTGCCCCTTCCAGTGTGAGTCAGTCGCATCTTACACTTCTGTGCAGTAATTCCAGCCGCCTTTAATGCTTCGGCTTTCATTGGAGAGGCCTTGTTCACAACATCTAAGAGCCCCCATTCTTAGTCACGTGTGTGACCAAACAATATGAAGAATTGTGGCATACGTCTCTCCTAATTCTGAGGTAAGACAAAAATGTTGGAGAAACTCAGCGGGTGAGGCAGCACTTATGGAGCGAAGGAAAGAGGCAACGTTTCGGGCCGAAACCCTTCTTCAGACTCTTCTAATTCTGAAAGCATTACATGTATATTGTTTTGCACTGTATATATGATTCAATATTTTTTTTTTTTTCGAAGCTCATCAAGTGAAATTTTTATGTTAAGCCGGCAGTGTTTGTTTAGGGTCAGAGGTCAAATATGACGGGTCACGTGTGTGGCCTCGCACGGAAGCGTTTTTTTTTTCATAACTCAGTTTTATCTTACAAACTCTGCGAATTAAAAAAAAGGCTAGAATGTTCATGTCTTTAGCATTCTAGTTCTGTCGGTAGGAAAATAGCCATGAATAGGATTGATCTCTTGCAAGAATTTTTTAGATGCATTACCTTGAGGTGATGCCATTGGGTCACGTGTGTGACGTTTCTGGGTTCACTTTCCAACGAACGGCCCTAAAATTGTTCCAGCAAAATTAGGCGCTTGACGTGGTGGAGCAGACCTAGCACGGCAGAGGCTTTTGTCCTTTTGCTGCCCCCCTCACTGCATATCAACTCCATCAGGAGGAGAGTGTTGCTTCTTCTGCAGTGCCATTTCCTTACCTTCTATGTCCTTTAGCCTTTCCTCATCTTCTTGACGTTTTCTTTGTTGCTCTTCAGATATTTTGTTAATTTTCTTCTCTTGCTTTTCTGCATACAACTCCCGCCGCCTTGCGTTCATTTCCCACGCGCCTCGCCTTCGAATAGCCTGCACGTTGATTGCTTTTCTTGCTGCGCTCGTATTCTCTCTCTCTCTTCTCATCAGCCTTCGGCCTAGTTCATGGCCTTTGGGGTTTATCCTGTTCTTTTCCTTCTCCGACCTCTGCTTCTCTTGATACTTGCTTTGCCCTGTTCATCCTCTTCTTCCTTTCCATCCACTTTTCTGCCTCCTCTCTCTCTCTCTTGTGGATTAAGATTTCCCCTCTTCATGTTTTGTTCTGCGGTTTTCATGTTTATTCTGTACAGTTAACTGTAGTGCTTTCCCATTATTTTTTTATTTTTTTTTACATCATTTGTACTTGTCTGGATTATTTGTCTTTAATTTGTCCCTCCAGCTTTTGATTTGACGTAGGCCGTGCTTTTCTTTCCAGGTAGTGCTGAGATTTCTCACTAGTACCGTTCATCTAGTATAGTTTATCACAGCTGTGAGGTGAGAGGGGCAAAGTATAATGGAGATGTGCGGGGGAAGATTGTTTTATTGCACAGAGTGGTGGGTGCCTGGAAGGCTGGGGTGTGCTGAAGGCACCCGTGGTCAGGATGGAACCTGGGTCTCTGGCGCTGTAAGGCAGCAACTCTGCCGCTGCGCCGCGCCGCCCGAATGCGGCAGATTTGGAGTCAATTTGTCAGAGGACATTTACTCGTTCTTCTCGCTGAGCCCAAACCTTTTCCCAAATGTGGAATTGTTTTACTGCGCCAGCCTGCCTTTGCTTGACATGGGGCCCAGTTGGTGGACAACTCCCTCGAAGCTGCAAAGCCTGGTTAGCCGTTGCATTACAGGCTGGGTAGTGAAGGAGGCATTTGGCATGCTAGCCTTCATCAGTCAGGGCATCGAGTACAGCAATTGAAACATTACTGTACAGATGTATTGTGGGAGATCCCAGTAATTAGTAGGCTAACCTATGACCAGCGTTTGACGGCACTGGGCCTGTACTCGCCGGAGTTTAGAAGGATGAGGGGGGACCTCTCGTACAGAATAGTGAAAGGCTTGGGTAGAGTGGATGTGGAGAGGATGTTGCCACTCGTGGGAGAACCTAGGATTAGAGGTCATAGCCTAAGAATGAAAGGTTGTTCCTTTAGGATGGAGATGAGGAGGAATTTATTTAGGGGGGTGGTGAATCTGTGGAATTCTTTGCCACGGAAGCTGTTTAAAGTCAAGTCAGTGGATATATTTAAGGCAGAGATAGCTAGATTCTTGATTAGTACGGGTGTCGGGTTATGGGGAGAAGGCAGGAGAAGGGGGTTAGGAGGGAGAGATAGATCAGCCATGGTTGAATGGCAGAGTAGAGTTGATGAGCCGAATGCTCTTATTTCATGATCATAATCATACTTTATCACCAAGTATGTTTTGCAACATACAAGGAATTTGATTTGCCATACAGTCATCATACCAATAAAAAGCAAAACACACAAAATACATTTTAACATAAACATCCACCACAGTGGCTCGTCCACATTCCTCACTGTGATGGAAGGCGGGAAAAAAAAGTTCAATCTCTTCCCTTCTTTGTTCTCCCGCGGTCGGGGGCCTCGAGCCTTCCGTTGGCGGGGCGACCTTGGCTCCAACAGCCGGCGGTCGAGCCCTCCGTGTCAGGGTGATCAAGCTCCTGCATCGGGGGGATCTCAGCTCCCCCGCACCGGGCGATCGGACCCCGGGTCGGGGCTGGTCGAACCTCTTGCGAATTTGGAGCTTCCCGACATCAGTCTCTACCCGAGACTGCGAGCTCATCGACGGCTGAAATCCGCAGGCCGCTGTTGGAGCGTCGATCCCGGGGAAGGGATCGCAGGCTGCGATGTTAAGTCCACGCCCCACGGTGGGGCTCAAAGTCAGTCTCGAGCAAGGCCGCCAGATCCATGATGTTAGGCCGCAGAGCGACCGGAGATACAATCCGGAAAACAATCGCATCTCCGGCAATTGAAAAAAAGTTTCCCCCGACCCCCCCCATTTTAAACTCTGCATAAAATAACACTATGATCTCTGTGCTGTATCTCTAAACTACAGTAAGCTAAACGTCAAGAGAGAGTAATGCCCCTGTCCCACTTAGGAAACCTGAACGGAAACTTCTGGAGACTTTGCGCCCCACCCAAGGTTTTTGTGCGGTTCCCAGAGGTTGCAGGTGGTTGCCGGAGGTTGCAGGTAGTGGAAGCAGGTAGGGAGAATGACGAAAACCTCCGGGAACCGCACGGAAACCTTGGGTGGGGCGCAAAGTCTCCAGAGGTTTCCTAAGTGGGACAGGGGCATTAGATTTAGCTCTTAGGGCTAAAGGAATCAAGGGATATGGGGGAGAAGGCAGGAAAGGGGTATTGATTTTAAATGATCAGCCATGATCCTATTGAATGGCGTTGCTGGCGCGATATGCCGAATGGCCTACTCGTGCACCTATGTGTCTATGCCCTGTGTGTGTTTGTCTGGCAGTACCTGAAGAGGTGTGACGCGGTGTGGATTGTGGCTGACGTCACACGGGCGGTGGATGACAAGACGGCCAAGGAGATGCTGGACGAAAGTCTACGCCGCCAGCTGCTGATGGACGGTCAGGTTGGCTCCATCGCCTTCATCTGCACCAAGACCGACTCGCACAACGTCACCGAGATCATGAGGTACCATCTGGGGACATGTGCTGGAGGAGGCCGGTACCTGGAGAGAGGGAGGGAGAGGTGGCCACGGGCTAGTGTGTCTGCGGCCCTCGGGGGGGGGGGGGGAAGAATGAGGAGGAAGGTTCAGTTTAGTCCAGAGATACAGCGTGGAAACAGGCCCTTTGGCCCATGAGTCCGCACCGACCAGCAATCATCTGTACTCTAGTTCAACTTAGTTGACTTCTCAGTTAGCCACAGTGTAAGAATAATGGGTTGGCCGTTTAGAACGGAGACGAGGAAAACGTTTTTCACCCAGAGAGTTGTGAATCTGTAATTCTCTGCCTCCGAGGGCGGTGGAGGCCGGTTCACTGGATGCTTTCTAGAGAGAGTTAGACAAAGCTCTTAAAGATAGCGGAGTCAGGGAATATGGGGAGAAGGCAAGAACGGGGTACAGCCATGATCACAGTCAATGGCGGTGCTGGTTCGAAGGGCTGAATGGCCTACTCCTGCACCTATTGTCTATTGACAATTCTAAACATTTGGGGCAAGTTACAGAAAGCCAATGAACCTACAAACCTGGAATGTGGGAGTAATGGGAGCACACCGAGTCTGAGCTGACCAGCGATCATCCCGTACACGAGCACTATTCCCCTGTTTATCCAGATGCTTATATATATTAAGTATCCTTTCCATTAATTTGCCCACCACTGACGTCAAACTAACAGGTCTATAATTGCTAGGTTTACTCTTAGAACCCTTTTTAAACAATGGAACAACATGCGCAGTACGCCAATCATCCTGCACTATTCCCGTTTCTAATGACAATTGAAATATTTCTGTCATAGCCCCTGCTATTTCTACACTAACTTCCCTCAATGTCCTAGGGAACATCCTGTCAGGACCTGGAGACTTATTCACTTTTATATTTTTCAAAAGTGTCATTACTTCCTCTTCTCCCCCCATCTCTTTTGGCTCTGCAGATAGCTGTCCACTCTGACTCTCCAATGGACCAATTTTATCCCTCATTATCCTTTTGCTACTAATATAGCTGTAGAAACCCTTTGGATTTACTTTCACCTTACTTGCCAAAGCAACCTCAAATCTTACTTTAGCTTTTCTAATTTCTTTCTTAAGATTCTTTTTACATTCTTTATACTCCTCAAGCACCTCATTTACTCCATGCTGCCTATAATTATTGTAGATCTCTCTCTTTGTCTGAACCATGTGTCCAATTTCCCTTGAAAACCATGGCTCTTTCCAATTATTACTCTTTCCTTTCAACTGAACAGGGACATAAAGATTCTGTACTTTTAAAATTTCACCTTTAAATGTCCTCCATTTCTCTTCCACATCCTTCCCATAAAACAAAATGTCCCAATTCACTTCTTTTAAATCCTTTCGCATCTCCTCAAAGTTAGCCTTTCCCCAATCAAAAATCTCCACCCTAGGTCCAGTTCTGACCCTCTCCATAATTATATTGAAGCTAATGGTATTGTGATCACTGGACCCGAACTGTTCCCCAACGCATACCTCTGCCACCTGACCTGTCTCATTTCCTAACAGGAGGTCCAGCACTGCCCCTTCTCTAGTAGGTACCTCTATGTATTGCTGCACACATTTTACAGACTCCAAACCATCCAGCCCTTTTACAGAATGTGTTTCCCAGTCTACGTGTGGAAAATTGAAATCTCCCACAATCACTACCTTGTGCTTACTACTAATATCTGCGATCTCCTTACATATTTGCTCTTCCAATTCTCGCTCCCCATTAGGCGGTCTATAATACACCCCTATAAGTGTTGCTACACCTTTCCCATTTCTCAGTTCCACCCAAATAGCCTCCCTAGACGAGCCCTCTAATCTATCCTGCCAAAGCACTGCTGTAATATCTTCCCTGACAAGCAATGCAACACCTCCACCTCTTGCCCCTCCATTCTATCACACCTGAAGCAATGAAATCCTGGAATATTTAGTTTCCAATCACAGCCCTCCTGCAACCATGTTTCACCTGATCGCCACAACATCATACTTCCAGGTGTCTATCCAGACTCTAAGCTCATCCACCTATCTTACAATGCTCCTAGCATTAACATATTCACATTTAAGAAACCCACCACCTCTTATTCTCTGTTTATTATATTTTTCTTCTTTCTCCCCTAGATGTTGGGTCTGAGTGCTTCCCTTCTCTGCCTCCTGCCTAACACACTGTCTACTAGCTTTCTCTATTTGAGTCCCTCCCCCCCCAACCGTTCTCGTTTAAAGTCTCCCCAGTAGCCTTTGCAAATATCCCCGCCAGGATATTGGTTTCCCTCGGGTTCAAGTGCAACCCGTCTTTTTTGTACAGGTCACACCTTCCCCAAAAGAGTTCCCAATGATCCAGAAACTCTAATCCCTGCCCTCTGTGCCAGTCCCTCAGCCACGCATTTATCCTCCACCTCGCTCCATTCATACTCTCACTGTCGCGTGGCACAGGCAGTAAACCTGCAGCTCCATCCATAGAAACATAGAAAATAGGTGTAGGAGTAAGCCATTCGGCTCTTCAAGCCCTTCATGGCTGATCATCCAGAATCAGTACCCCGTTTTCTCCCCATAATCCCTTGATTCCGTTACCCCTAAGAGCTCTATCTAACTCTCTCTTAGAAAAAAAACAGTGAATTGACCTCCACTGCCTTCTGTGGCAGAGAATTCTACAGTTTCACAACCCTCTGGCTGAAAAAGTTTTTCCTCATCTCAGTCCTAAATGGCCTACCCCTTATTCCTAAACTGTGACCCCTGGTTCTGGACTCTCCCAACATCGGGAACATTTTTCCTGCAACTAGCCTGTCCAATCCCTTAAGAATTTTATGTTTCTATAAGATCCCATCTCATCCTTCTAAACTCCAGAGTATACAAGCCCAGTCGCTCCATTCTCTCAGCATATGACAGCCCCACCAACATTGGAATTAACCTTGTAAACCTACGCTGCACTCCCTCAATAGCAAGAATGTCCTTCCTCAAATTTGGAGACCAAAACTGCACACAATACTCCAGGTGCGGTCTCACTAGGGCTCTGTACAACTGCAGAAGGACCTCTTTGCTCCTACACTCATCCCATTACAACAGGAAGTGTGAAATGTTTGTGGGCATGGCGTGGTTCAGGACTGCAGGCTGTGGGTAAGCTGGTGGCTGAGACTCGAGCTCGGTGCTGGGTAACACTGTCTCCTTTCTTCCAGTGCCCTCCCTCTGACCGCTGGCTGCATCTCTCTGGAGGCTGACATTGCCCAGCTGAGGAAACAGATTGAACAGGGACAACGTGACCGTGAGGACTGGACATCAGAGCTGGAACTTGCACCCTCCAGCAATCAGGTAACCTTGACACTCTGACAAATAGCACAGCGTCTGGAATGTACCCTTGAATAAATATACCCTTGTGGGTGGCACGGAGGCGCAGGGGTAGAGTGGTTGTCTCACGGCACCAGAGACTCGCGTTCAATCCTGACTACCAGTGCTGTCTGTACGGAGTTTACCTTCTCCCCATAACCGCGTTGGTTTTCTCCGGGTGCTCCGGTTTCCTCCCACGCACCAAAGGCGTACAGGCCCGTTGGTTAATTGACTTGGTATACATATAAATTGTCCCTAGTGTGTAGGATTGTGTTCATGTGCGGGGATGGGTGCGACTCGGTGGGCCGAAGGGCCTGTTTTTGAGCTGTATCTCTAAAGGAGACTAAACACTTGCATGGGAACAGGGAGACCCTAACTGGCTCAGTCCATCAGACCCTTGCGCTCTCATAAAGAACATTCATTTATCTGCAGGAATTCCCACAGTAATGTTTGCTTTTTTTGGGTCTGTATTGTAGAATGGAGAAAGGACCAAGCAGGTGCGACTTGCTATCAAACAGCTGGAGGTGGAGGTGAGTGTTTCTGTCCTCGTTGTCTAGTTTTCCCCTTTGGCCCACCCAGTCCAGGTCGATCACCTGTTCACACTGGTTGTATGTTATCCCACTTTCTCATCCACTCCCTACACACTGGGCACAATTTACAGTCGACCCTGACTACGGGTGCTGTCTGTGTGGGGTTTGTACGTTCTCCCAGTGTCCGCGTGGGTTTTCCCCGGGTGTTCCGGTTTCCTCCCACGCTCCAAAGACGTGCAGGTTTGACGGTTAGTTAATTGGCTTGGGTATAAATGTCAACTGTCCCTAGGGTGGTGTTAATGTGCGGTGATCGCTGGTCGGTGCGGTGGGCCGAAGGGCCTGTTTCCGCGCTGTATCTCTCAACCAAACTCGACACGTCAAAATGTTAAAATCGCATGTTAAAATGACACAAATGTTAGTACATTTGCAGTTGACACCAAGGTTGGTGGCATGTGGACAGTGGGAAAGTTAATGAAGTTTACAACAAGACCGTGATCAGTTGGAAGGTGGACCACGAAATGGAAATTAGAATTTACTACTGACTTATGTGAGACGTTCCACTTTAGTGTGTTAAACCAGGGCAGGCCACACACAGTAAATGACAGAGCCCTGGGGACCTTGTTGCAGAATAAAGTTCGTACGAGTAAAGTTCCCCAGTCAGGTGGACAGTGCGGTGAAGTCACAGAGTGATACAGTGTGGAAACTGGGCCCACGGCCCAACTTGCCCACACCGGCCAGCTACACTTGTCCCACCTGCCAGCGTTTGGTCCATATCCCTCCAAACCCACAGTTTAGGAATAAAGGGTAAGCCATTTAGAACGGAGATGAGGAAAAATGTTTTCACCCAGAGGGTTGTAAATCTGTGGAATTCACTGCCACAGAAGGCAGTGGAGGCCGGTTCTCTGGATGCTTTCAAGGGAGAGTTAGATCGAGCTCTTAAAGATAGCGGAGTCAGGGGATATGGGGAGAAGGAAGGAATGGGGTACTGCTTGTGGATGATTAGCCATGATCATATTGAATGTCGGTGCTGGCTCGAGGAGCCGAATGGCCTACTCCTGCACCTATTGTCTATTGTCTATAAACCTGACCTATCCATGTACCTGTCTAACTGCTTCTTAAATGGTGGGATTGTCCCAGTCTCAACTATCTCCTCGGGCAGCTTGTTCTGTACACCCACCACCCTCTGTGTGGAAAAAGTTACCCCTCAGATTCCTATTAAATCTTTTTTTCCCTTCACCTTGAACCAAGTGTTGGACATGCTGTCCTCCGTTGGGAAGGGCATTGAAGACAAGAGTCAGGACATCATGATGCAGCTGTACAAGCCATTGGTGAGACCACAATTGGAGTATTGTGTGCAGTGTCTGGTTGCCCAGCTGTGGAAAGCATATATGGATAGGAAGGGTTTAGAGGTCTATGGGCCAAATACAAGCAAATGGGACTAACTCAGTATACCAACTTGGTCAACATAGACAATGAGGACTGAAGCCTGTTTCCATGCTGTATAGCACTATGCCTTAATGACTGGAAAAACCAAGAAACATGTAAAATTATAAAAGGACTGGACAAGCTAGATGCAGCAAAAATGTTCCAATGTTGGGCGAGTCCAGAACCAGGGGCCACTGTCTTAGAATAAAGGGGAGGCCATTTAAGACTGAGGTGAGAAAAAAAAATGTTTTCACCCAGAGAGTTGTGAAATTGTGGAATTCCCTGCCACAGAGGGCACTGGAGGCCAAATCACTGGATGGATTTAAGAGAGAGTTAGATAGAGCTCTAGGGGCTAGTGGAATCAAGGGATATGGGGAGAAGGCAGGTACGGGTTATTGATAGGGGACGATCAGCCATGATCACAATGAATGGCGGTGCTGGCTCGAAGGGCCGAATGGCCTCCTCCTGCATCTATTTTCTATGTTTAAGGATAAGGAGTAATCCAAGATGGCGCCGATGTCTATGGCTGCCTGTCTGTTGCTCTCTCTGTTTTTTGTGTTTTCTATTGGTGTTATACAACTAAAGTCTCTGCTGGTCTACGACCGTACATCTCTAATGGACATTCAGCGTAATGTCGGTGCCTTTGTTTACCGCGGACATACTACACTGCCCCCGTTCCTCTTGGGAATCCAAACTCACATGGAGTGGGTTTTAAGCCCGAGGAAGCGTCGCCATCGCCGTCGCCGTCGCCGTGGCAAACGTAGCGGTCAACTGGTGAAGTCTAAACTGGGTGGGCCAGGAGGTGGGAATCTCCTCGAAAGCCTTGAGCGTCGGGAACACTTTGCTCAGGGACATCTCCGGGGCCTGCAGCCTTCAGCCTGGTGCTCACCAACTGTCAACTGTCAACTGTCAACGGACAATCTCCTCCCCAACGATCGGGAGCACTGTCCACCTGCTGCAGCACGGAGAACTGGCTTGGCTCACCGTCTCGGTAGGAGGAACGAAGGAGGTCACCTGGTACACCAACTCTTCCGGGTGGGTCCCTTCGCCCCCACCCCTTCCTATGCTCAGGAGCTGCGGCGAGACGGGCCACGCCCCCCATGCTCTCCTCGGCCCCGCCACCGCGGGGTGAATCCCCGGAACCTGAGGACTCTGCACCGGGCTCAGCGATCAGCTGATCTGGTGAGTCCATCCCCCTCCAGGATCGGTTTAGTGAACGCCAGATCCCTGGCAAACAAAACTTTTATACTGAGGGATTTCTTCTGCTCACGTGGACTGGATTTCCTCTGTGTGACTGAGACTTGGATGGGTCCAGGTGAGTGCAGCGCTCTTGTTGAGCTATTACCGGCTGGCTGCTCTTATTTCAACTCACCGCGGATATCGGGCCGTGGAGGAGGAACAGCGGCTGTTTATAAAAATAACTTTAAGTGCAGGCAATGCCCTCTATCATCTTCTTTCTCCAGTTTCGAAGCAACTGTATTTGAAGTGGGCCGCTCCAAACCGGTGCTTTGTGCGGTCATCTACCGACCGCCCAAGTATAATAAGGACTTTGTAAATTAATTCTCTGATTTTCTGGCTGGGATCGTGCCCAACTATGATCGTGTCCTTTTGGTTGGGGACTTTAACATCCATGTGTGCTGTCCTGCTAAGCCGTTAGTGAAGGACTTTTTCAGCCTTGTGGACTCTTTTGATTTTGTCCAGTGTGTCTCTGGTCCCACACACGAACATGGACATACACTGGACCTTGTTCTCTCTCATGGCTTGTCTGTGTTGAATTTGGAAATCTCTGATAGTGTGTTTTCAGATCATATGCCTGTATTGTTTGATGTCAATTTCTCCTGTGAAGCAATTTTGCCTGTGGTGTCTGCTCGGCGCTGTCGGTCTTTTAGCCCTTTTACTGCTGGCAAGTTCTCTGCTGCTTTCGATCAGCTCTGCGCCCCCTCTGCATCCACTCCTCTTGGTGGAGGAGATTAGTTCGTGGTTTCATTCTTCATGCAGGACTATACTGGACTCTGTGGCTCCGTTAAGATCGTTGAAGCCGAGGGCTAAACCTGAACCCTGGTTCAGTGCAGTGACTCGTGCAGCACGACGGGAGTGTCGTAGAGCTGAGCGAAAGTGGAGGAAGGACAGGCTACAGGTTTCACTTCAAATTCTCAGGGATTGTTGGCGTCACTACCAAAACAGTGTTAAAAAGGCCAAGAGAGAGTACCTGTCTAAAATTATTGTGTCAAAGTGTAACAACCCTCGTGTGCTATTTGAAATCATTGACTCTGTTCTAAATGCCCCGCAGCCTGTCTGTCTGGAAGCTTCACCTGAAATGTGTAATGACTTCCTGCACTTTTTTGTTGATAAGGTTGTTTCCTTAAGGGCTAACATTTCAGCACCTGCCTCTGACCCTTCTATTTCGGTCCCTTGCCTGGTGGTATTCAACAAGTTTGAGCCTGTGACTATATCGTATTTAAAGGATGTGGTTTCCCATATTAAGCCATCGGGTTCTCCATGTGATGCGGTCCCTCCACATCTTTTTAAGGAGGTTTTCTCTAGTATAGGGCAGTCGGTTCTTACCATTATTAACAGCAGCTTGTGTTCTGGGGTTGTCCCCGTGAGTTTTAAGCATGCGGTAGTGCAACCACTGCTTAAGAAACCTGGCCTGGATCAATCTGTTCTGGCCAATTTTAGACCCATCTCGAAATTGCCTTTTATTTCTAAATTACTGGAGAGAGTTGTTTATGCTCAGCTAAAACTATTCCTGGAGGAGCATGATATTCGGGAGATCTTCCAGTCTGGATTTAAAACCATGCACAGCACGGAGTCAGCATTGCTAAGGGTTTTTAACGATATCCTCCTGGCTAATGATTCTGGGGATTGTGTGGTTCTTGTCCTGCTGGACTTGTCTGCCGCCTTTGATACGGTGGACCATAATATCTTATTATCTCGGCTACAGCAGTTAGTGGGCATCTGCGACAGTGCCCTGGGATGGTTCAGGTCCTATCTGGCAGAGAGAACCATGTGTGTTAGCCTTGCTGGGTTTGAATCCTCTTCCGCTCCCCTGTCATATGGGGTTCCACAGGGTTCGATTCTGGGGCCCCTGCTTTTCTCGCTGTACATACTTCCTCTGGGTTCCATCCTTAGAAAGCATGGCATCTCCTTCCACTGTTATGCAGATGATACCCAGCTTTATTTGCCGCTGAGGGGGGAAGATGCCTTTTCTGTAAAATCGCTTCTGTCTTGTTTTGATGACATTAAGTCCTGGTTGGCCCTAAACTTTCTTGGATTTAATGAAAAGAAGACAGAGGTGATTTTATTTGATCCCAATGGCTGCCGTGAACCTCCATTTGTTGATTTAGGTCCATTGTCAAGGTACGTGAAGCCAACAGTTGTGAACCTGGGTTTTAGGATGGACAGTGACTTTAAATTAGATCGCCAAATATGCGCGGTGGTTAAGTCCAGCTTCTTTCACCTAAGGAAGCTGGCGAAGGTGAAGCCCATTCTCGAGCGGCAGCATTTTGAGACAGTAATCCATGCCTTTATTACATCTAGGCTGGATTACTGGATTACTACGCGCTCTATTTTGGTGTTGCTCGTTCTTCACTGGCTCGTCTCCAGTTGGTTCAGAATGCTGCTGCTCGCCTTTTAACAGGGGCTCGAAAGAGGGAGCACATATCGCCAATTCTGGCCTCCCTACACTGGCTCCCGGTGCACTTTCGGGTTCATTTTAAGTTACTGTTATTTGTTTTTAAATCTCTGAATGGGCTCGCCCCGCCTTACCTCTCTGAGCTGCTCCCCCCATACACTCCTGCCCGGTCCCTCAGGTCAGCTGGTCAGCTGCTCCTGGAGGTACCGAGGTCTAGTCGGAGGCTCAGAGGGGATAGAGCCTTCTCTGTTGCTGCTCCGGCACTCTGGAACACCCTGCCGCTGCACATCAGACAGGCCCCCTCACTGTCCATCTTCAAATCCAGTGTTAAAACGCATTTGTACTCCCTGGCTTTTGACCATGCCTGAGGCTTTGCTTCTGTTTGTGGTGTTTTTGATGTTTCTTTATTTTACATGTCTTTTCCTACTATTTCTTTTGATTGTTATTTTGGGTGTGTATTAACTTTTTTGTCAATGATTAGTGATGTACAGCACTTTGTTGCAGCTATGTTTGTTTTTAAAGTGCTCTATAAATAAAATTATTATTATATTATTATTATTATTATTTAGAACGGAGACGAGGAAACACTTTTTCTCACAGAGAGTGGTGAGTCTGTGGAATTGTCTGCCTCGGAGGGCAGTGGAGGCAGGTTCTCTGGATGCTTTCAAGAGAGAGCTAGATAGGGCTCTTAAAAAAAGCGGAGTCAGGGGATATGGGGAGAAGGCAGGAACGGGGTACTGATTGGGGATGATCAGCCATGATCACATTGAATGGCGGTGCTGGCTTGAAGGGCCGAATGGCCTCCTCCTGCACCTATTGTCTATTGTCTGTTGTTTCTATGCTGGAGGAATATCCTCCATGGAGGCTGCCTGACCTGCTGAGTTCCTCCAGCACTTTTCTTACATCCATGACTCTGGCCACTTTGGTGAGCTCTGGGCCTTTTGAAACCTGAGGATGAGGTGAGGATCCCCTGATCACTGTATCTACAGAAGATGCAGCAGCCCAGCATTGTCCCCGAGCATTTTGCACTCTTCCCTCCAGTCTGAAAGTACTTGTTCACCACATTTTTAATGATCAGTCCCGGAGTCGTGTATGTCCGAGTTCCCACCGCCTAATAATCTGGGGTAGTTCAGTAGGACATAGAACAATTCAACACAAAAACTGGCACTATATTGAACTCAGCCTACACTTGATCCACATCCCTCCATTCCTTGCATATCCCTGAGGTCATCAGTGACAGGATCAGAATTAGGCCATTCGGCCCATCACATCTACTCTGCCATTCAATCATGGCTGATCTATCTCTCCCTCCATCTCACCATAACCATCGACACCCTTACTAGTCAGGAATCTATCTCTGCCTTAAAAATCTCCATTGACTTGGACTCCACAGCATTCTGCAGCAACGAATCCCACAGATTCACCTCCCTCTGACTAACGAAATTCTTCCCCCATCTGCTTCTTTAAGGAAGGTCCTTTAATTCTGAGGCTGTGACCCCCACCTGGTTTTTTGACACTCCCACTAGTGGAAACACGCTCTCCACATCCATTCTATCCAGGTGTGTCTATCTAAAATCATCTTCAAAACCACTATCGTATCTGCCTCCACCACCTCTCCTGGCAGTGAGTTACAGGCCCCCACCATTCTAAAAAAAACTTGCCCTGCTCATACCCTGTCAAACGTACCTCCTTTAACCTGAAAGCTGTGCCCTCTAGTCTTTGACATTTCCACCCTGGGGAAAAATGTTTTGGCTGCCTACCCAATCTATGCCTCTCATCATTCAACACACGTCAGTCAGATCGCCCCATAGCCTCCGGCACTCCCGAGAAAACAATCTATGTTTATCCGAAGGTACACAAAATTGCTGGAGAAACTCAGCGGGTGCAGCAGCATCTATGGAGCGAAGGAAATAAGCGACGTTTCGGCGTTACAGGGAAAAACTGCTGCACCAGCTGAGTTTCTCCAGCAATTTTGTGTACCTTTGATCTTCCAGCATCTGCAGTTCCTTCTTGAACACTATGTTTAGCTGACCTCTCCTTACAGCCCATGCCCTTGAATCCAGGCAGCATCCTGGTAAACCTGTTCTGCACCCTCTCCAAACGCTGCCAGTTTCTGTAAATATTCATTCAGTCAAATACGTTCCTCTCAAAGAATGGACTCAGTCGAGGCCCGCCCATCATCGCAGGGTGGTGGATGAATCTTCCTCTCGGGCACTTGTGGTTGGGTGGCAGGTTCCTACTCAAGTTGGGAAAGGCTGTGTGTTACTTTTCTCCCCCTCTCCCTCCCTCAGTTGACCGAATTCCATCGAGAAGTGAGTGCAAAGCAGAGTGAGCTGTCGCTGAATGCCATCGAGGCCCGGAATTCATTCTGCAAGCAAAAGATTCGCCTGAATTTCAAGAGGGGACTGCAGGTGGGTGCCAAGGTTGAGTGGAGAACAGACTTCGCTGTACACTGTGGTGAGGTGCCGTACTGTGGGAAGTGGCAGGGGCGGAAATCCTGGAGGGGGACGGGGTGGGGGGGGGGGGGGGGGACACGCCCCCTCCCCCCCCCCCCCCCTGCTTTGAGAGGAGGGGGACAAACCCCCCATCCCCCCATGTTTTGCAATCCAGACTCTATCAGACGCTTTCTAAGGGCTGAATCGTCCCATTTGCGGGGCCTTCAAATCAAACGGCTGCATCGAGGCGATGGAGGCTCCCGATGTTGAAGCCCCCGCCGGTCGATGAAAGGGATGAAAGTAGAGTGCGTGGCTTCTTTAACAAAGCCCTTGGTCTGATCGCCATTTAAATTGCGTCCCAAGCCGCTGAGAGGGATCTCCCAACGCCGGAGCACCATCACCCGGCGAGAAGGGCCTGAAACATCGGGCCTCTGTAGCGGCGACTGCGGAGGCCTCAATAGGCCCGACTATGGGTGGACAAGTGGATGGGGACTGGACTTTGTGCCTTGCCTCACAGTGGGAACCATTGTGGGGGGATGTTTTTACGTTTTAATGTTAAATTTCTTCTTTAATGTTATGTTGTATTTTAGTATTAGTGTGCTGCAAGGACATCTGAATTTCCCCTGAAAAGGGGATTAATAAAATATTTATTATTATTATTAAATGGCGCCACCCGCCACAGTGCAAGAACTAGTGTGAGTGCCGGTTCGCTTTGGTGTGTTTAGGATCTGAAGTGCCAGGCCAGGGATGAAGATACGGAAAGCGATGAGGAGCTGGGGGAGAGTGATGAGGAGGATGAGGATGAGGATGTATTGGAGGAACATTTCCACACGGAATCACTCCTCCCTGTCTTTACTGTTAGCTCCACCGAGTACCTCAAGCTGAGGGACATGCTTCAACGGGACGGCCCTCCGCGCGTGTTCCACAACATCGAGGACACAGGTCAGATCTCGCTGGGTCCGTTGCCCCGTTCACCGGGCGGGTGTGGGAGGGGTTGGGGTTTATTATTGTCCCATGTACTGAGGCTCAGTGAAAAACCTTGTTTCACACACTATCCACTTAGATCAGGTGATACTAAACATAAGTACCAGAGTCGGAAACGTCACCTGTTCATACCCTCCAGACATGTACAGTGAAAAACTGTTGTTGCCTGCTGTCCAGTCAGCAGAAAGACTATACGTGGTTACAATGAAACTGTCCACAGTGTACAGACACAGGTTAAAGGGAATAACCTTTAATGCAATTAAAGATAGTCTGAAGGTCTCCAATGAGGTAGATGGGAGGTCAAACAAGATTCTAGCCCATCACTACATCACAGTGTATAACTAGTACAATAAAACATATAATACTTAATTTAATAATACGATAAAATATTGCACATTTGTACTCACTAATTATCAGAAGAATCAGAATCACACTTTATTCGCCAAGTATGTTTTGCAACATACGAGGAATTTCATTGGCTAGGTCAGTCATACAATTAAAATCAACAGATCACTCAAAAACACATTTTAACATGAACATCCACCACAGTGACTCCTACACATTCCTCACTGTGATGGAAGGTGAAATAAAGTTCGTCCATCCCTTAGTTCTTCCTCGGTCGTGGGCCTCGAGCCCCCGGTGACGGGATGATCTTGATTCCCGTAGTCGGTGGCGTTCAGGCCCTCCGCGTCGAGGCGATCCGCTCCTGCATCGGGGGGATGTCAGCTCCCCGCACCGGGCGATCAAACCTCGCGTCGGGGCTGGTCGAACCTTCCGCGTCGTTGGAGCTCCCGACTCGGGAGCCCTTGATGTTGATTCCACGGTGGTCGCGGTGGGAGCGATCCCAGGCAAGGGACCCGCTCCGATGTTAAGTCCACGCCCCGCGGTGGGGATCACGACAGTCCGAGGCGGCTTCCAGCTCCATCAATGGTAGGCCGCAGAGCCTGGAGAATGTGATCCGAAAATTGATCACATCTCCGGCAAGGTACAAACCTGAAAAAACAGTTTCCCCCTCCCCCCACATAAAACAAACTGAAGAACATTAAAACAAACTTTTAACAAATTAAAAAATAACAAAAAGATGAAAAAACGAACAGACTGCCGGCAGGGCTGCCATCGCCCCGGCGCGACTATCATGAAATATAATTGTCAAGCAAGTAAAGAAAAAGACGGTAGTCATGTGTTTACCAATTTACAAGTAATTACCGACTTACCAAATGCCACCAGTGAGAAGTTTGCCAATAATTGCCACAAAGGGTCAGGCGTAATATGTGTTTGGGGGTCTGAAGCAACTCTTGTCCGGGTGTCTTCTGCTGATCTGTGGCACCACAGCCACTATGTGACAGCCGGCTCAGGATTCCACTGAACCAGAGGAGGTCCGTGTTTCCTCCTTTAGTTTTCAGATATACAAGAAGTTAAAGAAGGTTGAATCTTCACATAAATCATTATCTTATCTACCGCAACCTTCGATTCTGTAAAATCCCCTTTATTTAATATGAGGTGCTGTTAAATTCCCCGCTAGTTAAAATTCCCCGCTGTTTATTTGGGCTTTTTTGTACAGAGGTAGCACGGCACCCCTGTTTGAAACACGAGGTGCTGTTCCTAGAAGCAGTGTGGGAAGGGTGTGAGCAGTGGAGTGCGTGGGCTGGGGAGTGGACGGGGGGAGGGTTGTTGCAGGGAGACTGATACTTGGTGTTCTGCAGAGATCCCAGCGGTGCAGAGGTTTGTCCACCGGACCACCCTGGCCAGGCAGGCGCTGGGCACCGAGGTGGTGGTCCGTGATCTGGCCAGCTTCATCAGCCACATCGTCACCTACCTGACCAACCGCAGAGCCCAGGTACGACAACCACAGATACAATTATGACTTTTAATAGATGTTTGCGTGGGTGTATGGAAGTGTTTTAGAGGAAAATAGGACCAAATGCAGACCAACCCACAATGCCAACTTGGTTGGTTGGCATGGATAAGATGGACCAAAGAGCCTGTTTTTTGTCTGGTTTAGTATAATTTAGAGATACAGCGCGGAAACAGGCCCTTCGGCCCACCGAGTCCATGAAGACCAGCGATCCCCGCACACTAACGCTATCCTACACACTAGGGCCGATTTACAAAAGCCAATTAACTTGCAAACCTGTATGTCTTTGGGACATGGGAGGAAACTGGAGCATCTGGAGAAAACCCACGCAATCACAGGGAGAACGTGCAAACTCCACACAGACAGCGACCATAGTCAGCGTGGAAGCCGGGACTCTGGCGCTGTGAGGCTGCAACTCTACTGCTGCGCCACCGGGGGGGCAGGAGGAACCTGTTGGAATGAGACCAGAGCCACTGTGTGCTGTAATGGCCCAGCCCTCACCTGCTCAACTTCAGCCACCATTTTAAAGTGGTGTGTGCAGTTCGGGTCACCCCCATTACAGAAAAAGTGTGAAGGCTTTGCAGAGATTCTTGATTAGCAAAGGGCTATGGGGAGAAGACGGGCAAATCATCCCAGGAATGAGATGGTTAACGTTTGATGATGAGCGTTTGACGGCACTGGGCCTGTACTCGCTGGGGTTTAGAAGGATGAGGGGGTACCTCATTGAAATAGTGAAAGGCCTGGATGTGGAGAGGATGTTTCCACTCGTGGGAGAGTCTAGAACCAGAGGCCATTAAAGGACGTTCTTTCAGGAAGGAGATGAGGAGGAATTTCTTTAGTCAGAGGGTGGTGAATCTGTGGAATTCTTTGTCACAGAAGGCTGTGGAGGCCAAGTCAGTGGATATTTTTACGGCATAGATAGACAGATTTTTGATTAGTATAGGTGTCAGAGGTTATGGGGAGAAAGGAGGAGAATGGGGGGTTAGGAAGGAGAGATAGATCAGCCATGATTGTATGGCGAAGTAGACTCGATGGGCCGAATGGCCTAAATCTGCTCCTATCACTTATGAATTTATATGAGAAGAGGAATAACAGACTGCGACATGGATTGGAGGTTATTAGCTGCAAGGTTGGGCAAACTTAGGTTCTGATCTCTGGCGTGTCGGAGGTTGTGGGGAGACCTGATAGGTGTGTCAAATGATGAGAGGCATAGGTAGGGTAGACAGTCAGAATCTTTCCTCAGGGTGGAAATGTCAAAGGCTAGCAGGAATAGTTTTAAAGGTGAGAAGTAAAAAAATTAAAAGAGATGTGTGGGACAGGTTTTTTGCCACAGTGGAAGGGAGGGGAGAGATATGGGGAAGGGGAGAACACACTGTCTGAAGTACTGATGGAGGCAGATATGATAGGGGCCTTTAGATAGGCATGGATATGTACAAAGAGGGATATGGATCACGTGCAGGCAGATGAGATTACTTTAACTTGGCATCATGTTCGACACTGACAGACCTATTCATGTGGTCATAAGTGATAGGGGCAGAATAGACAATAGGTCATTCTGCAGGAGTAGGCCATTCGGCCCTTCGAGCCAGCACCACCATTCAATGTGATCGTGGCTGATCATCCCCAATCAGTACCCCGTTCCTGCCTTCTCCCCAATATCCCCTTACTCCGCTATCTTTAAGAACCCTATCTAGCTCTCTCTTGAAAGTATCCAGAGAACCGGCCTCCACCGCCCTCTGAGGCAGAGAATTCCACAGGCTCACAACTCTGTTGAATTTGGCCATTTGGCCCATCAAGTCTGCTCTGCCATTCAATCATGGCTGATCTATCTCTCCCTACTAACCCCATTCTCCTGCCTTCTGCCCATAACCTCTGACACCCGTACTAATCAAGAATCTATCCATCTCTGCCTTAGAAATATCCATTGACAGCCTTCAGTGGCGAAGAATACCACAGATTCACCACCCTCTAACGAAAGACTAGTTTAATTTAGTGTATTATTGTCACATGTACCAAGGTGCAGTGAAAAGCTTTTGTTTGCGAGCTATCCAGTCAAAGAAAAGACTGTACATGATTACAATCAAGCCGTCCACATTACACAGACAAAGGGTGCAACATTTAGTATAAGATAAAGTCAGATTAATGATCCTCCAAAGGTCTCCAATGAAGTAGATGGTGGCTCACGACCAGTCTCTAGTTGGTGAGAGGTTGATTCAGTTGCCTGATCTGAAATCTTAATCTGATAACAGCTGGGAAGATACTGTCTCTGAATCTGGAGGTGTGCGTTTTCACACTTCTGTACCTCATGCCTGATGGGAGAGGGGAGAAGAGGGAGTGGCCGGGGTGAGACTGGTCCTTGATTATGCTGCTGGCCTTGCCGAGACAGCGTAAATTGTTTCATATAGTGGATGTGGAGAAGATGTTTCCACTAGTGGGAGAGTCTAGGAACAGAGGGCACAGCCTCAGAATAAAAGGACATACCTTTATAGTGGGGATGAGGAGGAATTTCTTCACCCAGAGGGTGGTGAATCTGTGGAATTCATTGCCACAGACGGCTGTGGAAACCAAGTTATTGGCTGTTTTTAAAGCGGAAAATGACAGGTTCTTGATTAGTAATGGCGTCAAAGGTTACAGCGAGAAGGCAGGAGAATGGAGTTGAGGTCAGCCATGATGAATGGAGCAGACCTGATGGGCCGAATGCAGCGTTAGGGGCGGCATGGTGGCGCAGCGATAGAGCTGCTGCCTCACAGCGCCAGCGACCCAGGTTCGATCCTGACTACGGGTGCTTGTCTGTACGTTCTCCCCGTGACTGCGTGGGTTTTCCCTGAGTGCTCCGGTTTCCTCCCAAACTCCATAAAGTTCTTGGTTAATTGGCTTGTGTAAAATTGTAAATTGTCCCTGTTGTTTGTAAGGTAGTGTTAGTGTAATCGCTGGTCAGCGTGGTCTCGGTGGGCCAAAGGACCTGTTTCCGCTCTGTATCTCCAATGTCAAGACAATGAATTGCCTACATCTGCTTCTATGTTTTATGTTCCTGTGCTGTACAGTTCAGTTTAGTTTATTGTCACGTGTACCGAGGTACAGTGAAGAGTTTTTGTTGCATGCTAACCGGCCAGCAGAAATACAATACATGATTACAATCGAGCTATCCACAGTGTACTGATACATGATAAAGGGAATAACGTTTAGTGCAAGCTAAAGCCAGCAACGTCCGATCAAAGATAGTCCGAGGGTCTCCAATGAGGTAGATAGTAGTTCAGGACTGCTCTATGGTTGTGGTTGGATGATTCAGTTGCCTGGGAAGAAACTGTCCATAAATCACCCTGAAAGGGGCGATCTTATAGAAATGTATAAAATCATGAGTGGAATAGATCGGGTAGATGCGCAGAGTCTCTTGCCCAGAGTTGGGGGAATCGAGGACCAGAGGACATAAGTTGAAGGTTAAGGGGAAAAGATTTAATAGGAATCCGAGGGGTAACTTTTTCACACAAAGGATGGTGGGTGTATGGAACAAGCTGCCAGAGGAGGTAGTCGAGGCTGGGACTGTCCCAATATTTAAGAAACATTTGGCTAGGTACATGGATAGGGCAGGTTTTGAGGGATCTGGGCCAATGGTAGGCAGGTGGGACTAGTGATGTTGGGGGGAATGTTGGGCGGTGTGGGCAAGTTGGGTGAGGGGCCTGTTTGCACACTGTATCACTGTATGGCTATCTAATGTGGAGGTGTGTGTTTTGTCCGTTGAGTGTTCACAGTCTCTCTCCCCCTCTGTAGGCTGCCTCGTGCCAGGCTCTGTTGCGAGGGGCCGTGCAGGACAGTCTGTCCCATGTCCAGGAAATCTTCCAGGAGGTAGTGGAGGACTGCAGCCTCAACGTCCGCGCCTCCTTCACCACCATCAAAACTCAACTAAACGTGGGGAGGAAGGCAGCGCTGAAAAGCAGTGCGGACACAGTCAACCGCTGGGGCTCGAGGGTCAGTCAGCTCTCTGTATCTTCTTGTCCTGGAGTAACTACGCATGGCAGGCAGAATCTCTGGGAAGAAGGAATGGGTGACGTTTCGGGTCGATGTCGGCCTCCACAGAGTCATGAAGCTGCACAGCACCGAAACTGACCCTTCGGCCCATCTTGTCCATGCCAGCCAAGTTGCCATTCTGGGCTAGTCCCATTTGCCCGTATTTAGCACATATCCCTCGAAACCAGAGGTCGGCAGCCTACAGCCCCCGGGCCGAATGTGGCCCTTAACCCAAATCCATCTGGCCCGCAGGCGTATTTTTTCCCCAGTAATTATCCAGCCCATTCGGCCCTTCGAGCCAGCACCACCATTCAATGTGATCGTGGCTGATCATCCCCAATCAGTACCCCGTTCCTGCCTTCTCCCCACATCCCCTGACTCCACTATCTTTAAGACCCCTATCTAGCTCTCTCTTGAAAGCATCCAGAGAACCTGCCTCCACCATCCTCTGAGGCAGAGAATTCCACAGACTCACCCTCACTCCAGGCGCGGGGACGCAAGGAGGCCTGCGCTGGCGGCCGCAATGGCGGAGCCACCGAGCAGCGGCGAGCTCTGCCTGTACCGCATCCTGCGCAAAGCCACCGGCATGGCCGCTTCACTGTTGGGATCGGGGTTGTCAATAGGTCGGGGATGAGTGAGTATGAGTATTGGAGCCACCACCTTCAGGACAGAGCCAAGGCAATGGTCCGTAGGTGCGCCGTGTTCGTGAGCGCCCGTAACGAGGGGCCAGTGCTCCGGGTGACGTCCTCAAAGGGGCGGGATCTATGTGAACACGTGATAGATGTGGCCCGCCATCCGCTCACAGACATGCGTCCCGGCCCCAATGAGGAACAAGGTTGCCCACCCTGCTCTAAACCCTTCCCTTCCACATATCTGTCCAAATGTCTTTTGAAAGTCCTCACTGTATCCACGTTTATTGTTTCCTCTGGCAGCTCATTCGAGATACGGACTACACGCTCAGTGGAAAATGTTTCGTAAATCTCTCCCCTTTCACTTTCAGCCTATGCCCTCTAGTTTTAGAATCCTCTACCCTGTGAAAAATGACTGTGAGCGTTCCCTTTACCTGTGCCCCTCATGATCTTGTACATCCTCAGCGTCCGGCAGTCCAAAGAAAAAAAGTCCCCGCCATTCCAACCTCTCCCGGAAACTCGAGCCCAGGTTACATCCTGGTAAATCTTTCCTGCGGCCTTTCCAACGTTTACGACATCCTCCCTGTGCCTGGGTGAGCGGAACTGCACACAGGGTGGTCAAGCCGATGCTTCAATTCAATGCTTCAATTATATTTTATTGTCACATGTACCTAGGAGATTGAGGGGGGATCTTATAGAAACTTACAAAATTCTTAAGGGGTTGGACAGGCTGGATGCAGGAAGATTGCTCCCGATGTTGGGGAAGTCCAGGACAAGGGGGCACAGCTTAAGGATAAGGGGGAAATCCTTTAAAACCGAGATGAGAAGAACATTTTTCACACAGAGAGTGATGAATCTCTGGAACTCTCTGCCGCAGAGGGTAGTTGAGGCCCGTTCATTGGCTATATTTAAGAGGGAGTTAGATGTGGCCCTTGTGGCCAAGGGGATCAGAGGGTATGGAGAGAAGGCAGGTACGGGATATCGAGTTGGATGATCAGCCATGACTATATTGAATGGCGGTGCAGGCTCGAAGGGCCGAATGGCCTACTCCTGCAACTAATTTCTATGTTTCTATGGTAGAGTGTAGTGCTTTGTTTTACATGCACAGCGGTAAAAATCACACCGTAGACCTCACCTGGACAGCTGACAAAGTTACAAAAATTCACGATAGACAATAGGTGCAGGAGGAGGCCCTTCGGCCCTTCGAACCAACACCGCCATTCAATGTGATCATTGCTGATCATCCCCAATCAGTACCCCGTTCCTGCCTTCTCCCCATATCCCCTGACTCCGCTATTTTTAAGAGCCTTATCCAGCTCTCTCTTGCATGTATCCAGAGAACCGGCCTCCACCGCCCTCTGAGGCAGAGAATTCCACACTCACAACTGTGAAAAAGTGTTTCCTCGTCTCTGTTCTAAATAGCTTACACCTCATTCTTAAACTGTGGCCCCTAGTTCTGGACTCCCCCAACATCGGGAACATGTTTCCTGCCTCTAGTGTGTCCAAACCCTTAACAATCTTATATGTTTCAATAAGATATCCTCTCATCCTTCTAAATTCCATAGTATACAAGCCCAGCCGCTCCATTCTCTCAGCATATGACAGTCCCTGGCATCTCGGGAATTTACCAAACATTTCCCATCTTCTGCCTTCCACTGCACACGGCAGCAGCCCCCTCCCCCCGCTGGGTCCCCCCCCTGTTCTCAGTGCCTCCCCACTTCATTCTTGCCCCCCCCCCCCCCCCCCCCCTCACTGAGGTCCACCCCCCCACCCTCGGTGGCCCCCTCTCACACCCCCGGGTCTGACTGCAAATTGTACCGTGACTGGTTGGAGGACGAGGTGTTGTTCACTAAACTGGTGTGTGGCCTTGTTTAAGTGTAGGCGCCACAGACAGAAAGGTCACATTGGGAGTTGGGTAGTGAATACAGGCAACGTTCACCCCAGCGGCACCCCTGTGAACTGAGGGCGGGTGCTCTGCGGAGCCACCACCAGAGGATGTTTGTATTCTCCTGTCCGGAGGACTCCACATTGGCAGCATGGGGAGCTTAGTTTAGTTTAGTTTAGAGATACAGTGTGTAAACAGGCCCATCAGCGATCTGAGCGGACCAGCGATACCCGCACATTAACAATATCATGAGAGGAATAGATCGGGTAGATCTTATTTGTGTGCTGCACGGTAACTCAAATTTCACTGCACCACTTGGTGTATGTGACAGTAAATGTCCTTTGTCCTATACCCACTCCGGACATTTTTTTACATTTACCAAGCCAATTAACCTGTACGTCTTTGGAGTGTGGGAGGAAACGGAAGATCTCGGAAAAACCCCACGCAGGTCACAGGGAGAACGTACAAACTCCGTACAGACGGCACCCGTAGTCGGGATGGAATCCGGGTCTCCGACGTCGCATTCAGCATAAGGCAGCAACTCTACCGCTGCGCCACCATGACCGCCCTTTGGTCCTAGCTATTCACTAGGCTGCAAGAAGGACATTGAGAAGGGTCTCGACCCGAAACGTCACCCATTCCTTTTCTCCATAGGTGCTGCCTGGCCCACTGAGTTATCTTTTATTGAGAATAAGAGTCAGGAAGTCTTGTGGCAACTTTATAAAACTCCAGTCCGGCCGCTTTTGGAGTATTGTGTGCATTTCGGGTCACCCCGTTACAGGAAGGCTTTGGAGAGGTTTGCAGAAGAAGTTTACCAGGATGCTGCCTGGATTAGCGGGTAAAAGGGGAGTGTGTGGGAAGGGACTGCAGCTGCTGGCTTACGCCAAAGATAGACACAAAAATGCTGGAGTAACTCAGTGGGACAGGCAGCATCTCTGGAGAGAAGGAATAGGTGACGTTTTGGGTCGAGACCCTTCTTCAGTCTCGACCTGGAACGTCACCTATTCCTATTCTCCAGAGATGCTGCCTGCCCCACTGAGTTACTCCAGGTTTTTAGTGTCCATCTTAACAATGAGGAGAGGTTGGACAAATGTGGGATTGTTTTCTCTGGAGCATCAGAGATTGAGGGAGACCAGATAGAAATTTGTAAAATTATTAGAGGCACGGATAGGGTAGAGTAGCGTTTCTCAACTGGGGTTCCCCGGAACATTAGGGGTTCCGCCAGAAATAATGATAAATAGGCTAATCATATGTAAATGCATTCTTGAGTCATATTCATATTCATAAGTTTATTATACACGTACGGCATATTTAGCTTGGGCTTGGCATCATGTTTGGCATATGTTCCCGATGTTGGGGGAGTCCAGAACCAGGGGCCACAGTTTAAGAATAAAGAGTAAGCCATTTAGAACGGAGACGAGGAAACACTTTTTCTCACAGAGAGTGGTGAGTCTGTGGAATACTATCCATCAGAGTGCGGTGGAGGCAGATTCTCTGGATGCTTTCAAGAGAAAGCTAGATAGGGCTCTTAAAGATAGCGGAGTCAGGGGATATAGGGGAGAAGGCAGGAACGGGGTACCTGATTGGGGATGATCAGCCATGATCACATTGAATGACGGTGCTGGCTCGAAGGGCCAAATGGCCTACTCCTGCATCTATTGTGTAATGTATCAGAGAGCTGTGTTACAATTTTATTTCATGCAATGTGAGAATGTTCGGAAAGCAAGGGGTCGGGCTTATGAAGACCCAGAGCAAGGGGAGATGCAGATTGTTCCACACAGTGAAGAGTCAGGACCTGCCACGTACCGTCTGGAAGGACAGCAAGTTCTACAAGGGAATTGGAAAATGGAACATGAAAATGCACAGTGGTAGAGTTGCTGCCTCACAGTCACAGCCACTGGAAGCATTTAAAAAAATGCGCAGCTGGTCGAACTGCAGCCTCCCAGCGCCAGAGACCCACGCACGATTCGATCCTGACGTCGGTCTCAGTCTATGTGTGGAGTTTGCACGTTCTCCCTGTGACCACGTGGGTTTAATAAATACTTTATTGATCCCCTCAGGGAAATTCAAATTCGGTTTCCTCCGGGTGCTCCGGTTTCCTCCCGCATTCCAAAGACATACAGGTTTGGAGATTGGAGCTTATTCTGTAAAATGCCCCTGGTGTGTGTAGGACAGATTGTGAACGGGCGATTGCTGGTTGGCACGGACACTGAGTGAAATAATTTACAGGGCAGTGGGGAAAGAGGCAGGAACTAACGCGAGAGGTTTCTCCCTCCGAGTGTTATTTCTCTGGTAGTTGAGGCCAGTTCATTGGCTATATTTAAGAGGGAGTTAGATGTGGCCCTTGTGGCTAAGGGGATCAGGGGGTATGGAGAGAAGGCAGGTACGGGATACTGAGTTGGATGATCAGCCATGATCATATTGAATGGCGGTGCAGGCTCGAAGGGCCGAATGGCCTACTCCTGCACCTAACTTCTATGTTTCTATGTTTCTCAGTGAAGAAGGGTCTGGGTCCGAAACGTCACCCATTCCATCTCTCCAGAGATGCTGCCTGACCCGCTGAGTTACTCCAGCTTTTTTGTGCCTGTCTTGGGCTTGGTGGACCTGCTGTGAAATCCTTGCTGTGTAAGGTGTTCTCTTCAGGGTAGATGAGGGCACTGACCCTGTACCTTTCTCTGAGCAGCCCCCTAGTGGGTTCCCGTACGCGACCTACAGGGCAACCTGTAGCCGCAATGGCACCTACGCATCCCCCGCCTGTGGCACCATCGACTTCAACGAGGACCTCAGCCGCCCCTTGCTCACCCAGCTACAAGTGGTCTGGAACGCTGAGTTCAGGTAAGTGATGACATTCAGGAGGGGGGGGGGGGGGTTGGGTACTGGGAACGGCGGATTACTGTCACGTCTGCCGGTCTACAGTCAAAACTCGGTGTCACCAAGTCCGCGCCGCCCCGGTGTACAGAGGGAACTCCAGATGCTGGTTTACACTGATCGACACTAAAAGCTGGAGTAACTTGGCGGAGCAGGCAGCATCTCTGGAGAGAGGATAGGAATAGGTGACGTTTCGGGTCGAGGCTGGAGAAGGGTCTCGGCCCGAAACGTCACCCATTCCTTCTCTCCAGAAATGCTGCCTGTCCCGCCGAGTTACTCCAGCATTTTGTGTCTATCTTCAAATGACACTATACATGTGTACGGTCAAACACGCACACATGCACAACAGGCAGTGCCAGCGTTAGTCGCAGAGAAAGTGCGGACAAAAATGTCTGGCTTTCGGTTGGTTTATTATTGTCGCCTGCTGATAAATAAGAGATAGCAGGTGTGACACGGTGGCTCAGCGGTAGAGTTGCTGCCTCACAGCGGCCGAGACCCAGGTTCTATCCCGACTACGGGTGCTTGTCTACATTCTCCCCGTGACCTGGTGGGTTTTCTCCGGGTGCCCTGGTTTCCTCCCACACTCCAAACACATGCAGGTTTGTAGGCTAATTGGCATGGTATAAGTGCAAATTGTCCCTAGTGTGTGTAGGGCAGTGTTAATGTGCGGGGATCGCTGGTCGGCGCGGACTCGGTGGGCTGAAGGGCCTGTTTCCGCGCTGTATCTCTAAACTAAGATGGTCTTTGCACGGTTCGGCACAGACATGGTGGGCTGAAGGGCCTGTTGTTGTGTACCGTTCGATGTTCTACACACTAAAGTATCAGATGTATAATACATACATACGATCGTCAAATCCAGTACAGTAGTTGGAGCAAAGGGGAAGATACAAAGTGCAGAATATAGTTCTCAGCATTGTAGCGCATCAGTTCCACACACAAAGTCCAATGTCCACAATGGGGTAGAGGTGAATTGGACAGTACCCTAGCTTATGGAAGGACCGTTCAGAAGCCTAATAACAGAGGCACTGGGATGAAGGGAAAGTGTGTGGGCGGAGGGAGGAGATGGAGTGCGGAGGAGGGGTGAAGGATTTGAAGGAGGTGCATGTAAGTGTTCGGGGGGGGGTGAGGACCGAGGTACGGGGGGGGGGGGGGGGGGGGGGGGGGGGGGGTGGGGGGTGGGCGTGGGGGAGGATGAGAGTGCTTGTTTAGGGGTGACGGATAGAGGAGTGAGGATGGAAGAAAGAGGGGTGGTGCAAACAGTTCCTATAACTGGGTTCTCTCTCCTCCCCCCCCTTCTTCCTTCCCTGATCCCCTCTCAGAGTTGAGGTATTCTTTCCTCTCCCCCTCTCTCTTCCCTCCCTTTTCTCTTTCCCCCCCTCTCTCTCTCCCCCCACTCTCTCTTCCCCCCCTCCTCTCTTCCCCCCTCCTCTATCTTCCCCTCCTCTCTCTTCCCCCCTCCTCTCTTTTCCCCCTCCTCTCTCTTTCCTCTCTCTTTTTCCCCCCTCCCTTTCCCCCTCTTTCCCTCCTCTCTCTTCCCCTCCTCTCTCTTCCCCTCCTCTCTCTTCCCCCCCTTTCTCTCCCCCCTTTCCCCCCCCTCTCTCTTCCCCACTCTCTCTTTCTTCCCCCCCCTCCTCTCTCTCCCTCCCCCTCCTCTCCCTTCCCCCTCCTCTCCCTTCCCCCTCCTCTCTCGTCCCCCACCCTCTCCCCTCCCTCATTTCCTACATCCATCTGCTTCCTCCCTCACCCTCACAACCTACAACTTCCTACCCTCCCCCCCCCCACAACTCCACTTCTTCCCCCCCCCCCCTCCATCACCCCCTCCTTCCCTCTGCGTTCCACTCTCCGTATGTCTCTCCTCATGTTCCCCCCCCCCCCCCCCCCCCCCCCCCCCCCCACCGTCACTCAACCCCTCCGTGTGCAGTGGGTCGGTGCCGCGGTGCCTGCAGAGGTTTCAGGTTGCCGTCGTGGAGAAACTGGACAACTTCTTCACCGAGCTGCTCCAGAGACTGCGGCGTATAAAGAGTGACGCCAGTGCCGTTGAATACATCCTCAACCATCACCTCACCTCCGTGCGTGCCAAGGTCAGTGACCATCAGTGCCCACAGTATGTCAGTGACCACGGTATAGAAACATAGAAACATAGAAATTAGGTGCAGGAGTAGGCCATTCGGCCCTTCGAGCCTGCACCGCCATTCAATATGATCATGGCTGATCATCCAACTCAGTATCCCGTACCTGCCTTCTCTCCATACCCCCTGATCCCCTTAGCCACAAGGGCCACATCTAACTCCCTCTTAAATATAGCCAATGAACTGGCCTCAACTACCCTCCGTGGCAGAGAGTTCCAGAGATTCACCACTCTCTGCGTGAAAAAAGTTCTTCTCATCTCAGTTTTTAAGGATTTCCCCTTTATCCTTAAGCTGTGACCCCTTGTCCTGGACTTCCCCAACATCGGGAACAATCTTCCTGCATCTAGCCTGTCCAACCGCTTAAGAATTTTGTAAGTTTCTATAAGATCCCCCCTCAATCTCCTAAATTCTAGAGAGTATAAACCAAGTATGTCAGTGACCATCGGTGCCCACAGTATGTCAGTGCCCACAGTAGTTCAGTGCCCACAGTATGTCAGTGCCCACAGTAGTTCAGTGATCACAGTATGTCAGCGATCATCTTCTTCTTTTCGTGTGCATCTTGTTACAAACGCTGGCCTCGCTACCATCGTCCGTCCTGAAAAGGACACAAGCTTCCGGCGACAATCAGTGGGAGCCATCACTTGTGGCAATAGATGACGGTGGCGGCAGAATTAGCTCATGATACTTCCAGTCTCCAGCCCCGCGACGTGGATGCTTCTGCTATGGGGCCGGTAGGTCGGTGATCACCGTAGTCCACAGTAGGTCTGTGATCACCAGGGTCGGTGGTCTTTAGCCTTTACATTTTAGAGATACAGTGCACACACACACACCAAGTCC
This sequence comes from Leucoraja erinaceus, assembly GCF_028641065.1. Lineage (NCBI taxonomy): Eukaryota > Metazoa > Chordata > Chondrichthyes > Rajiformes > Rajidae > Leucoraja > Leucoraja erinaceus. The sequence continues at coordinate 131,426,937 of NC_073378.1, read as the reverse complement.
GCGCCGACCCGTGATCACGCCGTTTTTTCTCCGGCTGCTCCAGTTTTCTTCCACATTCCAGAGACTAACAGGTTTGGAAGTAATTGGCTTCTGTAAAACTGCTGCTGGTGTGTAGAGTAGTACTAGTGTACGGAGTGGCCGCTGGTCGGCGTGGGCTGAAGGGCCTGTTTCCGCACTGTGTCTCTAAAGTCTAGAGGTCATAAGGAATCGGAGTAGAATTGGACCATTCGGCCCATCAAGCCTACTCCAACATTCAATCATGGCTGATCTATCTCTCCCTCCTAACCCCAATTCTCCTGCCTTCTCCCCCTAACCTACAGTATCTAACATCTATATACTAAACTCTGGATGGCACAAACAAATCATTTCAGTTACATGAAACGATAATCCAATAGCATTATTTATTGTCTGATCACCCAGAAGGATGTCCTTAAGCAGGAACGGACAGAATTGGGCCATTCGGCCCATCAAGTCTACTCTGTCATTCACTCATAGCTGATCTATCTTTCCCCCTCAACCCCATTCTCCTGCCTTCTCCCTGTAACCCCTGACACCTGTACTGATCAAGAATCTATCTCTGCCTTAAAAATATGCATTGATTTGGCCTCCACAGCTTACTGTGGCAAATAATTCCACAGATTCACAACCATCTGGCTGAAGAAATTCCTTCTGCTCTCCTTTCTAAAGGTGCGTCTTTTAATTCTGAGGCTATGACCTCTGCTCCTAGACTCCCACTAGTGGAAACATCCTCTCCACATCCACTCTATCCAGGCCTTTCACTATTCGGCACATTTCAATGAGGTATCCCTCATCCTTCTAAACTCCAGTGAGTACAGGCCCAGTGCCGTCAAACGCTCATCATAGGTTATCCCACTCATTCCTGGGATCATTCTTGTAAACCACCTCTGGACCTTCTCCAGAGCCAACACATCCTTCCTCAGATATGGTGCCCAAATTTGCTCACAATATTCCAAATGCGGCCTGACCAGCGCCTTAAGTGGCCTCGACAGCCTTCTGTGGCAGTGAAGTCCACAGATTCACCACCGTCTGGCTGAAGAAATTCCTCCTCGTCTCCTTTCTAAAGGTGCGTCCTTTAATTCTGAGGCTCAGCCCTCTGGTCCTAGACTCTCCCACGAGTGGACACATCCTTTCCACAACCACTCTACCCAGTATTACTGGCACGGGAGAGCATGAGGTATAGGGATCGGCTGGGACTCATGAGGGCCATAGAAAAGGTGCACACTCTTTTCCCCAAGGTAGGGGAGTCTAGATCTTGAGATCGAAGGTCTTGTTTTAATTCTCCTCACATTCCTGTCAACGGATTTCACTGCATGCCTGCACACCGGCTAACCTTCCAACCCGTATATTTGGGACGTGGGCGGAAATTATAGCACCCTGGGCTCGGAGAACGTGAAAACTCCACGTAGATAGTACTAGAGAAAGACATAACGTGCTGGAGTAACTCAGCGGGTCAGGCAGCATCTCTGGAGAAGGTGACGTTTCGGGTGGAGGCTCATCTTCAAACTGGAGTTCGAAGAAGACCCAAAATGTTCTCCTGAGATGTTGCCTGACCCCGCTGAGTTACTCTGGCACTTTGTGTCTTTCCTTGGTAAAGAAGCATTGGCTGTTGCTTGTTTCTACAAACAGTAGGGGTCAGGATTAAACTTGAGGCACAGGTGATGCGAAGCCAGCAGTTCCCCGCTCGATGGTGAGACCAGGCCCTTCGTTGGAGTTGACTTTTCTGTCCGAGTCCTGATTTTGGAGATCTGGGATCTTTGATTTTCCCTTCCCTCGCTACCCCACCTTTCCCCATTCCTCTCCCCATCCCGTCCTCGTTCCTCCACCAATCCTCACCTCCACCTATCGCACGGTGGCGCAGCGGTAGAGTGGCTAAAGGGCCTGATTCTGCCCTGTATCTCTAAAGTCTAAGTCACCTCCCTCAGTTCAGCAGTTTATTGCCACGTGTACCGAGGTCCAGTGAAAATCTTATGTTGCGCGCTAACCAGTCAGGGGTACGACTCGTCCTTGATTCTGCTGCTGGCCTTGGTGAGGCAGAGTGAGGTATAAATGAAGTCCATGGGATGTGGTTTGTGCGTTGGTCTCGGCTGCGTCCACAATTCTCTGCAATTTCTTGCGGTCTTGGGTGAAGCTGTTCTTGAAGGGCGGTCACGGTGGCGCAGTGGTAGAGTTGCTGGTTAATGCCCCTGTCCCACTTAGGAAACCTGAACGGAAACCTCTGGAGACTTTGCGCCCCACCCAAGGTTCCCGTGCAGTTGCCGGAGGTTGCAGGTAGAGAGACTAGGGAGACTGACAAAAACCTCCTGGGTGTGTGTGAATCAGTGCAGGGTGGCGGGATGCCGGCGGGAGGGGGAGGGGGGTTAGAAGGCAGTCGGTGCAGAATGGATGGATTGAGGCAGGTGAATTAATACGTGTTGGTTGGAGCAGGTAAAATTGTGAGGGGAGAGCACGGGGGATGTCAGTGATGTTGAATGGGGGGGTTCAGTACGGGATCGATCGGGTAGACAAAAGTGCTGGAGAAACTTAGCGGGATCGGCAGCATCTATGGAGCGAAGGAAATAGGCAACGTTTCGGGTCGAGACCCTTCTTCAGACTGTTCCCCCCATTCTTGAATGGGGGGGGTTAAGCGCAGGATGAATTGGGGGGGGAGGGGGGTCAGTGCAGGGTGGATCGGAGGGTCTGTGCGGGATGAATGGGAAATCACCACAGGATGAATGGAGGGTGGGTCAGTATTTGATGAATGCATGGATTAGTACAGGATGGATGGGGGATCAGTACAGGATGGATGGAGGAGAAGTGCAGAATGCACAGCAACGGCCGCGACAGCAATCCCGCTAACGTCGAAAACCGCTTTCAAAGCAAACCCTCCCGCACACCGAGGCCTTTCCCTCCCTCCCTCCCTCCTCCCGGCAAAGATCCTATAGCGGAGCTCTGCTATAAGATCTTTGGTTAGCGGGTTTGCAGGCAGCGGCCCTTATCAGGGCGGGCGGGGTGCGGGAGGAGGAGCAGATGAAGTCGCTGTTCGGGGCCGTCATTCGCTGCGACCCTTCCTCACCCCGTACCTAGTATCTTGCCCACGCAATACAGCCGTCACCACCGACACAAAACGTTGCGTTCCTTTTCTCCAGAGATGCTGCCTGACCCGCGGAGTTACTCCAGTTTTTTGTGACTATCTTCAGTACAAACCAGTATCTGGTTGCCAAGCCGGGCAAAATGACTCGGTGTTTAGGTTGCCCGGCGGTGCTTTTGAGTGGTCAATGGCACCCAGGCAACCGTTAATTTCGAGCCCTGAATACTCCAGGTATGGTCTCACCAAGATCCTGTACAACTCAAAGTCAAAGTCAAAGTAAACTTTATTGTCAATTCAATTATGCAACAGTAGTTACACAGAGGATCAAAATTACGTTTCCCCATACTCCAAATGTGCAAGTAATATTAAAAACACAGACAAACAACATACCAATAAAAATAGACAATAGACATACATTATTTAAAATATTAAAATATTCACAGTATGCCAAAATGTAGCAAAAACTTTGAGGTGTTTTAAACAGGGTGCAACAATGAAAGGTGAGAAAAAGTGCAAATTTCGTACTGGAGACATTGAGCCAAAGTTCTTTTCACAGTTTGTTGTCTTTGTTTGGGTACTGTTCATGGAATTTTCTTAAGTGTGTTGAGTAGTCTGATGGCCTGTGGGAAAAAGCTGTTTTTGAATCTGGTGGTTTTGCTCTGCATGCTGCGGTAGCGCTTACCGGAAGGTAGGAGGGTGAACAGTTTGTGTGCTGGGTGGGTGGTGTCTTTGATGATATTGCTTGCTCTCTTGTGACAGCGAGATGGGTATAGGTCCTGGATTGCTGGTTGGGGTGATCTGGTGATCTTCTCCGCTGTCCTCACCACTCTCTGTAGGGCCTGCACTCTGCAGTAGAACCTCCCTGCTCTTAGACTCAAATCCTTTTGCTATGAAAGCTAAACATACCATTTGCTTTCTTCACTGCCTGCTGCACCTGCATTCCTACTTTCAATGACTGGTGTACCATGACACCCAGGTCTCGTTGCATCTCCCCTTTTCCTAATCGCCCATCATTCAGATATTAGTCTTACTTTCCTGTTTTTGCCACTGTTGGTTGTTGGAGATGTCGAAGTTCAATCGAAATCTTCAATAGTGTTTTAATCTCATGAGCCCCGAAACTGAATGATGAAATTGTTACTTGCAGCAGCAACACGACAGGTTTTAAACACAGTCTGATGGGTCCCGACCCAAAACGTCACCTATCCATGTCTGTCCTCCAGAGATGCTGCTTGAGTTACTCCAGCATTTGTGTTCATCTTAAGTTTTAAACACAGCATTCAATAGGATAATATAATAAATAACCAAACGTAAATAAAAGTAGGCAGGTTGGTTTGTGCGATGGCCTGGGCTGTGTCCACAATTCTCAGCCCTCTCTCTCTCTCTCCCTGACTCTCGTATACAGCTGGAAAACTTTACCCTGGGTTTACTGGAGGACATCGCAGACCGGCAGCGAAATATATCCAGGACCCTGACTCCGGCCGTCCAAGACGGGATGGTGCCCGCCTACGTGGGTAAGTGCTGGCCCACCACCCTCCCACACATTACACCAGCTGAACACGATGTACACACCAGTTCCATCTCACACACCAGTGACAATTTACAGAAGCCAATTCACCTACAACCCTGGGATGTGGGAGGAAACCGGAGCTCCCGGAGGAAGCCCACGCAGGTCACGGGGAGAGCGTGCAAACTCTGTGCAGTCAGCACCCGAGGTCAGGATCGAACCCGGGTCTCCGGAGCTGTAATGCAACAGCTTTACCTGATGCCCCATGGTACGGCACGGTGGCGCAGCGGTAGAGTTGCTGCCTCACAGCGCCAGTGACCCGGGTTCTATCCTGACTACGGGTGCTGTTTGTACGGAGTCTACGTTCTCCCCGTGACCTGCGTGGGTTTTCTCCGGGTGCTCCGGTTTCCTCCCACACTCCAAAGACGTGCAGGTTTGTAGGTTAAATGGCTTTGGTAAAGATTGTAAATTGTCCCTAATGTGTAAGATAGTGTTAAGGGCTGTCCCACTTGGGCAACATTTTAGGCGTTCAGTTTTATTTACAGATGTATTGGTTCGCTTCCAGGCCCAATCACCGTCTCTAACTTCACAGGGATGGATTCAGTGAGTGTAGACTGAACTCCCCTCTCCCCTGTATTCATTTTAATATATTAATGTTTAAAATCCATGCATTGAAGGAAGAACATTTTACAGCCCATCTGTGGCCCCTAACCCTAGCCCTAACCCTAACCCTAGCCCTGGCCCTAGCCCTGGGCTTAACAAACCCCTAACTGGGCGTCGCACGCAGGACAGCATACGTCAGCGCGTATGTCGTGCAACGTTTTACGGGCTTCATTCACTGAATGTCGCCGAAAATATCGCAAGGAATTGAGGACCAGAGGACTTAGGTTTCAGGTGAGGAGGGAAAGATTTAATAGGAATCTTGATGCGGGAATCGCTGGTCGGCACGGACTTGGTGGGCTGAAGGGTCTGTTTCAGTGCTGTATCTCAACTAAACCAAACGTCACCCATCCCCCCAGCCCCCCACCCTTCTCTCCAGAGATGCTGCCTGTCCCGCTGAGTCACTCCAGTACTTTGTGTCTGTCTAATGTAAACCGCCGTGCCTACTTGACCGGTCCGTTAACTCTCCCAACTGCCTCCTCCAGAGTGCTCGGGCCAGTCCGGAGCGGGCTCCTTTGACCGGATGAAGGCCTGCATGGAGATACACACGTATCGACATAGCCAGGAGCTCTTCAACACGGCCTGCCGCAGGCTGGAAGACCAACTCGACCTCCTGACGGTGAGGGGGACGGGGGGGGGGGGGGGGGGGGGGGGGAGGGAAGTGGATGGGAGAGAGAGATGGAGTGGAGGGAGAGGGGAGGTGTTGAGGGGAGGGAGATAGTTGGAGAGGGTGATGTGAGGTGGGATGATGAGGGTAGTTCGAGGGGTGGAGGGAGAAGGAGGGATCGGGAGGAGTGTACTGTACACAGTTGGCACCTGTGTCTCCTTCAGTACAACAGATGTGTTTGTCAAACATTTTTTGAACAGTTCACAAATTGATGAAAGAGTGATGGTGGACGCTGCCACGGTGTGGTAGTAAGAAGTAGTACACGCTCTGAATTAACATTCATCCCTCTCCCTCTGTCTCTCCCCTCTCTCTCTCTCTCTCACTTTCTCTCCCTTTCTCTCTCTCTCTCTCTCTCCCTCTCTCTCTCTCTCTCTCTCTCTCTCTCTCTCTCTCTCTCCTTCCCCCTCTCTCTCTCCCTCTCTCTCCTTCTCTCTCCCTCCCCCTCTCTCTCTCTCTCTCTCTCTCTCTCTCCTCTCTCTCTCTCTCTCTCTCTCTCCCTCTCTCTCTCTCTCCTCTCACTCTCTCTCCCTCTCCCTCCCTCTCTCTCTCTCTCTCCCTCTCCTTCTCCCTCTCTCCCTCTCTCCCTCTCTGTCCCTCTCTCCTCTCCCTCCGTCTCCCTCTCTCTCCCTCCCTCTCCCTCTGTCTCACTCTCTCTCCCTCTCTTTACCTCACCCTACTATCATTGCCCTTGTTACCCTTCAGCAAGAGATCCAGTCGCGCCTGAAGGTGTTTTTGGATGATATCTGCAGTGAGCTGTTGGTGCTGTTTGAGCCGCTGCTGAAACCAGTGAAGATAATCGATGAGATCATCCCCAGTAAGTCACAGACATTCGTCATCGAGCAAGTGGGAACGTGAGATGGGGGAAGGAAGTTCTGTCCCAGTGCGGCACGGACACTCGGGTTCCATCCTGACCTCGGGTGCTGTCTGTGTGGAGTTTGCACGTTCTCCCTGTGAACCCGTGGGTTTCCTCTGGGTGCTCCGGTTTCACAAGTTCACAATTTATAGGAGTAGAATTAGGCCATTCGGCCCATCGAGTCCACTCCGCCATTCAATCATGGCTGATCTCTGCCTCCTAATCCCATTGCCCTGCCTTCTCCCCATAACCCTTGACATCCGTTCTAATCAAGAATCTGTCTATCTATCTCTGCCTTAAAAATATCCACTAACTTTGGCCTCCACAGCCCTCTGTGGCAGTAAGTTCCACAGATTTACTACCCTCTGACTAAAGAAGTTCCTCCTCACCTCCTTTCTAAAAGAGCGCCCTTTAATTCTGAGGCTGTGACCTCTGGTCCTAGACTCCCACCAGTGGAAACATCCTCTCCACATCCATTACATCTATACCTTTCATTATTCTGTAAGCTTCAATGAGGTCCCCCCTCAACCTTCTAAACTCCAGCGAGTACAGGCCCAGTGCTGTCAAACGCTCATCATATGATCACCCACTCATTCCTGGGATCCTCCCACATCTCAGAGACGTGCGGGTTTGTAAGTTAATTGGCCCTCTGTAAATTGCCCCTAGTGTGTCGGGAGTGGATAAGAGAGTGGGATAGTGTAGAACTAGTGTGACTGGGTGATCGCTGGTCGACAGGTTGCTGGGAAAGATGGAAGGGCCTGATTTCTGTGCTGTGTCTCTAAACTAAACTGATTATAGCTTACAGCCCAGTGGTATGAATATTGATTTCTCTAACTTCAAGTAACCCCAGCATTCCCTCTCCCTTTATCCCTCCCCCACCCAAGTTGCTCCAGCTTCTCACTAGCTACAAACAGCTAACAATGGCCTGTTTCACATTGCCATTGCCACAGAGGGTAGTCTCTGCCACAGAGGGTAGTCTCTGCCACAGCGGGTAGTCGAGGCCAGTTCATTGGCTATATTTAAGAGGGAGTTAGATATGGCCCTTGTGGCTAAGGGGATCAGGGGGTATGGAGAGAAGGCAGGTACGGGATACTGAGTTGGATGATCAGCCATGATCATATTGAATGGCGGTGCAGGCTCGAAGGGCCGAATGGCCTACTCCTGCACCTAATTTCTATGTTTCTATGTTTCCTTCATCATCGTTACATTTTTGCATATCTTTCATTCATTGTTCTTTATCTTTCTTCATTATCATCTCATATCTCTCGTTTCCCTTATCTCTAACTAGTCTGAAGTAGGGTCTCGACTTGAAACAATAGACAATAGGTGCAGGAGTAGGCCATTCGGCCCTTCGAGCCAGCACCGCCATTCAATGTGATCATGGCTGATCATCCCCAATCAGTACCCCGTTCCTGCCTTCTCCCCACATCTCCTGACTCCACTATCTTTAAGAGACTATCTAACTATCTTGAAAGCATCCAGATAATTGGCCTCCACTGCCTTCTGAGGCAGAGAATTCTACAGATTCACAACTCTCTGAGCGAAAAGGTTTTTCCTCATTCCGTTCTAAATTACCTACCCCTTATTCTTAAACTGTGGCCCCTGGTTCTGGGCTCCCCCAACATCCGGAACATGGTTCCTGCCTCTAGCGTGTCATCAGATGTAAGTTAGAGGTAGCATCTGCATTTCCATCCTACAGGTCTGGAGAAGAGTCTCGACCCAAAACGTCCCCCATTCCTTCTCTCTAGAGATGCTGCCTGGCCCGCTGAGTTACTCCAGCACTTTGTGTCTATCTTCGGTGTAAACCAGCACCTGCAGTTCCTTCCGACCAATTTCCTTATGTTTGTCCGGGCGTTCTTCTCTTTTTCTCACAGAGCGTTGTGAGTGTGGAATTCTCTGCCTCGGAGGAGGCAGGTTCTCTGGATAATTTCAAGAGAGAGAGATAGATAGGGCTCTTTAAGATAGTGGAGTCAGGGGATATGGGGAGAAGGCAGGAACGTGGTACTGATTGGAGATGATCAGCCATGATCACATTGAGTGGCGGTGCTGGCTCGAAGGGGCGAATGGCCTACTCCTGCACCTATTGTCTATTGTTGGTCCGCACTCAGTGGTGCTGGCCTGTGTGGGAGCGACTATATCACAGGTGCTGATTGCTTCTCTCTTTAGAGCTGGCGACCATCTGCAGGAGGATGAAGGCTGTGTGCCACAGATCCCAAATCGACTTCACCTTCCCCAAGATTGAGGAGGCGGACAAGGAGCCGGAACCCGCCGCCGCGGCGCTGAGGAAACGGGTGGAATCGGGAACGCCACCGCTCCAGGAGATGGGGAGATTCGTGGCCAAAGTCAAGATAATGCAGATCAAGCAGATGCTCGTCCCTCTGCCCCACTCTGTTGAGGTTCCTGCTCTCCTTCCTTTCCATTGTCCTTAACCCGAACACAAGCCATTTATTTGGAGAGGGCTAGAATACAAAAACGGATGTATTGCTGAGGCTCCACAAGGCACTGGTCAGACCCCATTTAGAGTATAGTGAGCGGATTTATATATTTATCCCAAATAAATACATCCATTCTTCTGCTGTCTTGTACAGCTTGCAATTTTCCCATCTTCTAACTCTAGTGATTCTTCAAATATCACAACTAATGCATCTTCAGAACCATGGGGTGCAGTCCATTTGGCCCTTTCAGTTTTCCCAGCACCTTCTCCCTAGTATTCGCCACTCCATTAACTTCCAGCCCCTGACTCTCTTGAACTTCAAGCATGTTGTTGGCATCTTCCACTGTGAAGACTGATGCGAAAAAGTTATTCAACTCCACTGACATTTCATTATTCCCCATTGTCACTTCTCCTGCGTCATTCTCCAGCGGCCCAATGTCCACTCTTGCCTCTTTCCTACTTTATATATCCATAGAAGCTCTTGCTACCCTTTTATATTGTATGCTAGCATACATTCGTACTTCATCTTTTCTCCCCGTATTGCCCTTTTAGCTACCTTTTGTTGTTCTTTAAAAACATCCCAATCCTCTGGCTTCCCACTAATATTAGCAATGTTATATGCCTTCTCTGCTGCTCTTATGTTGCCCTTGACCTCCCTGGTCAACCATGGTCATCTTATTCTCCCCCTGGAATCTTTCTTCCTCTTGGGAATGAAATGATCCTGCACCTTACAAATTATCCCCGGAAATTCCTACCGTCATTCCTACTGAAGCCTCTTTCCCGTCAATCCTTGGCCAGCTCCTCCCTCATGCCTCTGTAGTCCCCTTTGCTCAGCTGTAATACCGACACATCCGATTTCACCTTCTCCCGCTAAAATCTTATCACATTGGAATCAGACTGAAGGAGGGTCTCGACCCGAAACGTCACCTGTTCCCTTTCTCCAGAGATGCTGCCTGTCCCGCTGAGTTACTCCAGCATATTACGCGTATTTTCAATGTAAACCAGCATCTGCAGTTCCCTCCTGCTCCTTTATAACCATCTGCCCAACTGATTATATTCACTTTGCCAGATCTTGCCCCTCATTCTGCCTGTGAGTGTAGGTGACTTTTGACCTCCATTTAACTTGTGAGCGGTTTGACCTGTGGTGTGGTCGGGCGTTGACCTTGTGACCTGTGGGTGGGGTTGGGGTTGACCTTGTGACCTGTGGGTGGGGTTGGGGGTTGTCCTCGTGACCTGTGGGTGGCGTCGGGCGTTAACCTGGTGGCCTGTGGGTGGGGTCGGGCGTTAACCTGTGGGTGGGATCGGGCATTGACCTCGTGACCTGTGGGTGGGGTCGGGCATTGACCTCGTGACCTGTAGGTGGGGTCGGGCATTGACCTCGTGACATGTGGGTGGGGTCGGCGTTGACGTCGTGACCTGTAGGTGGGGTCGGCGTTGACCTCGTGACCTGTAGGTGAGGTCGGGCGTTGACCTCGTGACCTGTGGGTGGGGTTGGGCGTTGACCTCGTGACCTGTGGGTGGGGTCGGGCATTGACCTCGTGACCTGTGGGTGGGGTCGGCGTTGACGTCGTGACCTGTGGGTGGGGTCGGACATTGACCTCGTGACCTGTGGGTGGGGTCGGGCGTTGACCTCGTGACCTGTAGGTGGGGCCGGCGTTGACCTCGTGACCTGTAGGTGGGGCCGGCGTTGACCTCGTGACCTGTAGGTGGGGTCAGGCGTTGACCTGCGTGTGGCGTTGGCTGGGACAAGGTTTGCCACCTTCTAACTATTTGCCTTTTGGTCATCTTGTGCTTTTCCTCTTCTCTTTAGATTTCATTGGAAGAAGTGGTTCTGAAATACAAAGGTGAGTCTTGGTCTTTATATAACTGATATTGGTTTATTAATTGCCACGTGTACAGTGCTATGGAGATAGATTCCTTGCTCTAACTCCACTCTCCTCCAATCCCAGAGTCTGACAATCTGCAGGAGAAGCGAATCCCATTCCTGCTTCTCTCCGTCTGTGAGTTCTGCACCAGTCTATCCTTCCTCACCTTGACCCACAGGAAAAACCACACGGGTGAGTTGTCTACTGGAATGTTATTGCTACAGGCACAGGTTGAGCAGGCTGGGTCTCTATTCCCTAGAGCACACGAGGATGAGGGCTGATCTTATAGAGGTGTATAACATCATGAGAGGAATAGATCGGGTTGAGTCTCTTGCCCAGAGTAGGGAAATCGAGGACCAGAGGACTTAGGTTTCAGGCGAGGAGGGAAAGATTTAATAGGAATCTTGAGAGGTAACTTTTTCACACAAAGGGTGGTGGGTGTATGGAACAAGCTGCCAGAGGTGGTAGTTGAGGCTGGGACTATTGCAAAGTTTAAGAAACAGTGAGACAGGTACCTGGATAGGGCAGGTTTAGAGCGATATGGGCCAAACACAGGCAGGTGGGACTAGTGCAGCTGGGACGTGTTGGGCCGCGGGGCCTGTTTCCACGCTGTATCACTCTATTTGATGACATCCTCCAACGTAAATCGCTCCAGAAGATTAAGATGCAAGTGACAAGCTGTTGGGTGGTGGCGGAGGCAAATACGACAGGGGTGTTTTTGGATGGGTGCATGGGCGTGCATGGAATGGAGGCGTGTGGGTTGTGAGCAGTCAGGTCCTGGCATCATGTTCGGCACAGACATCGCGGTCTGAAGGGCCTGTTGTTGTGCTGTACTGATCTGCGAGTGGCCGGGGGTGTTGGAGAGAGGGGTGAATGGGAAGAGATGTAGGGGTGGGAGGAGGCGGAGGGCAATATAGGAAGGGAGCGGGGCGCTAATCAGAGGTGGAGCAGGGTGGGTGGGAGATAGGGAGAGGGTAAGGGGGTGAGAAATGAGGGCGGGCGGGATGGAGAGGGGTCGGTATCGAGATGTGGGGCGGACGAGTGTGGATAGGTCGAGACACGGAGGTGTGGGTGAACAGATCTAGACTTGCTGCTCCCTGGGAGAGGGAAGAGTTAGAAGGTGGGAGAGGCAGCGTCGGATGGGGCCAGTGTTCCCGGGATTGGTTCCGGGCATGATTGGGTTAACATATCACGAGCCTTCGACAGCACTGGGCCTGTACTCGCTCGAGTTTAGAAGGAATAGAGGGGGCCCTCATTGAAACTTACCGAATAGTGAATAGAGTGGATGAGAGGAGAGGATATTTCCACTAGTGGGAGAGGACTAGTCTAGGACTAGTCTAGGACTAGAGGACACAGCCTCAGAATAAAAGGACTTTCCTTTAGAATGGAGATGAGGAGGGATTTCTTTATCCAGAGGGGGGTGAATCTGTGGAATTTTTTGCCACAGAAGGCCGTGGAGGCCAAGTCAATGGATATTTTTAAGACAGAGATTGGTAGGTTGTTGATTAGTACGGGTGTCAGGGATTATGGGGAGAAGGCAGGAGAATGGGGTTGAGAGGGAGAGATAGATCAGCCATGATTGAATGGCGGAGCAGACATGATGGGCGTAATGGGGTAGTTTAGAGATACAGTGCGGAAACAGGCCCTTCGGCCCACCGGGTCCGTGCCAACCAGCGATCCCCGCACATTAACACTGCTACACCCACCAGGGATGATTTGTTGCCTTGTGCATGGTTATGGAGGAGTGTGAGGGGTTAGGATGCTTCGTGTCAGTGGATGGGTGGAAGGTTTGTTTGGGTGCCAGCTGCGTCACTGATCCCCCCTTTGCCCGTGGGCCCCTCAGGCAGGGAGCAGGTCGACGTAGTGGTGCTGGAGGGAGAGCAGGCCTGCTCGCTGTTGGGCCACTGGATGGAGGCGTTGGCCAATCGTTGGCGCGGGCAGCTGGAGATCAGGCCGCTGGAGCTGGAGCAGGGAGTGCAGAGACTGAGCTCGCTCGGGGTCATCTACCAGAGCTCCGACACCACGGTAAGGAACCGCGCGCGGGGCACCACAGACGGCAGCCGGCCACACCGCGGCCTCAAAGCCAGCACATCCCTGGATGACGGGCAAAGTGCAGCCGTGCCACTACCTCGGTACAAATCTGTGCCCTAGAAAGCATTTTACCAGGATGCGTCACGGCACGGCACGGTGTAGGGCCTGTCCCACTTGCCGAGTTTTTCGGCGACTGCCGGCGCCATTGACTGACGTATCAGGTTCGGCGAAAGATTTTGAACATTTCAAAATCCAGCGGCGACAAAAACAAAATTGCGACACTTGAGACGGCGCAACTTTTGCGGTGACCATGCGGTCAGTCAATGATGCCGACGGCCGCCGAAAAAAATCGGCAGGTGGGACAGGCCCTTTAGGGAACAGATCCATCCAAGACCGCAAACCACTGCAGGGAGTTGTGGACACAAACCAACCTCCCTTGCATTGACTCCATTTATACCTCACGCTGCCTCGGCAAGGCCAGCAGCACAATCAAGGACTAGTCGCACCCTGGTCACTGCCTCTTCTCCCCTCTCCCATAGGGCAAAAGGTATAGAAGTGTGAAAACGCACACCTCCAGATTCAGGGACCGTTTCTTCACAGCTGTTATCAGGTTGTTAAAGCATCCTTCCTGCAACCAGAGAGCAGTGCTGAACTACTATCTACCTCATTGGCGACCCTGGACTATCCATGATTGGACTTTGCTGGCTTTACCTTGCACCAAACGTCATTCCGTTATCATGTATCTACTCTGTAAATAGCTCGATTGTAATCATGTTTTGTCTTTCTGCTGACTGGTTAGCACGCAACAAAAGCTGTTCATCGTACCTTGGTACACGTGACAATAAACTGAACTCGTAAAATGGCGGCACAGTGGCGCAGCAGTAGGGACACGGGTTTGACCCTGTCAACGGGTGCGGTTTGTGTGGAGTTTGCACGTTCTCCCCGTGACCGCATGGGTTTCCTCCCACACCCCAGAGGCGTGCGGGTTTGTAGGTTAATTTTCCCCCTGGTGTGCAGGAAGTGGATGAGAATGTGGGATAACAGGACTAGTGTGATCAGGTGATCGATGGCCTGGACTCGGAGGGTGGTCCATATCTGGAATGAGCTGCCAGAGACAATTCTGACTTTCAATAGATAATTTGCATGGATGTATGGATAAGGAACCGTTTAAAGGGAAATAGGACCAAGTGCAGGCAAATGCAGACTAGCCTAGAATGCCAACTTGGTTAGCATGGACCAGTTGGGCCGAAGGGCCTGTTTTGTTTGGTTTAGTTTAGCGCGGGAACAGGCCTTCCGTCCACACGGACCAACTATCCCCGCACACTAACACTGTCCTCCACACACTGGGGGCAATGTCCATTCACATCAAAGCCAATTAACCTACAAACCTGCACGTCTCCGGAGCACCCGGAGAAAACCCACGCAGGTCACGGGGAGAACCAACGTACAAACTCCGTGCAGGCCAGCACCCATAGTCCGGGTGGAAGCCGGGTCTCTGGCGCTGTGGGGCAGCAACTCTACCGCTGCGCCATCGTGCCGCGGCCCCGTGGTGTGGCTCTGTGACTCACAAATGCTGTGTTCTGATCCAATGCACGCACCAGTGGGCAGGACAGTGGGCATTCACAGGGCCCACAACACACAAACAGGGCCTCTGCCCAGCACATCCACCCTGCAGCCCGCTCACACTAACCACACAGACGGACGGCTTGCATTGCTTGGTTTTCACCGGAAGTGTGGTCCCGTTTAGTTTAGAGATACAGCGCAGAAACAGGCCCTCTGGCCCGCAGAGTCCGGTTACAAGGGGAAGGCTGATAGAAGTATATAAAATGAAGAGAGGCAGAGACGGGGCAGACAGTATCCTATTGCCCGGGATGAACAAATCTAATATTAGAGGGCACGGCTCGACGGTGAGAGGGACAAAGTTGAAAGGAGATGTGCGGGGGAAGTTTTCTACACTGAGGGTGCCTGGAATGTACTGTCGGGGGTGGTGGTGGAGGCAGATATGTTAGTGGGGTTTGAGCAACTTTAGGTTGGTATGGAGGGGTACGGGTTACATGCAGGGACAGTAGTAACGGTGTTAGCATCATGTGCCGCACAGACGTGGGCCGAAGGGCCTGTTCTTGTGCTGTACTGGTCTATGTTCTACGTAATCCCGTTCCGTGTCGGGACCCGTCGCCAGACTTCCTGAAGATCTTCCTGACCCAAAAGGTCCACCTATCCATGTTCCCCAGAGACACTGCCTGACCCACTGAGTTACGCCATCTTTTTGTGTCTTATCTTCGGTGTAAACCACCATCTGCAGTTCCAAGTGTCGTTAAATTAAGATTCAAGATTCAAGAAAGTTTATTGTCATGTGTCCCAGATAGACAATGAAATTCTTACTTTGCTGCAGTCACAATAGAATATAGACGGCATGAATACAGAACAGATCAGTGTGTCCATTTACCATTGTATAAATATATACACACATGAATAAATAAAACAGATAAAGTGCAAATAAACTGATAATGGGCTATTAATGTTCAGAGTTATGTTTGAGTTGAGTTTAATAGCCTGATGGCTGTGGGGAAGTAGCTATTTCTGAACCTGGACATTGCAGTCTTCAGGCTCCTGTACCTTCTACCTGAAGGTAGCGGGGAGATGAGTGTGTGGCCAGGATGGTGTGGGTCCTTGATGATGCTGCCAGCCTTTTTGAGGCAGCGACTGTGATAGATCCCCTCGATGGACGGGATGTCAGAGCCGATGATGGACTGGGCAGTGTTTACTACCTTTTGTAGTCTTTTCCGCTCCAGGGCGTTCAAGTTGCCGAACCAAGCCACGATGCAACCAGTCAGCATGCTCTCTACTGTGCACCTGTAGAAGTTAGAGAGAGTCCTCCTTGACATACCGACTCTCCCTAATCTTCTCAGGAAGTAGAGGCGTTGATGTGCTTTCTTTATGATTGCATCAGTGTTCTCGGACCAGGAAAGATCTTCAGAGATGTGCACGCCCAGGAATTTGAAGCTCTTGACCCTTTCAACCCTCGGATCCATTTCCTCGGAGAGTTTTGTCCCAGAGCTCCCAGACACTGACGTGAGACTCTCCAGCCCGCAGTTGTTGCCTTATCTCTGCTGCTGGTGGTGTCCAAAGCCCCAGCATCTGGTACCTCTCCTGCGGTGATCCTGGGGTTAATCTCTTGCCTCTCCTGGCTTCTCTCCCCTCAGGTGCCGATGGAAGAGGAGACGCCGTGTGCCTGGGCGAGACCGTGTGAGGACCCGTCCCCCTCCCCCTCCCCCTCATCCTCGTCCTGTGCCTCAGCCGTGACTCCCTCTCGCAGCAGGAAGAGAGAGTGGGGCGAGAGGGAGCAGCCCAGAGCCGTCTCCTGGGCCCACAGGAGGCAAAGCTCGCAGCTCAGTGTGGATGCACCAGTGCAGCCTCCCGCATTAAAGTAAGCACCATGCAGTAAATGATGCACCATGCATTAAAGTAAGCGTGTCCCGGCTGAACATGCAGCAGGACGTCATTCTTCATCATTGAGGTCTCCACGTCCCCCCCCCCTCCCCGTCTCCCCCCTCCCCCCCCCTCGCCCTCTCTCTCCTTTTCCTGACACTGACCCACACAGCAATTTTCTTCACAATCGTTCCCCCTCACCTCAAACTCTCCCCCACACCCCCCAAACCCCCCCCCCCCACCTAACTCTCCTTCTATCCTCACTCTCACCCCCTGAACTCTCCCCTCCCCCCTCCCACTCTAACACCAAACTCCAAACCCCCAATAAACTCTTTTGGTATCTGGAAACCCCCCCTCTGTCTCCACTCCCCCTCCCTCTGCCCCCCCCCCTCGCTTCCCCAACCCTCGCCCCGCCCCCCGTCCCCTGCACCCCCCCCTGTCCCCATTCAATATATGTCACGGCTGATCATCCAAAATCAGTACCCCATTCCTGCCTTCTCCCTATATCCCTTGATTCTGTTAACCCTAAGAGCTAAATCTAACACTCTCTAGAAAACATAGTGAATTGGTCTCCACTGCCTTCTGTGGCAGTGAATTCCACAGATTCACAACTCTCTGGGTGAAAAAGCTTATCCTCATCTCAGTCCCAAATGGCCTACACCTTATTCTTAAACTGTGGCCCCTGGTTCTGGACTCGCCCAACATCGGGGAACATGTTCCCTGCAGACCCGAAGCGTCACCTATTCCCTTTCTCCAGCTGAGTTACTGCAGCTTTCTGCATCTTATTGCTGTATCTGACAAACGACTTGTTCACCACCCTGTTCACCTGCGACCCCACATTCTGGGAACTAAAGCTGGGAGCTTGCGGTCAGGCTGCCTGACACACTTCCCTGGACTACTCTGCTATCTTCTTGCCCCTCAGGAAGGAGAAGGGAGACTGGCAGGACTCCATCCCGTCTCAGGAGTGGCTGTGCAGGTAGGAGTTAACGCACCTGTTTTACAAGGATGTTGCCAGGACTAGAGGGTGTGAGCTACAGGGGGAGGTTGAGTAGGCTGGGTCTCTATTCCATGGAGCGTAGGAGGATGAGGGGTGATCTTAAAGAGGTGTGCAAAATCACGAGAGGAATAGATCGGGTAGATGCACGGAGTCTCTTGCCCAGAGTAGGTGAATCGAGGACCAGAGGACGTAGCTTCAAGGTGAAGGGGAAAAGATTTAAGAGGAATCTGAGGGGTAACTTTCTCACACAAAGGGTGTTGGGTGTATGGAACAAGCTGCCAGAGGAGGTAGTTGAGGCTGGGACTGCCCCAACGTTTAAGAAACCGTTAGGCAGGTACATGGATAGGACAGGTGTGGAGGGATATGGACCAAGCACAGGCAAGTGGGACTGAAGTAGCTGGGACATTGTTGGCCAGTGTGGGCAAGTTGGGCCGAAGGGCCTGTTTCCACATTGTATGACTAAGTCTAACCCTAACCCTAACCCTGACTGTTCCCCTCTCTGCAGGTCCATGCCCCCTGTGTTGAAGAAGGAATCCTACCAGCATCCTGTAGAGGAGGACTTTGACAAACCCTGATGTGCCTCATGGCTGGACTGCACACCCACTCTCTGGATCACCGGCTGCCTTCAACCAGTCAACTCCGTGTGTGTTGTGTCTTCTGCCCGGACTCCATGCTCCGCTGGCCCGCCCCTGTTGTTCGGGTGGGTGGGTGGGGATAGGGGGGTCCAACTCCTGTTGCCCTTGCTGCCACCTCAGCCCGCCTCTGGTGGACCTCTCACCAGCTCCTGAATCTCTTGCACAATAGGGTACAGGTTGTGTAGAAACAAAGTCCCGCAGATGCTGCTGTTCACCAAAGATAGACACCGAGTGCCGGAGTAACTCAGCAGCTCAGGCAGCATCTCTGGAGGGAAGGGATGGGTGACGTTTCAGGTCGGGACCTTTCTTCAGACTGAGAGTGGGGGGGGGAGGGGGTGAAGAGCTGGGGGCAAGAAAAGACCTGGACCCATTTGAGTTGGCAACAGATGACAACAGGCCAGGGAGGCACCCATTGTATCCCTCTCGAGATCACGCCTTCCCCAGCCAGCTATGAGCCCACCAGGCCACTACCCTGCACGAGGTCACGAGGCCAGCCATTATTGTTCCTGGTCTTCCCTCGCCTCCATAATCTTCACCCTCGCTCCCCGCCATCCGTTCTACCCCAGAGATGCTGTGTGAGCTGCTGAGATTAGTTTTATTTTGTTTAGGTTGGTTTTGCTCTGGTCCATCTGCTGTAAGTGAGCTCGCAGCTCAAGGTGATGAGTAGCGGTTGATGACCTGCCCTGCTCTTACTGACTGATTGACCACATGGAACAGTACAGCGCATGATCAGGCCCTTCGGCCCACTATGACCGTGCCGTACATGATGGCAAGTTAATCTCCTCTGCCTGCACGTGATCCATTCCCCGCGTCCAAAAGCCTCAGAGACAGAATGGCCGTGCCGTTTGATGTCCATCTCTCTATACCCCTGAACCAAAGTCAACAACACATCTAATGTCTGGGGAAGCTGTGGGGTGGTGACCCTACGTGTAAAGTTGCTGATTGTTTGGGGTAGCACGATGGCGCAGCGGTAGAATTACCGCCTCACAGCACCAGGGACCCGGGTTCCATCCTGACTGTACGGAGTTTGTACATTCTCCCCGAGACCTGCGTGGGTTTTCTCCAGGTGCTCCGGTTTCCTCCCACACTCCATAGGCGTGCAGGTTTGTAGGTTAATTGGCTTCAGTGACTCGTACTCAGTGTGTGTAGGATAGTGCTGGTGTTGGGGGTGATGGCTGGTCGGTGTGGACTCGGCGAGTGGAAGTGGCCTGTTTCCGCGCTGCATCTCTAAAATGTAACGGTTTGCTGGACTCGGGGCCGTGGAAATTGTACAAGTGCGGGTCGCAGCCTAGGATGGGCGAGTTGGGCCGAAGGACCGGTTTCCGTGCTGGGTGACGTTGTGCCGGGCTCTGCTTTGCGGGAATCTTCCTGGGAATCTATGACTGCGGTGGTGATGGTCATGCACACTCCTGCTTCCTGAAGAGGTCAGGTTATACCAAGATGCTTGCACTATGTTTGATGCCTCTTCACTGCCACCATGTTTATAGACAATATTACAATTACTGCTGTTTTGTTTCTCTGCCAGAACTTACTGAACCAAAATATGTCTGCTATTTTATGTTATAAATTGTATTTTTTTGCTTTACTCCATATTTCACATCTGGTTTCTGATCAGTTCAACCTCGTTCTGGTCAGTTCAACCTCAACCTTGGTTCCACTCGCCCACTTTCGGTGGGACCTACAGGGACCTTGGGGGCAACTCTAACACTCGTAGGGCAGTCCGTATGTGGAACGAGCCGCCAGTGGAAGCCATAGAAGCAGATCTTATTGCGACTTTCAAAAGACAGGATAATGGATAAGGAAGGGTTTGGAGCGATGAGGGCCAAATGCAGGCAAATGGGACTAGCCCAGATTGCCAACGGTCAGCATGACCAAGATGGGCCGAAGGGCCTGTATCCATGCCGGATAGCTCTGTGAGTCCAGAAACAGGGCCCTTCAGCCCAGCTGTTCCATGCACATCAGTGTGAATGCCATTTTCCTTCATTAGACCTGTTTCCGTCTGCACTTTCCAATCTAGACACCTAACTAAATGCCCTTTGGAAGTTGTCATTGTGTTGGCCTCCACCACCTCCTCTGGCAGCTTGTCCCTAATAGC
The DNA here is from genome assembly GCF_028641065.1 of Leucoraja erinaceus. Taxonomy (NCBI): domain Eukaryota; kingdom Metazoa; phylum Chordata; class Chondrichthyes; order Rajiformes; family Rajidae; genus Leucoraja; species Leucoraja erinaceus. The sequence goes on along the minus strand of NC_073378.1, from coordinate 131,406,679 downwards.
CTCCAGCTGCCCACCTCAATCACAATCGCCCTGTACTCCACAAGCCCAGCTCATAGTATTTTAGTTGCAAGAAACAATGGCAGGTTTTCCAAAGCTTCGTGGCAGCATCTATGTGGTGGACTCCTACCCTTCCTCAATGCCACCCATCCCAGGTGAGGCGGGGGGGGGGGGGGGGGGGGAGAGAGAATGGCCATTGCAGCGAGCCTGTCAGGGCAGTGTGTCGTTTTAGTTGGATGAAGGGAAGATGAATGAGGTGAGTGGAGGTGGTGGCTGCTGAGAGGCTGGTCAATTGCCGCTCCTCTGGAATGGACCTCACTGGAAGGAGAACAAGCGGCAGTAGATCCGCGTGGATGAGTTGTCCCTGCTGAATGACCATAACAGGCTGGAGGGTCGCCTGTCAACGTCCTCCACGGATGCTGCCTGACCCGCTGAGTTCCTCCGGCATTGTGCACGTCACCTTTACCAGGCAGTGATTCTGGATCTCGCGGTCTCAGACTTCTGGAGTCTGGTATATCCTAGATGTGAAAGTAGCAGAGGCTGGGTGGCCCAGCGGTAGAGTCGCTGCCTCACGGCGCCAGAGACCCGGGTTCCATCCAACCCACGGGTGCTGACTGCGCGGAGTTTGCACGTTCTCCCTGCGTGGGTTTTCTCCAGGTGTTCCAGTTTCCTCCCACACTACAGGTTTGCAGGTGGATTGGCCTCTTGTAAATTGTCCCTGGTGGGTGTGCAGGTAGTTATCGATCGCATGGACTGGGTGGGCCGAAGGGCCTGTATCCACATTGTCACTATAGTGTGCATGAATCACTAGAAGTTAGCGGGCGGGTCTACCGAGTGGTTAACAAGACAGGCGGCAGGTTGGTCTTTATTGTGTAAGTGTTGGGAGTTTAAGATCAAGGAGGGTTTGTTGCAGTTGTACAGGGTGTTGGTGAGGCCACTGACCACAATCTTGGTCCCCTTGCCCAGAAAAGCATCGTCAGAAGTCCAAAGGAGATTCTCCGGGCTAATTCTTGGGATGAGAGAGCTATCCTATCGTTTGAGGCTGGATAATTTGGGTCTGTATTCCCTGGAGTTTAGAAGAGTGAGGGGTGACTTTTTTTCAAAGGTGCATAGAGTCATAGAGTGATCCAGTGTGGAAACTCAACCCTTCAGCCCAACTTGCCCACACCGGCCAACACGTCCCAGCTACACTAGTCCCATCTGCCTGCCCTTGGTTCATATTCCCCCACCCCCCAAACCTGTCCTATCCATGTACCTGTCTAACTTTTTCTTAAACCTCGGGATAGTCCCAGCCTCAACTACCTCCTCTGGCAGTCTGTTCCATACACCCACCACCCTTTGTGTGAAAAAGTTACCCCTCGGAATCCTATTAAATCTTTTCCCCTTCACCTTGAACCTATGTCCTCTGGTCCTCGATTCCCCTACTCTGGGCAAGATGTGCATCTACCCGATCTATTCCTCTCATGATTGTATACACCTCTATAAGATCACCCCTCATCCTCCTGTGCTCCAAGGAATAGAGACCCAGCCTACTCAACCTCTCCTTGTAGCTCAGACTCTAGTCCTGGCAACATCCTCGTAAATCTTCTCTGTACCTTTTCCATCTTGGCAACATCTTTCCTATGACATGTTGCCCAGAACTGAACGCAATACTCTAAATACGGCCTCACCAACATCTTATATAACTGCAACATGATCTCCCAACTTCTATACTCAATACTGTTGACAGATGAAGGCCAAAGTGCCAAAAGCCTTTTTGACCACCCTGTCTACCTTGGGTACATAACTCTCGGGGGCGTGATGGGAGATTTTGCAACTTTTCACTAGAGGGAGAGTCATCAATAAGAGGAGGGATTTAAAATGGAGCTGGCTGGAAATGTCTTCTTTCAAATCTCTGGAACGCTCAGCCCCTGTGGATGACAGAGGTGGGATCAGGATGGAGAAAGGGAAATGTCTGCAAGGTGGAGGATAGGGGGAACTGGCACAGAAGAGGTGGATCACACATTGAGTGGGTCAGGCTCGAGTGGCCGACCGCCACTGTTTTTCTACGCTGCAAGGCCACGTCTTTGACAAAATAAAAGAGTTCCAAACATCGACCATTTGCATTTTCAGCGCACACCTGCCAACAGCCAGCGGGAGGTAGAGGAGCAGAGAATATGTGTGTCGGCTATGGAGAGATGCAAAAGCAACAGGTTTGTTGTAGAGAGTGACTTTAATCCCCGATCTAAACGGACTGCGAGAGGCTTGGACGGGGCACAACTTGCCAGGTGTGTCCAAGAAGTTCCTTGACTCAGTATGTGGACAGTCCCAACTGGAGGAGCGACCATACTAGACCTTGTGTTGGGAAACAAGCCTGGCCCCAGGGGATCACAACTTTAATATATAATGCAGACACAAGGAACTGCAGATGCTGACTCCAGAGATACTGCCTGGCCCGCTGAGTTACTCCAGCACTTTGTGTCTTTTTGTTTTAGTTTATAATATAGTTATGAATAAGGATGAGTCTGGACCTCAGGGGGGGAAGGTGCTTACCCAAGATGGAGGCCAAGCCAGGCGCATGGTCACAAGAGTGGATCTACAATCACACATTACATAAACTCCACACTTCTCCCGGTTGCCAAACACTTTAATTCTCCCCATTCACACACTGACCTTTCTGTCCTGGGCCTCCTCCATTGTCAGAGTGAGACCCAGTGTAAATTGGAGGAACTGCGCCTCGTATTTTGTTTGGGTAGCTTACACCCCAGCGGTATGAATATTGATTTCTTTAACTTAAAGTAATCCCCCCTCTCCGTCCCTCCCCCACCCAAGTGGTACCAGCTTCAAAGTTGTCTTGTTGAGTCTCATTGTCTGTAACCCGTTTTCACCCAGCACACAGCTAACGATCGCATGTTTCCTTCATCATAGTTACTTTTTTGCATAATCTTTCATTCATTTCCTCTATATCTCTCTACATCACCGTCTATATCTCTCGATTCCCTCTCCCCTGACTCTCAGTCTGAAGAAGGGTCTCGACCCAAAATGCCACCTATTCCTTTTCTTCAGAGATGCTGCCTATCCCGCTGAGTTACTCCAGCTTTTTGTGCCACTCTTTTAAATCTCTACACTGTGGACGGCTCGATTGTAATCATGCCTTGTCTTTCCACTGACCAGATAGCACACAACAAATGCTTTTCACTGTGCCTCGGTACACGTGACAATATACATGTTCCCAAAGTTGGGGGAGTCCAGAACCAGGGGCCACAGTTTAAGAATAAGGAGTAAGCCATTTAGAACGGAGACGAGGAAACACTTTTTCTCACAGAGAGTGGTGAGTCTGTGGAATTCTCTGCCTCAGAGGGCAGTGGAGGCCGGTTGGCTGGATGCTTTCAAGAGAAAGCTAGATAGAGCTCTTAAAAATAGTGGAGTCGGGGGATATGGGGAGAAGGCAGGAACGGGGTACTGATTGGGGATGATCAGCCATGATCACATTGAATGGCGGTGCTGGTTTGAAGGGCCGAATGGCCTACTCCTGCACCTATTGTCTATTGTCAACTCAAATGAAATTGGGGAAGGGAAGATAACAGTGTAAATTAGGCGGGGGGGGGGGAATTAGGAGCAGCTGTCATTAATTAAGTCAAACTCTGTGACACCTGGGAGACATTTAAAGACCAAGCTGAACAGCGATGAGGGGCAGAATGTTCCGGTAAGGAGGATGGCAAGGTAAGAGAGCCTTGGTGACCAGACTAGCTTGTAAATGTAGTTTCTAAAATAACTGATGTGATATTGAGCGGGGATGACATGAGTTGGGGTCTTTCAGTGGTATAACGAAGGCAGGGACCAACTCTCCAACTCTAGCTGGTCATGAAATGTTATTGAAACCAGAATACAGAGAACCCTCCACGGCTTTCATTGAAGAGAGACACAAAAAGCTGGAGTCACTCAGCGGGGACAGGCAGCATCTCTGGAGAGAAGGAATGGGTGACGTTCCCGGTTGAGACCCTTCTTCAGACGTTTCATTGGTCACCTAAGAACGAGACAATAGGTGCAGGAGTAGGCCATTCGGCCCTTCGAGCCAGCACCGCCATTCAATGTGATCATGGCTGATCATCCCCAATCAGTACCCCGTTCCTGCCTTCTCCCCATATCCCCTGACTCCGTTATCTTTAAGAGCCCTATCTAGCTCTCTCTTGAACGTATCCAGAGAACCTGCCTCCACCACCCTCGAGACAGAGAATTCCACAGACTCGCAACTCTCAACTCTCTGTGTGAAAAAGTGTTTCCTCGTCTCCGTTCTAAATGGCTTACCCCTTATTCTTAATCTGTGGACCCTGGTTCTGGACTCCCCCAACATCAGGAACATGTTTCCTGCCTCTAGTGTGTCAAAGCCATTAATCATCTTATATGTTCAATAAGATCTCCTCTCATCCTTCTAAATTCCAGAGTGTACAAGCCCAGCCGCTCCATTCTCTCAGCATTTGACAGTCCCGCCATCCCAGGAATTAACCCTGTAAATCTACGCTGCACTCCCTCAATAGCAAGAATGTCCTTCCTCAAATTAGGGAGACCAAAACTGCACACCATACTCCAGGTGTGGTCTCACTAGGGCCCTGTACAACTGCAGAAGGACCTCTTTGCTCCTATACTCAACTCCTCTTGTTATAAAGGCCAACATGCCATTCGCTTTCTTCACTGCCTGCTGTACCTGCATGCTTACTTTCGTAGACTGATGAACAAGGACCCCCAGATCCCGTTGTACTTCCCCTTTTCCCAACTTGACACCATTTAGATAGTAATCTGCCTTCCTGTTTTTGCTACCAGTTCAGTGTGGGGAATACTAATATGTTAGGGCATTCTGAGATTAGGTTGCCTCTGCAACCATTCCTGACTAGTGATTGTTGAACGATCACTACAAAATCCCCCACAATCTCTACAAAACCACCTCTTTCAGAACCCTGGGGTGCAGTCCATCAGGTGACCTCTCCACCTTCCGCCCTTTCAGCTTCCCAAGCACCTTCTTAGTGATAAACATTGCCCTCACTCCCCCCACCGACTCTTGAATTTCTGGCACGTTGCTGGTGTCCTCTACAGTGAAGACTGATGCAGCAACTTACTCAGTTTATCTGCCATTTATTTATGCCCTGTCACTACTTTCTGTCATTTTCCAGTAGTGCAATGCCCACTTTTGCTTCCTTTTTACTCTTTATATATCAGTAAAAACATTGCAATCCTCTTATTACTGGCGAGCCGACCTTCTTATTTCATATTTTCTCCCCATTGATTTTATAGACAATAGGTGCAGGAATAGGCCATTCGGCCCTTTGAGCCAGCACCGCCATTCAATATGATCGTGGCTGATCATCACCAATCAGTACCCCGTTCCTGCCTTCTCCCCATATCCCCTGACTCCGCTATCTTTAAGAGCCCTATCTAGCTCTCTCTTGAAAGTATCCAGAGAACCGACCTCCACCGCCCTCTGAGGCAGAGATTTCCACAGACTCACCACTCTCTGTGAGAAAAAGTGTTTCCTCGTCTCCATTCAAAATGGCTTACCCCTTATTCTTAAACTGTGGCCCCTGGTTCTGGACTCCCCCAACATCGGGAACATGTTTCCTGCCTCTAGAGTGTCCAAACCCTTAACAATCTTATATGTTTCAATACGATCCCCTCTCATCCTTCTAAACTGCAGAGTGTACAAGCCCAGCCGCTCCATTCTCACAGCATATGACAGTCCCGCCATCCCGGGAATTAACCTTGTAAACCTACGCGGCACTCCCTCAATAGCAAGAATATCCTTCCTCAAATTAGGGGACCAAAACTGCACACAATACTCCAGGTGTGGTCTCACTAGGGCTCTGCACAACTGCAGAAGGACCACTTTGCTACTATATTCGAATGGCTTTTAAAAGCTTCCCAATCCTCTAGCTTCCCACTAATTGTTGCCATCAGACATGTCTTCTCTTGCCTCAATTCCTTAGTATGTTTCTTCCTCTTTGGGATGAAAAGTTCCTCTGTCTTCCAAATTACTCCCAGAAAGTGTATAAAATCATGAGGGGAATAGATTGGGTAGATGCACAGAGTCTCTTGCCCAAAATAGGCGAGTCAAGGACCAGAGGACATAGGTTCAAGGTGAAGGGGAAAAGATTTAATAGAAATCTGAGGGGTAACTTTGTCACACAGTGGGTGTATGGAACAAGCTGCCAGAGGAGGCAGTTGAGGCTGGGACTATCCCGATGTTTAAGAAACAGACAGGTACATGGGTAGGGCAAGCTTGGAGGGATATGGACCGATCATGGCCAGGTGGGACTAGTTTAGCTGGGACATGCTGGCCGGTGTGGGCAAGTTGGGCCAAAAGGCTTGTTTCCACACTGCTCCTGCCGTTGCTGTTTCACCGTCATTCCTGCTCGTGTCCCCTTCCAATCAACTTTAGCCAGCTCCTCCTTCTGCCTCCTTAGTATCCTTTCTCAACAGTAATGCCGATTTCAGCTTCTCCCTGTCAAATTGCAGGTTGAATTCTATCATGTTATGATCACTTTCTCCTGGATATTCCTTCACCTCAAGCTCCCTAATCAAGACTGGTTCATTGCCGACACCAAACCCAGAATTGCCTTTTCCTTACCAAGCTCGACCACAAGCTGCTCTAAGAAGCCATCTCATGGGCACTCTACAAATTCCTCCTCCTGGGAGCCAAGACCAACCTGATTTTCCCAGTCCACCTGCATATTGGAATCCCCCATGACCACTGCGGCATTGTCTGTCAAACATGTATTTTCTATTCCCTGATGTAATTTGTGCCCTACTTCCTGACTACTAATTCGGATGCCTGTATAGACCTCCCATCAAGGTCTTTTTACCCTTGCAGTTTCTTAACTCTACCCACAAGCATTCCACACCAGGGTCCTGTCAGTGTGTGTGTGTGTGTGGCGTTTGCACATTTACCCCGTGACCGTGTGGGGTGGTGCTGTCGTTTCTTCCCACATCTCAATGGCCTGATGGTTTGTAGGTCAATGGCTCTCTGTAAAATTGCCCTCTGTAAAACAGGGTGTGTGTCGGGGGTGGATGAGAAAGTGGGATAGCATAAAACTAGTGTGAACGGGCTGGTGGGCCTGTTTCCATGCTGCCTTTTTAAATTCAACTGAACTTATTTGAAAAATCCAAAGTAATTTTCCGAACTCGTTACTTATAGAATAGATTGTGGTAAATTTGATCGGAGGCCATATGATAGCGAAAATCCCGGGAATTATAATCCTGTGTGTGTGTGTGTGTGTGGAGTGGGGGACGGGACGTGGGGAGATTAAAAGCATAATTTTCAGGTTGCAACCCGTTTGGTGCTGAGGTTCCAGCTGTTCAACATCTGTTTCATTCATGCAGATGAGGGCATCAAGTATAACATATACAGTATCCTTTTCCAACAGTAATGCCGATTCCTCCGATTTCAGCTTCTCCCTGTCAAATGCTGATGGTTTCTTGATTAGTACGAGTGGCAGAGGTTATGGGGAGAAGGCAGGAGAATGGGGTCAGATCAGCCATGATTGAATGGCAAAGTAGACTGGGATGGGCTGAATGGCCTAATTCTACTCCAATTACTTATGACATGATACAAAGCTGATGGGCTGTAAGAAAAGAGGTCGTGGGGTTTGATTGGAGCTGTAGAGAGATGAACAGCAAGATGGCAGATGGAATACAAAATAGAAAAATACAAGAAGTTAAGATCAGGTACTTGGGTTTAAAGGTTCACGGCCCCTTGAAAACTTGAGTGAGGGGAATCTGACTTTATGCAAAATCTCCCAGAGAACTCTTAAATAGGTGCAATGTCCCCCTTGAAAACGAACCTGTTGGCTGCACTTGATCCTGGGCGAGTGTTTTTAGAGTTCAAAATAACATGAAATTATTTATTTATGCCAGATGTGTCTGAATGAGAAAATGCCCAATGGTTTAAACTGTGGCCTTGTGGTATTTTGTTGCCTCTACTGCCAACACCAGTTCTCTTGTGACTGACTGTATCTGTAGCAACTGACTGCAACTCTGGGGACACTGATTACCGACTGTTCTACACTGTTTGTCACTGAGAAATGATTTGCTTCCACCTTACGGATAAATTGGTTTACAATCACTTCTCCGGAGTGAAACCGTGATGTAAGTCGGCGGTTGCCTATATTTTAATGATTGAATGTTGGTGTTCCAAGGGGATCTTAGTGTCCTTCGGGTCTGAAGAAGGGTCTCGACCCGAAACGTCACCCATTCCTTCTCTCCAGAGATGCTGCCTGTCCCGTTGAGTTACTCCAGCATTTGGTGTCTAAAGTGTCCTTACAGATGGACTCTCAGAGTTAATTTGCAGGTAGACAAGCTAATTGGAACATTGGCGACACAAGGAACTGCAGATGCTGGAATCTGGAGCAAAACACAAAGTGTTGGAGGAACACCACAGATATCACTTGACACGTTGAGGGAATGGGACAGATGATGTTTAGGATTGAGACCCTTCTTGAGACTGAGTGGAACACTGGCTTTGTTACAAGAGAGCTCGAGCACAAAGGCAGTGATGTTTTCCTGCAATGACATGGGGTGCTGCTGTGAGACTGCAGGAGTATTGCATACGACTCTGCTCTCTTTACCAGCGGTATGAATGTCGACTTCTCTAACTTCAAGTAACCCTTGCTTTCCGTCTTTCTCTCTCTCTCTCCATCCCTCTCCCATCCTGGTTCTCTGACCAGTCTGACTGTCCTCCTGATTAAATGTAATCTTTGTATGTTTCACTGTCACCTTCCCCTAGCTAACATTCTACATATTCCTTGATCTTGTCCTTTGATGCCTTGTTTTCACACTTTACCCCTCCTTATCTCTGTGACTCGCTCTCCCCTGCAGCTCAGTCTGAAGAAGGGTCTCAACCCGTAACGTCACCCATTCCTTCTCTCCAGAGATGCTGCCTGTCCCGCTGAGTTACTCCAGCATTTTGTGTCTATCTTTACTTTCTGGAGTTGAGAAGCAGGGTGGTGCACAAACTCATGGTGAATGAGGGATATTTCTCCAGGGTAGGTAGATTCGCACATTATCAAAGGTATTAATGGAACTGTACGATTAATTTTTAGTTTAGAGATACAGCATGGAAATAGGTGCTTCAGACCACCGGGTCCACGCCGACCATCAATCAGTCGTTCACACTAGCTCCATGTTATCCCACTTTCTCATCCACTCCCTGCCCACGAGGAGCAATTTCACAGATGCCAAATGTGGGCTCTTTGGAGAGAGGACAGAGTTTTTGTTTTCATTTCCGGTGAGATGGTGCAGGTGTATAAGCCTGATCTGGGCAGGGAAGATGTCGGAGAGATGCAACACAGTGTTTACAGTCATTGGAAACCAAGGACCAATCTTTTTAAATCGGGGAAGAGGAATCGAAAGAAATTACATCACTGACCCTGAACTTGCACTTTGTAGATCGTGAGAGGAATGGATCGGGTAAATGCAGTCTTTTGCCCAGACTAGGACAAGCAAGAACCAGAGGTGGGGGCAAGATTTAATAGGAACCTGAGGGTAATTGTTTTTTAATCAAAAGATGGTGGGTGTATGGAACGAGGTGCCGGTGGAGGCAGTTAAGGCACATAAGAGAGATTACCATTTAAGAGAGATTTGGACAGGTACATGGAAAGGATTGATTTAGAGGGATATGGGCCAAGCGTGGGCAGGTGGGACTAGTGTAGATGGGGCATGTTCGTCGGGCGTGGGCAAGTTGGGCTGAAGGGTCTTTCTATGCTGTATGTGTCTATAATGTGTTTGGATTAGTGAGTGCAGGCAGTTTGATGGGTGCACTGGTGTGGCACACACATCAGAAACGGACACACTAACGCACTCTGCATCTTTCTTATCACGATTGACACAATTATCTGAATTGTGTCCGCAACGAGACCTGGGTGTACATCAGTCACTTAAAGCAAGCATGCAGGTACAGCAGGCAGTGACGAAAACTAATGGCATGTTGGCCTTCATAGCGAGAGGATTTATGTATAGGAGCAAGGAGGTCCCACTGCAGTTGTATAGGGTCCTTGTGGGACCACACCTGTAGTATTGTGTGCAGTTTTGGTCTCCTAATTTGAGGAAGGACATTCAGTGCAGCGTAGGTTTACAAGGTTAATTCCCGGGATGGCGGGACTGTCATATGCTGAGAGAATGGAGCGACTGAGCTTATATAGTCAGGAGTTTGAAGGATGAGAGAGGATCTTATTGAAACATATAAGATTATTAAGGGTTTGGATATGCTAGAGGCAGGAAACATGTTCCTGATGTTGATGTTGGGGGAGTCCAGAACCAGGGGCCACAGTTTAAGAATAAGGAGTAAGCCATTTAGAACAGAGAGCAGGAAATTTTTTCTCACAGATAGTGGTGAGTTTGTGGAATTCTCTGCCTCAGAGGGCAGTGGAGGCCGGTTCTCTGGATACTTTCAAGAGAGAGCTAGATAGGGCTCTTAATTGTGATTGATCAGCCATGATCACATTGAATGGCAGTGCTGGCTCGAAGGGCCAGCGTAGGTTCACCAGGTTATTTCCCGGGATGGCAGGACTGACATCTGATGAAATAATGGGTCGACTGGGCTTGTATTCACTGGAATTTAGAAGGATGAGAGGATATCTTATAGAAACATATAAAATTCTTAATGGATTGGACAGACTAGATGCTGGAAAAATGTTCCAAATGTTGGGGGAATTCCAGAACAAGGAGTCACAGTTTAAGAATAAGGGGTAGGCCATTTCGGACTGAGACGAGGAAATACTTTTTCACCGAGAGTTGTTAATCTGTGGAATTCTCTGCCACAAAAGGCAGTGGAGGCCAATTCACTGGATGTTTTCAAGAGAATTAGATTTAGTTCTTTGTGCTAACGGAATCAAGGGATATGGGGAAATAGCAGGAATAGGGTACTGATTTTGGATGATCAGCCATGATCACATAGAATGGCGGTGCTGGCTCGAAGGGCCGAATCCTGCACCTATTTTTTATGTTTTGCGTGGTCCAGGACAGGCCTGGGGAGTGGTGGGGCCTGAGAGATCCCAGCCCGAGGCCAATGTGGAGTCAGTGATGTACGGGCCCAAGGGGAGGGTTCCCCCGGCCATAAGCCTTGCTTACACCAGCCAGAGCCGCATGCTGAGCAGGTCTGGTTCATCTTAGGTGGACAACCGCTGAAGATAATGAAGTGCTTTATAAACAGCTATTTACAGTATCTTAAGTATTGCTGCAGAGCCATTCTTCACTGCTTTGGCTATCCTTCTGTTAAAACTTGCAGAGGTCAGACAACATGGAAACAGGCCCTACGGCCAAACCGCCATGCTAACCGTGATGTCTACCCGATTTAGCCCCATTTGCCTGTGTTTGGTACATACCCCTCTAAATGTAACCCATCCTATACATGTTGATCGCATTCATTTCCTGACACCCTCACAGCTCCCTAAAGATGTGGTGGGTATCGGAACAGGAGCTCGGGTCGGAACCTGTCCTCCCACTGTCCACACCGGTTCATCAGCCAATCTTCCCACCGCGTGATACTGTGGCAGAGCTTTAGAAGGGGCCCCTGGAGAGCATTCCGGCAGCAGGCAGTTGACAAAAACCCTTCTCCCTGAAGATAAATAGCTGGCAGTGCCCGCCCCAGCTCCACCTCTGAGTGTGAAATGTTAAGTTCAGTTTAGTTTATTGTCACATGTACCGAGATACAGTGAAAAGCTTTTGCTGTCCCCAATGTCTGACCCCCAGGAACGAGCCTCCCTCGATGTTTTCTGTTTCTTTCTGTTTGCGCTGTGGGTGCTGAGGCTTGGTGAGAAGCAGCTTGCAGATGTTGAGTACAGAGACAAAGGTTGGGTTACATAGACAGCTAAAATATCCAAATATCCAGCGACTCAGATGCATTGACTGTACAGTTTTCATGGTGATCGGATGTAGGCTGAGTGATTTATACACTGGTGCGAATTATAATCTAGATTTTATGGTATTTGAACTATACAATACAAGTGGGTACAGAAAATAAATGGTAAGAACCAACAATATTGTTTTGGTACCAGACAAAGACCCCAAAGCCTCAGTCACATTTGCTTCTTTAACCGTTCAGAGTTTCAGTTCAATCAGCAGGACAAGGGTTAAAGGGGCCAGTTAAAACCGCCCGTTGTGCAACTGTACACAGTTCTAGTCTGGCCAGCAGGATGTGGGAGGGTTAAAGTGCGAGTCACAACAGTCGTTGCGATAATAGTGTGGAGGGACCGTCCGTTCAGTGTGGTGACGGATCCTTACAGAGCCACTAGGCGTTCACTTCCCTGTGCACATTACCCAGGGTCAGTCCTTGTGTAAGTGTACAGTCAGGGCAAGGACACCCAACTGAGCCATTGTATAGTCAGGGTAAGGACATCTTCCTGTGTAACTGTCCAGAATCACTACTAAAGGAGGGTAAGGGCTCGCCACGCAGTGACAATGTGGAATTGGTATGTGTTCAAGTATCGCTCTATGCAACTGGAGGTGGCGTTAAAGCGTTTTGTGATTGAGAAGTTTCGGCTGTCGGGAATAGCTGAACAGATTAGATCTCTTTCCTCTGGAAAAGAGGCAGTTAAAAGGTGACCTTATCATGGTCATCGAGATTGCTACACGGGCTTTCACCAGGCGTACAGAGGGAATATGTCCATCAGTGGGGGGGCAAGAGGACATAAATATCAGACATCCACTGATGAATCTACTTGGGGACATTGGACAGGGGTGGGAATGTGGAGCTCCTTCCCAAAGGGAGAGGTGAGGAGAGTCGGGTCTGGCAGGTGGGTTTACTGGGGAGAAGGGGAAGAATACTCTACCGAAGGGTGGGACGAAGAGGGATGGGCTGTGGCCTGGGTGGAGGAGGAACGATGGTAGCGCCTCGACAGCATGCGTGTGCGCTGTAGGTTGGATGAAATCCAACGTCGGGGATGGTGCGACTGTTCAGGATACCGTGTGTCCAGGGTGAGGGGCATTCACGGCCGAGTTGGTTGACTGTAGTTTATGGCCGCCCTGTCCCCAGCCTCCATGTGCTGGGCAGGGTGCGGCCTGGCGCTGTGTGTTTGGGCTGCCCTGTCCCCAGCCTCCATGTGCTGGGCAGGGTGCGGCCTGGCGCTGTGTGTTTGGGCCGCACTGTCCCCAGCGTCCGTGTGCTGGGCAGGGTGCGGCCTGGCGTTGTGTATTTGGGCCGTAGTGTCCCCAGCCTCCATGTGCTGGGCAGGGTGCAGCCTGGCGCTGTGTGTTTGGGCCGTAGTGTCCCCAGCCTCCATGTGCTGGGCAGGGTGCGGCCTGGCGCTGTGTGTTTGGGCCGTAGTGTCCCCAGCCTCCATGTGCTGGGCAGGGTGCGGCCTGGCGCTGTGTGTTAGGGCTGCCCTGTCCCCAGCCTCCATGTGCTGGGCAGGGTGCGGCCTGGCGCTGTGTGTTTGGGCCGTAGTGTCCCCAGCCTCCATGTGCTGGGCAGGGTGCGGCCTGGCGCTGTGTGTTTGGGCTGCCCTGTCCCCAGCGTCCGTGTGCTGGGCAGGGTACGGCCTGGCGCTGTGTGTTTGGGCTGCCCTGTCCCCAGCCTCCATGTGCTGGGCAGGGTGCGGCCTGGCGTTGTGTGTTTGGGCCGTAGTGTCCCCAGCCTCCATGTGCTGGGCAGGGTGCGGCCTGGCGCTGTGTGTTTGGGCCGTAGTGTCCCCAGCCTCCATGTGCTGGGCAGGGTGCGGCCTGGCGCTGTGTGTTTGGGCTGTAGTGTCCCCAGCCTCCATGTGCTGGGCAGGGTGCGGCCTGGCGCTGTGTGTTTGGGCCGTAGTGTCCCCAGCGTCCGTGTGCTGGGCAGGGTGCGGCCTGGCGTTGTGTGTTTGGGCCGTAGTGTCCCCAGCCTCCATGTGCTGGGCAGGGTGCGGCCTGGCGCTGTGTGTTTGGGCTGCCCTGTCCCCAGCCTCCATGTGCTGGGCAGGGTGCGGCCTGGCGCTGTGTGTTTGGGCCGTAGTGTCCCCAGCCTCCATGTGCTGGGCAGGGTGCGGCCTGGCGCTGTGTGTTTGGGCTGCCCTGTCCCCAGCGTCCGTGTGCTGGGCAGGGTACGGCCTGGCGCTGTGTGTTTGGGCTGCCCTGTCCCCAGCCTCCATGTGCTGGGCAGGGTGCGGCCTGGCGTTGTGTGTTTGGGCTGCCAGACACTGCAGTGAAACTGGGGCCGTGGCTCCCATTGGTCACTGGGAACGATCTATCCGTCTGCATCTTCACCACCAGGCTGGGCCATTCAATGCAACTGAGGAAAGTTCTGAGTGATCGAGACAGGGTGCACAGGAAGGATTTATTTCCCAAAAACCAAGGAGGGTGGTGGGGGCAGAGATTTCCAGTAATATATAAAAGGATTAAATGGAAGATGCTGAACAACTTGCCTCACCCAGAGGACAAGGAGGTTGGAAGCTGTGCCAGAAAGTGGTAGCACAGAGATCCTGGTTGTATTTAGAGAGTCCCTGGACTGCCTGTTGCCGGGTGCGGAGAGCTGGAGGTGGGATAAATCTGTTTGGTTATTGACTGCCAGCATGGTCAGGAGGGGCCAAGTGGCCTCTGTTCGTGCTGTGTTCTCTGGGATTCCAATGTTAGCTGGGTGATCCCCCCCCCCCCCCCCCACTCTGTGCCTGCACCCTTGAGTGTAGTGTACTGCCTTTCCTTCTCGAGCACCACACCACAAAGTGTCTGGCACTGGGTCTTTTTGGTTCCGTTTGTCCTTGGAGAAGTGACTGGAGGAGGCTGTGGTGTGGAGCACCCCAGACCGCTGGCACTGAGAACAGGGAGCTGGGGGGGGGAGGGGGGAAGGTGATGTAAAGGGGACAGGCAATGACGCCCCCCCCACACACAGAGACAACTGGGCACGATGGGGTGACGCGGGGGGGGTGTGTAGGATGCACAGTTTGCCACTGAACTGCAGGCTCAGTACTGACCGCTGCTCAGATGGCTTACCCCGCTGGACTCCATGCAGACACTCCATGTTTCCTCTCCCTCCCGTAACACCCGTTGTACGTGAGTGAGGCTTCTGAACAACAGTAACTCTCAGTCCCGGGTAGTCACGACCACATGCAGTGAGTAGATATTTGTTTCTTGGGGGGTTTGTTTGTTTTTTTTTTGTCCCTTTCTGTGAAGGATTCTTCTTGTGTTTAAACTACTGACTGGTGTTGGCTGGCTTTTTCGAGGTACTATGGTTCGATGGTGCCCACTCTGTTCTTGTTGCCTCCTCCCCCACCCCTCCCCAAGTCCCCACCGCCCTTACTTCTGTATCTGAAATATAAAGAGCCTCAGGTTAATGTTTTTGGCCGCGAGCAGTTTGTTGCATTCGACTGAGTCTATGATAGGCAGCGGCAAGTAGTCTGTTTCGTTGCTCTCGTTGGTGAAAGCAAAGTGGTAGATGACAGGGTTGATTTTGACATCGTCGTAGGGGCCTTTCAGGAGGAGGAAGGAGCACTCCATGGGCGAGTTGACCTTGCTCTTGAGGATGAGCTGGAATGAAAGGGTGCGCTTGCAGGAGAGGTTGGGGTTGCGTTCGGAGTCGTTGACGCGTGCCTTCAGCACCCACGTCTGGTTGAGCACCGTGAAGCGGGGCGTCTCGTAGTACAGCCTGGTGATGAAGTCGTCTGTTCGGTAGGGCCGGAACTGAACTTCTGCACAAGGGGGTGGGCGAGAGGAGAAACAAACAACAGTACGTAAAGCACGTAGTCCCTGCCCCTACAAATCACTCACAAAACAACTGGACAATGTGCTCACACATTCTGGGACCCGTGCACTTGAGTGGGGGATCAGCACCGGGGCTTGGGAACCATCCTCACCTCGGGTATCGAACGGCTTTAAGACAGTGGGAGGGATGGTGAGGACATCTTTTTAACATTTCTCCCCATTGCCAATCATTCTTCTCTACTCTCAGTGATATCACACAGGCTGGAGCAGTTCATTAGGAGCCCCTCTTACTCATAAGTACATAAGGAGAATTAGACCATTCGGCCCTCTTGTGCCCCACCTGGCAAAGTTAAAGACCAAGCCAAAAACACAAGTGATGGAGGAACTCCGCGGGTTCTGTGCATAGATGCCATGTAGGGTAGGCACCCTTCTTGAGACGCATGGCCTCTTTAGACTTAGATCAAGACCGCGTTCTACTGAGGGGTAGTAGCAAAAGACAGAAGATGTGAAAGATGATAGGCAGGGTGGTGACCCAGTGACAGACAGGTAAGGGCACCAGTGGTTGAAGCCATGGATCATGAGGATGCCAGCGTGGTTTATGGGATGTTACGTTTGATCCTCGACCACTGACCAAGATCTGGCAGTGTGGAGAGGTGTCGCACTGAGGATGCTGCTGGACAACCTGGTGGGCAGAATGTGGCCAGGTCCCTGGACTTGTGTCAACAGCCTCTACAATCATGCTCCTATCCTGACCATGACCGCCCAATAAAGAGCACATGGACCTATTTGGGGCAGCACCGTTGCTGCCTCACAGTGCCGGGTATTTCCCTGACGATGGGTGCTGTCTGTACGGAGTTTGTACTTTCTCCCTGTGACCGCGTGGGTTTTCTCCGGGGGCTCTTGTTTCCACCCACATACTTGGCTCAACTACCTCTCCCAGCAGCTTTGTACGTTAATTGCCTTCGGCAAATTGCCCCTAATATCTAGGATAGAACTAAAGTTGGTCGGCGTGGACATGGTTGGCCGAAGGGCCTGTTTCCACACTGTATCTTTAAACTAAACTATTTCAGGATCCAGGCCTCGTGCATTGGGACAGCCAGCTGTCTGAAGGAGAGTGTTCGAGACAATGACTCATGCCCTGCCCCCACCTCATGGTCTACTGGGCAGCAGAGATCTCAGTGCCCTGGACATATCCCTATTCTCTACAAAGGTTTTGTACATCCACTGACAAGGCAGGTGACCCACTACACCACAGGAAAAGACTAGGGCCATTCAGCCCCTCAAACCTGCATGCCAGTCAATTGGATCATGGTTGATCCAACTGTTCTCGTCCACTGCCCACCCTCTCCTCAAAATCTTTGTCTCCAGAGATTTTTGGCACAGGAACTCCAAAGACTTTCAAATCTTGTTCCTCATCTCAGACCTAATTGGTGTGCAAATATGTTGCATCTACTGTTTCTCCTCAGTCCACTCTGACTGAAACTTCCTCCTCGAACTCTAATAAATTGACCAGACATGAGCTGTGAAGCTTCATGAAGCTCTGCTCACTCTGCCTAATCAGATTACGGGTTTCCAAATGTCCTGCTAATACTTTAACGGAAATGGGCAAGGCAACCTAGATAGGGTAGAGTCAGAACCTTTCCCCCAGGGTAGGATTGTTAAAGACTAGAGGGCATGGCCGAAAGGTGCAATGTTGAAAGGAGATGAGTGGATCAGAGATTAACATTTGACTGACATAGTGGGTTGAAGGGCCTATTTCTGCACTGTTTTGCGTTCTCTGATCTCCTTCACCCTAACAATAGACGTTAGACCAACTGGCCTAAGGTTATCTGCCCTTTTTGAACAAGGGCATCACAGTTTTCCAATCTTCTCCAGATTGGAAGGATTTTGGAAGAATGTAACCGATACATCCATTATCTCTGTCGCAACTTAGATTCATACAGCATGGAAACAGGACGTTGGCCAATATACCCTATCTGAGCTAATCCCATTTGCCCATGTTTGGCTCATATCCCTCAATTAACCATGAACCTGTCCTAATGTCCTTCTAAACATTATTATTATTATTATTATTATTCTACTTGGCACAACTACCTCCCCCAGCAGCTCATTCTGTATAGCCACCACCCACTGTGTGAAAAGGTTGCTTCTTGAGTACCCGTTAAATTATTCCCCTCTCACCTTAAACCTATACCCTCTGGTTCTTGTGTAAGAAAGAACTGCAGATGCTGGACAAAATCGAAGGGAGACACAAAACGCTGGAGTAACTCAGCGGGTGAGGCAGCATCTATGGAGAGAAGGAATGGGTGGCGTTTCGACAAAAAAGGTCACCCATTCCTTCTCTCCATAGATGCTGCCTCACCCGCTGAGTTACTCCAGTATTTTGTGTCTACCCTCTGGTTCTTGATTCCTGTACCCTGAGAGGAGGAGGGGGGAGTACATTGACCCTATTATATTTCATACACCTCTATAGCGTTTTTTGAATCGTAGGATGCAAGGCGTTGGGCCAGGTCTCTGCCCATTAGTCTAATCCATTAGCGATGATGTTATTCAGCATTATTCAGTATTAATGGGATGTTTGCTGTATCTTCACACAGACTGTTGCAATTCATCTGTTTAAACCCTATGCCACACCCTTGCTCCGCATAAATAGTATCTCCAGCCTCTGGGTTCTCTCTTCCCATTTATAAGTTCATGTTCATAAGTTCTAGGAGCAGAATTAGGCCATTCGGCCCATCAGGTCTACTCTGCCATTCACTCATGGCTGATCTATATTTCCCTCTCAATCCCACTCTCCTCCCTTCTCCCCATAACCCCTGATATCTTACTAATCAAGAATGTCAATTTCCGCCTTTAAAATATCTATTGCAAGCCTCCACAGTTGCGCCCACAGATTCACTCCATTTGACTAAATAAATTCCACCTCATCTCCTTTCTAGAGGTATGTCCTTTAATTCTGAGGCTATGGCCTCTGGTCCTAGGCTCTCCCACTAGTAGAAACATGCTCTCCACATCTACTCTATCCAAGCTTGACTATTTTTAATGAGGTTCCCCTCATCTTTCTAAACTCCAGTGAGTACAGGCCCAGTGCCATCAAACGCTTATCATCTGTTATCCTGGGATCATTCTCGTAAGCCTAAGCTTTCATTGTCTGTTTTTATATTTCTCATTAGTACAGTTCATCTAGTATGGTTTATCATAGCATTAAGGTGAGAGGGGCAAAGTGTAATGGAGATGTGTGGGGAAAGTTTTTTTACACAGAGTGGTGGGTGCCTGGAATGCTCTGCCAGGGGTGGTGGTGGAGGCGTGGACTTGGTCGGCCGAGGGACCTGTTTCCATGCTCTATCTCTAAACTTATCTCCTAAACTGCCAGCCACGTGGGCCTATTGTCTAGGCTGTTCACCTCTGTCGCCACTTTCATGGATCTGTGTACGCCTGGGACTCTCTGTTCTGCAACACTCCCCTGGCCCCCACCATCTTAGTCCTCCCTTGGTTTATCTGATCAAAATGCAACACCTCATACTTGTCGGAGTTAAACTCCATCGACCATTTCCTGGCCCACACTTCTAGATCCTGTTGTAATCATAGACAATCGTCATCACTGTCCATCACACCTCCAATGTTGGTGTCATCTGCAAACTTACTAACCACATTTAATAATGCTCTCGTGCTAAAGGTTAATATAGCAACCAAACAAGAGTGGGCCCCGCACCGATCTCTGTAGCACCACTGGTCACAAGCCTCCAGACTGAATTATAACCCTCCAACACACCATCACACTCCACCCACTGAGCTCATTTTGTTCTGCTCATCTCACCAACTGATCAATTGGAATTTTTTTCAACCTGTTAATTGTCGTGACACTGGGTTACACTGAGGAGGAGAGGGAGCGAAAGGTGGAAGATGTGAAAAATAACAGGGGGGACTGTGACATGATGGCAGGAAAAGGAATCAGTGCAAGGATGGGTGGGTCGTGAATCCATGGGGTGCCAGTACAGTTCACACTTACTCCTGTCGTCCAAACTAATCCTTTACTTATCAGGATCAGATTCCATCTGCCATCTCTGCCCCATCTAACCAGCAATCAACACACAGTAAGGGGGTCTGTGCCAATCCGTGTGATTGCAATGAACATGCCTGACCCTCACTCTCTGCCCCCTATCACCAAGCCAGATTTGGAGATACGGGAGATTGCTGATGCTGCAATCTGGCTCCTAGCGGATTGAGCAGTATCTGTGTGGTACAGGAATCGTTGACGTTTCGGGTCAAGACCCTGCATGTGGAAACGGTTTTGGGTGGAAACATCAACAATTCTTGGGCAGCGTAGATGATGTGGGTCAAAGGAGTCAGCTGATTCTGTGCTGTATGACATTTTGACTAAATCTTTTAACCCCGCAGATGTTGCTTGACCCACCGAGTTCCTTCAGCAGTTTGTATTTTTTGCTCGATTTGACTGGAATTTGCCAACTTGCCCTGGTCCCTGTAGGTTCTAAGCTTTTGTAGCAGCCTTCCATGTGGGACCTTGTCAAATACCTTGCTGAGTGTGTAGACCACACCAACTGCACTGATCTCACCACAATCTCTTCTCACTTTAATCAATAAATTGGCTAGACAGGATCACCCTGTGTCAAAGCTGTGCTGACTAGCTTTGATTAATCTGTCGTTCCAGGTATAGATGAATCCTGTCCTCAATGTTTTCCCAGCATTGGTACAGATCTCTCGAGTTTAGAGAAGGCAGTATGGTGAGAGAAAGAAGTGAACGGAAGGATTAAAACATATTCCAACACTCCCTGTCCACGGATCACAATATACTGAGCAGTCCAGCCAACTGCAACAATGACTCGAAATCTCTCCCTTCTCATACAGTCATACAGTGCAGAAAAGAGACCCTTCTGCCCAGGGTGGAAATGTCTAAAAACTAGAGGGCATAGCTTTAAGGTCAGAGAGTTTAAAGGAGATGTGCATGGCAAACGTTATACACCGTGGTGAGTGCCAAAGGTGGTGCTGGGGGCAGATCTGATTGTGGCGTTTAAGAGGCTTTTAAATAGGTGCAGAGAATAGAGGGATATGAATCCCATGCAGGTGGTGGAGATTAGTTTAACTTAGCGTCATGTTTGGTATGGACATTGTGGGCCGAAGGGCCTGTTCTACTGCTGTACTATTAGGAGTTCTATGCCCAACGCATCTATGCCAACCAAGATGCCCCATTCAAGTTTGTCCCTATCAAGTGATCGGAACAGAAGCAGAAGTGAGCAGAAGGTCATAAGTGATAGGAGCCAGTCGGCCATCAAGTCTTCTCTGCCATTCAATCGTGGCTGACCTACAGTTCCCTCCATAATGTTTGGGACTCATCATTTATTTATTTACCTCTGTACTCCACAATTTAAAACTTGTAATGGAAACAAATCACATGTGGTTAAAGTGGACATTGTCAGATTTTATTAAAGGCAATTTTTATACATTTTGGTTTCACCATGTAGAAATTACAGCTGTGTTTATACATAGTCCCCCCATTTCAGGGCACTATAATGTTTGGGACACATGGCTTCACAGGTGTTTGTAATTGCTCAGTTTAATTGCCTCCTTAGTACAGGTATACAAGAGCTCTCAGCACCTAGTCTTTCCTCCAGTCTTTCTTTGGAAACTTTTATTGCTGTCTATCAACATGAGGCCCAAAGTTGTGTCAATGAAAGTCAAAGAAGCCATTATGAGACTGAGAAACAAGAATAAAACTGTTAAAGAGACATCAGCCAAACCTTAGGCTTACCAAAATCAACTGTTTGGAACATCATTAACAAGAAAGAACAGAAAAGAATAAATCAGGGAAGGTAGTGCATCCGTGGATAACAAGGGAAATCAGGGATAGTATCAAAGCGAAGGATGATGCGTACAAATTAGCCAGAAAAAGCAGCATACCGGAGGACTGGGAGAAATTCAGAGACCAGCAGAGGAGGACGAAGGGCTTATTTAGGAAAGGAAAAATGGATTATGAAAGAAAACTGGCAGGGAACATAAAAACTGACTGCAAATGTTTTTATAGATATGTGAAAAGAAAGAGATTAGTTAAAACAAATGTAGGTCCCTTGCAGTCAGAAACAGGTGAGTTGATCATGGGGAACAAGGATATGGCGGACCAATTGAATAACTACTTTGGTTCCGTCTTCACAAAGGAAGACATAAATAATCTGCTGGAAATAGCAGGGGCCCGCGGGTCAAAGGAGTTGGAGGAATTGAGTGAAATCCAGGTTAGTCGGGAAGTGGTGTTGGGTAAATTGAATGGATTAAAGGCTGATAAATCCCCAGGGCCAGATAGGCTGCATCCCAGAGTACTTAAGGAAGTAGCTCCAGAAATAGTGGATGCATTAGTAATAATCTTTCAAAACTCTTTAGATTCTGGAGTAGTTCCAGAGGATTGGCGGGTAGAAAATGTAACCCCACTTTTTAAGAAGGGAGGGAGAGAGAAAACAGGGAATTACAGACCAGTTAGTCTAACATCGGTAGTCGGGAAACTGCTAGAGTCAGTTATTAAAGATGGGATAGCAGCACATTTGGAAAATGGTGAAATCATTGGACAAAGTCAGCATGGATTTACGAAAGGTAAATCATGTCTGACGAATCTTATAGAATTTTTCGAGGATGTAACTAGTAGCGTGGATAGGGGAGAACCAGTGGATGTGGTGTATCTGGACTTCCAGAAGGCTTTCGACAAGGTCCCACATAAGAGATTACAAACTTAAAGCACACGGCATCGGGGGTTCAGTATTGATGTGGATAGAGAACTGGCTGGCAAACAGGAAGCAAAGAGTAGGAGTAAACAGGTCCTTTTCACAATGGCAGGCAGTGACTAGTGGGGTACCGCAAGGCTCAGTGCTGGGACCCCAGCTATTTACAATATATATTAATGATCTGGATGAGGGAATTGAAGGCAATATCTCCAAGTTTGCGGATGACACTAAGCTGGGGGGCAGTGTTAGCTGTGAGGAGGATGCTAGGAGGATGCTAGGAGACTGCAAGGTGACTTGGATAGGCTGGGTGAGTGGGCAGATGTTTGGCAAATGCAGTATAATGTGGATAAATGTGAGGTTATCCATTTTGGTGGCATAAACGGGAAAGCAGACTATTATCTAAATGGTGGCCGATGGGGAAAGGGGGAGATGCAGCGAGACCTGGGTGTCATGGTACACCAGTCATTGAAGGTAGGCATGCAGGTGCAGCAGGCAGTAAAGAAAGCGAATGGTATGTTGGCTTTCATAGCAAAAGGATTTGAGTATAGGAGCAGGGAGGTTCTACTGCAGTTGTACAGGGTCTTGGTGAGACCACACCTGGAGTATTGCGTACAGTTTTGGTCTCCAAATCTGAGAAAGGACATTATTGCCATAGAGGGAGTGCAGAGAAGGTTCACCAGACTGATTCCTGGGATGTCAGGACTGTCTTATGAAGAAAGACTGGATAGACTTGGTTTATACTCTCTAGAATTTAGGAGATTGAGAGGGGATCTTATAGAAACGTACAAAATTCTTAAGGGGTTGGACAGGCTAGATGCTGGAAGATTGTTCCCGATGTTGGGGAAGTCCAGGACAAGGGGTCACAGCTTAAGGATAAGGGGGAAATCCTTTAAAACCGAGATGAGGAGAACTTTTTTCACACAGAGAGTGGTGAATCTCTGGAACTCTCTGCCACAGAGGGCAGTTGAGGCCAGTTCATTGGCTATATTTAAGAGGGAGTTAGATGTGGCCCTTGTGGCCAAGGGTATCAGAGGGTATGGAGAGAAGGCGGGTACGGGATACTGAGTTGGATGATCAGCCATGATCATATTGAATGGCGGTGCAGGCTCGAAGGGCCGAATGGCCTACTCCTGCACCTAATTTCTATGTTTCTATGAAAGAGAGTACTGGTGAGCTTACTAATCGCAAAGGGACTGGCAGGCCAAGGAAGATCTCCACAGCTGATGACAGAAGAATTCTCTCTATAAGAAAGAAAAATCCCCAAACACCTGTCCGATAGATTAGAAACACTCTTCAGGTGTGGATTTGTCAATGACCACTGTCCACAGAAGACTTCATGAACAGAAATACAGAGGCTACACTGCAAGATGCAAACCACTCGTTAGCCGCAAAAATAGGATGGCCGGGTTACAGTTTGCCAAGAGGTACTTAAAAGAGCAACCACAGTTCTGGAAAAAGGTCTTGTGGACAGATGAGACTAAGATTAACATATCAGAGTGATGGCAAGAACAAAGTATGGAGGAGAGAAGCCACTGCCCAAGATCCAAAGCATACCACCTCATCTGTGGAACACGGTGGTGGGGGTGTTATGGCCTGGGCATGTATGGCTGCTGAAGGCACTGGCTCACTTATCTTCATTGATGATACAACTGCTGATGGTAGTAGCATAATGAATTCTGAAGTGTATAGACACATTCTATCTGCTCAAGTTCAAACAAATGCCTCAAACTCATTGGCCGGCGGTTCATTCGACAGCAAGACAATGATCCCAAACATACTGCTAAAGCAACAAAGGAGTTTTTCAAAGCTAAAAAATGGTCAATTCTTGAGTGGCCAAGTCAATCACCCAATCTGAACCCAATTGAGCATGCCTTTTATATGCTGAAGAGAAAACTGAAGGGGACTAGTCCCCAAAACAAGCATAAGCTAAAGATGGCTGCAATACAGGCCTGGCAGAGCATCACCAGAGAAGACACCCGGCAACTGGTGATGTCCATGAATCGCAGACAGCAAGCAGTCATTGCATGCAAAGGATATGCAACAAAATACTAAACATGACTACTTTCATTTACATGACATTGCTGTGTCCCAAACATTATGGTGCCCTGAAATGGGGGGGACTATGTATAAAACACGGCTGTAATTTTTACATGGTGAAACCAAAATGTATAAAAATGGCCTTTATTAAAATCTGACAATGTGCACTTTAACCACATGTGATTTTTTTTCTATTACAAATCTCAAATTGTGGAGTAGAGAGGCAAATAAATAAACGTTGGGTCTTTGTCCCAAACATTATGGAGGGCACTGTATCTCTCAGAGTCAGAGAGTCAGAGTCAGAGTCAATTTAATTGTCCTCCAAACTCCCTCCAAACCACATTCTCCTGCCTTCTCCCCATAACCTCTGACACCTGTACTAATCAAGAATCTATCTATCTCTGCCATAAATATCCACTCTCGGCCTCCACAGCCTTTTGTGGCAAAGAATTCCACAGATTCACCACTCGCTGACTAAAGAAATTCCTCCTCATCTCCTTCCTGAAGGAACGTCCTTTAATTCTGAGGCTATGACCTCTAGTCCTAGACTCTCCCACTAGTGGAAACATCCTCTCCACATCCACTCTATCCAAGCCTTTCACTATTCGGTACGTTTCAATGAGGTTCCCCCTCATCCTTCCAAACTCCAGCAGGTACAGCAGGCACAGCAGGCCCAGTGCCGTCAAACGCTCACCAGATGTCCTCTTTTGTATAAACAGAGAGTTGGTCATAAATAGAGGGTAGAGGCTTGAGTCGATGCCCGTGTAAGGGTGAGCTGCCACTGCTGCTGTGCTGGGTGACAGTCTGGGGGTGAATTAGCAAAGCAACAAGGAGCCTGACATGGACAGGCTGGAAATGGGACGGGTGGGAACAGGCACAAGGAGAGGGCTTGAGTCTGCTTACCTGTTCAGTCCATCCCTTGGCACCTTCCCTGAGCAAATATCTACCCATCCCCACCTTGACTCTCTGCACCCATTGCTAATTGCTGAGGAGACTGTACAAACACATTTACTGATGACTGCTACTTTTTAAATAGTCAAATCTTCAAATGAGCAAACTCATGCTTTTGGGTTACGAGTCTGGTAAAGTAACCACTAAATCCAAGTACTCTACATCATTTTAAAGCTCGCTCTGAATTAAGGCACAGACTGCTTTGGACAATGGATAAGCTGGCGACTGCTGGAGTCTATATGCTTCGAACTGTCATACTAACCAAGCTGGTAAAAGATCAGACACCTCTTTGTAATGTCCCTGTATGTAATAGATCAGCAGAGAATGTTACATTTTGCCCAACATCATGTATTGTCTTTCCGCTGACTGGTCAGCATGCAACAAAGGCTTTTCACTGTTCCTCAGTACGCGTGACAGTAAACTAAATCAAACTTATGTTCCCTCATCTTCTCATGTTTCCATGAGTCAAAAATCGGAAAGGGTGCAGAAGAGACCCGCCTAGATATTACCTGGACTTGGGGGCTTATGGGGAGAGGTTGGATAAGCTGGGACTTTGTAGGAGGCTGAGTGGGTGATCTTATTGAGATGTACAAGTTCATGAGGGGGATAAAGTGAACACGGTCTTTTTCCCAGGATAGAGGATTCTAAAACTAGAGGGCATAGGCTTAAGGTGAGAGGAGAGAGATTTAAGAGGGACCTCAGGGACAACTTTATCATTCAGAAGGTTGACTGTAACCGGAACAAGCTGCCGGAGGAAACTATAGACACGGATACAATTATGACTTTTACAAGATATTTGGACAGATATATGGATAAGAAGGAGGTATGTGGGCCAAATTCAGACATGTGGTATTACTCCAGTATAGCAACATGGTTGGTATGGACAAGGTGGGCTTAAGGGCTTGTTTCCACACAATACAGCTCTAATTTCCATGTAGAAGTAAGTGAGGCAAACACCTGGGGTATAAAGTGCATTTCTATGTGTTTTAGACTGAGTATCAGATCTGAAAGAGAATTTTAAGCTGCTTTGCTAACCCCTCAAATAAAAACAAGACAAAAAGCTGTACGTACTCAGCTGGTCAGGCAGCAATAGACAGCAGACAATAGGTGCAGGAGGAGGCCATTTGGCCCTTCGAGCCAGCACCGCCATTCAATGTGATCATGGCTGATCATCCCCAATCAGTACCCCGTTCCTGCCTTCTCCCCATATCCCCTGACTCCGCTATTTTTAAGAGCCCTATCTAGCTCTCTCTTGAAAGCATCCAGAGAACCCGCCTCCACTGCCCTCTGAGGCAGAGAATTCCACAGACTCACCACTCTCTGTGAGAAAAAGTGTTTCCTCGTCTCCGTTCTAAATGTCTTACTCCTTATTCTTAAACTGTGGCCCCTGGTTCTGGACTCCCCCAACATCGGGAACATGTTTCCTGCCTCTAGTGTGTCCAAGCCCTTAACAATCTTGTATGTTTCACTGAGATCCCCTCTCATTCTTCTAAACTCCAGAGTGTACAAGCCCAGCTGCTCCATTCTCTCAGCATATGACAGTCCCGCCATCCCGGGAATTAACCTTGTAAACCTACGCTGCACTCCCTCAATAGCAAGAATGTCCTTCCTCAAATTAGTCGAGGAATGTCCTTCCTCAGAGAGACCACTGACCCGAGATGTAAACACACTTCTCTCCTAACAAATGACCTCAGACCCAGTGAGTATTTCCAGCATTCTTTGTTTAATTCCAGAGTTGCAGCATCTGCTGTTTGCCTCCATTGATAATGTACACACCCAGGAAACGGGAGGAGGGAGAAGATGCATGTCCAATGAGGTGCGGAAACAGTGGTCTGGCAACTGCAAATGTAGTGCAGAAAATGGGGTCCCGGAGAGCTTAAACAGTGTGGAAACGGGGCCATGGCGAGTTTAATGGGAGTGTGGGGAACATCACCTGATGAGCCACATGCTAAACCCAGCGGTATTTCCAAACAATCAGAGAGCAGATTATCGGAGTTTCAGGTTTAAGAAAGAACTGCAGATGCTGGAAAAATCAAAGGTAGACAAAAATGCTGGAGAAACTCAGTAGGTGAGGCAGCATCTATGGCGCGAAGGAATAGGTGACGTTTCGGGCCGAGACCCTAGAAGGGTCTGGACCCGAAACGTTGCCTATTTCCTTCGCTCCATAGATGCTGCCTCACCCACTGAGTTTCTCCAGCATTTTTGTCTACCATCGGAGTTTCAGGTGGACATTTTCTGTCAATGGATCCTATTTCTTTGTGGGTGATTGATATCAGAGAAATAAATCTCAGTGCTGTACAGATGTGTGCCACCTCTGTTCCTTCAAGCTGTCATGTACCCATTCTAGTTTCAGTGAGGATCTCACCACAATGGAGGCTGTTTGGAAATGTTGAAGTGCTCTCAAATCCACCCCTCAGCCCTCTCCTTTCACTGTGGCTCTGTAAATCGAGAGTTATCATTATTTATTACATTTCTTTCTTTGCTGCCAGGTCTGCTTGCATTGTCGTTCTGGGCAGTGAATCCCAGACTGCAACTGCTCGTAGTGTACAAAATGTTGTTGTACTGCGATCCTTTTGCTTGTCACCTTTGGCCAGTATTCTCTGGTCACTGACTAACCACCATGAGAAACAATCTCATTATCAACAAGCATCACAATTCCAAACACATGTATAATATCTCCTTAATCTGCGGTAAGGAAAACAAACATCACTTCCCCAGTCTCCTGTGCTGGGATAATTCCAAGTAATCTCCTCTGCACCCTCTCCAAGCCATTACTGTCCTTCGTAAAATAGAAGGCTCTGAACTGAACGCACCATCACCAGGCTATCGACACATGGCTATCTGGCCTACACTTCTTCCCACCCTGCTTCCTGTAAGGACTCCATCCCCTACTCCCAATTCCTCCGTCTACGCCGCATCTGCTCCACGGATGAGGCGTTCCACACCAGGACATCTGAAATGTCCTAATTATTCAGGGAACGGGGGTTCCTCTCCTCCACCATAGATGAGGCTTGCACCAGGGTCTCTTCCATACCCCGCAACACTGCGCTCTCTCTCCCCATCCCCCCACTCGCAACAAGGGCAGAGTCCTCCTAGTCCTCACCTTTCACCCCACCAGCCGTCAGATACAAACAGTAATCCTCCGTCAGTTTCGCCACCTCCAACGTGACCCCACCACTCGCCACATCTTCCCATCTCCCCCCATATCTGCCTTCCGCAAAGACCGCTCCCTCCATAACTCCCTTGTCAATTCTTCCCTTCCCTCTCGGTCCACCCCCTCCCCGGGCACTTTCCCTTGCAACCGCAAGAGATGCAACACTTGTCCCTTTACCTCCCCCCTCGACTCCGTTCAAGGACCCAAGCAATCGTTCCAGGAGCGACAGAGGTTTACCTGCATCTCCTCCAACCTCATCTATTGCATCCGCTGCTCTAGATGTCAGCTGATCTATATCGGTGAGACCAAGCGGAGGTTGGGCGATCGTTTCGCCGAACACCTCCGCTCGGTCCGCAATAACCAAGCTGACCTTCCGGTGGCTCAGCACTTCAACTCCCTCTCCCACTCCGTCTCTGACCTCTCTGTCCTGGGTCTCCTCCATGGCCACAGTGAGCAGCACCGGAAATTGGAGGAACAGCACCTCATATTCCGTTTGGGGAGTCTGCATCCTGGGGGCATGAACATCGAATTCTCCTAATTTTGTTAGTCCTTGCTGTCTCCTCCCCTTCCTCAGTCCCCCTGCTGTCTCCTCCCCATCCCCCAGCCTTCGGGCTCCTCCTCCTTTTTCCTTTCTTGTCCCCGCCCCCCCCACCCCCGATCAGTCTGAAGAAGGGTTTCCGCCCGAAACGTTGCCTATATCCTTCGCTCCATAGATGCTACTGCACCCGCTGAGTTTCTCCAGCTTTTTTGTGCACCATCACCAGTTGGATCCTAAATCATAGAGTTGCACAGCAGAGGAACAGGCCGTTCAGCCCAGCGCATCCATGCCAGCCATCATGTCTAGCTACACTAATCCCACATTATGTTCCTCTATCCCTGCTCATTCTGGTACCAGTCCAGATGCCCCTTAAAAGCTGTTCCTGTTCCTGCCTCCGCTTCCTCTGGAAGTTCATTCTAGATACCTACGACTCTTGGTGTGAAACATTTTGCCCTTAGATCCCCTATAAATGACCTCCCCTCTCATGCTCTAGTTTTAGACATCCCTAATGGGCCAGTCCCACTTGGGGGGCTCGTTAGGCTACTGCCAGGGACTAGCTTTAATGGAATTCACCTACGACACCTGGCGACAACCCACGACAACAAACATTGCCGCCACTGTCGCTGAAAAATTTTCAACATGTTGAAAATTTTGCGGCAGTCGCCCGAAAAATCACCTAAGTGGGACAGGCCCATAACTCCACCTATCTACCCTGTTTATGACTCTCATATATTTAAATACCTCTCTCATCTCACCTTTCAGTCTCCCTTGCTGCAAGGAAATCAGCCCCAGCTGATCCAATCTCTCTGTAGAACTCAAACCCTCCAAACAAGGCAACATCCTTGTGAACCTTTTTGACACCACCTCTAGCTCAATCTGATCCTACCTGTAGTGTGGCGATCAGAACTGAGTCACTGGGAGAGTTGATTCCATGATGATGCTGGGAATGTGCCCCCCCCCAATGCCCATTCTCGCTCGCTCCCCGGGAGAGACTGACTTCAACAAAACAATAGTGTGGCCTAATCAACATTTTGTAGAAGTATAACATAATGTACCTACTTGTAGGCAATGCCTCCATCGATGAAAGCCAGCATACCACACACCTTCCTCACCACCCTGTCTACTCGTGTTGCCCCTTTCATGATCTGCGTGTCCATTTTACTATTGCAGTGTCCAATCCGACAGAAACCATTACTTTAACTATAAGTCGACACAAAGGTTGGGCCATCATGATGCAGCAGCTGTACAAGTGTTTGGTGAGACCACACTGGAGATTTGAAAGAGACCCCGGGGGCAACGTTTATACTCGGAGGGTAGTTCGTATCTGCAATGAACTACCAGAGGAAGCTATAGAAACAGACGTGACTATGACCTTTAAACAACATTTGGACAGATATATGCGTAGAAAGGGTTTGAAGGGATAGGGATCAATTTCCGGTAAATGGGAGCGTCCCAGAATGCCAACTTGGTCAGCATGACAAGGTGGACCGAAGGGCCAGTCTCCATGCAGCACACTTCTATGACTGGATAAGTGTTGAAAAGATATGGGGAAAGACCAAGCAAAGAGAGTTAGGCTTGCAAAGCACAAGTGAAGGTTGGGCACCATCTTAAGATTCTATGCAGACACAAGGCACTGCAGATGCTGGAAGTCTTGAACAAAACACAAAGTGCTGGAGGAACTCAGCAGTCAGGCAGCACCTGTGGAGGGAATGGACAGACA
Organism: Leucoraja erinaceus; assembly: GCF_028641065.1. Classification (NCBI taxonomy): domain Eukaryota; kingdom Metazoa; phylum Chordata; class Chondrichthyes; order Rajiformes; family Rajidae; genus Leucoraja; species Leucoraja erinaceus. The sequence continues at coordinate 131,375,927 of NC_073378.1, read as the reverse complement.
ACATTTCAGGTTGAGACACTTGAACTGGACTGACCCGATCAAGAGTTTTGATGAAGGGTCTGTCCAGATGAAGAATCCTAAGCCGCAACGTCGCCTGTCCATTCCCTCCATAGATGCTGCCTGGACCGCTGAGGCCCCCCACCATTTTGTGTTTTGCTTCAGATTCTATGTAACCTGTTCATTTTTCACTACTCATCTCACCATTGTCCTCCATCTAACCTGTCACTGAAAGAACTAAATGTTCTTACTCTTCAGCTGAGATTAGTTGATTTAAATTCCCTGTCACACAAACTCTCAGTTTCTATCAAGAGCCGTTGTGAAAATTATTCTTCTCAAACCCTGCTCCTTCCTGTCCGAAACCAAGAAACTTCCTTAACCTTAATGTTTGACTTGTAGTCTCAAAACCATGATACGCTTGCTGCCGAATAGACTCCGTACTGGAGAATTCACAAGGTGGGAGGGAGTGATGGTGTGGGAGAAGAGAGAGAGAGAGAGTGAGAGAGAGACAGAGAGACAGAGAGACAGAGAGAGACAGAGAGAGAGAGAGAGAGAGATGGAAACAGAGCTAGAGATGACAGTCTCTGGGGGAGTTGATCACATGCTGATACTGGGGAATGTGCCCCCCCTAATGCCCACTCTGGCTCGCTCCCCGGGAGAGACTGACACCTCTGGGTTCTGCTGTAAGCAGGGCTACAGTTGTCTATGCCGCCAGGAATCGGGTATAGCTGTCCTACCTTTTTTGTGACATGTCTGACTGCAGAAATCGGTTCCTGTGTGAGTAAAGATCAACCAGTTACATTTTGAGCGAAAACAATGCATTAAATTTGATGAAACTGTAAATAAGCTCCCCGAATATACCCATCGGCTGTGTGAGGAGAGGGGAGTGTGGGATCCTCAGTCCTGGCCTGTGCTTTTAACAACGGGTTTACTGTGTATATAACCCTGCCGCCCTGTCCAATTCCCAGCTACACACACCGGTGCATATGGCAGTGGTGATGGGGATGCTTGCTTGCGGACACTTTCTAAGGAAGGGTGCTGTATGGGTTCAGACTGCTGAATGGAAGGACAGTGGGGGGAGAGTGCAGTGGCATCCTGGCCTCGTTACTCTGGGAGTCCATGAATCACACACCACAGGAGCCACCTGCCCTGCTCCCAAGCCCATCCCTCATCTTTCTTCACAATCTACCCCTTCAGCCCTCTGCTTCAGAGATCACCCAACCCCTCTGCCACCCTCTCCCTGTAAATGTTCAGGGATCTCTCTCTCTCTCTCCCTCCCTCTCTCTTTCTCTCTTTCTCTCTCTCTTTCTCTCCTTCTCGCTCTTCTCTCTCTCTCTCTTTCTCTCTTTCTCTCTCTCTCTCTCTCGCTCTCTCTCTCCCTCCATCACCATCGCTCACCCACCCACTAACACACCATCCCATTTTAATCTGTGAGTTTACCGTGTGAGAATTGTTCTAACCATATGTGACGGTTTTAACCTCCTTCCAAGGCAGAGAGATGCTGGGCACTCAAAACCAGCCTCAAGACTGATTGAAGATGTGCCAATACTCTTAATGCGTGTCAATTGTTTTTGTCAAGTCCATGCTCTCCTGAGATGCTGCCTGACCTGCTGAGCTACTCCAGCACTTTGTGTCTATCTTTGGTGTAAACCAGCATCTGCAGTTCCTTGTTCCTTAATCTGGGTTCCCTAGTTGATCAGGAGAGGGATTCCTTGAGTCAGTCCTGCCTTGGTGTTCCATGCCTGGTTTTGGGAGAGTAATTGTCTGTATATTCCCGTGCACCAGTGAGTGTGGAAGAAACAAAGCCACAAGCGAGGCAGAGGACAGGGCAAGAAAATCTCCAGTTGGTAAATGCTTTCAAAGAGGTCCCTCTCTCTTATACTGGTGTTTTAAGCCATCGTGTGTGCATGTGGAATGTCGCCATCTCTGTACGAATGGACAGACAGATGCCCAGAGAAGAAACCAGCGGTGTGGAGACAGTTCAATGAAAACTGGCTCACAGATCCGGAGGAACAGAGTCTTTGACCCAACCAGCATGGCTCTGTGCCCTTCCTCTGCTGCCCTTTCAGCATGGTCGTGTTCCCTGTGTGGTCACTCTCCCTGTCGACCCATTATCCATTATCCCTGTCCATTCACTCCACATCCCTGGCCCTAGTTTCCACTTACTTTCAATTGCCTTGACTGCATTCCCCATTTGCTCCCACACCACATAATGCCTACTCTCACCACCTTCCCATTCCTTATTCCCTCCCACCCCCCCATCCCATCAACTGTTCACTCCCATTTTCCAATTGTTCATCAAATCCCATTCCACAATTTGGCCCCCATCCCCGTTCACTCTTGTAGCCCCATTCCTCATTTTTGTCCACTTCTTGTGGCCATATTCCCCGTTCACATCCATTTCCCATCCCATTCCCTATTCACTCTCACCCCCCCCATCCCATTCCTTGAGGATACATCCTTTGCTTATTCACAGAAAAGATCGTCCACAATGCAGATTATGTCCAGCGAATATGGGAAGCTTTCTGACAATGCATAGGAAATATCCTCATGAATCAGATAAGAGGAGAGAGAGGGGAAAGGGGGAGGGGGGGTAAGAGAAAGAGGGAGAAACAGAACAAGAGAGAGAGAAACAGAGCGAGAGAAAGAGAGAGAGATATCTGTGGAGATGGTGGAATCAGATACAATCACTGCATTCAAGAGGCATTTAGACAGAAACAAATAGGCAAGGCATAGAAGCACACGGTCCTAATGTGGGATCACTGTAGAAGGACATGAAGGGCAGCATATCAGTGGTGGGCCGAAGGATCTATTTCTGCGCTATACGACTCTGACTCCACTACACACAAAAATAAATGTGTGAGAAACATTCTTCAAGGAAGGCCATGAGTGTGTCACTATTTATAAGTGGAGATTACATACAGTAGTACAACACAGGGACAAGGCCCTTCAGCCCACCATGTCTGTGCTGACCATGATGCCAATCTAAACTAATGCCGCCTGCCTACACATGATGCCTATCCCTCCATTCCCTGCATATCCATGTGCCTACCTCAAAACCTCTTAGACACCACTATCGTATCTGCCTCCACCACCACCCCTACCCCTGGCAGTGCATTCCAGGCACCAGCATCGTGTGTAAAACAAAAACTTGCATGCACATCTCCTTTAAACTTTTCACCTCTCACCTTAAATATATGCCTTCTAGTCTTTTGACAATTCCACCCTGGGAAAGATTGTTCTACACTATTTAAGCCTCTCATAATTTGATAAACCTAACCGCGTCTGACGCTCCAGGCAAAAACAATTCAAGCTTGTGCAACCTCTCTCCCTGTAGCTGATACCTTTTCATCCAGGCAACATCCTGGTCAACCACTTCTGCACCCTCTCCAAAGTCTCCACATCCTTCCTGTAATGGGACACCATTAGTCCAAGCACAACCTAGCCAGATTTTAATACAGCTTTCCACAGGCAACATCCTGATCAATCAAGAGCAAGTGTGTGATGTGCCTTTTTTACTGCCATATCCAATTGTGTTGTCACATTCAGGGAGCTACAGACCCCACCCCAAGATCTCTCTGTAAATCAGTGCTCCTCGCTCAGGTCCTGCCATCTCCTATGTCCTTCCCTTTTGCACTTGGCATCCCAAAGTGCGACTGCACACTAGTCCAGACTTGACCATCTGCCATTTTCCATGTCCCAGTGTCCCATTGATCTAGACTCTGCTGTATCCTTTGACACTGTCCAAATTCCAACTATGGGTTGTTTTACTATATAAAAATGCCAAATAAAAATACACTGGTACTGACATTTGCTCTTGCTCCTGCTCCCTGCCAGTGCCAATACGTGTGTGTCTTGCTTTTAAGAAGCTGCGGCTTTGAAATGAATCCCATGCATTTATAATGACTGAAAGGTCCATTACTAACAGCAGTCTCCAAACCCTCGGAGTGAGTTACAACCAGTGATATAACAGATCACAGATGAATGGATATGCTGCCTGCTCCCTACAGATGCCGTCATGTAACAGGAGCCCTTGGTGCAATATTAACGGTTGGGTAATGTCAGAGACACCATCGGGTGAGGAGACAACTTTAACCACCTGTTATTGTACGAGAGAATAACTTTGGTAGATATCGAAATCAGCTAGAGCAGGGAATCACATTCAGCAACACAATATTCTTGTACAAAGTACATGAAAAGATGGCGCCGGCTCTTTGCATGCTCTTCCCAGAGAGGATCTACTGTCCTCCAAAACAGTTGCTCTACTCTTGGGATCTCTTCTACATGTAAACATAGCACCATTTCTCAATGATCTATTTATATTTCCCCCCATTGCAGACATTGGACTTTGTGTGTGGAACTGATGCGCTACAATGCTGAGAACTAAATTCTGCACTCTGTACCTTCCCCTTTGTCCCTACCTATTGTACTGGAGTGTGACTTGCTTGTATCTATGTGTAGTTTTATCCGATCTGATTGGATGGCATGTATCACAAAGCTTTTCACTGTACCTTGTACACGTAACAATAATAGTCATACAACGTGATACAGGCCCTTCAGCCCAACTTACCCATGCCGACCAACATGCCCTATCTACACTAGGACCACCTGCCTGCGTTTGACCCATATCCCACTAAACCTATCTTACCCAAGTACTTGTCTAAATGTTTCTTAAACATTGTGATAGTAACTGTCTCGACTACCTCCTCCGACAGCTTGTTCCATACGCTCACCACCCTTTGTGTGAAATAATATTGGTGAACCTCAGCTAGGCGGGCGTGTGGGTTTGAGGCGGGGTCCCAATGGGTGTGGCTCGTGGGCCAACTGCGTTTTTGCCTCACCTTCCTTGCTTTAACCCGGACATCTCTCCCCACCACCGGCAACCCTGAACACTTGCCCTTGGCTGCCGTTTAATGTACAGCAGGCTGCTCATAATGAGGGCACTGAAGGGCAGGCAGCCTGATCTCCTGGGCTTTGCCACAGTGAGGAACCCGACTGACCAGCGGACGAGGCATGATTACCCCCCCCACCCCCAACCTGCTCCTGTTCCACTCCCGCTCCTCTCACCCTCACCCCGGGTTAGGGGTGGATCCTGTGAGCTTCCCGGTGTCCAGCACCTCTCCTCGTGAAGCCCTAGGGCCTCAGACTGGGCGGCGGAAGAACAAGGCTCACCTTACCTGTGTATCCTATCTTTTCAAAGCTGAGGAGGTTGAAGATGCTATTGTAGAGCTGCATCTCCTTCTTGTGGTTTTGGTCCATCTCGTCCAGGATCTCCATCAGCTCGTTGCCGGTCTTGGCGGGGTGGCCACACTCCCCCTCGTGAGCCGTCAGCTCATGGAAGGGTCCCTGCCACGGGCAGCCGATCCGCTTGTACTTACACTGCATCACCCTGCACACGGCGGAAAGAGCACCGTTAGACAGCCGCAAGCCCTCCGCTCTCCCACCCTCGTCAACCCGCATGCACTTTACCAACAATCAAAGAGTGGCCACCCGCGTAAAGAAACAAACATTGGTTGCTAATTTGCAGTCGCCCAGATTCCCACAAACAGCAATCAGTCAATGAACCAATAATTGTCTCTTTGGGCAATGGATGAGGGAGAAATTTTGGCTGAATCGTAGAATGTACAGCACAGCAACAGGCCCTTCAGCCCACAACGTCTGTGCCCAACATGATGTCAAGCTAAACTAATCACTTCCCGTATGTGATTCCTATCCCTCCATTTCCATGCGCCGATCCAAAAGCCTCTTAAATGCCACCATCGTATCTGCCTCCACCCTCACCCTTGGCAGCGCAGGCACTAACCACCCCGAGTGAAAAAACTTGCCCCAAACATCTCCTTAAATGTCAAATCAACACAGTGGGACATTGAGTTCAAGATGAGCAGATAATGGCCCACTTGCATACGAGCGCCAAAGCAGAAGCTATGCTCAGGGGAGTGGGTGTTGTTCAAAGACCAGTGTCCATTGGTGTGGGTGGGTTGCCCACTGACTGATGCTGTTACTTGTTGACTAATTCAGGCAGTCCCATTTCCCTGCCTTTCCCAATGGCTCTGTACATTATTTTCACACAAACTGCCTGTCCAATTTCCTTTTGAAATGATTTTAAATGGCAACAGAACTATTAATATGCACCCTAATGCAAGAGAGCTGCAGAGTGGTGGTGAGAGGGATTGAGAGTAAATCACACAGCACAATACGAGGAAAGGCCACTACTAAAGAAAATACTGCCTGCATTATTAACAAGTATTTTAGCATTGCATGACAACCCAAATCTTTCACCTGATGAAGCAGTTTTTATTTGCAGTGTGGTCACTGCTGTAATGGAGTGGAGACAGTTCATCTGTGCACAGCGGGAGGTGGCAGCAGCAGCAGTGCAGGTAAATGATCGTTTCCACCTCACAGCGCCAGAGACCCGGGTTTGATCCCGACCTCAGGCGCTGTCTGTGTGGAGTTTGCTACTTCTCCCTGTGATCGCATGGGTTTCCCCCACATCCCAAAGTTGTGCAGGTTTGTTTGTAGGTTAATTAGCCCTCTGTAAAATTGTCCCCAAAATTGTATATGGAGTGGGTATGAAAGTGGGAATAACATAGAACTAGTTTGAACGGGTGATCAATGGTCGGCGTGGACTCAGTGAATTGAAGGGTCTGTCTCCAAGCTGTATCTTTCAATCCAAAATAAATCATAATGGTCTCTGATAGTTTAGTTTCCAGCTATCAATAATAACTAAACCAATCGATGGATAAAAAAATTCATCTTTTATATCAATTAATTTTTGTTCTGTCCATCAGTCTGCATTGTGTTGTGAATATATGTTGAAGGCAGAGATATTAACAGAAATGGTTAATATTTGCGTTTTCCATAGTACGAATCAGTGCGAAGACATGCCCTTTTGTAATTATATGAACTTTTTACTACGGCACTAGGCACTACATTGGGAATTCAGTAGGCAGGGGTGGTGCTAATTCGAACAACACTCAACATTATAAAGAAGACACAAGGAACTGCAGATGCTGGAATCTTAAGCAAAAATATACAAAGTGCTGGAGGAACTCAACAGGTCAGGCAGCATCCGTAGAAGGGATAGACAGACGATGATTTGGGTTGGATCCCTTCTTCGCACTATTAAGTCTTACAAATTTATCCATCCAATTAAAAATAGAAACAGTTTCTGATACAGGTTCTTTGACCTGAAAAGTTAAACCAACCTCAAGACATGTTGCCTCCCCAGCTGAGTTATTCCAGCATTTTCAGTTGATATTTCCCACTTCCATCTATATTGCTTTACACCTAATCACATAATGCTCCTTATGCAATTCAATTTGGACTGAATAAAAGCCAATCGATTCTCAGTATTGCTGTGCAGTAGTCAAATCAAACCAAATCATTTGTGAATTCATACTTTCCTGTGAAAGTGAAGATTGAGGCATTTCATTAATAAAGACATAAAGGGGGGGGGGGGGGGTTCTCTTGAAGTGTGGCACATTATACACAGACGCCTAGCACTCAATTCTGCAACAGTCAAAATGGAACCAAATGTCCAATTTACCATTACATCGTGGTTTATTAATTTGGTATAGGAGACTATGCAGTTGTTAATTATCAATGTCCCACAACATGGGGTGGCACGATGGCACAGCAGTAGAGTTGTTGCCTTACATTCACCCCATGACCACGTGGGTTTTCTCCGGGTGCTCCAGTTTCCTCCCACACTCCAAAGACATATAGGTTTGTAGGTTAATTTGGCTTTGGTAAAAATTGTAAATTGTGAGTAGTGGGTAATTGTGTGTCATGTATTCTTGTGTGTAGAACAGTGTTAGTGTATGGGGATCACTGGTCGGAGCGGACTCGGTAGGCCGATGGACCCTTTTCCACGGTGTATCTCTAAACTAAACGATACTAAAAGTAGAACAAAGAAGAAATTCTCCCCTCTTAGCTGACTATACACTATCATACCAACATTAAAAAAGTAATTTTCGTTGTTTATATTCAGGATCTGGGCAACATTATCAAGGCCAGTGTACATGTTAATCGCCTCTGATGAGCTGCAGTCCTTGGAAGATGCTCTCACACTGCTGTTGGTCGGGGAATGACTATGAAGGACGGGCAACAGATACACCCAAATCAGGCTGGTGTGCAGTTTGAAGGGGAACCAGCAAGTGGTGGTGCTCCCATTGAACCAGTGCCCTGGTCCTACTCGTGGGAGAGGTGCAAACGGAGTAGCCTGGGCAAGTAATTGCAGTGCTTTCTGTAGCTGGTACACACTACAGCCACTGCCTTCAGCAGTATTATATAATTCCAGGCCTTCATTTACAACATCAAGCAGTTTTCCAGAACCTGAAAAAACGCGCACTTTCACCTTTGCAGATGTTTAGTTTAGAGAAACAGCCTGGAAATAGGCCCTTTGGGCCACTGAGTCCACACCTACCGTCGATCATCTGGACACACCAGTTCCATGTCATCGCTGGTCGGTGCAAACTAAAAACGAAAGGTTAGGATCTTATAAAGGGGCCATGAAATGACTGTTGCATGTTGGACTAAGGAGAATCCTTGCACCTCTATAAGTATTCCTTCTCTCCAGAGATGCTGCGTCCCGCTGAGTTACTCCAGCTTTTTGTGTCTTTCTTCGGTTTAAATCAGCATCTGCAGTTCTTTCTTACACACCTCTATAAGTATATTTGAAGTGAGAGGATAAGATGCCAAGAGTGCGTTACACAATATCGATGTACCCATACCTTAACTCTCCAGCCTCCTCAACCTTCTCCCTAGAGAATAACAATGAGAAATGGCAGATGGAGTTTAATCCGTGCAAGTGCAATGCTGCACTTGGGAGGTTGAAGTTAAGGGGAAAATATACAATTCATGGCAAGATTTCTAACATCATTGACGTACAGGTGTATTTTGGGGTCCAAGTCTATAGCTACCTGAAAGTGGCAACACAATTAGAGAGTGCTATAGAAGGCATATGGAATGCTTGCCTTCATCGGTCGTGGCATTGAGTCAATAGACAATTGGTGCAGGAGTAGGCCATTTGGCCTTTCGAGCCAGCACCGCCATTCAATATGATCATGGCTGATCATCCCCAATCAGTACCCCGTTCCTGCCTTCTCCCCATATCCCATGACTCCGCTATTTTTAAGAGCCCTATCTAGCTCTCTCTTGAAAGCATCCAGAGAAACTGCCTCCACTGCCCTCTGAGGCAGAGAATTCCACAGACTCACCACTCTCTGTGAGAAAAAGTGTTTCCTCGTCTCCGTTCTAAATGGCTTACTCCTTATTCTTAAACATAGGTGGCCCCTGGTTCAACAGTCGGGAGGTTATGATACAACCTTATAAAACTCTGGTTAGGCTGCATTTGCTGTATTGCATGCAGTTCTGGCCATCCCATTATAGGAAGGATATGCAGGCTTTGGAAAGGATACAGAGAAGGTTTATCAAAATGATGCCGAGATTAAAGGGTATTAGTTGCAGGGAGTGGTTGGACAGACTTGGAGTGTTTTCTCTGGAACGCCAGAGGTTGAGGGGAGACCTGATAGAAGTATATAAAATTAGAAGAGGCATAAATAAGATAGGGAGCATAGATAAGGAAACTTTTTTTCCCCCCAGAATAGAAATATCAAATACTAGAGGTGAGATGGGCAAAGTTTAAGGGAGATATGTGGAGCAAGTGTCTTTACACAGAGGGTGCCTGGAACATGCTGTCAGGGGTGGTGGTGGAGGTGGTAAGATTCAATGGTGGTATTTAGAGAGACTTTTGGATAGGTGTAGGGATATGTAGGGAATGGAGGGACATGAACAGGCAGATGAGACAACATATTGACATCATATTTGCCACAAATATTGTGGGCCAAAGAGCCCGTTCCTGCACTGTACTGTTGTATGTTCTATGTAAGGTCAGCATGGATGAGTTGGGTCGAAGTGCTACACTGACACTGTGCTTTCCCGATGTCAATATGTCAATGGCAAGAACAAGGCAGATTATTATCTGAATGGTGTCAGATTAGTGGTAAATGGTAGGGAATTGAAGAATGCAGGTGAACAGAGGGATCTGGGAATAACTGTGCACAGTTCCCTGAAAGTGGAATCTCATGTAGATAGGGTGGTAAAGGAAGCTTTTGGTGTGCTGGCCTTTATAAATCAGAGTATTGAGTATAGAAGTTGGGATGTAATGTTAAAATTGTACAAGGTATTGGTGAGGCCAATTCTGGAGTATGGTGTACAATTTTGGTCGCCTAATTATAGGAAGGACGTCACAAAATAGAGAGAGTACAGAGGAGATTTACTAGAATGTTGCCTGGGTTTCAGCAACTAAGTTACAGAGAAAGGTTGAACAAGTTAGGGCTTTATTCTTTGGAGCGCAGAAGGTTAAGGGGGGACTTGATAGAGGTCTTTAAAATGATGAGAGGGATAGACAGAGTTGACGTGGATAAGCTTTTCCCACTGAGAGTAGGGAAGATTGAAACAAGGGGACATGACTTGAGAATTAAGGGACAGAAGTTTAGGGGTAACATGAGGGGGAACTTCTTTACTCAGAGAGTGGTGGCTGTGTGGAATGAGCTTCCAGTGAAGGTGGTGGAGGCAGGTTCGTTTTTATCATTTAAAAATAAATTGGATAGTTACATGGACGGGAAGGGAATGGAGGGTTATGGTCTCAGTGCAGGTATATGGGACTAGGGGAGAATACGTGTTCGGCACGGACTAGAAGGGCGAGATGGCCTGTTTCCGTGCTGTAATTGTTATATGGTTATATATGGTTATATTAGGAAATGGGGAAGTGCATCAAGACCTGGGTGTCCTTGTACATCAGCCACTGAAAGTAAATATGCAGGTACAGCAGGCTGTGGAGAAAGTTAATGACACGTTGGCCTTCATAACTCGAGGATCTGAGCAAAGAGGTCCTTCTGCAGTTGTACAGGGCCCTGGTGAGACCACACCTGGAGTATTGTGTGCAGTTTTGGTCTCCTGATTTGACGAAGGACATTCTTGCTATTGAGGGAGTGCAGCGTAGGTTCACAAGGTTAATTCCCGGGATGGAGAGACTGTCATATGATGAAAGAATGGAACGACTGGGCTTGTATTCACTGGAATGTAGTAGGATGAGAGGGGATCTTATAGAAACATATAACATTATTAAGGGATTGGACAAGCTAGATGCAGGAAATGTGTTCCAGATGTTGGGGGAGTCCAGAATCAGGGGCCACAGCTTAAGAATAAGAGGTAGGCCCTCTAGAACTGAGATGAGGAAAAACTTTTTCACCGAGAGAATTGTGAATTTGTGGAATTCTCTGCCTCAGAGAATTCCATAAATGCATCAATTCGCTTGATGCATTCAAAAGAAAATTAGAGCTCTTAGGGCTAGCGGAATCAAGGGATAAGGGGAGAAGGCAGGAACGGGGTACTGAACGTGGATGATCAGCCATGATCACATTGAATGGCGATGATGGCTCGAAGGGCTGAATGGCCTCCTCCTGCACCTATTTTCTAATATAAACTCTCACAGTAGTGCCCCCATTACCATTGCAGCACTACCTCAGCACTGACCCTCTGACAGATGATACTAGCTCAGTTTCTCTCCTTCGGTCGATGACACTCCCTTAGAACCAGGCCCAGTAGTTGCTCCCTCACAACGGCAGAGACCCGTGTTCATTCCTGACTACACATGCTGTCTGTGTGGAGTTTGCATGTTCTTCCTGTGAGCATGGGTTTTCTCCGGGGTGCTCCATTTTCCTCCCACATTCCAAAGGAATTGTAGTTGGCTTCTGTAAATTGTCTCTGGTGTGTCGAATAGAACTAGTGTCGGTTATTGTTGATCGGCGCAGACTCGGTGGGCCGAAAGGGTCTGTTTCCATGCTGTATCTTTAAAGGTAAAACTAAAACCATGCAGGCAGTTTCAGCCGTCAGCATGTTTATGTTTCAGGGGTGAAATGTGACCTCCCGGCCTTGCGAGTGGGAACTGGCAAGTACAGGGTAGCTGAGAGTGCTGGGAAGTAGCGTGGTCAGCATCCTACGTCAGCGTGGAACATTCCTACACCATGTAAATCCCCTGGCAGGGTAAGCCAGCCAATGTCCGCATGACCTCCACAGCTAACATTCCCAAGAACTAGCCTCTAATTACACCCAGTCAGCTCCTGGGCCAAGGCACATTGTCCACACATCTAACAACAGACTCCAACACAAGCACTCCACTCAATCGTGTTCTGAAGAAGGGTCTTTTGCGTGAAGCTATTCCTCTTTCCCCAGATGCTGAGTACTTACAGCATTTTGTTTCCCTTTCCTATTTTGAACATCTGCAATTTGTTTTATTTAGCAAGATAGCATTGGTTTATTATCATCACCTATACTGGGATACAGTGAAAAACTTTGTTTTGCATGCTATCCAGGCGGATCAGACCACACTAGAGTACCATTAAATCATACACGTACAACAGGTAGAGCAAAGAAAAAGGAAACAGCGCAGAATATTGTGTTACAGCTACAAAAAGTGTACATTTTAAAAAGTACAAGATCCACAATGAGGTAGGTTGGAAGATCGGGAAGACAGGTTGGAAGCAGCGACAGCCTAGCTTGTGCAAGGACTGCTTAGTAGTCTGATCACAGTGGGGAAGATACTGTTGCTCATTCTAGTGGTATGTGCTTTCTGGCTTTTGTATCTTCTGCTTGCTGCGGAAAAGAAAAGTGGGAATAACTTGGGTGTCCTTGATTATGTTGGCTGCTTTCCCAAGGCAGCATGGTGTAGACGGTGAGATGGGGTGAGGTGGGTGGGTGGAAGGGGGAATGATTTGTGTGATGGACTGGGCTGTGTCCACAACTCTTTGTGATTTCAATGACAGTATTGGCAATCTGCCGCAGAGAGACAGCGCTTCCAACAAATCAGTGTGTCATTTATTTTTCAATTTCAATTAGCATTCAAACTGTTGATTTTTTAAAAGATTCTTTCATTTTCAAGATCTGGGCATTATTGGTAAGGCAAGTATTTGCTGACCATCCATGACTACCCTTGAGATGGTGGGGGTGAGTTGCCCTCTTGAACATCTGCAGTCCTTCTGGTGAAGGTGTTCCACCTTAGTTTGGTAAAGAGTTCCAGAGCCTCAGCAAGGGTGAAGGGTCCGTATATTAGACGATGTGACTAGAGGGTATCGGTACTAGTTTATTATTGTCATCCATAGGAGGAAATAAATGTCTATTGTGGTTTATGGGTGCCTGCCAATCGCGCAGACTACTCGAAATTTGCTGCTCCTGCGTTCATCCAGGTAAGTGGAGAGTATTCCATCATACGCCTGGCTTGTGCCTTGTAGGTGGTGGCAAGACCTTGTTGTGTCAGTGGATACCTGGCCTCTTATTCTATGTGGCTGGCCCAGCTGAGTTTCTGACCAATGGTGGGAGATTTTGTTTATACTATTGGTTTTGGGTTAATCCTCATGTGTACTAGAGAAACAGTGAAAATTTTTTGTTTGAACAGAGAAAGTGTAGATTTTCTTTTAAAAAAGGGCAAATCTGCAATGAAATAGGTTGGATGAGGTAGGGTCTCGACCCAAAACGTCACCAAAACTTATCTCCGGAGATGGCGCCTGACCTGCTGAGTTACTCCAGCATTTTGTGTCTACCTACGATTTAAACCAGCATCTGCAGTTCTTTCCTACTAGGTTTGTAGGGTAATTGGCTTCAGTAAAATTGTAAATTGTCCCCAGTTTGTAGGACAGTGCTAGTGATCAATGGTTGGCGCGGATTCGAAGAACCTGTCTTCGCGCTTTGTCTAAAGTCACTGAACGGCAAGGATATTCGGTTACACTCTCTTTTGTCAGAGGTTATTACTGCCTGGCACTGTTGTGCATGAATGTTACTCATCCCTCATCCGCCCATGCCTGAATATTGCCTCAGTCTTGCTGTAGATAGGCCCAGTCACATCGAGTTTATTACCAAATGCACGAGTACACTGAGGTGCAGTACAAGGCAAGGCAGTGCTGGATTTACCTAGACGCTTGGCAGGCAGAAGCCTAAGGCCCCAAAATCTAGGGGGCCTTCGGTCAAGGTGTATAATATTTTTGACATTGTCATAGGCTTTTCTTACATATGCTGCCACAACGCAATGTAGTTTCTAAACAATAACCTTCATTAATTTTCCTTGCCCTCCATTTCAGAATAATACTGTTTTAAGCCGATAACTCGACACTAGCACTGGCAATAAATACATTTTAAAAAAGCGCAGCTTTCCAGTCCCTTATCTCATTGGTCACGCTCGGCTGCACATCGGTGTCAATCTTGTGGCACCGGGGTCCGGCCAACTTTCACACGTGCTCCAGTAAGCAGCGATGATGGGTGCAGGGAACATCTTTGGATACTTGCAGGCTTCAAAAGTCAAAACTCAGGGGTAAGTAGGAAAGTGAAAAGATATTAGAACTAGGAAGTTGGCAAGGAGCAATGCTAGGGGTAGAGCTGATAATCATTGCTAGAAACCTACTGTGTAGTGCTGTGGCTGCCACTGTCAGGTTAGTAATAAAACTAAGCTTACTTGTAGCATCTTTGTTAACAATAGGAAAAAGCATACTCGTTTTGAAAACAGCTTTTGGAAGCAGATTTTGCAATACAATTGTCAATAAGGAACAATTCTTTAAGAAATATTTCCCCAATTATTATACAGAAAAAAAATGTTTTATTCTTCACTCAAGTGGATCCCATTTTGAGAGAACACCTCTTCATGTTTTCCTTTCTACTAATTGTTGAAGATTAATTTTACTTTTTATTTTCAGATTCTAATCTGAGCATTTTATTTTCCTAAAAATTCCTGCTTATTCCACAAAATGTTTACAAAGTTCAGTTGTAGCAAAAGTTCTTCATAATTTTAACATTTATGCATTTTTTTTCAATCACTACGGTATTTAACAATAACATTTTATGCCCTTCAGAGAAGGAATTGCGGAATTTTAAACGCCCGTCATCATCCTTGGCTTTACTCAAATTATTTAAAACACTCTTCCATCTTCCTCTAGTCGTGAGGGTGGGGGATTGGGAGGGGTCAGAAGTGGAATCGCCTCGGGCCTCTCTTCATCTAAATCCGGCTCCGAGGCAAGGGCTGCTTCACTTGCTGAAGGGTTGCCAATGGCATTGAACAATCAGAGAACATCTCTACTCCTGACCTTCTGATGGAATGGAGGTCACTGATGAAGCAGTTGGAGATGGTTGGCCCAGGACTCAGTCGGAGCAACTCCTATGGTTGGGATAATGGACGTCCAACAACCACAAGCATTGCATAAAGCTCAATAGACATTGCAGTGTATATGTAAGTTACACCATTTAAAATCTGATATGTGCAGGCGTGCAGAATTATTTATGTGGTGTGTGAATCCTTTGCAGCTAATTATACACTGCATTTTACGATATGATTTAGGGTTTCCTGTTGGAATATATTTTTAGCTCATGGGTTGGGCATGGCGCATTATCCACCATTTATTTCCACCCCTAGCTGACCTGGAAAGACAGGGTTGGACCATCTCTCTGCACTGTTATGCTCTGCACGCACATGGGTATTTCTTCACCGGATCGTGTACTCACTACTGGAGTCAGAGCGGTACAGCACAGAAACAGGCCCATCAGCCCACACTGTCCATGCCAACCAAGTTGGTATACTGAGAGTCCCATTTGCTGGATTTGGCCCATAACCCTCTAAACCCTTCCTACCCATATATCTGTCCAAATGTCTTGATGCCAAGGACAATCACTCTCAGAGAGAACCAGCTAATGTTTCCACTTGAAGATCCTTCATCAGAGATGGTCCTTTGACGTGAAACGTTAACTGTTTCTCTTTCCACAGAGGCGGTCGGAGCTGCTCAGTGTTTCTGGCGTTTACTGTTTTTATTTTAGATTCCCTAATCTGATCTGGCCAATCTGAACTCGATTAACAAATTCATTCGTCTCATGCAATCAAGTCACAAACATTTCCATAATGTTTGGGACAAAGACCCATCATTTATTTATTTGCCTCCGTACGCCACAATTTGAGATTTGTAACATAAAAAAATCAGATGTGGTTAAAATGCACATTATCAGATTTTAATAAAGTTCATTTTTATACAGTTTGGTTTCACCATGTAGAAATTACAGAGACCCCCCCCTCCCCCATTTCAGGGCACCACAATGTTTGGGACACAGCAATGTCATGTAAATGAAAGTAGTCATGTTTAGTATTTTGTTGCATATCCTTTGCATGCAATGACTGCTTGAAGTCTGCGATTCATGGACATCACCAGTTGCTGGGTGTCTTCTCCGGTGATGCTCTGCCAGGCCTGTATTGCAGCCATCTTTAGCTTATTTTGGGGACTAGTCCCCTTCAGTTTTCTCTTCAGCATATAAAAGGCATGCTCAATTGGGTTCAGATCGGGTGATTGGCCACTCAAGAATTGACCATTTTTTAGCTTTGAAAAACACCTTTGTTGCTATAGCAGTATGTTTGGGATCATTGTCTTGCTGTAGAATGAACCGTCGGCCAATGAGTTTTGAGGCATTTGTTTGAACTTGAGCAGATAGGATGTGTCTATACACTTCAGAATTCATTATGCTACTACCATCAGCAGTTGTATCATCAATGAAGATAAGTGAGCCAGTACCTTCAGCAGCCATACATGCCCAGGCCATAACACCCCCACCACTGTGTTTCACAGATGAGGTGGTATGCTTTGGATCTTGGGCAGTTCCTTCTCTCTTCCATACTTTACTCTTGCCATCACTCTGATGTAAGCAAATCTTAGTCTCATCTGTCCACAAGACCTTTTTCCAGAACTGTGGTTGCTCTTTGAAGTACTTCTTGGCAAACTGTAACCTGGCCATCCTATTTTTGCGGCTAACCAGTGTTTTGCATCTTGCAGTGTAGCCTCTGTATTTCTGTTCATGAAGTCTTCTGCGGACAGTGGTCATTGACAAATCCACACCTGACTCCTGAAGAGCGTTTCTGATCTGTTGGATAGGTGTTTGGGGATTTTTCTTTATTATAGAGAGAATTCTTCTGTCATCAGCTGTGGAGGTCTTCCTTGGTCTGCCAGTCCCTTTGTGATTAGTAAGCTCAACTGTGCTCTTTCTTCTTAATGATGTTCCAAACAGTTGATTTTGGTAAGCCTAAGGTTTAGCTGATGTCTCTAACAGTTTTCTTCTTGTTTCTCAGTCTCATAATGGCTAATTTGCCTTTCATTGGCACAACTTTGGTCATCATGTTGATAAACAGCAATAAAAGTTTCCAAAGGTGATAGAAAGACTGGAGGAAAGACTAGGTGCTGAGAGCTCTCTTATACCTGCATTAAGGAGGCATTTAAACACACCTGAGCTATTACAAACACCTGTGAAGCCATGTGTCCCAAACATTATGATGCCCTGAAATGGGGGGACTATGTATAAACACAGCTGTCATTTCTACATGGTGAAACCAAAATGTATAAAAATGGCCTTTAATAAAATCTGACAATGTGCACTTAACAACATGTGATTTTTTTTTTCTATTACAAATCTTAAATTGTGGAGTACAGAGGCAAATAAATAAATGATGGATCTTTGTCCCAAATGTAATTGGACTCTGGCTGGAATCGAGGAATAATTAAGGTGGCCATTTTGAGAAACATTTAGATGGGTACATGGATACGACAGGTTTAGAGATGTATGTATTCATCCTGTCTAAAC
The DNA here is from genome assembly GCF_028641065.1 of Leucoraja erinaceus. Taxonomy (NCBI): domain Eukaryota; kingdom Metazoa; phylum Chordata; class Chondrichthyes; order Rajiformes; family Rajidae; genus Leucoraja; species Leucoraja erinaceus. The sequence continues at coordinate 131,358,272 of NC_073378.1, read as the reverse complement.
TGGTCGTATGCCAAACGCAGGCAGGTGGAACTAGTGCAAATGGGGCATGTTGATCAATGTGGGCAAGTTGGTCCGAAGGGTCTCTCTCCATACTGTATGACTCCATGACTATGACTATTGGACACATCAAATTTACATCTATTCCTACTTGGGTAATTCCATCTGCCCCATTTTCCACATAACCCTGACTACTATTCTGCCTCAAGAACAGATTCCGTTTAAAGGTTCAGGGTGATTCTGTTTCTATACAGGCATGGAATTCCAAATCACTGTCATGCACAACATAAAACAAGTTGTTTCACACATCCCACGCCCAAAATCTTACATGTGAGCCATCAGTCCTAGAATCGTCCACCAATCGTCCCGTTTTGCCCCACATTACTCCACAGTCTGAAGAAGGGTCTCAACCCAAAACGTCTCCTATTCCTTTTCTCCACAGATGTTGTCTGACCCGCCGAGTTACACCAGCTTTTTGTGTCTGACCCCACAATATTAACACGAATTCTCCAATTACATACACGTTTATCCCACTATCTCAGTCACCCTGTCCCCGCCACTCCCCTTTTATCTTATTTCTCTTCCCCATCCCTTCCACCCACATCACTCCCTCCAGCTTTACATTTCACTGCTCTTCTTTCCGGATGACACCCTTCTGGTCTCCTTCTCATCTCCAGCCTTTGTCATTTATTCTATCCATCAGACAATCAACCCTGACCAACCCCCCACCCCCTCCCTTTATCTGTATCCATCTCTCACTTCTCAGGCTTTTTTCTTCTCCGCTTCCTACTCCATCAGTCTGAATAAGGATCTTGACCTGATGCTGCCTGAGATGAGTTGCTCCAGTGCTTTGTGTTTTAATGATTCATGTTTTCATCCTGTCTAAACCTGTCATATGTTTCGCTCAGGGACAAAGACAGCAGAAGAAATCCCCTTGGCCCAGGGTTCCATGCTGGCCATCGGACCCATCTATACTAATCCATTTTCCAGTATTTTTATACGTTGTGAGTGACAACACAATGAAGCCCAATAGCAAGAACAGCATACAACAGGCAGAGCCAAGTCAAAGGAGCTCCACTGCCCTTCTCATGGCTCTGTGAATGGTGGTGGACAGGTCTACAGTTCCAGGTAGGGGACGACTCCAATACTCCCATTCTCAACAAACATGTAATGCCACGTGAATGTCCGAGAACGCCAAGCATTAACATCTGCCTTCAACCAAAAGCTCAGAATGGATGATTCATCTTGGCTTCCTCCCGAGGTCGCTCCCCCAAAACAGGAGCCTGGCTTCAGCTGATTCATTCAGGTCCTGGTGCCACTAAGAGGGGTGGGTGCCAATGGAAGCCTGCCCATGCCGTCCCAGTCATTCTAGCTTCAACGCCATTTTGGAATGTACAATACTTTTCAGTATTGAAGTGAAAATAGGAACCCGGGGGGCAGTATTTTTCACTCAGAGGGTGGTGGGTATATGGAATGATCTGCTAGTGGAGGTAGCTGAGGCACACACAATAACAGTGTTTTAAATGGCACTTGCTCAGGTACATGGATAGGGTTAGAGGGATATGGGCCAAATGTCGGCAATTGGGATTAGCATAGGTGGGGCAGCTTGGTCAGCATGGCCGAGTTGGACCTGTTTCCGTGTTACTTGACTATTATTACCAAAACAGGCCCTAACTAAATAGAACGATCACTATTAGATTGCAAAGCAAGTGTTTCTGCTCTAAGAGGCTGGATCATTTGGGAAATTAAGCACACAGAGGTTATTACTTTCCCCAACTTTGATCATCCATCATGTGCCTCTAGGACCAAAATGACCATTATACAATGTGTAGGAAGGAACTGCAGATGCTGGTTTAAACCGAAGATAGACACAAAAATCTGGGGTTTTCTCCAGATGCTCAAGTTTCCTCCCACATAGCAAAGACATATAGGTTTGTTGGGTGAACACAAAATGCTGGAGTAACTCAGCAGGTCAGGCAGCATCTCTGGAGAAAAGGAATGGGTGACGTTTCGGGTTGAGAGCCTGCTTCAGGCTGAAAGTCACGGGAAAGGGAAACGACAAACCTCATTTCCCTTTCCCGTGAGTTTCAGTCTGAAGAAAGGGCACGACCCGAAACATCACCTTTCCCAACCATCATACAATACTTTGTGTAACAAGCCTGCCAAAGTTTAATGTTTGTAAATTGGCCTGGAGAACTTACGGCATTTTTAAACAAATGCAAAGTTGCAGAAAATTATATGCCCATATTTTAAAAAAGTGTCCATTTCATGTCATCTTGACAACAATGTGCATCATCCGAACATTGGAAAAACTTGCCAGGCGTTTTAGGGGAACGTTAACAAAATCAAAGGCCTTGGCAGCTTCATATGTGGCTGCCACTGGTGCAGTAATTAAGTTTCTGATTAATAATTCTTGGGGCAAAGTACTCATTTATGTATGATGACCTATCCCGGGGGATCAGGGAAGCGAAGAGGCTGTATGGACAAAACCTTAATAGCCACTCCGCAAATGCCAAAGATACACGTCGCTTGTGGCAGGGATTTCATACCATCACTGACTACAAGCCCCCCCCCCCCCGCTGCGGATATGCCAAAACGACCCCTCTCTACCAGATGAACTGAACGAGTTCTATGCACGGTTTGAGGTTAAAAACAGCACCCAGACACGTGCACTACTGCCATCTCCCAGTGACCAGTCGCTCATTCTGTCCGCAGCCGGAGTTAAAAAGGCCTTTGCCAGCATCAATCCACGCAAAGCTGCAGGGCCGGACAACATTCCCGGTTGCGTTTTAAGAGACTGCGCCGAGCAACTGAAAGATGTCTTCACAGACATTTTTAACATCTCACTCAGCCAGGCAGTAGTGCCCAACTGTATTAAGAGTGCCACCATCGTCCCTGTCCCGAAGAAACCAAACCCAGCCTGCCATAATGACTTTCCACCAGTGGCTCTAACACCCATAGTAATGAAGTGTTTTGAGCGACTGGTTATGCAGCATATCAAAAATAGTCTACCTGCCGACCTAGACCCACTGCAGTTCGCCTAGAGCCAACCGATCCACAGAGGACGCAGTCTCAACAGCACTGAACCTCGTTTTCACACCTTGATCGGAAAAATACTTATGCCAGGATCCTCTTCATAGACTTCAGCTCGCTTTTAACACAATCATTCCGCAGCAGCTGGTGGAGAAGTTGGAGCTATTGGGGGTTGATGCTGGCACATGTAACTGGGTCCTGAACTTTCTATCGCAACGGCAGCAGACAGTCAGGGTGGGCAGTAAGACATCAAAAATCATAGCCGTGAGCACTGGCTCGCCCCAAGGCTGTGTCCTAAGCCCCCTGCTGTTTAGTCTGCTGACACATGACTGTACTGCTAGACTCAACAACAACTTCATCAACAAGTTCGCTGATGACACAACAGTGGTGGGTCTCATCAGAGACAATGATGAGTCGGCGTACAGGATGGAGGTGGAGGTGCTCACAGGATGGTGCAAATCCCACAGCCTCACTCTCAACGTGGGAAAAACTAAGGAGATGGTGGTTGACTTCAGGAGGGCGGGGAAAACAACACCATACACCTCTGCACATCGATGGAGCTGATGTGGAAAGGGTCAGCAGTGTGAAGTTCCTAGGACTCCACCTGTCAGATGACCTGACGTCCACGACCAACACCACAGCACTGGTCAAGAGAGCCCAGCAGCGACTACACCCTCTCCGAAGACTACGGAAAGCAGGTCTCCCCACTACAAACCTACAAACTTTTTATAGGGGGACAATCGAGAGCACATCAACCTACGGCATCACTTCCTGGTTCGGGAGCTGCAAGGCGTACGAACGGCACCAACTAGACAGGATTGTGAAGACCGCCAGCAGGATTATTGGTGCTCCACTCCCTTTCCTGCTGGACATATATATGTATCAGCAGAGCCATCTCCATCATCAAAGACCCCTACCACCCATCGCATCACATATTCTCCATCCTGCCATCTGGGAAGAGGTGCAGGAGCATTAGCTGCAAAACCAGCTTCTTCCCACAGGCTATAAGACTGATAAACGGACTTTGCCTCCTGCCAAAGTATCGCGCACCAACCACCAACCTGGACACACTGCAGCAGAGCCACTGTCGTGCCGCTGCCGATCGGAACGGCTGTGGATGTTTAGTAGAGAGTAGAGTGTTTAATTTGTTCATGATATATGTATTTTTATTTCTATTTCTTTTTTACTGCACACTGAATGGACACTGGTTGAGCAACATTTTTTTGTTTCCTCTGGGTATGCGAGTACTCGGGAAAATGACAATAAGGATATACTATACTATACTATGATAGATGGCCAGGATGAACAGGAGGAACAGAAATCTGAAAACATACTAACAAATTCAGGAAGAGTTTTTGTTTGACAACCATCAGGCTCTTGAATGCTCCTGAATGCTCCAGGCACCAACTAAATTGCACGCTGTCTGAAGAAGGGCCTCAACCTGAAACATCACCTATCCATGTTCTCCAGAGATGCTGGTTGATCTACCGAGTTATTCCAGCACTTTGTGTCCTTTTATGCACTATCTTGGTTGCACTAGGGACTTTGGGGTTTTGTTTTGCATTAATATTGTAGTTTTTAAACATTCATTAAACTTTTGTTTGTGTTATCTACGAGTACTGTGTTTACAGCCTTGCTATGCTGCTGTAAGTAAGAATTTCATTGTTTCAATTCTGTGCCCACAAGCATCTTTTGGAGAATTGTGTGCAGTTCTGGTCAGCCGTTGGTGGAAGGATGTGAAGGCTTTGGAGAGGGTGCAGAGGAGAGGTTGGACACACTTGCATTGCTTTCTCTGGAATGTCTGAGGTTGAGGGGAGAGTTACACTAATCAAAACCAGGTAAAGACCGTAAGTTTTATTCTTTGTTGAAACCGATGGGGTTTTGCAGCAGTCCCCCAGCTTTGGTCACTGTTAGTAATACCAATTTAATATATAACGCAAGCTTAATACACAAAACCAATTTTCAAATAAAAATAAGTTTAATACATTTTAACTGAATTAAAATTCCCCAACTGGCATGGTGTGAAGTGAGCTCAGAGCCTCCGGATTATTGCTACAAGGCACAATTGCTGGTCATAAATTCATAAGGAGCAGAATGAAGCTACTCGGCTCCAAGTTACTCTGCCACTCAATCATGGCTGATCTATGTGTAGGAAGGAACTGCAGATGCTGGTTGAAACCAAAGATAGACACAAAATGCTGGAGTAACTCAGCAGGACAGGCAGCATCTCTGGAGAGAAGGGATGGGTGACGTTTCAGGTCGAGACCCTTCTTCAGTCTAGTCAGCAGAAAGAGGAACGAGAGATATAGACGGTGATGTAGATGCAGGAGGAATCACAGAGGGGGAGCAGCGAGAGAGCTGATCTATCTTTCCCTCTCAACCCCATTCTCCTGCCTTCCCCCTCTAAACAGTTCTACAACAGGAACATCATTCTATAGAAAGAAACGTGCACTTTATACCGTTCACACTAACCACGTTTCCACATCTCCTTTCACCCTCTCAGGATTTCAATCAATTAAGTATTTTAAAGGAGTAGTTATTGCTGTGGGCAATGCTGGAGCTGATGTAGAAACAAGCACCCACAAAAGGCAATGTACTTTGCTGCTGCTAGATGCGAGCTAATTATAGGCCTGAGTATCAGCCCGGTAAACAAGTCTGAAGAACAGCGTTCGTTGAGTGCTGTATTAGAGTACCAGCCAACATGCGTACAAGTTGGAACTGAACACCACGCCATCCCAATTCATAGGGAACAAGCTAAAGTTGCAACACCACCAGCATCTTGAGCGTTTTAACAGCTGACACGTTTACTACAGACGTGAACATTTGGAATGACAACATACCATTTCATATCCTGAAATCCGTATATTTTCAGTACATTGAGGCAGTAGTTTCTCCAGGTTGATTCAACAGCCAAGGCAGCACACCAACACCTCTACTTCCCGAGGAGACTGAAGACATTCAGCATGTCTCCAATGACTTACAAACTTCGACAGATGCAGCATAGAAAGCATGCTGTCGGGTTGCATCACAGTTTGGTTTGGGAACAGCTCTGCCCAAAATTGCAAGAAATATCAGTGTGTGTGTTGTGTGTAGATGTATCCCAGTCCATCGCACTGGCCAGGCTCCATCATCGATTCCATGTACACTTCATCCTGCCTCGGGAAAGCAGTCAACATAATCAAAGATGTCCCCGACGTCCTCCTCCTTACTGCTCCCATCCCGCAGATGATAAGAGAAGCACACCACTAGTCTTCCCCTCCATTATCAGGCTTCAGAATGGTCCTTCCATTGGCTAGGGTACTGCCTAATGCCCCAGTGTAGATATTGGACTTTGTCTCTGGAACTGGTGCACTAAAATGCTAAAAACTATTTTCTGCACTCTGTACCTTCTGCTTTTTGGAAAGAGAGGTCTACCCAGTATTGATGCAGCTGATGTCCTTGTAAATGCATACAGTGCTTGATCAGCAACAGGCAAGTGTTCACAAATCCATGTACACAAATCTATCAATACGCCATCTGATTCAGGGATGACAATACTATTACCAAGACAAACACTTTCAATCAGATCCTCTCTAGTTTGATGAGTGATCGTCTTGTCTTCAAGTCTGTAGTAAAAAAGTCAGTTTGACAAGACTGGGAAGTCACACCTGAAATCGCATCCAACGACTGGAAAAAATATATAAATGCAGTACACTTCAATGGACTGAACACATTACAGCTGGACATATGTAGGAAGGAACTACAGAGGCTGGTTTAAACCAAAGATAGACACAAAAAGCTGGAGTAACTTAGTGGGTCAGACAGCATCCCAGGAGGACATGGATAGGCGGCCCTATTCCTTCTTCAGGGATGGTGCCTGACCCGCTGAGCTACTCTAGTACTCTTTTTTGTAAACCAGCATTTCAAGTTCTTTGTTTCTGATCCATTTTTTGCTGCTGGCCAAGTGATCAACATTAGCCAGGATCCATTCTTCAATAGTTGCATCTATGGGATTTTTTTCTACCCCACCGAACCAGCAGCTCCATTTACTCAGCTTCAGGTATGGGTGAGGCCGACCTGAACGGCATTTTTACCCATCCCAATCACTCTGCAAAGATGCTGGTGCCACCGCTATGGGGTGTTGTGGACTTTTGGGTGAAGGTGCACTGACAATGCGGGGATTTAATCCAGCCATGAAGAAGGGATAGCAATATATATATATTCATATCAGACAGGGCTTTGGATTAACAGCTCATGCAACAAACAGCACATAGCACTCCAAGAGTGAGATTAGGGTACTGGGGACACAAGGCACTGCAGATGCTGGAATCTGGATCAAAACACAAAATGTTGGAGGAACTCAGCATGTCAGGCAGCATCTGTGAAGGGAGATTGACGTATCAGGTCGGAACCCTTCTTCAGACTGAAGCAGTGTCCTATCCTGAATTGTTGTCTGTACTTCCCCTCCACAAATGCTTCCTGACCCGCTGAGTTCCTCCATCTGTTTATTTCTTAAACCACCCTCCTCTGTGCCAACTCCATCTTCAGTACAAGATGAAGACACAAAATGTTGGAATAACTCAGCGGCTCAGGCAGCATATCTGAAGAAAATGTTCATTTTTTCCCCAGAGACCTACTGAGTTTCTCCAGATATGCTGCGTAACCCACTGAGTTACTCCAGCATTATGTATCTATCTTTGATATAAACCAGCATCTGCAATTTGTTTTTATTCCATCCTCCGTCGAGCCAACTTAAAGCAAAAAGCTGGAGGTACTGCATATCTGAAGTGAAAATGGCCAATCGAAATGTTCAGCTTGTCAGGCATCTGTGAAGAAAGAAACAGGCTTCTTTCATTAGACTTTAGAGATACATCGTGGAAACAAGCCCTTCAGCCCATTGAGTCCGCGCCGACCAGCGATCACACGGTACACTGGCACTATCCCACATACTAGAGAAATGTACATTTTACAGAAGCCAATTAATCTACAAACCTAAAACATCTTTGGAGTGTGGGAAGAAACCAGAGAACCTGGAGAAAACCCACGCAGTCACAGGGAGAACCTACAAACTCTGTACAGACAGCCACCCACGGTCAAGATCAAATCCGAGTCTCTGGCGCTGTAAGGAAGCAACTACCGATGGGCCATCTTTTTCAGGTCAGTAGAAAGCTCCGATGAGCTATGAACCTAGTTCTCCCTCAACTAACATTGACTGACTGTTGATTTCCCCTGATATCCACTGAACAAAATATACCCAATAGAAATATATTAAATGATGAGAGTCACTGATAAGGCAAACAGTCAGAATCTTTATCAGAGTGAAACGTCATTGACTAGAAATCACAGCTTTAATGTCAGAGGGGGGAAAGTTTAAAGACAATGCATGGGACAAGTTTTTTTTGTGGTGGGTGCCGGGAACGTGCTGCCAGGCCTGGTGGTGGTATCAGAAAAGTTTGCTTAAGACAAGAAAATGAGTCATCAGTTGGCATCGAGGACTCCTTAGTCTGGAGAAGGGTCACAACCCATAATGTCACCTATCCATGCTCTCCAGAGAAGCTGGGTGACCCACTGACATACTGCAGCACTTGGTGTCAGCCCAGGGTGGTGTTGGAAGCAGATATGATAATGGCATTTAAGAAACTTTTAGACAGTCACATTGATATTCATGGAATGAGGTGACATGGATCACTTGTAGGCAGAGGACATTAGCTTAACTTGACATCATATTCAGCAAAGACATTGTGGGCCTGTTCCTGTGCTGTACTATTCTTAGTTCTAAAACGAACTGGCTCAGGGCAAAAATCCAGACAAGGAAAAGAAAATGGAGTTCCACCAGTGTGGGATGCAGTCACCTACATAATCTATATATTACCAAGTTCCCAGCTCAGGTTCCATCCTGACTACAGGTGCTTGCTTATTCAGAGGTTGTACGTTCTCCCCTGACCTGCGCGGGTTTCCTCCCACGTTCCAAAGTCGTACAGGTTTGTTGGTTAATTGGCTTGGTGTAAATGTTAAATTGTCCCTAGTGTGTGTAGCGTAGTGTTAAATGTGGGGGGGATCGCTGGTCGGTGCGGACTCGGTGGGTGGAAGGGCCTGTTTCCGTGCTGAATCTCTTAACTAAACTAAAGGAAAAAATGTCCTCCACCAATACCCTCTGGCTCCCATCACCAAGCCAATTTTGGATCCAGTTTTGCCAACCTGCCTCACGTCTAGCCTTCTGGACCAACCTAGCACAGGTAAAAGCTTTACAGAAGTCAATGTAAAGCACGTCTACCACAATGACCTCATCAATTTTCTTATCTCTTGAAAAAACCCCTTGGATTTGAGAAGCTAACCCGTGTAGTTCCCAGGCTTATTCCCGCTGTCCATTTTTAAACAAAGGGACAACAACATCAGCTACCCTGGTACCTCACCTGGAGCTAATAAAGATACCACCAGGGGCACCAAATGATTGGGAGCCCCGCCAACAGCCTGTTTTTTTTTTTGTCTTTTTAAACATTTTTAGTGCGCTTTATAAGTTTGTGTAAATGTTCTCCGGTTTGTTTTATGTGGGGATGGGGTGTCGGGAAAAATATTTTTTTTCCGTTTCATACTTTGCCGGAGACACAATGTTTCCAGGTCGCGTATCTGGTCGCTTTGCGGCCTATCATCGATGGAGCTGGAGGCATCCTCGGACTGACCTTGGGCCCAACCACGGTGTGCGTACTTAATATCGGAGCCAATCGCTTGCCTGGGACTTACCATCAAGAGCTCGCAGTCTCGGGAGAGGCTAGTTGGATGCTCCGATGAACGCAGAGGCTCGACCAGCCCCGACGCGGGGTTCGACCACCCGGCGCGGGGGAACTGACATCCCCCCCGATGTAGGAGCCAGATCGTCCCTACGTGGAGGGCTCAAAATGGGAGTGAAGATCGTCCCGTCAACAGAGGGCTCGAGGCGCCCGACCGCGGGAGAGCTAAGGGAAGAGATTGACCTTTTTTTCGCCTTCCACACAGCGAGGCATGTGGAGTCTCTGTGGTGGATGTTTATGTTAAAATGTATTTTGTGTGTACTTGTTGCTTTTTATTTGTATAACTGACTTGGCAAATGAAATTCCTCGTATATGTTGCAAAACATACTTGGCTAATAAAGTATTATTGTGATTGTGAAATTTCTCTGTCAGACAACCAACAATCTCCTCCCTTACTTCCCTTAGCATCATCGGACAGGTCCCATCTGACCCTTGGGATTTATCCACCCTAAAGTGCTCCAATATTTCCAACGCTCCCTCCTTGCTGAAACAGATGTGCTCCACAATATCAGCGGATCCTTACCTCTCTAGCCTCCACGCTCTCCTTCCTTTCTTCCCCAAGGTCTGGTACAGTCTCCTCCCTGGTAGCTGTGAATCTGGGGAGTTCTTGGGGATTCATTTTACAGAATGAAAGCTTCACCTCAAAACATGACTTCAAACCCACCCTAACCAATCCAAATCTTATTTTTTATAGTTTAGTTTAGAGATACAGCGCAGAAACGGGCCCTTCAGCCCACCGAGCCAATTTGCCTACAAACCTGAATGTCTTTGGGATGGAATTTCTAGGCTAAATGAGCCCATCGACCTGCAAAGAAATGAAGACAGGAAACTGCAAACATCGGAACCTTGAGCAAAACAAAGCGTTAGAGGAACTCAGTGGAGCAGGCAGCATCTGTGGAGGCTTTGGACAGGTGATGTTTCAGGTCGAGATCCTCCTTCAGAATGACTGGAGCAGAGGGAGGAGAATGCTAGAAAGGGGTGGAAGAAACCTGGAAATGAGGTGGAGATGGAATAAATGTGCAGGGATTGCTGTGACTGGCAGAGAGAGTATTGACAGATGGGTGGAGTAAGTAATAAAACCTAGAGGTGAAAAGGAGACAAAAAATGGTGTCCGTCATGGAAAAAAGGAGTGAAATGTAAAGTGAGGAGAATACTGTGGAAGGGGGCAGGGAGGGGAGGGACGCAAATGGGGAACTCAGGATTGGGAGATGTGTACGATGCAGGGTGATTATCAGAGAAAACTATTGCGCATGGGAGTGGAGGCACAGGAAAGAAGTGCGGTAGAGGGGTATTACTTGAAATTGTAGAATTCAATGTTCATACCATAAGGTTATAATCTACCCGAGCTGATTACGAGGTGCTGTTCCTCCAGTTTGTGCATGGCAACGGAGGCAGCCCAGGACAGGAAGGAATGGGAGGGGGAGGTAAATCGGTTAGCAACCGGGAGATCCCGCAGGTCTTGGTGATAGAGCACAAGAGTTAGGTGAAACAGTCGCCGAGTCTACGGCTGGTTTCACCGATGTAAAGCAGGCCACACCATGAGCACTAAATGCAATAAACAAAGTTTAAAGAGGTGCATTTGAACCTAGAGAAAGGAATTATGAAGACAGGCTATTCCAAGTTACTTGTGAGTAGTTGAAGCAAATATTTTAAGTAGGCAGGACTTACCAGCAACATCTCCTGAGCATCAGTTTACACTGCACACTTTGAAGCCAGTTAGATATTTTTCCAAGCAGTTTCCATTGTAATAACTAACTGAAATGCACGGAACAAAACGCCCAATGTGATAATGATCAGATAAATGGCTTTAGTGATGTTGTTTGATGGATGATATTGATCACGATAGTGGAGACTGTCAAGGCCCTCCGAATAGTGCCATGGGACCTGTTGTCACTGACCTGAGAGATTGGCTGCATTCTGATTGAAAGTCTGCTGACGGAGAGCACTTCTAATTGGCCAGCGCTCCCTTAGTGCAGCAGTGGCAATCTGTATTGAGCACCTAAGTCTCTGGAATGAAACCTTCACCATCAGACTTCATACAGAAGCCTCATTGATCAGGAGTGTCAAGGTTGAATAGTTACATAAATCCCATATTCTAAAAAGTAGCACAATTGCGTTAAGAATTCAGTAATGAATGAATATTAGTGCAAAGAATGAAGTGTGGACATTGAGGTAGAAACAACAATCAGACACGACTGCACAGTAAATCATTTCATTCTTCCCAACCCTACCCAAAAATCAGATGAGCTTCACAACCATGGTGTGTTTTGTGTAAATAACATTCCTTTCCATGGCTACAAATGCTTCAGACTTGGGAGTTGATTGTGCATTCCCAAGGTCAGAGTTAATCAGATTTGAGACAAATGAAGAACAGGAGTCTTTTTTTCCCCATAAAGTTTTATTCAGTAAATCTGGAATACACGGTGCAAAGCTTTGTAAAGTGCCTTCCTGGTGACTCATTGTAAACAGGTTTAATTTCAACCAGAGTAGCTTGCAACATGTATGAAGATGATACAAAGTTAGTTCATTAAGGTAGACACAGGATACACATACATCAACCACTGCAGCATGCTTTTCTGTTGATAATATCATGATAACCAAGCGAGCCAAGTGGAGGCAGTTTGGTGTGGAACATATTCTTATCCAGAGAAGATTCCAACTGTTTCACATTGACAGGAAATAATCAAATTCCATGGACTTTCCTTCAATCTATAAATTTGCTTCTAATTCTGTTGAGGTTAGAAACTCAGAGCGATAAAACATAGCTCAACACCAGAACCCTCATTGTGGAGTCAAAAACTGCACCCTCTGAGGATAATTCCACAAGGTGGTCAAATTAAAGGTACCCGTGACAAGATCAGGAACTAATCACGTTCCCGCTTTGCTTGCTCACACCAAAGGCATAATTACTTGCACGCTTACAATCTAACGAGAATGACGAGCAACATTTGGCAGCATATATCCTGTAGTCAATTCACCGAGGACAGAAGAAGGGTCGCGACTCGAAACGTCACCCATTCCTTCTCTCCAGAGATGCTGACATTCCTGCTGAGTTACTCCAGCATTTTGTGTCTATCTTCGCTAAGGACAGACTTCCCTTCACAGTATAATGAGCAGAGTCAACAATTCTGTGCTGGTTTCCTCTATCTGTCACACAAACAGTAGAGAATCACGCCAGCTTCTGTGCACTTCCAACTGTAATGACTTGTTATAATTGCCGTACAGCAGCAGTCACTGTGAATTACATATTATTCACATTGCTTAGCTAATTCAGTCATGAACGAGTACTTGTACAAAGATTGAAGCAGAGTACCAATTGAAAATGAAGCATTTTTATCACTCCCATCTCACCTTCATCACCATGATCAAGTCACTTGGGGAAATCAGTACAGTCAGTCCTATACAACAGCACACATTTTGATCAAAGGTACAATTCTTCTTGATCAGATGAAACCAGAGAGATCAGCTCAGTGCGGATATAACTCAGTCCGATAAATACAACTTCTTCAAAGTAGGCATAACTTAAGGAGATTTCGCAGACAAAGACAAAACGTGTAGGGAGGAACTGCAGATGCTGGTTCAAACCCAAGATAGACAAATAGCTGGGGTAACTCAGTGGGTCAGGCGGTATGTCTGGAGAAAAGGAATAGGTGATGTTTCAGATCTCGACCCAAAAACGTCACCTATACCTTTTCCCCAGAGATGCCGCCTGACCCACTGAGTTACTACAGCTTTTTGTGTCTACCTCTGGCCAATACATCTGCATTTGGAAATGGCTCATCAAAGAAAGGAGCAATTAATGACAGGCAATAAATGCTGCCCTTACCACAGATGTGAAAAACAATTCAGGATATGGTCGCATGGTTATGTTACCTGAACAAACCTGGAGCCAACTCCAAAAAATCCGCAGTTTAAATCCTGTCATCGCAGAAATTAAATACAAGCAATGTTGTTTGTGTGACAGAAAGTTAACTAGATTGATGTGTAGCACCATGTGAACTGTTGTAAGAGCACAGCAACTTGGAAGTGTGTACCACCAGACTCAGGAACCGCTACTTGCCCTCTGAATGCTCCTTCCACAAGCTAGGTCACTGCGCAATTCACCTCTATGCTATTGTGGACACTGAACTTTGTCTATGGATCTGATGCGCTGCAATGCTGGGAACTATATCCGGCACTCTTGCTCCACCTATTATACTCGAGTTTGACTTGATTGTATTTATGTATGGTATATCTGATCTGTTTGGATAACAAAGCTTTTCACTGTACCTTGGTAAACCGAGAGTACCTGTATTTTTTTTAATCTACAAAATAAAAGGGCTGGATACGAGACTGAAGTCAGCGCAAGTGACCGTAAAACTGTTGGACTGCATGAACATACATTCCTTCAATGTCCTTTAGGAACAGGAACTTGCCACCTTTAACCAGTTTGGTTGGTGCACAAATCTAGATCAATGTGGCTGACTTTTAACTGCCCAGTGAAATACAATTTAATGCCAACTACTTCCCTGTAGTTCACAAAATGGGCAACAGGGGAACAGGTAACAAACTGCTGGTCTTTCCAGGTCTACTAATGTAAGAATTAATATAAAAAGTACTCAGTAGTAGGTTAAAAAAAAAAAACACCCCATGGAAAGTAATTGAACAAGTAGTGGGAGAATTAAAGTGAGGCAGTTCTGAATTAAATGAGAAATGGTGTGTGAGGTTTGGGGATGGAAGAAGAGCTCAAGTTAAATTAGAAAAAATGATTTCCTAATGGGCCTGTCCCACTTATGCGATTTTTATCGGCGACTTTCCGGCACCCGTCATAGACACAGTAGGTCTCCGAAATATTTCAACATGTTGAAAATCCAGCGATGACCAGAAAAAGGTACGACTCTTTGGGCGACTACTCACGACCATATAGGCTTCACATGTCTCCAGGGTGTCGCCTGTATGGTCGTGAGTCGTCTCCTCAGTCACCCAAAGAGTCGTAGCGTCTTTCTGGTCGTCGCTGAATTTTCAACATGTTGAAAATTTTCGGCGACCTATGACAAGTGCCAAAAAAGTTGCGTAAGTGGGACAGGCCCTTTGGTTGTACAGCTCTCTACTTCCTGAGGTTCTTGACCTCAATACCAGACATTATCATCCACGATAAAAAGAGTGGTAAAAGGCCAGTTAATTTATTTTAGTGAGGTTGAACAGGAATGAACACTGGCCAGAACCTGAAGGAATCATCCTAATTTTTAGATAAAAATAGTGCTATGAGCTTATTTTTGCTTAACTGACAAACAGCCAGGATCCAATCTTATACAATGTGCCAGCACTCTCAAAAACCATGTGGCAGTGTCAGTGAACACTTGCATTTGAGCCAGTGGGGTGGATTTTGAATGCATAACTGAGCCAGATCACTGGTGGATCAACAGGTAAACGCAAGCTGTTGAGACTTCAGCACTAGAACCACAGAAGTGCAGGGGGCTCTGGAAGGGAATGCGGACGCAGACCAAGCAACGAGAAACAGGCATTTAATATCCAAAGCACTGAATGGACAGGGTAATGAATGCAGGGGATTTACATGGTGTGGGAATGTTCCATGCTGACATAGGATGCTGACCACGCTACTTCCCAGCACTCTCAGTTCTTCTGTACTTGCCAGCTCCCACTTGGAAGGCCGGGAGATCACATTTCATCTCAGAAACATGAACGCGTTGAAGGCTGGTACTGCCTCTACATGGTTTTAGATTTCGCTTTAGTGATATAACTGGACAAAGGTCCTTTGGCCCAGAGTCCGCACTGATCATCTGTGCACTAGTTCTATCCTAATACTAGTGTACACGAACTTGAACTTTTACAGAGGCTAATTAACCTACAAGCCTGTACGTTGTCTTTGGGATGTGGGAGGAAAGCAGAGCATCCAAAGAAAGCCCACGCGGTTACAGGGAGAATGTGCAAACTCGATGCAGACAGCACCCAGTCAGGATCGAATCAGAGTCTCTGGCGCTGTGAGGCAGCAACCCGAGATGCCCACTGTGCTGCCCACACGTTGGATATCAAATGAAAAGCAACGTTTCTTCAAATTACCCTTCCTCCAGTTCTTTGAAGTTACACATTCTGGATAAAGGGAAAACCAGTGGATATTATGCCTAGTCTCCCAAAGAATTTGAAATGTGGAATCAAAGATTTTTGTAGAAAATAAAATGCTCATGGTGTAGATATTGGAATGAATGGAACATTGGTTGGCTAACAGGAATTTCTAGGCATAAATGGGTCTCTGCTTGGCAAGTTGTGATGAGCTCTGTGTCACGTGGGTCAGGGCCAGAGCTTCAACTGCTGTTTTAAGACACGTCATATTAATGATCTGGATGAAGACACCAAAGGCATGATTGCAAAATGTTCACATGGCATAAAGGTAGGTTATAAAGTCCTAAGTGATGGGAGCATTATTAGGCCATTCAGCCCATCAATTCTCCTCCGCCGTTCAATCATGGCTCATCTATCGCTCCCTCCTAACCCCTCATGCATGTGGTTCCCCAATCCGGCCCCACCATTGGTCGAATATGGCTGATCTTCTGCCACAATGTCATTCCCATCCCTCGATTTCATTAATAAGCAGAAACCTATTGTTTGGAATGAACTGGGTGACCGAGTCTCCTTGAACTTGGACTTTATCTAGGACAGATTTGTAAAGATTCACTGGTTACTGTGAAGAAATATATCACCGCAGTCTTAAACAGCCTGCCCTTTATACTGAGACCGTGACCCCTGGTTCTACACTTCTCGGCAGTGGACACACTCCCTGTGTCCAACCTGTCAAACTTTGCAACTTTCAGAGGTTTACTGTCCTCTCAACTCAAGAGAATACAGATTTAGCCTACCCATTCAGCAGACCTGCAATCTTGTCATCTTCACTGCACTACCTCAACACCATATGCATCTCGTAATTGAGGTATAGACCAACAATGTATACGTATTCAAGATGCTTCTCACCAATTCCCTACATTATTGCACAAAGATCTTTATTCCCTGTACTAATATTTGCTTGTAATGAAGATCATACCATTTGCCTTTTTAATCACTCGCTGCAGCTGAATGTTGGCTCTCAGTGGCACCTAAATATCACTACCCAATCTCTGCCCATTAAAACATATTGCTATATGCGCATTATATTGCAACTGCCATGTTCCTACTCACACACAGCTTTGTATATCCCCTTGAAGCCTCTTTACATCCTCCCCCTTTTTCACAATTCCTTCTAGTTTTTAGCATCAAACTTGGAATAAATGACATTTGGTAGCGATTGTGAACAGTTTCCAAACCCTGTGGAAACTCAACTGATTACAGCATCCCAGTCTGAGAATCATTTATTCCCAATTGTTGCTTTCTATACACAGAACAGAACAGTACAGGAACAGTGCCCATGTCAAACATGATGCCAGGTTAATCTAATCCCCTCTGCCTGCACGTGATCCGTACCCCTTCATTCCCTGTACATCCATGTTACTATCTGAAAGTCCCTTAAATGTCATTATTGTATCTGTTTCCACCCCCTCCCCTCCGGCAGTACATTCCTGGCACCCACCACTCTGTGTAAAACAAACTTGTCCCACACATCTTATTTAAACTTCGCCCCTTTCACCGTAATGCTATACTCTCTAGTTCTTGATATTTCCACCCTCGTGAAAAAAGGTTCTGACTGTCCACCCTTTCTATGTTTCCACTAGTGGGAGACTCTAGGACCAGTCATAGCCTCAAAATTAAAGGATATTCCTCTAGGAAGATGAGGATTAATTTATTTAGTCAGAGGGTGGAGAATCGATGGAATGCATTGCCACAGAAGGTCATGGAGGCCAATGGATATTTTAACGAGATAGATAGATTCGTGATTAGTAGGGGTGTCCAGGGGTTATAGGGAGAAGGCAGGAGAATGATGTTCGGAGGGAGAGTCGTGGTTGAATGACGGAGTAGAGATGGGCTAAATGGCCTAATTCTGCTCCTATCATTTATGACCTTATACCTCTGATAATTGTATGTACTTCTTTCAGGTCGCCCCTGCACTGAACTGAACTTCTGACATTCCAGAGAAAACCAGAGTCTTTGAATATCTTTGAGAGGTGTAGAATGAATTTTGACAAGCAAGGAGATGACAGGTTACTGCAGGTGTATGACAATGAGTACAATCAGATATAGATCAGATCAAGCCTTCTACTATAGCAGAGCAGGTTCAGGGGGCAGAGCGGCCAACTTCTGCTAATACGTGCGTTCCAACTGGGATGACTATTTGTCAGTAGTATTTAGTGCAAACCCGGTGAATGCCATGTAGTTAACACTTTCATACATGCATCTGTATTTGCATTTGTCACTGTACTGCTTCTGTTATAGTTGTGGGTTCAGTTTCTGTAAGAACAACTGCCAACTCTACCTTCCCAAAATGCCCCCACACACAATAGATATACTTCTTCAGGCTTGCTGTCTAGGCTATAAAACCATAAGGAAAAAAAGAAGCAGAATTGGGCCATTTGACCGAGTCTACCCCACCATTCTATCAGCTTGTCCATTTTTCCCCTTTCAACCCCATTTTCCTGCCTTCTTCCTGTAACCTTGGATGCCCCACTTAACCTGCTACTCAAGTTGTGGATAACCAATTTGTTTCCCCAACCAAACCCCCAAATCCTCACTGTAAACCACAATTGCTGATCCCTTCATCCAGGCACAGACCGAATAAGGCCAAATGAAGCAAACAGGAGCCCCTCAAGTCGGAATCACTGTTTATCTCTATGTTAATCCTCTCCTTCAACAGTTTTGCCTAATAAAATTGCACCGCTCTCAGTTGTAAGCAGTCAGTTGCCCCAGCTCACATTACTGTTGTGAAGAAATGTCCTGATATCATTGGAAAATATAATAGCCACATTGAAGCTACAGCCAAGAAAGCACACCGATGCCTCTACTTCCTCAGAAAATTGCTGAGGAAATTCGGCACCAGCAACTTTTACCAACTTCTACAGATGCACAGGAGAAAGTATCCTATCGGGATGCATCACAGCTTGTTTTGCCAACAGCTCGGCCCAAGACCGTAATAAATTGCAGAGAGTTGTGGGTGTAGCTCAGTCCGTCACACAGACCAGACTCCCCACCATCCACTCCATCTTCACTTCACACTGCCTCGGGAAAGCAGCCACTCACACCCTGGTTCATTTCCTCTTCTCTCATCAGACAGGATATATAAAAGCTTGAAAGTACAGGCCACCAGATTCAGGAACAGCTTCTCCCCCGCTGCTAATAGACTACTGAATGGACCTTCCATAAGCTAAGGTGCAGTCGCAATCTTCCAGCTTACATCATTGCAGACCTTGGACTTTTTTCCTCTATCAATAATGCTACAATCGTAGCACTATAATCTGCACTCTGGTATTTTTCTCTCTGCACTACCTGTTGCATTTGTGTACAACTTCATTGTACCCATGCATAGTATGAAGTGACTAAATAGCATGCAAAAGCAGCTTTGCACAGCATCTTGGTACACTTGACAATAATGAACCAAAACCAATAAAAGGCTGAGCATTCATTTTGCTTAGACTTCCCCAGAAGAAAATGTCTATTTATCCTTGAACCCTGCAGGCCTGCTGAGCCCAGAGCTTAACATATCTATCACCAGAATTTCACTCTGAGTGTCCATGCATTTCCTCACATTAATTACTAAAATACAAGTCGTTTTGTCAGCTCCAAATATTCTCTCTCCAACATCCTCCCATCCTAGAACTATTTGTTTACCGGCATGGACCGATGTGTCTGCCGCCAAGGTTCCCTGGCTCCCTTGCTCCCTTGCCCAAGGCCGTAAGAAATTGCAGAGTGTTGTGGACGCAGCCCAGTCCATCACACAGACCAGACTCCCTACCATCTACTCTTCATACTGCCTCGAGAAAGCAGCCAACATAACCACGTATCCCAACCTGTTAATCCAATATTGAGAAAAATATTTCACATTCTTTATTTACCCTTTTAGAAACATTGAATGATAAAAAATAGGTGCAGGAGTAGGCCATTCGGCCTTTGGAGTCTGATCATATAAAATCAGTACCCCGTTCCTGCCTTTTCCCCCATATCCCTTGATTCCTTTAGCCCCAAGAGCTAAATCTCTCTTGAAAACATCCAGTGAATTGGCCTTCACTGCCTTCTGTGGTAGAGAATTCCACAGATTCACAACTCTCTGGGTGAAGATGTTTTTCCTCATCTCAGTCCTAAATGGCCTACCCCTTATTCTTAAAATGCGACCCCTGGTTCTGGACTCCCCCAACATTGGAAACATTTTTCCTCCATCTAGCCTGTCCAATCCTTTAAGAATTGTATATGTTTCTATAAGATCCCCTCTCAACCTTCTAAATACCAGTGAATACAAGCCCAGTCGACCCATTCTTTCTTCATATGTCAGTCCCGCTATCCCGGGAATTAACCTGGTGAACCTACACTGCACTCCCTCAATAGCAATAATGTCCTTCCTCAAATTAGGAGACCAAAATTGCACAATACTCCAGGTGTGGTGTCACCAGGGCCTTGTACAACTGCAGTAGGACCTCCTTGCTCCTAAACTCAAATCCTCTCGCAATGAAGGCCAACATGCCATTAGCTTTCTTCACTGCCCGCTGTACCTGCATGCTTCCATTCAGTGACTGATGTACAAGCACAACCAGGTCTCGTTGCACCTCCCCTTTTCCTAATCTGACACCATTCATATAATAATCCACCTTCCTGTTCTTGCCACCAAAATAGATAACCTCACATTTATCCACATTATACTGCATCTGCCATACATCTGCCCGTTCGCCCAAGCTATCCAAGTCACCCTGCAGCTTCATAGCATCCTCCTCGCAGCTCACACTGCCACCCAGCTTTGTGGCATGCTCAAACTTGATACATCACATTTAATTCCCTTGTCTAAATCGTTAATAAACATTGTAAATAACTGGGGTCCAAGCACCGAGCCTTACGGCACCCCACCTATTGTACTCAAGTTGGGGATCATTGTATTTTTATATAGTATCACATGATCTGTTTGGATAGCATGCAAAACAAAAGCTTTTCACCGTATCTTGGTTCACGTGACAATGATAAATCTAAACCAACCAGTGTGGGACAAGAAAGCAAATGGGGACGACTTCAGAACCATCAGGACTCAGCAAAGTTTGTAAGACTGAATATTCGAGTAATTAAAAAAAGATGAAGAAATGCCGCATGGGACTTAGACTGTTGGCAGAAGAGATCTAGCATTTGGGGTGGATTGGAAAATTTTTCTTGATATAATTAACCAAATGGTTCTCTCAGTCTTTGTTTTTGCAGGATTTTGGCACGAACATGATGCATGGCAAAACTTGCACAACCTGCAGAATCTATCGGGGCACCAATATGCTGCCTTGCTCAAGGGGCCTATCCACATTTATCTGTCAATTTGGTAGCCTACTGCAGAGACATTGGTGGGACCGATAGACCACGTGGGTTAAAGCTTGTGATGTCTTCATACAGATATCTTCTTGAGAATCAGAATTCCTCAGGAAACAAGAGAGGGGAACAAAATGGATGTGTGACAATGAGTAGGGAGAAACTGCAGATGCCGTTTAAACCCGAAGATACGACACAAAATGCTGGAGTAACTCAGCGTCACTGGAGAGAAGGAATAGGTTGACATTTCAGGTCTCGACCCTTCTTCAGACCTTGAGATTTGGCTTTAGACTAGAGCAGCAAATTAAATATCCAGAAAGGAATAGTGGCCAGCACAGCACCAAGCAAAAGTAATGGAACGATGGCCAGTTGCCAATGATGTTATACAAAATTAGAAAACACAGGTCCTGGGATGTCAGCTGCGTTAGAGCATTACTGAGAGGTTCCCAAAGCTCACCACTTATGTTTTCCATATGTGTTTGCTGCAGACATCGGTACAAGTTGGTCAACTCCATCATTGTTTCAACACCCTCTTACTAGGAAGGAGCATTGTAGCACTGAAGAAACCAAATATCTTCGGTTTTCTTTCCGTGTGGAAGCAATAATGTCAAACTAGGGGCAAACTCAGAACCTAAGGTTAGAGCAATGGTGGATGAGCTGGAGAGCTGAGCCGCACTGTGGGGAACAGAATAGGCAAATGTTGAGGTTTAGGAGGAGCACGTTTCATTTCATCAATGTTCTCACCCAACAAAGACATCAAGAGCCAAAAGAAATAGGCACTGGAGTACAGATAAAGTCACGACTGATTAGGTCCTTGGAGAATGCTGATAAGTGCACAATCCGTCAGTCAAGGACTTTCATTGATCGAGGAAAGTGATCAGGGATGATCATAACACATTCCTGAAACGAGGAACTGCAAATGCTGGTTTACAAAACAAGACAGTACTGGAGTAACTCAGCGGGTCAGGCAGCATCTTTGGAGAACACAGATATGTGACGTTTCAGGCCAGGACTACCTAACACATTCCAGTTTCTCTCTCCTCTTCCATCTCTAACATTCAACAGGAAAATGAAGGCACTTCACCACCTGTGCAGCTTGGTCAAGTACTTTTAAAGCAACTAACACTCAAATACTGAACAAGGTGGTATTTGTTCATCTTCATCCAAGTAAGGAAGAAATGCAGAATAGACACAAAATGCTGGAGTAACTCAGCGGGACAGGCTGCATTTCTGGATTAAAGGACTGGGTGATGTTTCTGGTCAAGACCCTTCTTCAGACCTAGAATCAGGGGTGAGGAGACCCAGATATGGAAGGGTAAGGTGCGAAAATGAGACATCAAAGGAGACAAAGTACAAGGAAAATGTAGAATAGATCATTGTTAGCTAGGGGTAGGTGACAACGAAGCACAGTGATAAAATGTAATCAGGAGGACAGTCAGACTGGTCGGAGAACTAGGATGGGGGAGGGATGGAGAAAGGGAAAGCTAGGATTACTTGAAGTTAGAGAAGTCTATATGCATCCTGCTGGGTTGTACTGAATGCCCATTTACAGCCTGGGGGAAGCCTATTCCCATGTTATGCTGATTTCATACTTGGTGTACAGCTAGAAGATTATCTTCTTAAAAGAACCGGCAACAACATAAGACTAAGACAACTCTGCTGGACATGGTCAATTCGCATTCCTTCAGACAAAGTACAAAAACAAACTAGTTTACAGCGATGATAAAGGAAGGACATTAGTCAGAAATGAGAACCTTCAAATCTGACAAAGAATCATGCGAATTCGTCTAGAGAATGAAGCCACTGACAAATGACTTCAAAATAAAATATAAACAGACATGTCAGTTGTAAGCAGTGAGGGGACAAAACAAATCTCCAATTTGTGCCCCAGCACAAAATGGTTAAAATCATCCACCGGCTTTGAAGGAAGTCTCATTAATCGTAAGGTCTACGGAACTTCAAAATCATAAAACTCCCACAAACAGCAGGTGGAGAAAAGAGCCTTCTCCAAATCCATTCTTAAGACGTGCAAAGAGAAGTAGAGAGTGAACAAGGTAGTATTTGTTCATCTTCATCCAAGTAAGGAAGTTAATGCAGAATATAGACACAAAATAGACACTTAAGGATAAGGGGGAAATCCTTTAAAACCAAGATGAGAAGAACTTTTTTCACACAGAGAGTGGTGAATCTCTGGAACTCTCTGCCACAGAGGGTAGTTGAGGCCAGTTCATTGGCTGTATTTAAGAGGGAGTTAGATGTGGCCCTTGTGGCTAAGGGGATCAGGGGGTATGGAGAGAAGGCAGGTACGGGATACTGAGTTGGATGATCAGCCATGATCATATTGAATGGCGGTGCATGCTCGAAGGGCCGAATGGCCTACTCCTGCACCTAATTTCTATGTTTCTATGTTTCTAGACACAAAATGCTGGAGTAACTCAGCGGGACAGACGTTTTACCTCATATAGAGCTGCTGGCGGAAGTGGGAATTAAGGACTGGACTCGCTAAAAGTCTTTACATCAAGTTAAAATGAGAGAACAGTTAATGGTCTTCTGCCATGGGAATCCTGTTGTGTGCAGTTTTATTAAGCTAGGTCATCACACAATGTAAAATTGGAAAAATAATATGGATACTGAGAATCCTCGTTTGTTGCTGTTACATCCCTTCTCTTGTCTGTCAAGCCTGCAGTTCCATTGCTATTACTATAGTTGGGCATGAAGGTGCCGGCTGCAAGCTAATGTGGGTTAGAAATCCAGAGCATCAGTAATTTGACTGGGGAAGAGTTCAAGACAGGTAATTTATACAATCACTTCACCCTGTCAAGAAACGGCAAGATTCAAGTCTGCCAAAGCAAGACGCTTGCTTGCTCAGGACGGCTCACAAAGGGAGAAGTCACGCAAGGATGCCAACATGCATATTTAATGTGGTTACAAATCAGCACTGGAAGTGGCCAGAGAAAAAAAAGTGCACTATACTTTCAAATCTATTCTTACACTATTTAATTCCCAGTCCTTGTCCCTGGGGTAATTGCTTTATTTACAAATGCAGCTGCTACAGCCATTGACAAACTGGAGGAATTGGTATGCTTTACAGAATGCAGGATTTGTACAGAGAGTTCTTGGTTTCGATGGTAGGGCCTAAACCCTAAAGCCATGTGATTTACAGGGGGAGCTAGTACCCAATCACTGCATCTAACAGTGTTGGAGGTCTGAAAAATATTTTTAAAACACAGGCAACCCTCGAAACCTTGGAGGGTGCTCAAGATGGCAAGAACGGGAAGGGAAGTTATACTTGCAAATGAAAAGAATAATCTTTACTTGGAAGTAATAAAGTAATAAATGTGATTCCACAACTCCTGTTTTACATCAATTGATCCTTGAGATGTTGGTATTGAATGGATTGCAGTGGATATGTGCTACTAGTTATCCTTGTTGTCATCCTAACCTTGCAGCGTTTTAAACAAGCCTTATAGGATGTCCTTCCCTGCCCCCAGCTCTGTCAGCTTGAAAAGGCATTGGATTTCTGAGCATATTTGCGAGTTTTTAATCTCTAAAAATCATTGGATTTAAAAAAATCAATAACCTATTTGGAAGAGGCCAGAGCTATATAAAAAAAAATAGTAACACAAGGGTAGCAGAAACAGATGCTGCTTTAAGAGGTCTCAGAATTCCTGGTGGTGTGTGACTTACGGCCTCCCATGGGCTAGGACTCATCTGGTCAATGTACAAACAAACCAGGGATAGAACCAAGCGACTTTTATACTTGTTTATTAACGATCCCCAAGCCCGCTTGTGCATGGCCATGTTTCTGCCACCCTGTGCACTGAATAAAAACCAGGTTGGCCAGGGGGGCCACGAGCTGCCTGGTTCTGACTTTAAGTGCATTACCTGTCCTGGCAGTCCTCCTTCTGGTGCCTCTCGAGAATGGAGCGTGGGAACTGCTTCAGGCAGAAGCCGCACTCGCTTGGAAGCTCGCTCACCGCCTTTTCCACGGCCAGGTTCCTGCAGCACAGGCTCTTGCTGATCTCGCAGCGGCAGTTCGGGCAGGTGGCCTGCTCCTCCTTCAGCCTGGCATCAGCCAGCAGGTGAATGAAGCAGCCTGCACACATCAAGTGACCATTCGTGCACTGCCGGGCGGAAAGAAAACTTACATTTATACCAAGTTGCACACTGCAGCAAGTCTTTTGTTTTTGTTTGAACAGGAGGGAGGACAGTGCTGGGGAATAGAACATTTATTATTTTGTTTCGCATCCAATCAACAGCATGATGAGATCTCAAGGCCTGGTGTGGCAGCGATTAGCTGCAATGCACGGCACTCGCCAGCCTCCTCTGTGCCCTCGTGCACCCAAATCTAAACTCTCCCTTTCCACCAATCTCTCGTCACCAAACCCCGTCCTGATCTCAGAGATAGACTGCAGAGAACATGCCACATCGTGAAGTTAAGAAATTCAATAATCATTTGGAGAATTTTATGAAGACCATTTTATACCCTTTCACAGCCCAGCGAAATGGAAGAAACCTTCGCTCCCACCTTTCTGCAGCCATATGCAGAGATGGAGGGAGCATTCGACCCTAGTTTATTCAGTATTACTGCCAAGAATCCCTGGGTGCAGGGGTTAGGGAGAAAAGAAAAAGCAGCCTAACTTTGAATGGCCAAACTCACTTGCTGCATGTTCAGATCAGAGCAGCTAGAGACAGCTGTTTGCAGCACAGAGCTTTTATGAAGGCCCTGTCAAAAACTGATGCTTTAGTGTGCCATCTCAACACCAACACCCTGGCTAACTCAAAGCTCGGATAAAATTAGAGTAAATTAAATCCTGCATTTCCTTCCGAAACAAAGTAGGGGTTCTCTTGCTATGATCCACATCATATCCAGAACAAAAAAAAACTTTATTTATCTCTTGGAAAGACAGGGTGGTGGGTGGAAAAATGTGGGAAGGAACATAAAGCAGCAACGTGGGCTTCTGAAACTTCAGGAAATTTTAGAAGCTGGCATAGCAAGACAGTTTGTGAAGTAGGGTGCTGGAACACTTTTTACGTTACTTCTGATCAAAACGAAAAGGACATTCATTACCCGGGAATTGGTTGGGAGCACTCTTGACTTTCCTCTCTGGGTAAGCACATCCCTGCTTCATCTACCGCTTGGCCTGCTGATTGCGAAGCCTAGAGCAAATGTGCATCGGGAGAGGGGTTTGACACCTTCTACGGTGAAATCTGGGCCACTTACTAAAACCTTTTGCTCAGCAAGATTATTTTGCTCAATAATCTCCAACATAAACTTGCTCATCGTTTTTTTGTGTAAATATTAGTTTTGATCAACAAGGGGCTCCAGGGATCAGTTGTCTGGACCTCAAATCTATGATTGACATTCCAAAACTTCCTATTCATTGAAAGTGATTTTGATGACAAAAAGGCACAGAAAGACTCATCTTTCCTGCAGGAAGAGTGTTTGGTATCAGACTGGCTCAGTTAGTAGTTGGACAAACAAAGGAAAGAAAATATAAAGAAATGGGCATAATGCATATTAATACCAATTTATAGGAGCTTGCAAGGAAAGCTGGTTAAAGCAAGATTACCTACCTCTCTGTCTCTCTCTCTCACACATCCTTTTTTTATCCTCCACATACCTCAAGGCAGGCCCATCTAACCTCACTGATGTCTCTCATGGGATCTTTGCCCACTCTTAGGTTTTATAAAGACCATGGCAGCTCATTGGTCTGTGGTTCTTTTATCGATGCACACAGCCTGCGGGATAGGTGATGCTTACACAGCAAAATAAAACAATTTTGCGAAAATTTAATAAACTTTCAACACATTCCAAATGGGAATTAGAAAATTGGATACGTGAGATATGTGGAGGATAAGACATTCAAGGAATGGATAAAAACACAATGAAAGACAGTTCTTACTTTCTTCCTCATTCATTTACCTATCATCTTGCTTCAGGAGTGTGCTTCAGGACTATTAGAAATGTGGTGGTGGACAGAACTAACTCATTGGTCAAAATAAAAATCACAACATGGCTTCAGACACTCGGCCAACTGTGAATGTACATTCTGTGACTATTCCAAGAAATCTTGTATTTCCACCCAAAAAACAAATGTGCAATCAAAGTTTTGTTGTGAGCTGGTCCAAGTAAAAGCAGGATCGGTTTCTTGAGAAAGATTGGAACTCGAAGCTCAATGTTTTCGCCAAACCTTATTTTCTGAGCAGCCTACGTGAACTCCAAGTCAATAATATGGATGTTCTGAGAAGTAGACACAAAAAGCTGGAGTAACTCAGAGGGTCAGGCAGCATCTCTGGAGAAAAGGAATAGGTGATGTTTCAGGTCGAGACACTTCTTCAGGCTGATAGTTGTACTCGGTAGCTGTTTAAATAAATCACTGTATTTGTTATGCCAAGTGGATGAGGCCTGGCATGTGATGCCAAGGGAAATGGAGGCAGATGTAAGAGTCGCGTTTAAAAAGCTTCTAGATAGGCAAATACAAGGAACTGCAGATGCTGTCTTACAAAAAAAAATAACAAAAGTGCTGTAACTCAGCATGTCAGGCAGCTTCTCTACATGGATACGCAGGACAGATGAGATGAGATTAGTTTAACTTGGCATCATGTTCGACACTGACACTGCGGGCCGAAGGGCCTGGTCCCCCGGTGTACCATATTCTATGACCAAAAGACGACAAACGGTCAATCTACACCCAGATGACCAGGGTCTCCTTTATAATATCAGACAGCCTTTCCATCCGTCTAGTCTGCAAGGAAACTGCCTGCTGTCAAGAAGCAGAGCAACTGTTCAAACATTAATGTCTTCCAGTTCAACCGTTACTATTCAAGATTCAAGTACAAACTACCTACACTTCAAAGGCAGCAACTGTGTAGCCAAGGGGCAAGATATTGAGTTTCAATAGATCGAGGAATGCAAAGTTGATGTCACGCAGGGAGAATATTGATTTTGATGAACACAAGATCAGGTTTATAATTGGTTTGCTTCATGCACGATGCGATGATTAGAGGCGGTATGGATTTTATCTTGCACGTTGACTTCTTTCAGGAATTTATTCAACTCGCATTTAAAGGACGTAGTCATCCGGCTGCAGAGGGTCATGAAGACGCTCAAAACTGAGGGCCCCGAGGAGCAATGCCTTTGGAATCTCATCTCTTTGGCTCTAAAAATGCAGCAGCTCCATAATGCAGTGAATAAATTCGCCTAAAGACAAACACTAAAATCAATATTCTTTATCCTGGGATTTAAAAAGTCACCACAAACTTCTTGAAGTCTCCTCTTCTTGGCATTTACGTTAACTTTATTATCATTACATTTCTTATTCTGAGATTCAGTCTTGACATCCAAACGGTTACTGATTTGAAGGGAAACTTTCAATTGGAAGCAGTTTTGGGTTGTTTTGACATTTCTCACAGCATTCGGTCCTCTGCAGCCTCAATCAGGAGCAAAGGTTCCCCAGAACCACAGCCAACAAGAAAGCTCTTCATGGTAAAGGGACGTCTGGAAAAATAAATCTTCTCTTCGCCTGCTGATGGTCTGAAAGATCAAGTTGCTAATTCCGACTGGTGTTGCCACAGAGAATATAAATGAAATGGAATAATCTTTAAAGAGGTTTTAGGACAGCCAGGGATTATAGACACAAAAAGCTAGAGTAACTCAGTGGGTCAGCCACCTTCTCTGGAGAAAAGGAATAGGTGATGTTTTGGGTCAAGACTCTTCTTCCAGGGATTGATGTACATGAACTCTTGAAGATTGCAGGACCAAGCTAAGCACGCCATTGAATGATACCAGAAGTCTGCCCTTGCAGGCAGAATATAAAGCTTTATAAATCATGGGTCAGGCCCCAGCAGCTAAGCCCCTTGCTTAAGCCAAATAACAGTTAACGTGCAACTGAAGTTGCAGGATGTCACGTACGTATAAACTGGAGATTCTGACTTGTTTGCTTCACAGCAACTGAGATCAAGGGTTTGGGAAAATTCAACTCTTGTATTCAAGGATCATGAATTTTTGACAGAACAACGAGGATCCCTTTCCAGTGGCCCAAAAACACTAGCTAAAACAGTTGCTGCAATCCACTAAAAAGTTGCTGCAATCAGGAATGATGGAAACAGATCCAATTGTAAAGCGTTCCAAAGGGCACTGAACAAATAGTTGAAACAAAAATGTTGAAGAAATTGCAGGTTTGTAAAAAATAAAAGTGAAATTTGACAAATCAGGAATTCTTCATGTGTGCATATGCACAGTGAGATAACCAGAATTCTTGTCTGCGGTATCAAACAATACAAGCAAGGGCTCCATAAAGATAAATGGGAGGAACTAAGCCACATTAATAGAATGCCGGGTTATCACAATAGCAGGCTTCACGAGTATATCCACTGAAATATAGTGATTAAATTAATAATAGCATTATTGCCAAGGCAAAGCTAAAACGTTTGTCAGCCAAGACAGATTGGATCCAAGTTCCAGTTCGTTCAATGATAGCAGAAGGATATGAAATCTCTTCTATCAGCAGTCTTCTTATCACTAAATAACGTCAGAACAACTGTAGATGTGTGTGGATACCATGTGGGAATGGGATCTTCAGAGCCGGATTACTCTCCAAATCATGCAGAGAGAGATGGGTTTTGGAAGAAGCGAAAGAGGCAAATAAGGTCGGATGGGTTTTGGAAGAAGCGAAAGAGGCAAATAAGGTCGGCTTCCAATCCAATCTTAACCTATGTTTGTCTCCGAGGTCAGTCTGAAGATCAAGAAACAGTTCTTGCAACTTCATTTTTTTTTTAAAAGAGCAAAAGTCATCTTGTCTTCAAGGATCAGTTCAGATCAATTCTTCACAGGGAGACTCCCCACTGATGGTTGCCTTTCATCAAAATCAGCAGACATTTGAAGATTGCTAAGAAAAAAAATCTTGACTTGAAAGATAAGCTTCTTTTCTCAGTTCCTTTCATTGCTTCTGTTGAAATTATACATTTCAACACACATTTTGACTCCAATCAAAAGCAATGCAAAAACCATCCCAAATCTGAAATGTTGACAGGAAATGTACTCACAGCCACCCATAATACAGAACCAACAAGCTAAATATTGCATACTGGAGAAAAAATACACAACTGATCTTTTATTGGTGCAGAACAACACTGCAGCATTGGAGGTGGGAATCACTTTTGTTTCAAGATTAACATTTTTGAAGTGGAGAGAAAATTCTGAGAATTTAAATCACTTGAGACTAGCCTGAAGTTCACTGTGAATAGGTGAATGAGGAAGAAGGTAGTTCACTGTGCTTTGGTCCCTATAAAAAAAACCTGACAAAATGGTTAGAAATTGCTCAACACTTATTAGGATATCAGTTAGGACAATTATGTTCCATCAAAGATTCTGTTCCAGTTCAAAAAACATCAAAGCATTTTGTAACCCAGTGAGACTTTGGGAATGAAATTGATGGAATATTAGCAAAATAAAAAATTGTCATCAATCATGAACAGACAGAAGCACTACTCAGATCACTTCACAGTAACCAGAAACGGGTACTTTCCCAGCTCAAAGGGCTGACAAACTCCAGCTTAAGCTTCACTCACTGTGCAAACCAAAAGCCCTTTGCATTAAGTACCATGTCTCGAGCACAACTGTTTAGCTCAAGCATTATATTTAACCGTTCAACTTCATGCACACAGTAAACAGACTTACAACTGTGAACGTATATTTATTGTGTACATGTGTGGACTGTAGGATGCAGCATTTAAGCTGTACATCGATTATTCATTCCCATGGTGTCCTAATGTCAACTGCTGTACCAGCTTTGACAGGCTAAGCAACCTACCATTGGCCTTGAAATCAAATGCAGGCCTGTGTGAAAATATTTTTACAACAATTTACTGAAAAGGATTGCGGTCAGTTGTGTTTACTATTCTGTAAAAAGAAAGCAAGATATTTGTTAAGAATATTTAGACTTATTTTCATTGAGCATGTTCAACAGTAATCCAGTCGTGAGAAGATTGGTTTAAGAACCTGAATGCAAAAGCCACCTTAAAAACAATAACCTAGGCAATTAAACAAGCAATGACTCCAAGAGGTGAGTAGAAATTAGTACACATGTTTTAGTTGATGCTATCTCTGCAAAGGTTTCCATCCAGTCCTTGCATTTTAGCTCCTGAACAGCTCAGGAACAGTATATTTAGACACGGATCATTTGATCACTAAGTGCCTGAAGAATAAACAATTTACATTACCTTACAGGGGAGATGGAGGACCAAGGCAAAGAATTAGGAGGTCAATGCAGAACAAGCTTGCAAATTCCACGTGTAGAATTTGCAATCTGTGATAGACTATGGCTTACAAACAAAAATAACTTTGTTGTGATCCTCATACCAAATTTACTCAAAACACGATTTAAATCATTCAGAAGCTATTTTAAAGGGTAGGTTCACTGGTCTTAGTGTGTAAGAAAGATTGTTTCTTTAAATTACACCATTTAAAGTCTTCACAACCTGGTCGCTAACATCAATTCTGCTACTCAAGACTATTCAACAAGTAAACGTGATGCTGTAAAGTGATAAGCTACCAGGCTCATCCAAACTTTTTATATCCTTGGTCTAAAATATTGCAGCCAAACTTTACTCCATGTCAAAGATGTCAGGAGACTTCCTGACCTTTGAAGAAAATGAGTATCAACCCACTTGTTAGTCCTCTTCATACTTCAAAACCAGCTTGTCCATCTTCACAGGCCTTGCAGCCTTAGAGATCAGAGTTAAAATTGGAGGCTTATCTCAACTATATTTACAAGTCCACTCGAGTTACCCAAATGATCGCGGTAGCAAATTCCTTATTTCAAATTCAAAACTGCTGTTTCATCATGGCAAGAAGAACATCCCAGCTATTTTGGGGATTGTTAAGCAGAATCTCAAGTCTTTCTTCCCTACTGTTATCAGGCTTCTGAACAGTACTTCCATAAACTACAGTACTGTCTGATTCACCTCGACCCCATTGCAGACATTGGGCTTTGCTGTAAGCCAACAATGATGCAACAGCCAAGGCAGCACACCAAAGCCTCTACTTCATGACGAGACTGGAAACTCAGCATGTCTGCAATGCACCATAAAAAGCATACTGTCGTGTTGCATCACAGGTTGGTTTGGGAACAACTCCGCCCACGACTGCATGAAATTACAGAGAGTTGTTGATGTAGTCCAGTCCATCACACAGACCAGACACCCCACCATTGGGACTTTGCACTTCACACTGCCTCAGAAAAAGCAGTCAACTTAATCAAAGACTTGTCTCATCACCTTGCCATTCCTTCTCCCTGCTTCCGCCCAGCAGAAGATACAGAATCTTGAATGTGCAAACCACAAAGAACAGCTTCTTCCCCTCTGTTATCAGGCTTCTGAACAGTCCTTCCATGAGCTAGAGTACTGCCCGATTGTGGACATTGGACTGTCTATGGAATTGGTGCACTACAATGCTGAGAACTATACTCTGCATTGTGCATCTTCCCCTCTGCTCCATCTACTGCTCTCGAGTTTGAATTGATTCGTATACCGTATAGTATTATTTGATATTTGCATAGCATGAAAAATAAAACTTTTCACTGTACCTCAGAATACATGACAATAATAAACCTAAACCTCTCCTCTGGAACTGGTGCGCTACAATGCTGAGAACTATATTCTGCACTCGGTATCTTCCCCTTTGCTCTACCTATTGTACTAGAGATTGACTTTATTGCCTTATCTGTCAAAGCTGTTCACTGTACCTCTAAATATGACATTTGCAATAAAACTAAACCTAAACATGATGAGCAAAAATGGCCCAAAGATTTCTTTCCCTGGTATAATTGCGAAATTCAAAAATGTTAGACTCACTTAAAGAGCACTTTTGTCTTTATTGTAACACATAGACCATTCTTTAGCAATACACCTATTCAAATCCACATAAAAAACATTTATATGAGCAAATTAATGAACCCGACCTAACAAATGGGAGATTGTGACATCGCACGCAAAAAAACTTCAGAGTCCGGTGAAAGATGCTGGAAGGGACTGCAGGTGCTGGTTTAAACTGAAGATAGTCAAAAAGCTGGAGTAACTCAGCGGGGCATACAGCATTTCAAGGGAAAAAAGGAATAGGTGACGTTTTGGGTTGAGTCCCTTCTTCAGACAGGCAGCAGGTTAGGCAGCATCTGACAAGAAAGAAACAGTCAACAGGTCAGGTCGATCTCCTTTCATCAGAACCAAGTAAATAGTCAAACTTGTACATTCGGGATATTAGGAACACTCAAACTAGATTGTGCACAAAAGCAAGTAGAAAGAGAAAAAAAGGGTGCTACAGGGAAACTAGACATCAGTTGCAATTAGATTGGCCCAAGACAAGATGTTTTAGCTTAAATGGGAGTGCACAAGAGAGTGCCTTTCTCAGGCAATATGTCCCCCCTCTCCCACCCACAGGTGATATCTTTCTTTCACAGATTTGTCCTTTGGTATTGCAATTTTTGAATGCCAAACAATTACTCAAGGTCAGCAGTAATTGAGTGGTCAACCGAGAGATGACTAGTTCATTGCTGCATCTGAAGTGCAGGTATTGGACAAAACAGATGAGTGCAGAGAGAATCCTGCCAGATGCAAACAACAACTTCCTCGACAAAGCAAGGTTTCAGCTCAGAAGATCCATCCAGATCAGAGATGTGGATCAAGACACCTTCCAAAGATGAGTCATCTGGCCAAGTCCTTGTGTTGAATTTTGCTGAGCTTAGGGCAACTGAGACAAGTGAACAACCCTGAGGGAAGCAATTACTCAAAGCTCAGGGTGAACCAACTAGGAAGACCGGTATTATTTTAAAGAGCATAGCAAACCTGAATTGACAAATACACACGTATCAGTTATGGCGTTAATGCCCTCGCTGATTTTAAACACATCAAAATCCACCCAATTCTAGTGAATAGGCCACCATGTTAGCAGCACATAGCTTCTGACAAAGGGAATAAATGGAAACAGAGGCCATATCAGCCACAACACAAGACTGTCAACACCTTTTATAATATTGGTATGAAATTTCAAGAAACAAAGCATGGGCCCACCTAGAAATATCTCCATCTGGTTTACACGACTCAGCTTCAGATTGTTTTGATATCAACCTGAATAATTGATTCCAGAGGGCATTTCAACTTGTTTAAAAATACCCACATATTTTACACCAACTTAATCCATATGTACACTTACAATAGAGACATACAGGTCGTTTTGGTCCAACTCATCCATTCCAGTCCCATTTGCCAGTGTTTGCCCCATATCCCTCGAAATCTTCCCTATCCATGTACCTGCCCAAATGACTTAATTGTCATTGTATCTACCACATCTATCCCCTCTGGCAGCTTGTTCCATATAGCCACCACCCTCTGCATGGAAAGGTTACCCCATGGTTTCTATTAAGTCTTTTCCCTCTCACCTTAAGCAAAGCCCTCTAGTTCCTGATTCCTCAATCTGTGTGCATTCACTCTATCTATTCCCCTCGTGATTTTATACACTTCTATATAGTCACCCCTCAGTCCCATGCATTCCAAGAAATAAACTTCTAGCTTGTCCAATCTCAGGTCCCCTGTTCAAGCTCAGGTCCTCGAATCCTGGCACCATCCTCTTAAATCCTCTCTGCACCCTTTAACCTATTGACATGTTGGTTAGTAAGTTTGCAGATAACACCCAGACTGCTAGACTGTGAGGAAGGCTATCAAACTATACAGCAGGATATAGATTTGCTAAGGAAACGGCAGGTAGAGTTAATCCCAGCAAGTGTGTGGTGATGCACTTTGGGAGGTTAAATGTAAGGATAAAAATACACAATTAATGGCAAAACCCTTAACACTGTTTATATACAGAGGGATCTTAGGGTCCAAGTCCATAACTCACTGAAAGCAGCAACATAAGAAATAGAGTAGTAAAGAAGGCAAATGATTGTCTTGTTTTCGTAAGTCAGGGTGTTGAGTACGTCAGGAAGTCATGATGCAGCTATATAGGACTTTGTTCAAGCCATAGTCAGAGTATTGCGTAGAATTCTGATCGGCCCCTTACAGGGAGAACATGGAGCCTTTGGAAAGGGTGCAGAGGAGGTTCACCAGAAATGTTTGGAATAGGGGGTATTAGCTAAGGGAGAGGTTGGACAGTCTTGGATTGTTTTCTCTGGAAGGTCGGAGGGTACGGGGAGACCTGAAAGAAGTATGTGGAATTGAGGCACAGTTAGGGTAGATGATCAGAACCTTTTTCCCCAGGATGGAAAGACCAAATACTAGAGGGCATAGTTTCAAGGTGAGAGGGGCAAATTTGAAGATTTGTTGGGCAATTTTTTCTTTACAGAGGATTTATGGAATGCCTGGAACACTCTGCTGGGATTGTTAGCTGATGCAGATACAAAAGTGGCATTTAAGACTTTTGGAAGGTAAATGGATTTGCTGAGGATGGAGGGATGTAGACTATGTGCAGATAGATAAGAGATGGCCTCGGCATCATGCTCAGCATAGACCACGTGGGCCGGAGGGCCTGTTCTTGTGCTCCACTGCTCCATGCTCTGTAACCTCATGATTTATTTTGCTTTAAGACTGGATCTGTTAGCAATCAACACATGGGATGTGACCTTTCTGCTGCAATGTTATCTGAGCCCTTAGACTGAATTACCTTCACACATCCACTATGGAACTGGTTGGTATTATTTAAAAGAAACAATGTGATGTTTCCCCGCAAGTAGAAGTCACTATGAACTGATAATACTTGTGCAAAGCAAATGGATGGCTATAGGCAGGCAACCCCATCACAAAGTGTGAATTGTTGGGGAGCAGTTTGTGAATTCCATCAAAGAAGATATGTGAAGCCCCATGGCCATTACACAGGGAACGCCTGTATTCAATTCAGTCTAAACTCAATTCAGCACCAACACAAAGTAGGGCACATTTCTTATTCAAGTTAATAAACTTCCGAAGGGCTTCCAAATATTTTTTTCTCTCAATAAATGTTTTCAAACGATAAAAGCTCATAGCTATGAGCCTCGGGGTCTGTGCTTGATCATGCCAGTATTCACTATTAAATACTGTGTTAATCTGACAATAGAAACATAGACATAGAAATTAGGTGCAGGAGTAGGCCATTAGGCCCTTCGAGCCTGCACCGCCATTCAATATGATCATGGCTGATCATCCAACTCAGTATCCCGTACCTGCCTTCGATCCATACCCCCTGATCCCCTTGGCCACAAGGGCCACATCTAACTCCCTCTTAAATATAGCCAATGAACTGGCCTCAACTACCCCCTGTGGCAGAGAGTTCCAGAGATTCACCACTCTCTGTGTGAAAAAAGTTCTTCTCATCTCGGTTTTTAAAGGATTTCCCCCTTATCCTTAAGCTGTGACCCCTTGTCCTGGACTTCCCCAATATCGGGAACAATCTCCCTGCATCTAGCCTGTCCAACCACTTTCGAATTTTGTAAGTTTCTATAAATCCCCACTCAATCTCCTAAATTCTAGAGAGTATAAACCAAGTCTATCCAGTCTTTCTTCACAAGACAGTCCTGACATCCCAGGAATCAGTCTGGTGAACCGTCTCTGCACTCCCTCTATGGCAATAATGTCCTTCCTCAGATTTGGAGACCAAAACTGTACGCAATACCCCAGGTGTGGTCTCACCAAGACCCTGTACAACTGCAGTAGAACCTCCCTGCTCCTATACTCAAATCCTTTTGCAATGAAAGCTAACATACCATTCGCTTTCTTTACTGCCTGCTGCACCTGCATGCCTACCTTCTATGACTGGTGTACCATGACACCCAGGTCTCGCTGCATCTCCCCCTTTCCCAATCGGCCACCATTTAGATAATATAGCTGTAAATAATGCCATTAGGTGTTTCTGTGACAAGTGCACCTCCCAGCTCAGTCAACAGCATTTCTGGTTGGGACTCTTCTTCAGACAAATTTATGTATCCAGTCACTGGAATTATTAATATTTCACAAATGATTTCAAATTAAATGTGAAATATAATCTCAGCCAAACAAGCTTGCATGGCGGGGCATGTTCTGGGAAATCAGAAACCCAATATTATATAACAGAAAACACAAGTAAGCTTGTTCCAAGAACGTAGGAACATGTAGAACCAAATGATGACTGTGGCCCATTCAACCAGAGAAATTGGTAAATTGTAAATGAAATTATTCTTGTGTGGGAGAATGTGCAATAACACACTATTTTAACATTCTAACACACTGGTCTTTAGGAAAACATTGCATTGTCAGAAGATAAAACACGTCTTACACTGGATGTTTCCATTTTGATCCTTTGATCTTCAGCAAGAGGTTCTGACCTCAAAACTAGAATTCTCTCTTCGTTTAGGTTTAGGTTTATTATCGTCATGTGTACTGAGGTACAATGAAAAGCTTTGCTTATCCTGCTATCCATTCAAATCAGATTACATTATACATAGATACAATTAAGCCAAACTCAAGTGACAATGTAATGTGACAAATGCGATATAGCAGCCCTCAAAACTGCAACCATGAGCCAATCGCTTTTGGGGGAGAAAAGAGGGGTGAGGGCTAGAGAAAGGCCCTTTATTCGCAGGACAAAATCCAACTGAATGAGGTACTACAACCATTTGAGGTTGTAAGGACAAGGGAGACGGAGTGCAGACAGAGTCATAGAGTGATACAGTGTAGAAACAGGCCCCAGCCCAATTTGCCCACACCGGCCAACAATGTCCCAGCTACCCTAGTCCCACTTGCCTGCGCTTGGTCCATAACCCTCCAAACCTGTCCTATCCATGTACTTGCCCAACTGTTTCTTAAACAATGGGATAGTCCCAGCCTCAACTACCTCCTCTGTCAGCTTGTTCCATACACCCACCACCACCTCTGTGTGAAAAAGTTACCCCTTGGATTCCTATTAAATCTTTTCCCCTTCACCTTGAACCTATGTCCTCTGGTCCTCCATTCCCCATCTCTGGGTAAAAGACTGTGTATCTACCCGATCTATTCCTCTCATAATTGTATACACCTCTATAAGATCTCCCCTCATTCTCCTACTCTCCATGGAATAGACACCCAGCCTACTCAACCTCTCGCTACAGCTCACACCTCATAGTCCTGGCAACATCCTCGTTAGTCTTTTCTGAACCCTTCAAGCTTGACAATATATTTCTTATAACATGGTGCCCAGAATTGAACACAATATTCTAAATGCGGTCTCATCAACGTCTTATATAATTGCAATATGACCTCCCAACTTCTATACTCAATACTGTGACAAATGAAGGCCAAAGTGTCAAAAGCCTTTTTGACCACCTTATCTACCTGCGACGCGACCTTCATGGAACCATGCACTCGTACTCCCTCTGCTCTACAACACTACCCAGAGGTCTACCATTTACTGTGTAGGTCCTGCCCCTGTTCGACATTCTACTTCTGCATTTTCCTCAGATAACTGTGGCAAAACGCCTTATATATCAAAGTGAAGTCCTTCTGGAGCGGCTAAATGATCATGACAGTTTTAAAGTGGCAGAGAATCAATGATCTTAAAATATTTCAAAGTCGTTTACAAGGACAATACAAGTGAAAAGCAGTATTGGCTAAAGCAGATTCCATCCCCACTGTGGACTGGAAAACAATAAAACCTGCAGATGCTGGAAATCTGAAAGGTAACAGTCAGAATGGATGTTGGGCTGAAGGGCTGTTTCCATGCAGTATAACTTGAGACTCTAAAAGCAGAAAATGCTGAAAATATTCAGGTCGGGTAGCAATCCTGGAAAGGAAAACAGTGTCAGAACTGGAAAAAAAAGTTCAAAAACGGTCAGTTTAAATTGAAGAGGTGGCAGGGAAGATGGACAGTGGGCCATTCTAATGAATTTAAAAAACAGCAAATGTTAAAGAATAAACAAATAATGTGAACAGAAGGGAATATGACAAAATAAATCCAAATATTTAGAAGGGATTGTGCTGGTGCCCATGTTGCAACTTAACATTAACTGCTATACCATACAGCTCACAGGAGGCAATTATAACTATACACATGTGGGACTCTGGACCCATACATGTAAACCATCCAGCAGTATAGCTTCCCCTACTGTAAGGGCACTGTCTCAATGTATTCAGCGCAGTAGGCTATTTGATCCAGCTGCCTGCACCAGTTTTCATGGAGCTATCCCAACAATTCCATGCGTCCAATCCCTCTCCATTCTCCCGCTCTGAAAGTGACATCCCAATGTGTTTGCTCCCATCTCCCATTCTGGCAACACACTTTGCATCACAGCAACTTGCTCTGAAATGAAAATGTCCCCATGTTGCCTCGGGTGAAACAAAGACCCCCACCTCCCGGGCCATCCTCGCTGCTACCATATGGACGATGATACAGGAGCCTGAAAACTGTGACCACCAGGTTCATGAACAACACTAGCTTCAGCAGCTATGATCTTTGTGCTTCTATGGGTTGCATTACAGACTTTGCTTTTGCACTGTGGCACCTAGTATTTTGCTTGTTAATTATTGTATTATTGATTACATATTTATCTGTGTGTTATTGGAATTATGGGCTTGTTACATTGCAGCAAACACGGAATTCATTGTTCTATTGCCAGTACATGCAATTAATTGCCAGTAATGAAGCACTCTTGATTCTTGTCCTTTCAACCACCTGAAACCAACCCCCCCTGGTTTCTAACATTCTTGCCATTAGCTTTCACCTAAAACTTAAAGTGCTGAAATAACTTTTTGTTATTTAGGTAACAATTTGGGTTGGGACTCTTCTTCAGACTCAGAAGTATGAAACCATGACTTCCTTCAGGACCCAAACGTCACCTACCCATGTCGTCCAGAGATGCTGCCTGCCCCACTGAGTTACTCCAGCACTGCAGTTTCATCCACACAATATGCATCTGCAGTTTCGTGTCTCCATTACCTTTCACCGTACCTATATCAAATCCGTCAAGATTGTGAACTCTTACATTTTTCACTCATCCATTCTTCATTAATGCTAAAAAAATTCTGATTATAAAAATTCCAATATCCTCATATAACCCAGGTCCCTCCTTAATCATGCCAAATACCACTGTAGCAAATTTCCTTTGCATCATTCCCATAGCCACGACATTCTTCCCAAAGAGCAATTCGCAGAACACCACTGCAGCTGGTTGGTTAGTCCATAAATACTCAGTAGAGCTACATTGTGTACACATGGTCTCCACTAATTGTGTTTAGTTCAGAGATACAACATGCAAAGAGGCCCACACCAACCATCGATCACCCGTTCACATTAGTTCTATGTTATCCCGCTTTCTCATCCACGGCCTACACACCAAGGGCAATTAACTTACAAACCCACATGTCTTTGGGATGTGGGAGGAAGCAGAGTACCCGGAGAAAACCCACGCGGTCACAGACAGCACCCGAGGTCAGGATCGAATCTGGGTCTCTGGCGCTATGAGGCAGAGCTTTACCAGCTGCGCCACTGTCCAAATCCAGGATTGTTCTGGTAGATTTAAAGATATGTACATGTGCTCCAAGTGAATATGTTCCCGCACTACCATATGGAGAACGTTTCAACTGTAGGCCAAGCAACCAAGAGCAACAGCAAGAACAGAAGCCAAAGGTGAGGTTGTCCACCCTCCCTTCATCCTAGAATCAGGTTCATAATAACCTGGGAATAATCAGGTTCCTAAGAAGCCAAGCTCAAAGCTACTGCTGACTCATTCATTGAATAAAGTTGTAGAAAGGGCCTTACACTAAATATCGGGAACACCAGCATCCTCTACCATCCTGCCCCATTGCACAACTTCTTATGTCAGCAAGATTTGTCTCTAAATCATTCACTAAATGCTTTCTTTTTTTTTTTAATTTATTTTTTTTTTTTTTTTTTTTTTTTTATTAGTACAATAAGTTACAGTAATACACACCACATATATCTCATTACATTTGTTGTACCCCTTCATCTTTTGAGCTTTAAAAAAGGTAGAAATAAAAGAAGTAAGGAAAGTGAGAAAGAGTCATGAAGGTGCAGGAAAGTGTTGGGAAAAGAAAGCCCATTAGAAAAGGAGTAAGAGAAGAAAGTTAAGAAATAGACCCTAGAAAATAAAAAAGAGTAACAATCGCTCTATTATAAAAAAAAAAAAAACTCCGCAAAAAGGGATATACCAACCGTATTTTTCACCCCCCGTTACCAGATCCTGGCACCATTTATTTTTTAAATTACTATTGCACCTTATGCTTGTAATAAGTGCCCGATCAACATTAGTTCCATCTGCCTGTGTTTGGCCCATATCGCTCTATACATGTACCCGTCCAAATGTTTCTTAAATGTTGGGATAGTACTGCCTTAACTAACTGCTCTGGTGGCTTGTTCCATACACCTATCACCCTTTGTGTAAAAAAAAAAGCCATCAGATTCCTATTAAATCTCTCTTTCCCCCCCTCATCTTAACCCCACGTCCCCATATGCTGCCCGACTTGCTGAGTTACTCCCACTGTGCGTTTCATTCAAGATTCCAGCATCTGCAGTTCCGTGTCTCCAATCTGCCCCATCCACTGGATATTACAAGCTACCCTGGTTCTCAGAATAATGTCCATAATACGGGGCATGTTTGAGAGTTACAGGAGAAGCCATTCCCACCCACAGAAATGCACCTCTCGACACATAATCTATACAGCAACTACCTCTCTGGCCTTTTAACGACATCAATCAGTCCAGAAATACTTAGCAGAGAAGCTAAACAAAAAGCAAAATACCCTGGAAGATTCACTGCATATTCTGAGACACCAAGGCTGATTAATGGATTCTTTCACATACAGCAGCAACCTGAATCAGCTGACTACAAGGACCAAGAGCTTGCTCAACACGAGAAGATGAATCCAAAATATTTTTTCTTCCCCTCCATTGTCACTCAGCCCCAGAATACTGCTTCATTTGACAGGAAAATTCCAGTTAGGAGTAAGAGAATAAAATGAAAATAAAAATATTCTTGAAGTGCTCAGCAGGTCAGACAGCATCTGTGGAGAGAGAAATGGTCATGTTTATATTCCAGTTACCCTCGAGCTCTTTATGTCTGAATGCAAACCAGTTGTTTGTTCAATAAAGGCAGGCATAAAAGATGACATTTTTCTGCAGGATTTAGAAAGCCAGGCACATATTTGATCTCTTCATTCAACAGAATCATCTGCTTTCACGATGAGACTGCACAAACAATATTAGGATTTAAGGTGTGGTCATTCTGGAGTGATATGAATGCTATGTAGAGAGTGCACGGTGCATTTCCTGGAATCTGTCCAATTCTTTCCAAACCGTTACTATTTTCTAATGGAAATTCTCAGGCACAGCAATATATAGGACCAGTGTACTATCAATACAGGAGCCGAGTCTTCATTAATAGCAAGGAATTATTTGTATACTCGATTCCCCACCTGCCTTTAATCTAATGAAGGCTGTGGAACAACAGATTATTTTCAGATGATAAATGAAAAAAGATAAATAACTGAAGGAAACACACACAGAACCAATGAAATAGTGATAAAATAATATTTTATTTTCATATCTTAAAAAATATTTAACAATGGAACCTGGAAAAGAAAAGATACAGTGCAATGAGACATGGAAGACACATTTAAATTCAGTCTAAACTATCTCAGTGAAGGGAACAATTTTCCTGGAAGTAAACAGAAATGAACAGTCGTGCCAGTGATCCCAATTCTCTCCCTTTCTCCCATCC
Source organism: Leucoraja erinaceus (assembly GCF_028641065.1). Lineage (NCBI taxonomy): Eukaryota > Metazoa > Chordata > Chondrichthyes > Rajiformes > Rajidae > Leucoraja > Leucoraja erinaceus. The sequence goes on along the minus strand of NC_073378.1, from coordinate 131,315,353 downwards.
ATATTATACAACACAGCAAGTACACAAAAAAGTAACTTGCCAGCTGCCTTGCCCGTTGCACCATCCCACCCATGTACAGATAACTAGAGTTTCTGGCATAGCCAACCCCTGCAGTTTATCATTGTTTCAAGTGTACAATTCAATACCAGTGAGGTGACCGCACACCGATGATCAGTGTCCCAACACTCATTCAACCACCCAAGCAGTCAAATGTATCCGCACCGGTCATTGGGATGTATTTTGAGGTCTTGTGAGAATCCTACATCTGTGCTAAAGGCAGCAGCTGCTGCGAAAACACAAGGAAAGGGTGTCAAGGTTAAGTTTCAGTGGTCGTCACAGTTTACCCGCACCTCAACTATCACCCAACTGATAATCAATGAGGGTGCACAGCAGGGGGGGAGGGTGGGGGCGGACAAGCCATTGAATATCAATACCAGCAACAATAATGCGCTAGAATGCCGCAACTTATAAAAATCAAACTTTTCATTACTTCAGGAAAATTCAGCAGAGTTTATACATTAATAGGATGCAGTACAAAAAGAGCCAGTCAACCATGCCCACTCATAGAACACAGATCAGTACAGCACAGGAACAGGCTCTTCAGCCCACAATGTCTGTACCGAACATGACGCCAAGTTAAACTAATCTCCTCTGACTGCACGCGCTCCGTATCCTTCGTTCCTTGCATATCCATGGACATATCCATCTTTTAAATGCCACTATTGTTTCTGCCTCTGCCTCCACCACCACCTCTAGCAGCGTGTGCAGGCAATGACCACTATAAAACTATGTTCCTGTGCAGGTATATAGTTCCTATACAATTCTATGTTCTACATTTCAGTGCAGGAAAATTGCTTCGAATGATCTGGATTCAAAATAAGCACATTTCTAAACAGTAAATACTCAATGAAGGGCAGTGCCATTATCTATATCCCTTCCTATTTGCCAAGGACACATGTAACCCCAGCTATTTCATTCCAACTGTGCCACAGATTATAACAACTTGGATTCGCATGGCTTGTTAAATGGCACCAAAGATACTGTTTGTATCTTCCAGAAAAAAAAATGGAACAAGGACAGTAGGTCACATTCATCAACTAGATTCCCGCAAGCCCTCTCGCAAAAATCAGCTCCCCGCACCTGCCTCTTTACTGTATTTGCACAAGGGACTATCGCATCACCCACTGTCTTACTAACACTGTGTCCCTCGACTCTGTGCCAGGGAATTCCAAATTCAGATCCATTCACATTTTACAGCAGTGTACAAATTCGCAACATGATTAAATACAGGTCAGTCAGCACAGGCACGTGACATTGCCCTGCACAAAAATTTGCTAGGTAGACACAAAATGCTGGAGTAACTCAGCAGGACAGGCAGCATCTCTGGAGAGAAGGAATGGATGATGTTTCGGGTCGAGACCCTTCTTCAGACTGATGTCAGAGGACGGGGTGGGACAGAGAGAGAATGTATTTGGAGCCAGTTGGGCTGAAAGGCAGTTTCAATACTGTATAACTATGACATCCCTAGAACCTTGAAGAATTTGTTCACAAAACTTTCAATTCTGTTTTCAATACATTGAAAGAACATTTACACCGCCATTCCAAAACATCCCACTTCATCGGTGCAGCTCAGAGCAGGCCCTCTGACACATGACCTCGGTGACTATTCCTTCTGCATGTGTTCCCTTATATTGATATCACACCCAGTCTGAAGGATTCCCACCCAAAACATCACCTATCCATGTTCTCCAGAGATGCAGCCTGTCCTGTCGTGTTACTCCAGCAATTTGTGACCTTTTGCGCAAACCAGCATCTGCAGTTCCTTGTTTCCACAAGATATCACACCCAAGTCCACGCCCTGCCCTCATCAACAACGACTTCATTATAATCAATAGAAGTGAACAGGTTTTCTGACTTGAATCCAAGGAGACCAAGTCAGCCCCTACATTAGTCTGAAAACATAAGCGGCAAACATCAAAATTGTTGCAGCTTTTTACGTAACATACTACAATACTCTGTATTGAGCCATACCACACATTTGTAAGATGCTACCAGTAGAAAACGCTTTGTCTAGGCATTTTTAAAATGTTAGCAATGACAGATGTCATCACTTCTGATTACAAAGAATGTCACTGGCACTTCAGTTCAGAAACATTCTACAGAACTTTTCACAACGTCAGCATGTTCCAAAGCTTCCTTCAATGAAGTAGTAATCAGCCTAACCACCACAATAAAAAACGCGGGTTCCTGCAACTTGGATTCCTAAATTTAATTCCAGCCCCTTAAACAAGCAATAACGTCAGTATAATTGCAGAGCAAAAATAAGCACCTTCATTTTCTTAGATGCACCATCAAGGTTTTAAAGCAAGGCATGTCATCATGACCAGCTATTTTTGAACAAACATGCACAACATAGAATTGGTAAGGTAAGGATTGACAACTATGATTTCCCAAACAACTATCAGCTGTGCTGGCCTCGTGAGCTTCAGATGTGGCATTCGGTTTATGCAATTACTTCTCGTTTAAAATATATTTAGAATCGGTCATGCAGCCAAAGATGCCCCATCTAAGCTAGTCCCATTTGCCTGTGTTTGACCCATATCGTTCTAAACCTTTCCAATCCGTGCACCTGCTCAAATATCTACAAATTATTGTACCTGCCTCAAACACTTTCTCTGGCAGCTCGTTCAATCTACCCACCACCTCTGTTAGAAAAAGTTGCCCCATCAACTTCCCATGAAATTTTTCTCCTCTCACCTCCAGTTCTCAATTCTCCTATCCTGGGAATAAAATACTCTGCAAATTGTGTTGCTAGTAAATGCCTAGTATTTTAAGTAAAGCTGACAAACAAGGGGGTTGTTAATCAATTGGAGATTCAGGGGGAAACCAACCAGATGCGCACAGAACTATAAATGTGCAGGTGAAAAACAGGAGACCACAGTAGATAAACTGAGGTGGGTTAGATCCAGATACAGTTCTGATGGGAGGATGTGGTCATGGGATGAGAACCTTAACTCTGCATATATCAAAGAGCAGCTGGAGATGCAAGTAGAATGAGAAGCAGCAATGCAAATTGATAGGGGATGAAGGTGGAGATAAGTACTGGAGGAACTCGGGGAGAAGCAGGCCTGTTGCCAAACACAGACAAGTTTTTGATTTTGCTGTCAATGCACAGCAGGTAGATGAGGAAGAGGGATGATCCAAGGATGGACTAATCGGGCTCCTTTTAGAGATACAACGCAGAAACAGACCCTTCAGCTCACTTAAAGCCCATGTCCCACTTAGGAAACCTGAACGGAAATCTCTGGAGACTTTGCGTCCCACACAAGGTTTCTGTGCGGTTCCCGGAGGTTTTTGTCAGTCTCCCTAACTGCCTCTACCTGCAACCTCCGGCAACCACCTGCAACCTCCGGGAACTGCACGGAAACCTTGGGTGGGACGCAAAGTCTCCAGAGGTTTCCGTTCAGGTTTCCTAAGTGGGACAGGGGCATTATTAGTCTGCACCGACCAGTGATCACCCCATACTCTAACACTAGCCGGCACACTAAGGACAATTTACAGCTGCCAATTAACCTACACGTCTTTGGAATGTGAGAGGAAACCAGAGCACCCGGAGAAAACCCACAGTAACAGGGAGTATGTACAAACTCCGTACATACAAGCATTCCTAGTCAGGATCGAACCCAGGTCTCTGGCACTGTAAGGCAGCAACTCTACTGCTGTGCCACCCCAGAATAATATGGTGGGAGGGAGAGGTCATGGCTAAAGATACATGACTGCAACCCAGCTCACGAGGGACGTTTTAATTGGTACTGGTGTTAAAAAGTTGCAGTCTCTCAATGCTAACATGCACTAATCTCTGCATCAGGGAAGCAGCCAAGAACATCGTGCAACATTGTACTTTTTATACTCATTTTCAAAAACTCTGTAAAGCCTATCAAAATCAAACTTGGCTTGGCTCAACTTGTTCACAACCAAATTCTTTTTGGGACAAATGGAAAACTCAGTCATATTTGATCATAAATCACTGGGACTGAAGTAACTAACCCTGGAGAGTTTGTTGAATCACTCTCAATTGCATTCTGTTTTCAGTATACACAAAAATGGCCCTGTTGTAATGTCACCATGGGATTGCCAATGGCAACAATTATTCACAATGAATCAGTGGCAGCATCAAAACCAGACCAAAACATAAAAGCGTGCAGCCAAATGATTTTTAATTTATTCTTAATTCACATTTTAAAGATCCATCAGATTTATATAATGTGGTAAAGCCAGAGAAAGTGAAGGCAGATATAGGTTTGTTAGCAGGGAAAGTGTCAGGGTAAACAGCTTATTTTCAAGTTCAAAGTTAACTAATAAGCCAGTGCTGGAATGTCACTCGTAACCCTCAATATTCATTACTGCACCATTACACACCCTCGGACCATCTGTAATCGGACATTACTGGCTTTATCTTGCACTAAACGTTATACCCTTCAACATGCATCTGGTACACTGTGAATGGCTCGATTATAATCATGTATTGTCTTTCCACTGACTGGTTAGCACACAAAAGCTTTTCACTGTACCTTGGTACACATGACAATAAATAAATTAACTAAACTAAACATGAGACCAACACCTTAAGCAATTCCGACATTTCTGCAATTCACACAGATAATTACTATTTAAATACCTCTGCCAGCATCAACCCAGGCCTGCTAGGCATATGTTGAAAACAGACTCAGCCGAGAGCACATGGTCACTTCTCCTCTATTGGTTTATACAAGGTGCAATGGAAGAACACAAGTCAAACAGACTTATGGAATATGGACAATGGTTTAAAACATTTGATCTATTTGCTTTGGACTTTAGAAGATTGAGGGGTGAGGTATCAAGATATTTCTCCAATCATTGGAGAATCTCGAACAAGGGGATAGTTACATGATTAGGTAGGCCTTTTAGAAATTATACAAGTATAAACATTATTTTTGCAGGGGCTGGTGAATCTCCAGAATTCCCCACGCCAGAAGGTTGGGGATATTGAAAGAGAATGCAAAAAAGTTTAGTAACCATGGTAACAAAGCTTTTCACTGTACCTCAGTACATTCAATAATAATAAACCTAAATCTAGCGTCTCCACTTCTGACAAGGTAAGTTATAGCCTTAATTGAATTCAACTATTTCAGATAACCAGCCTTTCCCATTTGTGCCAGAACTGGCCTCTTCTGAAAAGCCCAGCCACCTGTATTAATAATTCAGTTTATCCCTTTCCACAGATACTGCTTCGCCCAGATATTTTTGGCAGTCTTTCATTTCATATTTCCAGCATTTACAGTGTTCCAAACATGATCCAGTTCTAATGAAAGGTCAATTGTTTCTCTCCAAAGATGCTCCTTAACCTGCTGAGAATGTTCAATATTTTCATTTTATGAAAGAGATGTAGCCTGATACATCTTAAATGTTTTCAATAGCCTCACATGCAATAAAATGCTTAAAAATAGTGGCAATTTGAGAAGCAATGTTGCAACTCAGAATCATTCATTAATCGAAGATAGATAAAAAGCTGGCGTAACTCAATGGATCAGGCCACATCTCTGGAGAAAAGGAATAGGTGGTGTTTCAGGTGGAGACCTTTCTTCAGGCTGAGAGTCAGGGGAAAGGGAAACGAGAGATATAGACGGTGATATATTTCTCGTGAGATGAGGTGGGACGTTTAACAAGGGCAGGACCTATACAGTGAATGGTTGGCCTCTGGGGAGTGTTGTAGAGCAGAGGGATCTAGGAGTTCAGGTGCATGGTTCCTTGAAGGTCGAGTCGCAGGTAGATAAGTTGGTCAAAAAGGCTTTTGGCACATTGGCCTTCATCAGTCAGAGTATTCAGTATAGAAGTTGGGAGGTCATATGCAGCTGTATAAGACGTTGGTGAAACCGCATTTAGAATATTGTGTTCAGCTCTAGGCACCATTTTATAGCAAAGATATTGTCAAGCTTGAAAGGGTTCAGAGAAGATTTACAAGGATGTTGCCAGGACTAGAGGGTCTGAGCTATAGGGAGAGGTTGAGTAGGCTGGGTCTCTACTCCTTGGAGCACAGGAGGATGAGGGGCGATCTTATAGAGGTGTATAAGATCATGAGAGGAATAAATTAGGTAGATGCACAGAATCCCTTGCCTAGAATAGGTGAATCGAGGACCAGAGGACTTGGGTTCAAGATGAAAGGGAAAATATTTAATAGGCATCTGAGGGGTAACGTTTTCACACAAAAGGTGGTGGGTGTATGGAACAAGCTGCCAGAGAACGTAGTTGAGGCTGGGATTATCCCAACATTTAAGAATCAGTTAAACAGGTACATGAACAGGACAAGTTTGGAGGGTTATGGACCAAACAAAGGCAGGCAGGACTAGTGTAGCTGGGCCATGTTGGCCGGTGTGGGCAAGTTGGGCCGAAGGACCTATTTCCACACTGTATCACTATGACTATATAGAGATATATAGAGCAAATGAATTAAAGAAATGCAAAAAAGTAACAATGATAAAGGAAACAGGCCATTGTTGGCTGTGGGCTGGGTGAAAGAGAGTACAGACAATGAGACTCAACAAGACAACTTTGTAGCTAGTACAACAGCTTGGGTGGGAGAGGGATGGAGAGAGAGAGAGAGAGAGAGAGAGAGGAGATGCAAGAGTTACTTGGTTAAAGAAATCAATATTCCTATGCTGGGTTGCAAACAGCCCAAGCGAAATACGAGGTGTTGTTCCTCCAATTTGTGTTTGGCCTCACTCTGAAGATGGAGGCGGCCCAGAAAGAAAGGTCATTAATTCCGACAGCATGTGGTCTGACTCTGCTGGGTCCAACTGCTCTCTCGCACATTCCATCCTCTCTATATCTCTTCATTTCTAAAAGGCGGCGTGGCATCAACCGTCTCAACTTTTCCACTGCCCTTACCTACTCTAACCTCACCCCTTCTGAACGTACAGCCCTCCGCTCACTCTTCAGCAGCCCTGACCCGCCAACAAGGGAGGTCCCGTGGTAGTATGGCGCGATGCGGGCTGAGGGCAGGCGACAACTCTCAAGATACCTCCTCCTACTTATTCTTGGACCATGATCCCAGATGAGCACCAGGTCTTAATCTCAAACACCCTTTCTGATTTCATCACTTCTGGCTGTCTGCCTTCCACAGCCTCCAACAATATCGTTCCCCAGCCCCGCACAGCCCAGTTTTACCATCTCCCCAAAATCCACAAACACAACTGCCCTGGCAGACCCATTGTTTCTGCCTGCTCCTATCCCACGGAAATGATTTCCACGTACCTCAACTCCATCATATCCCCCAAGGTCCAATATCTCCCGACCCACGTCCAAGATATCTCACATGCTCTTCGTCTCTTTAGCAACTTCCACTTTCCAAGCCCCCATCTTTACTATGGACGTTTAGTCACTCTACACCTCCATCACCCACCAGGAAGGCCTTAAAGCCCTCCATTTCGTCCTTGACTGCAAAACCTTCCAATTTCCTTCCACTAACACTCTACACCGCCTAGCGGAGCTGGTCCTCACCCTCAACAACTTATCCTTTGACTTCTCCCACTTCCTCCATCCAAGGTGTAGCCACCCGCATGGGCCCAGCTATGCCTGCCTCTTTGTAGTGTACGTTGAACAATCCCCGTTCCAGGCGTACACTAGCCCTATCCCGCCCCAAAACTCTATCTCCATAACATTGATGATTGCATCGGTGCTACCTCCTGCACCCATGCAGAACTCATGGGCTTCATCAACTTCACCACCAATTTATCCTGCACTCAATTTTCATCCTGCACTCGTCCTGCATCTCCGACACCTCCCTCACTTTCTTGATCTCACCGACTCCATTACAGGAAACAGACTATAGGCTGACGTCCATTACAAACCCACTGACTCCCATAACTATCTTGACCACACTTCTTCCCACCCTACTTCCTGCAAAGACTCTAGCCCCTACTCCCAATTCCTCCGGCTATGCCGTTTCTGCACCCAAAATGCACACAGACCTTTCTGTCCTGGGCCTCCTCCATTGTCAGAGTGAGGCTAAACACAAATTGGAGGAACAGCATCTCAAATTTCGCTTGGGCAGCTTACAGCCCAGTGGTATAAATATTGATTTCTCTCACTTCAGGTAGCCCCGACATTTCCTCTCTCTCTCTCCATCCCCCACCCAAGTTGCACTAGCTTCTCGTTTTCACCCTACAAACAGCTAACAATGGCCTGTTTCCTTTAACGTTGTTACTTTTTTACATATCTTTCATTCATTGTTCTTTATCTCACCACATTACCGTCTATATCACTCATTTCCCTTATCCCTAACCAGTCCTGAAGAAGGGTCTCAACCCAAAACATAACCCATTTCTTCTCTCCAGAGATGCCGAGTTACTCCAGCTTTTTGTGTCCATCTTAGGTCATTAATCATTAACCTTTGTGAGGCAGTCAAAGATAAAATGCTGGGCAGGTCACAATCTCCCCCTCTTCAAAAAGCACTGAGCTCTTTATAGTTACTTTCTGCTGAAACATAGCCAAAAAAGCTACCTCCAATAATGTTGGATGCTCTCAAAGATGCTCTCATTTAGCCTGAATCTTTCCCCCCAGGGTGGAAATGTCAAAGATTAGAGGGCATAACTTTCAGGTGAGAGAGGCAAAATCTAAAGATGATGTGCAGGGCAATTTTCTATTAAAACACAGAGTGGCAGCAGCCAGAGGTGATTGTGGAAGCAGATATAGTAGCAGTATTTAATTACATTTTAGATTAACATGTGGAATGGAGGGATGTGGATCACATGCAGGCCGAGGACATTAATTTAACCATGTTTGGCACAGACATTGTGGACTGAAGGGTCTGTTCTTGTGATGTTCAACACTTGCGATGAATCTTGAATGGAAACCTTTTTGCATGAAGCCAACTTGGAGCTTTGAGAAAAGAAATGAGGCTTGCTAATTTGATACAGTTCATTTGCTTAAGACACAAAGGCAGCCAACTGTTCCCTAAATTTTGGAAAGGAATTAACTAGGAAATCAAAGACCATCTGCAGCAATTGTTTGACAACCTAAATTTGAGTTAGTAGATGAAAACATCCTAAACAGCATTCCAAAAGAAGTATGTACCAGTTACTTTAGAAAGGCTGGATAAAACTTCAAAGTGGATGAAAGGAAATAGTTAGGAAAGCAATGCCAAACTAGTCTATTAAAGATTCGGTGCTGGAGCCTTTAGATCTAAGTAAATGATCTTTCCAAAATTCTTAGAAGATCATTCAAAATGGTGTTATAGTAAGAAAAAACATAAACAGAGTGATTAAAAATATAGCAGAAAAAATTCAACTTCTGCAGAGTGATGCAGCTGGTAGAGTTGCTGCCCCTCAGTGCCATGGATCCGGGGTTGATCCGGACCTCGGGTGCTGTCTATGTGGAGCTTACACCTTATCCATGTAACCGAAGGGCCAATCGCCATACTGTGTCTTTCTAAGCAATTCAAAGCTGGGAAGTACAGGTTTGCAGCTTGGAATATTAAATAAAACCACAGTAATGATAAACAAATTTCACAGTGAATGGATATGGAACTGAGATTAACTATTGTAGTACAATCAGGCCTTACAATCTGCAGATATTCCAGTCACCCTAGATCACTGTGAACATTTTGATTGTAATCATGTATCGTCTTTCCGCTGACAATAAAATAAAGTTTATCTGTACCTCGGGACAAATGACAATAAACTAAACTACTTACGTCCCGGTCACTGAGGCACAGAAATGTAAATACAAGCAGCAGGTCCAGTCATTACTGCATTTATCTAGAGACTAATGTTAAGACATCTCAAGGTGCTTTAACTTTCAGATCATGATTTATCCCAGTTCAGATGATGTATCATCCCAAGTGATTTGACATCAAGGCACAAAATATCAGGATAAGTGGTCAAAGCAAGCAGCAAACTTTTAAAATGGCTTTAATGGGACTGAGAGGATGAATAGAAGAGTTTTTTTTTTAATTGCACTCGAGAAAACAAGGCCTAGGCACTTAAAGGTCACAGGGAGAAAGTAGAATGGGGATGTGCAAGAGGACATGAAAGGGTGAACAGGATTTGGTCAAGTTAAGGGCCTGTCCCACTGTACGAGCTAATTCAAGAGCTCTCCCGAGTTTATAAAAAATCAAACTCGTGGTAAGCACGTAGAATGTATGTAGTGGGTATGTCGGAGCTCGGGACGTCTCTTAGCGCCTCGTAACGCTAGCGGCAGGTACTCGGGAAACGCGGTAAGTTCGTTCGTGAAGACTCGTGAAGATTTTTCAACATGTTGAAAAATGTCCACGAGAGCCCCGAGTACCCACGGGCAGCTATTATTGTAATTTTCCGAGTTCGAATCAGGAAACTCGGGGGAACTCTTGAATTAGCTCGTACAGTGGGACAGCCCCATAAGGATATTTACACCAGGATTACATAGAATACAGAACAGTACAGCTTATGAACATGCCTTGCAGTCATAAAAATATCTGTGCCAAATTTAATATCCTCTGCCTGTACGTGATCCATATCCCTCCATTCACTGCATATCCACGTGCCTAACTAAAAGCCAGTTAAATGCCATTATCGCATATCTGCTTCCACCACCACTTCTGGCAACACATTCCAGGTGTCCATCACTCTGTGATGCAAAGAAAATCAAGAGAAGGGAATAAGGTGATATAGTTTGACAGAAACAATAAGTTGTCTAAAGGGGGTGCAAGGAGAGAGACACTGGCTCCTTGTTTACAAGAGCTAGTAGGTGGTATTTAATGAAAAATATGAATTACTGACTTTACAAGCCTTTACACAATATAAAAGCTAGGAAGTTAGGCTAAACCTACAGAAAAGTACTTCAGTCCTTGCGAGAATGCTGCATTAAATGTGGGTATGCACTACAGTTGCGAAGGCTATGGGAAAGATTTCTATCCCATTTATGAGCCTGGTCCTAGGGATGAGAATTACATTTATATGGAAGGGGCACCTCTCCGTTGAGCAAAAGGGGCCTAGGAGAGATTGGACAAAAGTCTCGACCCAAACCCTTGAACATCCAGATGCTGCTAGGCCTGCTGAGTTCCTGCACTAGTTTTCTGCATGGCATCTTTCTTACTGTTTATGTCACATTGCATTACCTCACACTCTTCTCTATTGACTTTTTATATCAATGATTAAAGTGACCAAAGTGTTGATAACCAAATGATCAGCAGGACAAAGGAGACAATGGAGATCGTGATCGACTTCAGGAAATGAAGCAGTACACACACCCCAGAGTCTGCATTGATGGTGCCGAAGTAGAGATGGTTGAAAACGTCAAATTCCGAGGAGTCAATATCACCAACAACTTCTCCTGGACCACCCCATATTGAAGCAACGAACAAGAAAGCACACCAATGTCTCAACTTCCTTTGACGGTTTAGGTTTGGCATGTCCCCATCAACTCTCACCAACTTCTACAGATGCACCATAGCAAGCATTTTATCAGGATACATCACAGCTTGGTTTGGGAACAATTCCATCCAAGACTGCAAGAAATTGCAGTGAACTGTGGACACACTAGACCATCACACAAACCAGCCTCACTTCTATTGACTCCATTTAAACCTCAAGCAGCCTCGACAAGGCCAACAGCATAATCAGGGAAGAGTCGCACCCTGGCCACACCCTCTTCTCCTCTCCCCTCTGGCAAACAGTACAGAAGTGTGAAATCACACACAGATTCAGGGACAGTTTCTTCCCAGCTGTTATCAGACAACTGAATAATCCTACCACAACCAGAGAACAGTCCTGAACTACTATCTACCTCTTTGATGACTCTCGGACTATGCTAACTTTACCTTGCACTAATCGTTATTCCCTTATCTACACACTGTATTCATTCATCGTTGGAAACATTAGCTATGCAATGGTGCTGGTTTCCGATGGGCATTTCCTTACAATGCTGTGTACGACAGTGATCGCAACTTATACTGAAGTGTGGACGGCCGTTGGCTCGCTAGGAGCTCATCCGCACTGTAAATGGCTTGATTATAATCATGTAGTGTCTTTGTGCTGACTGGTTAGCATGCAACAAAAGGATTTTCACTGTACCTCGGTACACGTGACAATAAACTAAAATGAAGTGAACTGAATTTAATTTGGTGAAAGGATGAAAAACTTTTCCTGAACGCAAGGACATGGAATGTGCTGCCTGATAACCCACATTCAATAACCTTTCAAAGCAAAAAGATAAAAATAAGGTTGTAAAAGTGGAGGAGGGGGTGTTAATAAGAAATGTAGCAGGGAGAGTTGGAAGCATGGAATGTCTATCAAAGGTAGACAAAAGTGCTGGAGAAACTCAGCAGGTGCGGCAGCATCTACGGAGCGAAGGAAATAGGCAACGTTTCGGGCCGAAGGGCTGACTCAACCCAAGGACCAAATGGCCTTTATGCATTGTCCCGCTCTATCAACAGTGGGAAATAAACAAATTGGGGGGGGCTTCAACCTTGAAAGGAAACAAATGGGAAAACATTGAGCTGCTGGTGATACCAGGATACTCCAAACGACCTTGTAAAGACTTTTAGTAGTTACAAAACTTGCATCCACATTACAGATTACCCAGACATTTCCTGCCACACTTGGCAGAATAAATCCAATCAATTAATTGCTATCCAATCATGTTGCTGCCAGAGAGCAAAATACCGAGATGGATCATAAAGTACATTTATTCACCAGGCACGATTGCTGTTTACCAGGCATTAGTGTAGCTTGGAACTAAATATGGACTGAATACAAGGCTGAAAAACACTCATTATGTCAAGACAACACTAGACTAAATGTGGAGCCTTGGAAAACTGGTCTGCAGACCTTCCCCTTCACCTCAATTCCAGGGACCCCAGCAGCCCTTCACACGCACCTTTTCTAACCTCATCTATTGCATTTGATGCTCATGCCTCTCTTCTTTACATTGGCGAAACCATGCGTAGACAAGGCAACCCGTTCACTGAACATTTGCTGAACCAAGGCTTGCTGAATCTCCCGGTTGTGAACCATTTCAACTTCACTTCCTATACAGGTGCACAACCTTTTATCCGGTGTTCCGGAAACCGAAAAACTCCGAAAACCGGACATTTTTTCCAGGATGTCGTCTGCACACCAAAGCTCGCGTTTGGCGCCAAACTTGACCCGAAACGACCCACGGTCAACCCAGGTCTGTACTACTGTAGCGGCTGCCTCCTCCCCGGAGATCGGGGAGACACTTAAACATCTGTAAATCATTGCTTAAATGTTAGTCAGTTAGTTTGATACAAGATACAAGATACATTTAATTGTCATTTGGACCCCTTGAGGTCCAAACGAAATGCCGTTTCTGCAGCCATACATTACAAACAAATAGACCCAAGACACAACATAATTTACATAAACATCCATCACATTGCTGTGATGGAAGGCCAAATAAACTTATCTCTCCACTGCACTCTCCCCCACCCCCCCCCCCCCTCCCCCCCCCGATGCCAGAGTCAAAGTCAAAGCCCCTGGCTGGCGATGGCGATTGTCCCGCGGCCATTAAAGCCACGCCGGGTGGTGCGAGGTCGCACACCGGGTCTTGGTGTTTGGAGGGCTTTTATGTGGGGGGGGGGGGGGGGGTTGAAGGGGTAAACTTTAATTCTTAGTCCCCTACCTGGTCGGAGAGGCGGGGAGCGGTCAATGCCTTACCGGGTCGCCGTGCAGTAAGCTCCGCAGCGCTGTGGCCGCCAACTCCCAGCTGGGGCTGCAGGCGGCGCCGGTTGTAGCTCCGACCCCGGCAACTCTACCCCTGGCTGCGAGGCTCCGCAAATGTTGGGAGTCGGCGGCGTCGCAGCGCTGGGATACCAGCGGGAAGCGGGCAATGCCTTACCGGGTCGCTGTGCGGTAAGCTCCAGGGCGCTGAGGCCGCCTTCTCCCAACTTTCGCGGAGCTGGGGGCTGCGGGCGGCGCTGGATTTGGAGCGCCGCGCAGCCAGGGGTTGAGTTGCCGGGGTCGGAGCTACAACCGGCGCCGCCCGCGGCCGGACGGAGCCCCCAGCTCCGCGATGTTGTCTGGTCCCAAGGCTTTCGGATAAAAGGTTGTGCACCTGTACTGACCTTTGTCCTGGGCTTCCCCCACTGCCAAAGTGAAGCCACACATAAACTGGAGGAAGAACACATTCCACTTGGGTAGCTTACAACCTAACAGTATGAACACTGAATTCTCCAAGTTTAGGTAATGCCCCCCCCCTTCCTTATCTCTCCTTTCTCTCCTGTGCTCACCATCCTCAGTGCACACTTTTCTTCCACCCAAGACCCTCCACTGTCCCTTTCCACCTCCGTCTCAACATTTCACTCCTCTTCTCTCCTTATTTGACATCCTTTTTATCTAAATGTCTCCTTTTGTTAAAACTGCAGATGCTGGTTTACAAAAAAAGACACAAGTGCTTGCAGGAGTAACTCAGCTGGTAAAGAAGCATTCGTGGAGAACATGGACAGGCTATGTTTTTAGTCGGGACCCTTCCTGAAATGTCACCTATCCATATTCTCCAGAGATGCGGCCTAATCTGCTGAGTTACTCCAGCATTTGGAGTTCCCTTTTGTTGTTTTTTGTCTCCTTTTCATTTCCAGCCTTTGCCCACCTATCTCTCAGTCAAATGCCCCATCACCTGTCTCCACCAATCATTTGCCAGGCTCCCCCCCCACAATATGTCTGGTCCCGATCTGCAACACTACCTGTTCCTGTCCTCCAGAGATGCTGCCCGACGCACTGAGTTATCCCACGTAGTCTTCTAGGCAGGTTTCCAGCATCTGCAGCTCCTTGCGTCTCAGACACCCACAAAGATAGTACTTTAACATCTGAAGTTACATCATAAACAATGCAATGTGGCACCTCGCAAATTGTAGGGAAATATTTAATTCCATTGGAAACTCCTCAGAAGTTGAAGCAGTCTCGCCTGCATGCATGACCAAGAGAGCTTGCATTGAAACGAAGCAACAAAAAAAAATCTGCACACAGTACCAGGGAATGACAATCACCAACAGTAGCATCTAGCCACCAATGGCATAACCACTGACACCCCAACCATTCAGATTCTCAGTGACAGGGGGTAAATCACAACTATCATGGTTACAAAAGCAAGTCAGAAATTGGATATCTTGAAGTGACTCACCAAAGCCTTTCCATCATCGACAACATACTTGGCAGAAACGTGATGGAATATCCTTCAGTTGTCTGGATGAGTGTAGCTCCAGTAGAAGGAAATCAAAAGTTTATCACCACCCTGTACTACACAACTTACACACTATCCATCATCCCATCCCATTATGCCAAATCCCACATGTACTATGGAGGGCAAGGTGCACAAATGTACACGGGTTTCACCAACTGCATGTTCTCCTCCAAGTGCTATACCATTATAATATGAAGGTCAATTGCCGCTCCTTCATTTACGGAGTCAAAATCCTGTAACTAGCCAGCAACAGTGGGAGAACTTTCATCACAATAACTGCAGCAGTTCAAGATGGCTCACTGCCATTTCCTTGTAGGCAATTAGGGACAGGAACAAAAGAGCCACTAGCAACACCAATGCTTCATAATAATAAATTAGCAGCCAATTTTCACTCAGGAGGTAATCCGTTATAAGCTGCCAGAGAAGCTAGAGAAACAGATACAATTGCGACTTTCAAAAGTCATTTGGACAGGTACGCGGATAGAAAGGGTTTTAGAGGTCTATGGCCAAATGCAGTAAAAATAAAATAAAAATAAGGCTAGCCTAAATATAGACACAAAATGCTGGAGTAACAACGGGCCAGGCAGCATCTTTGGATAGAAGGAATGGGTGACGTTTCGGGTCGAGGCCCTTCTTCAGATTCATTCCATTGGAAACCAACTTGTTCGATATAGATAGGGAGGGCTCAAGGGTCTGTTCCAAGCTGTATAGCTCTATGATCCCAAATGGAATAGAAGCATAATTTGAAATTGTATTTAAGATTAAGTCACCGGAGATTAATAATTGATTGATACAGCATGGAAAAACACCCTGCAGCTTACAGAGTCCATATCGACCGCTCACATTGGTTCTATGTTATTCAACTTGCACATCCGCTCCCTGCGCACTAGAAATAATTTACAGAGGCCAATTAACAAACCTGCACGTCTTTGGGATGTGGGAGGAGACCCATGTGGTCACAGCTAGAATGTTAAACATCCACAGATGTTTCAGGATGAGACCCTTCTCTCCAGAGATGCTGCCTGTCCCACTGAGTTACTCCAGCATTTTGAGTCTACCAATTATTGCATCGTACAGACTTCATTTACATGCCCTGGGTATTCATGTCCAAATCATTAATGGAAACTGCTGAAAGCAAAGGCCAGGCATTAACAGCTGTGGAACATCACTGGTACAGCTTACCAATCATAAAGACACCAATTATTTATCTTTTTGCTTCTTGCCAAAGGCAATTTCAGATCAAATACGCCAGCTTCCCAGGATCTAATGGGCTTTGGCTTTTGATCAACCTACCAAGTGGGACTAAAGCAATGGTCCTACTAAAAATCCATATGGACTACATCAAACACACAGCCCTTAGTCAACCCTCTTAATTACCCCAGTGCCTGATCAGGGCACAAACCCAGGTCCCTTAGCACAAGTTGCCCATGCAGACCATGATGCCCCATCCATACTAGTCCCACCTGCCCACGATTGGCCCATACCCCTTTAAACCTTTCTTGTTCAATGTAACTGTCCAATTATCTTTTAAATGTTGCTATAGTACCTGCCTCAATTACCTCCTCTGGCAGTTTATTCGATATATCCACCACCCTCTGTGTGAAAAAGCTACTGCTCATCTTTCTCTCTGGTTCTTGATTCCCCTTCCCAAGGTAAAAGATTGCATCTACCCTATTATTTGCAAAAACGGGAAAGCAGATTATTATCTAAACGGTGGCCGATTGGGAAAGGGGGAGATGCAGCGAGACCTGGGTGTCATGGTACACCAGTCATTGAAGGTAGGCATGCAGGTGCAGCAGGCAGTAAAGAAAGCGAATGGCATGTTGGCTTTCATAGCAAGAGGATTTGAGTATAGGAGCAGGGAGGTTCTACTGCAGTTGTATAGGGTCTTGGTGAGACCACACCTGGAGTATTGCGTGCAGTTTTGGTCTCCAAATCTGAGGAAGGACATTATTGCCATAGAGGGAGTGCAGAGAAGGTTCACCAGACTGATTCCTGGGATGTCAGGACTGTCTTATGAAGAAAGACTGGATAGACTTGGTTTATACTCTCTAGAGTTTAGGAGATTGAGAGGGGATCTTATAGAAACTTACAAAATTCTTAAGGGGTTGGACAGGCTAGATGCAGGAAGATTGTTCCCGATGTTGGGGAAGTCCAGGACAAGGGGTCACAGCTTAAGGGTAAGGGGGAAATCCTTTAAAACCGAGATGAGGAGAACTTTTTTCACACAGAGAGTGGTGAATCTCTGGAACTCTCTGCCACAGAGGGTAGTTGAGGCCAGTTCATTGGCTATATTTAAGAGGGAGTTAGATGTGGCCCTTGTGGCCAAGGGGATCAGAGGGTATGGAGAGAAGGCAGGTACGGGATACTGAGTTGGATGATCAGCCATGATCATATTAAATGGCGGTGCAGGCTCGAAGGGCCGAATGGCCTACTCCTGCACCTAATTTCTATGTTTCTATGTTCTATGTTTACCCTATTCAATCCCCTCATGATCTTATACACTTCTACAAGATCACCTTTTGTCCTGCGCTCTAAGGAATAAAGTCCTAGCCAACCCAACCTATAGCTCAGATCCAAGTCCTGCCATCACCCTCTTCTCGAAATTCAATCAAATTAGGGAGACAACTTTCCTTTAAATCCATCCCAACTGTCCACGTGTCATCTCTCAAGCCACATGTTCATCTGCACCACAAAACTAAATTATTGACCTTGAAGTAATAAAGGAGAGCATGCTGTGGACATAAATAATCCTTCACTGCCGAAATGTCATCACATTTTTCTCTGCTTTGATTAAATCAAGACCATTTTTTAGTTTTCGGGAATAGTAAGGCTGCCGCCTTTGACAAAAGTTATTTCCCGTGAGTGAAAGGGTGCTGAAGCTCATTTCCAGATGGCCCTGTCGGTGAGGCATTATGACATTCCCACTTGCACATTTAGAAAATGTAAAATAAATAAATTGCTTGATTGTACTCCTGTTCTACTTCTCCCCTTCCCCCCACCGCCAACGTAACTTGGATTTATTAATGAAGAACAGTTTTAACTGGAAGCTATACAGAAGTGGCCAATAAAAATAAGATCCAACATTGCTAATAAAACACACCCACTCTAAACTCATATTTCATATTTTCACTCCGTAACCTCCTCAGGATCCTGTCTCACCCAGTTCTGTCACGCACTTAATCACTATATTCTTAAACAATCAATCTGGGTTGTCTTTTGATGACTGGGTTTACGGTTACCATTCACCTAAAGCTGCCTCGGCAAGGCCAGCAACATAATCAAGGACGAGTTGCACCCTGGCCACTCCCTCTTCTACCCCCCTCCCATTTGGCAAAAGGTACAGGTGTGAAAACACACTCTTCCAGATTCAGGGACAGTTTCGTCCCAGCTGTTAACAGGCAACTGAACCATCCAACCGCAACTAGAAAGCAAACCTGAACAACTATCTACCGCATTATACCCAAGTAGATTAAAAAAATTAGGGGTCTATGATTCTAAAAAGCCATGCACAACAATCCCATTTTCCAGTTCTTGGTCTGTAGCAAATTGTGCTCATTCAAGTCCTTTCCAAATGTAATCGTTTTTACCCCAACTACTCTTCCATGCAGTAAGCAAACACATAGATTGTTATTTCGACTCTCCTCTAATTCTACCAATTTAAATCTGTGCACAGTTTGCGAAAAAAACTAATGGAATAGGCAGCGGTGCCTTAGCAGCTGCTGCTCGCCTGCAGTCCGACTGCTTTTTTTTTTTTTGTGTTGTTCTTTTGTCCTGTTTTAGTTATTTTTTGGTTTATTAGGTTGTGTATGTGTGTGGGTGGGGGGGAGAAACATGTTTTAGTCTCTTCCTTCGGGGGGATGCGACTTCTCTTGTCGTCTCCGTCTCCGCCTGCGCCGAGGCCTAAGAATGGAGCTGGCGGCCTCGAAGCTGGGGCAGCGGCAGCGGCGACCCGGCCTCAGAATGGGCAGCGGCATCGGCGACCCGACCTTGGAGGATCGCCCGCGGGCCCGGTGGACTCGGCCGAGGGCCCAGTGGACGACATCGTCGGGAGCTCGTAGGTCACAGGTTGGTGACCTGTTCTCCAGAGCTCCCGCAACAACAGCTGCATCCGTTGGATTGGAGGGCCGCAGCTTCGGCAGCTTCGACCATCCCGGGGCACCGAGTTGAACCGGCCCGTTCGCGGAGCTCGGATTCAGCCGCGGGACTGACATTACTTACCATCACCCGGCGGGGTCACAACATCTGAAGCCTGGATCGCCTCGGCGCAGAAGGAGAATAAGAAGGGAAGAGACAAAGACTTAAGACTTTCGCCTTCCATCACAGTGAGGAGGTGCCTGGTGAACTCACTGTGGTGGATGTTAATTTGTGTTTATTGTGATTTCGTCATTTTTTTACTATATGTAGGACTGCAAGGCTCAACCTGTACAAGAAATATGGGCATGGCATTTGTAAAGTCACTAGGACGTTAAAAGACAATTCCAGACTAAGGCGGAGTCACAGACTAACCACTCAGTAACAAGGCTTGCACGCTATTACGGGCTACAAAGTGACGCCCAGCAGACGCAAGCAACAATGCATCCCTCCTGAAAAGCTCAATGCCATTTATGCCATCTTTGAACAGAAGGTATAGAAAACTTGGCACATGGTGTCAAGACATCATCTTCTACCTCAATGTCAGCAAATGGAAGGAGCCAGCCATTCACTCCGACACTCTATCAATGGAGATGGTTGAGAGCTTCATGTGCTTAAGAGTAAATATCACCAATTTGTCCTAGTCAAACCACATTGACACAGAGTAAGAAAGAACACCAACATTTCTAGTTCCTCAGAGGACAAAGGATATTCAGCACCTATCAATTGATTCTTACCAATTTGTATAGATGCACCATGAAAACCATCCTATCGATTGGGATGGCAATTGCACCGCCGTAAACCGCGAGCAATTGCTAATATTTGGCAATGCAGCCCATTTCATCAAGTAAAACAGCTTACAGATTACTGAACGCTCTCTCACAAGCTAAGGGTGCAATCTCCCAATCTATCACATTGCAGCCCATGCACTTTAAAAAAACCTGTACTTTTTATGTAGCTGCAACACTAACACTATACTCTGCACTCTGGTATTTTTCTCTTTGCAGTACCTGTTGGACTTGTGTGTGGTGTAGGAACTGCAGGTGCTGGTTGGCACCAAAGATAGATACCAAATGCTGGAGTAACACAGGCAGCATCTTTGGGGCAAAGCAATGGGTGACGTTTCAGGCCAGGACCTTTCTTCAGACCATGTGCTCCTGTATAGAATTATCTGACTGGGTAGCACACAACTAGGTTTTTCACGATATCTTGGTGCTCATGACAATAAAAAAACAATAATAAAGTAATAACAAACACTTTTCCCTTCACTCAGGTTAGCTTAACTTCTTCCCACCTTTTTCCTGTTCTATTCCATCCTCCGAGTTCCTCCAGCTCTGTTGCATCTCTCCTGGTGGCACAGATTAATGTGCCCTCTTTTTTCCTCAAATGCCAGCTGTCGTTCTCTCTTTACCGCTGACAGGTCACCCAACCATGGCTAAACTATTTATCACACTTCTCTTTTTATTACTTTTTCACCACCCGCAGCGAGGGCCACCCCGTCCTTGTCCTCCACCACAGAAAACTCCATATTCAACAGATTAATCTCAGCAATTTCTGAAAGCTTCAACATAACGCCATGAGCAGACTCACCTTCCCCGCGCCAAACTCAATGCTCTGGTCCACTCTTCCACCTTGCCAATCGATACTCCCCATTTCATGGCATACAGTCACAGGAGTTTCAACACTTTCCTTTAACAATTATCAACTAATGGGCCAAACTTTCCTTTCAGAAGTACTAGCAATTTAATTCCAATACCTCTGGATAGAAGGAATGGGTGATGTTTCTAAATGTCACCATTCCTTCTATCCAGAGCTGCTGCTGTCCCGCTAAACTGCTGAGTTAGTCCAGCATTTTGTGTCTATCTTCGATGCAAACCAGTTTCTTCCTACATAATTCCTATACCTTATATCCTGCAAACTGCACTCATGATATGGTCCCCACTACATTATGGAAGGCAACCTAGGAATGTTTTACACTGCAGTCGGCCATTCAGTTTCATACCCCTCACCCTATTCCCTCCTCACCCCACCATCCCATGACTGTCCACACCTCCCAAGCACATGGCCTCTGGATAAGAGTGAAATGTATGAAAAAATGGAAACAAGGAACTGCAGATGCTAGTTTCCAAAATACAAGTATTCGACTAACTAATACTTTGAAGAACACAAATAGGTGACATTTCCAGTCGGGACCCTACTTCAGCATGAAAATATGATCACCTGCCGGTTTCCCACACCGATGGTCGTGATTGAGATAGTCCGAAAAGTTTCAGTCATTCTAAGGCACCATGAAGTAAACAGGGAAACATTTAATATCCTTCATCATCGCCAAATCTAAATCAAGAATGTCCCCGTCCAAAACTACCCCGGCACACCAGCCTGTGCAGTAGGGGGTCATGCATTTATGCAGAGATGGGGTTATCGTTCTTCTGAAGATTGAGTGTATTTAAAGCTTTCTGCTTCAAAGGTTTGTGGAAGCAGAGGCTGAACATATTTTATAAACATCTTAGATGGGATTTGCAATAAACAAAGCAGTGATGGAGGGTTGATTTTGTGATTGGAAGCCTAAGACCAGTGTGTTCTACAGGGAATGGTGCTGCATATATTAACAATTTTTATTCAGTCCAACCCCCATGAAGCACAGAAACATTCCCTTTAATCCAGCAAATAGGCACCAACCATGCACCAATCTACCTCACTACGTTCTATTAAGAATATAGAATAGTACAGCACGAGAACATGCCATTTGGTCCACATTGTCTGCGTCAAACACGACGCTAAGTTAAACTAAACTCCTCTGCCTGCATGTGATCTACATCCCTCCATTCCCTGCACGAGGAGCCGATCTAAACGCTCCTCAAATGTATTAGGTTGGGTTTGTTTTTCTTGGAGTAGAGGGGGGTGAGGAAGAGACTTGACAGAAGTATACAAAATTATGAGGGGCATAAACAGTCAGAAATTTTCCCCCAAAACAGAGCTCTTTAAAACTAGAAGATAATAGTTTACGGTAATGGGACAGGAACTTTTTTACCGCATTTAGAGAGGCTGGCATTTGAGGGGATAGTAGAAGCAGAGGCTTTCACAACATTAATATACCCAGTTGAGCATTTGAAACACCAAGACATCAGAAGGCCAAGTGCTAGTAAATGTGATTTGTATCAATGGTTGGTATTGAGATGGTGTGAAAAGTTTCAGTGATTTTAGGGCACCGTGAAGTCAACAATTTCAGATAACCAGCCTTTCCTGTTTTCTTTAGAACAGGTCCGGTCTGATGCAAGGTCACATTTGTAACTGTAACTCAGTTTTTAATCTCTGAACAGATCTGCTGGGTATTTCCAACATTTCCTTTTGTTGTGTTGTGTTGCACCTCTCAGTTGCAGCATGTCCTTTTGTTTTTCCCCACTCTAGCTACGCTCATTCATGTATCAACTAGATGGCATCAGAAATAGCCATCTGGATAACCTTGGCCTCCGCCCCATCATTGTTCTTGCCACCCCTCCCCCCCGCGCAACTTAAATTATATTTGCCTTTGCATTTATTTTTGCATATATTTGTTCTTTGCAGTTTGAATGAAGGTCCATTGCCCTAAAACATTTCCTTTTTTTTCTTCTTTCGTTCCATAAATTCAAAATGACGACAGTTGCAGAAAGTCTGAATTAAATACAGAAGACCCGCGTGTATTTTTGTGTTTTTATTTCTCTGCACAATACTGCTTGATGTGTTTTGTACTTTCAGCACTTGGCTCTTATTTTTATGTAGGATTTCCAGAATATGCAGCCATTTTCTGTGAGAGTACCTTCAACAAAAGTGCTGTGGTTCAAGACAGCACCTCCTGAAAAGGATTAACAGCAGACACACCATTGACACCCAGATCCCCAAATAGCAAAACCTCTCCCAAATATCTACCGCACGAGAGTCATAGATAGGGTAGACAGTTAGATCCTTTTTCTCCAGGGTAAAAAAAGGCATACAAGAGGACAGAGCTCGCAGATGAGAGGGGCAAAGTTTAAAGATGATGCGCAAGGCAGGTGTTTTATTTTAAACACACAGTGGCTTCCTTTAATGTGCTGCCAGGGATGGTGGTGGAGGCAGGTATGACAGTGGCATTTAAGAGACTTTTAGATAGGCACAGGGATAAGCAGAGAATGGAAGGATATGGATCATGTGGAGGCAGAGGTGATTAGATTAATTTGGCATCATGTTTGCCACAGTCAAACAGATTCTTTAAGAATCTGGATTGAAGACAATAGACTGCAGAAGCTGGAACAGGAACAAAAAAGAAGAACTGTGGAAGAATACTATATGTGAAGCAACATTTGTAGAGGCAAAAAGTTGCAAGTCGACACTGAAGGACTGAAGAAGAATCCAGATTACTACACTGAAATAACAATGCAACCTGTTCAATTTTCACAGTACAGAATAACAAGTGTGCTATCTTGGTCAGTGAGACCTGTATCACATTAACAGCAGTAATTTATAGCACTGCAGTGCTGACATTTTACTATGAAGCTAACAGACACACACATGCTGGAGAGCTTTGATGGTTTCGGCACTCTGCCAGCAACTTCCATCACCACACTACTGGTCACGAGATTTCTGCTGCTGTCATTCACAATCAAAACTTGTAACCTCGAACACCCAGTGCATTCCAAACACACTGAAAATAGACACTACCAAGAATTACACTTGGCCAATAGCCAAAATACCACTCAGCATGCACGGACAAAGCCAGCAGCAGTGGAAGGTCACAACAGACCCTATACTAATGATCTTCCTATTAGTAAGTGGGCCTCAAATAAAACATGTGTCATCAGATGCTGTGGTTCAACTTACAGATGGCTCCAGTTTCCCTTGTAAACCAGCTTGCTGGGCACAGTGCCAAGTCCTTGGAGTTGTTTAATTAGAGTCATACAGCACAGAAACAGGTCTTTCAGCCGACAAAGATGCCCCATCTGAGCTGGTCCTATTTGTCCCCACTTGGCCCATAAGCCTCTAAAAGCCCTGTCTCACGGTACGAGTTCATTCCAAGAGCTATCCCGAGTTTAAAAAAAAATCAAACTCGTGGTAAGCACGGAGAATGAACGTAGCGGGTACGTCGGAACTCGGGGATGTCTCTTAGCGGCTCATACCGCTAACGGCAGGTACTCGGGAGGACTCACTAACGGCAGGTAAGCACGGGAAGACCCGTGACGATTTTTCAACATGTTGAAAAATGTCCACGAGAGCCCCGAGTACCGACGAGTGGCCATTATCGTAAATCTCCGAGTTCGAAACAAGGCCAACTCGGGAGAGCTCTTGGAATGAACTCGTACCGTGGGACAGGACTTTAAACCTTTTCTATCCATGATCCCGTCTAAATGCCTTTTAAATGTTATTGCACCTGCCTCAACTATCTCCTCTGGCAGCTCGTTCCATTGGCCCACCACCTTATGGGTGCAAAGGTTGCCCTCGGATTCCTGGTGAATCTTTCCCCCCTCACCTTAAACCTGTCCTCCCCTACCTGGGAAAAGAGGCTGTGCACTTAAATTAGCAATTCCCCTCAAGATTTTATACACCTTGGCATTTGTGATATTTTAATTACCACATCATCACATCCTAAAAATACAAATTACAGCTGTTTTTTTCTATATGCAAAGACCACAACCTATTGATGCCAAAAATAACTTTCAACTTATAAAAATGCTGTTAACAGCAATAGCAAAGGGATTCCACTGAGATGTGTGTGTGTGTCTCTCACACACACACACACACTGCAATTAGCAGTTTCTGTATATATTGCCTCCCCAAGGGACACAACTGCCAAATCGGACACCACAAGGACCCATATCCACATTCACCATTGAAATTTGAGCACATTTCCCAAGCCAGATTAAATCCGCTCGACTAAAATTACTCTCCAGAGAATTTAGACCAAGAAATAAACAACTAACAGTGGCCATATTCAAATGAAAGGCTTTCATGTTCGATGCTCCATGGAGTTGCTCCACAATTGGGAGGGGGCTCATGGCGAGGGGAAGATACAGGAGGGAAGTGAGAAAATAACTGTTCGTTCATTGCAACCCAGCTGAGAAACATTCAGATGTAAACATAGGACTTCTCACATTGTCTGTGACAATGCGCCTGCACTTCAGAAACCGGTTAATCACCACTGTTATATCAATGCAATGAGATGATTCTCTGTTGACTGGAAGGAACTGAAAATTTCAAAACTGATCTCGGGTTTAGTTTAGAGATACTGCATGGAAACCGGCCCTTCAGCCCACGCTGACCACTGATCACCCATTTACTAGTTCTAGGTTATCCCATTTTTACATCCTATACACTAAAGGCAATTTACAGGAGCCAATTAACCTACAATCCTGCATGTCTTTGGAATGTAGGAGGAAACCAGAGCACCAGGAGAAAATGCACATGGCCACGGGGAGAACGTGCAAACTGCACGCACACACAACCCATCGTCAGAATCAAACCTGGATCTCTGGCGCTGCGAGGCAGCAGCTCTACTGCTGCATACTGTATCGCCAATACAGGTAATAACAGTTTTTGTGATGCGACTGGAGAGGCATCGTCTGGTCAAGACACCACCCAACAGTTCACCTGATTTTATTGAAATTAAATTTTTAGGATTTTGTGTATCAACTATAAAAACCAGATATGGCCTCAGTATCATTACCGATGCAGGGAGACAATGAGAACAATCGACCATTTCATTGCCTCTACAGATGCTTCTTGTGCTGCAGAGTTCCTCCTGCAGCTTGTTTCTCGATGGTATCTGTACACATACCTCAGCCAAAGGACAGCATTACATTTGTCCTGGGGCGGCACAGCGGTAGAGTTGCTACCTTATAGCGCCACAGACCCGGGTTCGAACACGACTACGAGTGATGTCTGTATGGAGTTTGTACGTTCTCCCCATGACCGTGTGGGTTTTCACCGAGATCTTCGGTTTCCTCCCACACTCCAAAGCCGTATAAATGTTTTAAAAACTGTCCCTAGTGTGTGCAGGGTGGTGTTAATGTGCAGGGAAATCGCAGACTCAGTAGGCCGAAGAGCCTGTTTCCGCTCTGTATTTGTATCTCTAAACTAAACCTTCCCACTATGCTCCGTGGCATCAGCCTGAATTTTGCAGTCAGCTTTTCAATAAGAATTGAACTCATCCTTTACTCCAGAGATGACAATCTCGCAACTAACACTGAGTGGATATTTTTGTTGACTAAGGGTGAACGAACAGTTTAAAATGATGTGCAATAAAGGAGGTGAATTACAATTCTGATATGATGCACAAGAGAGTAACATTCTGGTAGAGCTGCTGCCTCACAGTGCTAGAGACCTGAGCTCGATCCCGACCGTGGGTGCTGTCTGTGTGGAATTTGCATGTACTCCTCGTGACCGCGTGGGTTTCCTCCTGGTGCTCCGGTTTCCTCCCACACAGCAAAGGTGTGCAGGTTTGTAGGTTAATTGGCCTCTAAATTTCCCGTAATGAGTGGATGAAAAAGTGGTATAATATAGAAATAGTGTGAACAGATGATCAATGGTCGGCGTGGACGCAGTGGGCCAAAGGGTCTGTTTCCATGCTGTGTCGATTCAATCAATTCAATTTGATCAAATGTAATGCCTCCTACTGCACCAATGCTTAAAAACACAGGGAATATGAAAAGGACAATAGACAATAGATGCACGAGTAGGCCATTCGGCCCTTCAAGCCAGCACCGCCATTCAATGTAATCATGGCTGATCATCCCGAATCGGTACCCCGTTCCTGCCTTCTCCCCATATCCCCTGACTCCGCTATCTTTAAGAGCCCTATCTAGCTCTCTATTGAAAGTATCCAGAGAACCAGCCTCCTGAGGCAGAGAATTCCACACTCACAAATGTGTGTGAAAAAGTGTTTCCTCGTCTCCGTTCTAAATGGCTTACTCCTTATTCTTAAACTGTGGCCCCTGATTCTGGACTCCCTCAACATTGGGAACACATTTCCTGCCTCTAGCGTGTCCAAACCCTTAATAATCTTATATGTTTTAATAAGATACCCTCTCATCCTTCTAAACTCCAGAGTATACAAGCCCAACCGCTCCATTCTCTCAGCATATGACAATCCCACCATCCCAGGAATTAACCTTGTAAACCTAAACTGCACTCTTTCAATAGGAAGAATGTCCTTCCTCAAATTAGGGGCCAAAACGGCACACAATACTCCAGGTCATAACCCTAACCACAACGTCACCAATCTTATTTTGTTTTAAATATATTCAAAGGATGGAGCATCACAATCAATTACTCATTCCTAATTGAGCTCAATATGATGGTAGGAAGTTAACTTCTCAAACTGTGGTGAAAGTATTCCCAGATTACACAGTGCTTGATTGATAATTTAAGTCAACCACACGGCAGCACGGTGGGTCTACGCCGAGATCTTTGGTTTCCTCCCACTATCCAAAGACTTACAGGTTTGTAGGTTCTTTGGTTTGTTGTAAATGTAAATTATTCCTACTGTGCGTAGGATAATGTTAGCGTACGGAGATCGCCTGTTGGTGCAGACTCAGTGAGCCAAAGGACCCGTTTCCACGATGTATCTCTAAACTAAACACAGAGCTGAGTTCAAAGGTAGACACAAAATGCTGGAGTAACTCAGCAGGACAGGCAGCATCACTGGAGAGAAGGAATGGGTGACATTTCGGGTTGAGACCCTTCTTCAGACTGATGGCAGGTGAGTGGGCGGGACAGAGATAGAATGTAGTCGAAGATGGTAAGACTGGTGGGAGAACTGGGAAGGGGGGGGGGGTGGAAAGAGAGGGAAACCAAGGGCTATTGAAGTTAGGGAAGTCAATGTTCATACCGCTGGGCCTCACTCGGTCAATGGCGGTGGCCCAGGGCAGAAAGGTCAGATTGGGAATGGGAGGGGCAGTTAAAGTGCTGAGCAACTGGGAGATCAGGCAGGTTAAGGCAGACCGAGATGAGGTGTTCAGCGAAACGATCACTGAGCCTGCGCTTGGTCTTGCCAATATACAGGAGTTGACGCCTAGAACAGCGGACACGGTAGATGAGGTTGGAGGAGGTGCAAGTGAATCTCTGCCTCACCTGAAAAGACTGGATGGAGTCGGGGGGGGGGGGGGGGAGGATAAAGAGACAGGTGTTCCATCTCCTGCGATTGCAGGGAAAAGTTCCTGGGGAGGGGGTGGTTTGGGTGAGAAGGGACGAGTTGACCAGGGAGTTACGGAGGAAACGGCCTCTGCGGAAAGCAGAAAGGGGTGGATATGGGAAGATGTGGCCAGTAGTGGGATCCCGTTGGAGGTGGCGAAAATGTTGGAGGATTATATGCTGTATGCGACGGTGATGGGAAGGTGAGGACAAGGGGGACTCTTCCCTTGTTACGAATGGGGGAAGGGGAAGCAAGAGTGGGGAGAAGATAAAATCGGGCCGCGTGGGGCTGGGGAACGATAAGGTTGGAAGCCTAGAGGACAGAGAGCCGGAGGTAATGAAATCAGAAATGGTGTGATAATAAGGTCTGGTGCTCGTCTGCGGATCATGCTGAGTTCGAAGTCACACACGGGCAATCCCTGCTTTATGTGAGGAGGAGGATGTTATTTTCCTAGAAAAAGGCCTTTCTGATTTTCCATTAGGCCAGTAAATGGGATTAGTGCAAGTATGGACATGGTGGGCCGAAGGGTTGATTTCTGCAGGTTCAAGAGACTGCAGCCGAGGGAATCTGGAATAACTGACAATCTGCTGGAGGAACTGTGTAAGGAGGAACTGGTTTAAACCAAAGATAAGACACAAAAAGCTGGAGTAACTCAGCCGGAATGGCATCATCTCTGGAGAAAAGGAATAGGTGATATTTCGGGTCGAGACCCTTCTTCAGACTGAGAGCTGTTGGGGAGAGGAGAATCTCTTCAAAGTAGGTTTAAACCAGTATCTGCAGTTCCTCCCAACAGATTTTGTCTGCTCCACTGCAAAATCACACAGTATGCCTACTTTAAAGAAGTTCTCCTGCTCTTTCCAACGACTCTCAAGTCTGAAGAACCTCGACCTGAAACGTCACCTAATCCTTTTCTCCAGAGATGCTGCCTGACCCGCTGAGTTATTCCAGCATTTTGTATCTGCTGGAAGAACGAGCTGGTCGAGCGGCATCTGTGGGTGGGGAGGAATGGCTGATGTTTTTGGGCGGAAACCCCGATCAGGACTGAGAGGTTGATTCTATGCAGACTCTCTCCAAACACCACACACAATCCAACAATGTTTACCAATGTGAAATTCTGGCAGGATGTAGCTGCCATATCAGATGGGAAGATTGTGGGTTGCACTCTCTTGACACAAACAGGCCAATATTCAGACTGCAGTATCAGCACTCAAGTTGTGAAACACTCAGGGCACACGGCCTACGCTCAAGATCAGCCGTATTCTGATGTTTCAGCTAAGTGCCTATTATTCACGCCAGGGCCTGGGCAACATGAGCTAGTTCTTCAATACAACCCATCGGGCTCTCATCTGTGGCTCGTGGCTTCCAGCTGAGACCTTGGGGTGAAAAAAAATAAGAATGTTGACCAATCTCCAATTGTACCACCCCAACCATAGCTTGCTCACCAAGGAGAATCTGGTCTCTAATTTCTCTAACAATCACAATTCTCAAAATAATATTCAGAAATGAAAAACAATACTGTGGAATGTCAAACTTTATTTATTAAACACTACAGACTTGAAGGCTGAAACATCCCTCGACACAAAATGTCCCTGGACAGTAAGTGCATTTTAAAGATCTTTTAACATTCACTACAAAAAAAAACAATGCACTTCAAACACAATTTTATTTCCAGCATGACTGAACTTTGCCTCCCATCAAATGCTTATGCTTAAAAAGCAGCATTAAATATTTACGGAACCCAACTGCAATATTTTGGTCTCTTTCACATACACCAGGGATGAACTAGTACAGTTACGCAGCAAGATCATCTGCCGTGTAATACTATGCTAAGAACATGTTAACTGCAGCCAACCATGTTATCAAGTAGAAGACTGTTGCCTTGGTTACTACAGGTTGCACAGCACCCAAGGAAAAAATGTGTCGGAAGGAACTGCAGATGCTGGTTTAAATCAAATGTTGGAGTAACTCAGCGGGACAGGCAGCATCTCTGGATAGAAGGAATGGGTGACTGAAGAAGGGTCTCAACCCAAAACGTCATCCATTCCTTCTATCCAGAGATGCTGTCTGTTCCGCTGAGTTACTCCAGTGTTGTGTCTACTCAAGGAAAAAAGGCCAGTTTACAAATTCACACTGCTGTCCAGCCTGGTCTTTACTCTGGAAACCCCAGGAGCTGGATCAAACAAGATGTCCAGACCTATTACAGTGGATATTTATGCAGCAGTTCACTGATACCAAAGCAAATGGAATATCTATAGATATAATGCTGACTTATCGCTGCCTCATCCCTGCACTGTAACCACGCGCAACCCAACACTGTTCACCAATCTGAAACCTGTCAACCTCCTTTGAATTGAAAGGTTATTAAAAAGATCTTTGGGGCACCGACTCAGATATTGATTGCTGACATTAATTTGAAAGGTCAGGGGTCAGTATCAAATCAATAGGAAAGTTACTGCAATCAGTCTCAGCCACCCTGTTCTGGAGAAGGAATAATACTGAAAGAAAGAAGTGTGCATATGATAGACACAAAGCGCTGGAGTAACTGCAGAGATTACCGAGTTACTCTAGCACTTTGCGTCAATCTTTGGTGTAAACCAGCATCTGCAGTTCTGTGTTTCTATTTTCTTCTTCTATAAGTGTGCATGTGTTCAATTCTTTCCTGGCATATCCACATGGTCACAAACTATTTGTGGTGTCCAATTAAAAAAAAATCTTTGCAAGAGAAATTGTGGAGCCATAACTACTCTTGGAAGAATGATCGCAGCTACAGGGTTTAAACTGAAGAAGCAGGGTTGTCTTCCTTAGAGCAAAGAAGTTGTGGAGCAATATTAGTTGTGGGCAATTCATTAAAATTCTTGCATTAAAGAGAGAGAAAAAAATATTTTGTGCAAATAATTTAATCAGTGCCAAAACTATTCCCTTAAGTCCACCAAGAGAGTGCCCACTATTAACCACCCGTTTACTCATCATGTATTGACCCGATATTATTTTTTTGATTTTGGGAATAGTTTATGGATTCCACCGTTCACATTCGTTCTTTGTTATCCAACTTTCTCATCAACTCCCCACACGCTTGGGGCAATTTGCAGAGGCCAATTAACCTACAAACCCGCCAGTCTTTGTGGTATGGGAGGAAATTCTTATCTATCAACTACCATCCTTAAAGCAGTTCATTCACCTCTCACTGCTTTTTGAAATTAAATAAAAATTGAAATTTTATTCACCGGTTGCACTAAATGTTAGGTCCAGGGCTCTTTGTGCTCTGACCTTGGTTGTCTGTGTCCAGTGTTTTATGTAGGGAGCTGTAGTGTGGAGAAGAGATGTTCCTCTTCCTTCTCCTGCCACACCCAGCCCTGGTTCCACTGAGAACAGCCTTTCCACTGCAGGTATCTTTTTTGGTTGTTTTATTGCATTCAGGAAAGATAAGAGGCTTGTATTTACATATTGCCATTCACAGCTGCTGGGCTCCTGGTAATGTACAGTCAGCGAAGTATATTGCAGTATAGTCATGGTTAGGGAATTGATGTGATGAAAAAAAAATCTTAGGAATGGGCAGCAGAGTGGCACAGCGGGGAGAGATGCTGCCTCACATGTCACACGGAGTTTGTACATTGGATGGAGCTGCATTTATCGCCTTTCAGTCTTACAGTTGGGTTTGAGGTGGGAAGGCTGACTGCATTCTGGTCCTTCCTAAATGGCCACTCTCCTTTCAAGTCCTTACAATCTCTACTCCCTGGAGATTTACGTTTTTTGTTTTTTACAAAAAGCTGCTGGGCTATTTGTAGCATCATGAAACAGGCCCTTCGGCCTAATTTATCCATGCCCACCAAGATGCATATCTCAGCTAATCCCATTTGCCTGTGTTAGCCCATATCCCTCAAACCACTACCAATGGCAGCTCATTCCATATACTTGCCACCCTCCGCGGCAGGCAACTTATCGCTTGTACCTTTTATACCTTTCCCTCTCACCTTGAATCTATGCTCCTTAGTCCTTAATTTTCCCAATCTTTGGGCGGGGGGTGGGGGAGATTGTGTGCATTCACCCTATCTATTTACTTCGTGGTTTTATACACATCTATAAGATCACGCATGTGCCTCTTGTGCTCCAAGGAATGAAGTCCCATCGTGCCCATCCTCTCCGTGTAGCTCATGCTTTCAAGACCTGGCAACTTCCTCAATCCTCTGCACTCATTTTAGCTTAAGGCCAAGTACTGCCTTCACCATCCTGTTCATCTGTAATGAATTCAGACATTCCCAGGTCCCTCTGTTCCACAACCCTCCCCAGGACTCTGTTCACTGTGAAGGTCCTACCCTGGTTTGACTTCCCAAAATACAACAGCTCTCACTTATCTGAAATAAACACCATATGCCATTGATTGAATGAATGAATGAATGGTTTATTGGCCAAGTATTCACATACAAGGAATGTGCCCTGGTGCTCCTAACAGCTGTATGACAACATGACATACACTGACAGTTAGGAATGATTCGCTGCAGCCTCCGGATGTTGTGCTTGGTGGCTGAGCCAAACCAGACCATGATGGAGAAGGTGAGGTACAGACTTCACGATGGCCGTATAGAATTGGACCATCATTGCCCGTGGCAGATTGTGCTTCCTCAGCTGCCGCAGGAAGTACATCCTCTGTTGTGCTTTTTTGACTGTGGAGTCGATGGTGGCCTCCCATTTAAGGTCCTTGGAGATGATGGTTCCCAGGAACTTAAAGGACTCCACAGATGTGACTGTGGTGTTGTTGATGGTGAGTGGGGTGAGGGGAGGGGGAGCTCTCCTAAAGTCTACAATCAATTCTACTGTCTTAAGAGCATTGAGCTCCAGGTTGTTGCGACGGCACCAGGACGCCAGCTGTGTCACTTCCTGTCTGTTGGCAGATTCCTCCACATCCTGGATCGGTCCAATCGGGATTTTGTCGTCCGCAAAGCTTGACAGAGGAGTCAGTGGAGGTGCAGTCATTGATGTAGAGAGAATGGAGGAGAGGGGCGAGAGTACGCAGCCTTGCGGCGGTCCTATGCTGAGGGTTTGCGGGCCCGAGATGTGCTTTCCCAGCCTCACATGCTGCTTCTTGTCTGTCAGGAAGCTGGTGAACCACCAACAGAGGGGTTCAGGCACAGTCAACTCGGAAAGTTTGGAGTGTAGTAGCTCTGGCACAGTGGTGTTGAATGGTGTCAAGTTGGGAAAAGTACAACAAGATCTGGGGGTCCTTGTCATCAGCCTCTGAAAATAAGCATGCTGGTACAGCAGGTAGTGAAGAAAGCGAATGGCATGTTGGCCTTCATAACAAGAGGAGTTGAATTTTGGAGCAAATAGGTCCTTCTGCAGTTGTACAGGGCCCCAGTGAGCCCACACCTGGAGTATTGTGTGCATTTTTGGTCCGCTAATTTGAGAAAGGACATTCTTACTATTGAGGGAGTGCAGTGTAGGTTTACAAGGTTAATTCCCGGGATGGCGGGACTGTCATATGCTGAGAAAATGGAGCGGCTGGGCTTGTATACTCTGGAGTTTAGAAGGATGAGAGGAAATCTTATTGAAACATATAAGTTTATTAAGGGTTTGGACACGCTAGAGGCAGGAAACATGTTCCCGATGTTGGGGGAGTCCAGAACCAGGGGCCACAGTTTAAGAATAAGGGGCAAGCCATTTGGAACAGAGATGAGGAAAAAAAAATTCACACAGAAGGTTGTGAATCTGTGGAATTCTCTGCCTCAGAAGGCAGTGGAGGCCAATTCTCTGTAGGCTTTCAGGAGAGAGTTGGATAGAGCTCTTAAAGATAGCGGTCAGGGGATATGGGATAAAGGTAGGAACGGGATACTGAGTGTGGATGATCAGCCATGATCACAACGAATGGCGGTGCTGGCTCGAAGGGCCGAATGGTCTACTCTTGCACCAATTGTCTATTAAAATGTCACCCATTCCTTCTCTCCAGAGATGCTGCCTGTCCCACTGAGTTACTCCAGCATTTTGTGCCTATCTTTGGTATAAACCAGCATCTGCAGTTCCTTCCTACACTTGAAGGGATAGCGGTTATGTGGAGGTTGATGAGTGATGGTCTCGGCATCATGTTCAGCACAGACACTGTGGGCCAAAGGGCCTGTTCTTGTGCTGTACTGTTTTTTGTTTTGTGAAATGCAAATGTAGCTCCAACTATTAGTACACACTAATCTGATGGACCCTACTTCAAAGGTTAATTTCAGAGCTCTACAATGACCTTTCATTACATGCAAAAAAACACCTAATTCAATTGCAATTTAAAAGGATTAGTTCCCATATGATTTAAAAAAAAAAATAGTAATACATTTTACTCCTTAAATTTACTACAACGTAAAGAACATTAAAAAGACACAAACTGGAGTAATTTAGCGGGTCGGGCAACATCTCTGGAGAACATGGATAGGCAACATTTTGTGGTCGGGACCCCTCCAGACTGAAGGGATGTTTCGGATCTGGACCCCTCTGGTAAACTAGCATCTGCAGTTCCTCACGTCTACACTCAAGAACATGAACAAGGCTCAATAGTGACCATCTCAAAATTCTAACATTACTATACTATTCACCAAATACAGGTGCATCAGCATGTAGTCTGATTGGCTATTTTCCCTTGGCCAATAATCCCTCAAGATAATTAACCAAAGTCTGACATTATTTCTACACACTCTCCCTCATAATGCGAGCTAATCAGGATAAAACTGGTATTGGTTTATTACTGTCAAGTGTACCGACATACAATGAAAATTTTGTTTGCATGCCATTAACTGTAAAATGCTCCAGTCAGACTTCAAATTTACACGGCTGCTATACAACTTCAAAGTGCAAAGAAAGAGTATAAATGTGTGGCCTTTAAGAAATTGCCCCAAAGATGACAATCAAATAATTTGAATTACCTTACAAGTTCCAGGCACATAAATTCTAATAAAAAGGTACATCAGTAATAGCAGAAGGTGCCACTTCAAAGTGACAGAGTAGATGGAGCATGGTGGAATGATGCTGCATTGGGACATTGGGAGGGACTGGATATTTTATAGCATGTACTGATGATCTAACCAACTTCCTTTGTTTGTATTAGGTAGACAAAAATGATGGAGAAACTCAGCGGGTGAAGCAGCATCTATGGAGCGAAGGAAATAGGTGATGTTTCGGGTCGTGACCCTTCTTCAGATTGTATTTAATTGTTTGTATTTATCATTTTGCTAGTTACCCAATCCCACCAGGACCTAAAGATTTTCTGTGGCCTACGATAGAAGCACTGACCAAAGCTTTGTCTATTATCTGCTATTCAATCCCTGCAAGTATTTTGGGGGTGGAAATATCTGGCCTTAACTACAATATCATCTACATCCAAAAAGGCCATTAAATGCAGAGACTCTTTCAGTCCCAAGCCCATGACTCATTATCCCAGTCTAGTCCAGGTCTAGAGGCCCCTGAAGTGTCTGTACTTGATAGGTTGTGTAATAATTGAGCTAGGCTCAAAACTGAGGTTACTGCGGTTCTCCCTGATGCAAGGCAGAAAGAGACAGGAGCAAAAACTGAAGGAAACACCACAAACTCACAAGGATAATATAGGAAAGAATTCCAACAATCTTACCAGAACAAAAGATAGAAACTCCCGTAAAAGGCTGGGTTTTGTTCTCCAACCTGACAACAATCTTAAAATTAAGGATTGATCAGCTGGACAGAGAGAACAAGAGGCCACAGGTGGAGACAAGCGAGTGTAGATGCTAGAATTTGAAGCAACAAACAACGTGCCAGAGGAACTTGGCGAGTGAAGTAGCATCGGTCGGGGAGCAGGGAAAACAGTTGCCAATGTTTCAGATTGAAATTGAATCAGGACCTATGCAGGCTTTCAACCCAAAATGGCAACAATTCCTCCCCACATTTTCAACCTCTCACTTCTGAGGTCTGAGGTTCCCACCTGCTTCAAATAAGTATCAATTATACCGGTGCCCAAGAAGAGCAAGGTGACGTGCCTCAATGACTAACGACCAGTGGCACTAACGTCTGTGGTGATGAAGTGCTTTGAGAGGTTGATCATGGCGCAAATCAACTCCTACCTCGACAAAAACCTGGACCCTCTGCAGTTCGCTTGCTGCCACAACAGATCAACGGTGGATGCAATCTCACTGGCCCTCCACTCCGCTCTGGAGCACTTGGACAACAAAAACTCATGTCAGGCTGTTATTCATTGATTGCAGCTCGGCATTTAATACAATCATCCCCTCCAAGCTGATTACCAAACTCGCAGAACTGGGTCTCTGCGCATCCCTCTGCAATTGGATCCTCAACTTCTTCATCCACAGACCACCACAGTCAGTTCGTATTGGTGGAAATGTGTCAACGTCCATAACAATCAGCACGGGAGCACATCAAGGCTGCGTGCTCAGTCCCCTGCTGTACTCACTCTATACTCATGACTGCGTAGCAGGTCATAGCGCGAACTTCATCATCAAGTTCGCTGACGACACCACACTTATCACTGATGGGGACGAGTCAGAGTACAGAAGTGAGACCGACCGACTGACCAAATGGTGCCAGCACAATAACCTGGACCTCAACACCAGCACAACCAAGGAACTGATTGTGGACTTTGGAAGGAGGAGGATGGGGACCCACAGTCCCGTTTATATCAACGTGTCGATGGTTCAAATTCCTGGGCGTGCATATCTCTGAAGATCTTTCCTGGTCCGAGAACACTGATGCAATCATAAAGAAAGCACATCAGCGCCTCTACTTCCTGAGAAGATTAAGGAGAGTTGGTATGTCAAGGAGGACTCTCTCTAATTTCTACAGGTGCAAAGTAGAGAGCATGCTGACTGGTTGCATCGTGGCTTGGTTCGGCAACTTGAATGCCCTGGAGCGGAAAAGACTACAAAACGTAGTAAACACTGCCCAGTCTATCATCGGCTCTGACCTCCCGTCCATCGAGGGGTCTATCATAGTTGCTGCCTCAAAAAGGCTGGCAGCATCATCAAGGACCCACACCATCCGGGCCATACACTCATCTCCCCACAACCTTCAGGTAGAAGGTACAGGAGCCTGAAGACTGCAACGACCAGGTTCAGGAATAGCTGCTTCCCCACAGCCATCAGGCTAATAAACTCGGCTCAGACAAAATTCTGAACATTAATGGCCCATTATCTGTTTATTTGCACTTTATCAGTTTATTTATTCATGTGTGTCTATATTTATATAATGGTATATGGACACACTGATCTATTCTGTATTCGTGCCTACTATGTCCTGGTGTGCTAAAGCAAAGCAAGAATTTCATTGTTCTATCAGGGACACGTGACAATAAACTCTCTTGAACTCTTGCTCGACTTGCTGAGTTCCCCCAGTAGATTGTTGGACAATCAAAAAATGTAGGAATTCTCACCACTTGAAATAATCCTACATTACAGGAATGGTTGAAACAGATACTATTGATGTACTTAAGAACAGGCTGGCACATACATGAGAAGCCGAAGTGAGGAGTAAAGTGCAGCTTGTGTGGAGGAGACACAAAAAGCATAAACACCAGCATGGACCAGAGTTAGAAGACCCATCTCCTGCTATAAATCTGCTGAAAATATAGATCGACTTCAAATAAAACCAACATATGCAATCCAAAGAACAAGATGCAAGAATTGAATAGGAGTTAACCATAGAGCCCCTCAAGTCTGTTCTGCAATTTAATAACATCACTTCAGATCTGAAGATAGATACAAAATGCTGGAGTAACTCAGCGGGACAGGCAACATCTCTGGATAGAAGGAATGGGTAATGTTTCGGGTTGAAACCTGAAGGGTCTTGACCCAAAACACTACCCATTTCTTCTCTCCAGAGATGCTATCTGTCCCACTGAGTTACTCCAGCATTTTGTGTCTATCTTCGGTATAAACCTGCATCTGCAGTTCCTTCCTACACACTTCAGATCTGATCTTGGCCGTAGTTCCATTTTCCTTCCCTCATAACCCTCAACTCCACTGTAGACCTAAAATCACAGCCTTGAAAATCTTCATGATTTAGTCTCCACAGTTCTCTGTGGTAAAAATTCCATAGAATCACAAGCCCCAGAAAAAGAATCTCCTGACAACCCCTAACTCTGAGGCTACAAAGCCCAATTTTGGATTGGTCCACAAGGGAAACTTACCTGTCAAGCCCCTTCAAAACCACACACATTCAATAGATTCACATCATTTTTCCAAAATCCAATGAGCACAGACCAAACCTGTCCAAATGTTTCCCAAAAGACAACGCTTCATCTCACAGATCAATCTCATGAACTGCCTCTGTCCTTGAATGACAACCATACACAAAATGCCATGTCTTACAAATGACCCTTACACCTGAAGCTGCACTTCAACTTTCATACTCCAATAGCTCTTCAATTCCCATCAACATTTCATCTTCTATCCCAAATATTTGTTCTACGGGATCACCAGTGGCACAGCAGTAGAGTTGCTGCCTTACACCGCCAGAGAACCGGGTTCGATCGTGACTAAGTGTGCTTGCCTGTATGGAGATCTTTGGTTTCCTCGCACACTCCAGAGACGTACTGGTTCATAGTTAATTGGCTTGGTATAATTGTATGTTGTCCATATTGTGTGTAGTATAGTACTAATCTGCGGGGACCGCTGGTTGGTGCAGACTTAGTGGGCCGAAGGGCCTTTCTCCGCACTATCTCTAAACTAAACACCTTTGTTTTTTGGACAAGTTGACCCGCTGGTCCCCGTGCGCAACAACATTTAAAAATCTCAAACAAGAGACTGCAGATGTTGGAATAGACAATGGGTGCAGGAGTAGGCCATTCGGCCCTTCGAGCCAGCACCGCCATTCAATGTGATCATGGCTGATCATCCCCAATCAGTGCCCCATTCCTGCCTTCTCCCCATACCCCCTGACTCCATTATCTTTAAGAGCCCTATCTAGCTCTCTCTTGAAAGTATCCAGAGAACCGACCTCCACCGCCCTAGAGACAGAGAATTCCACAGACTCGCAACTCTATGTGAAAAAGTATTTCCTCTTCTCCCTTCTAAATGGCTTAACCCTTATTCTTAAACTGTGGCCCCTGGTTCTGGACCCCCAACATTGGGAGCATGTTTCCTGCCTCTAGCATGTCCAAACCCTTAATAATCTTATATGTTTCAATATGTTCCCCTCTCATGCTTCTAAACTCCAGAGTATACAAGCCCAGCCGCTCCATTCTCTCAGCATATGATGGTCCTGCCATCCTAGGAATTAATCTTGTAAACCTACGCTGCAATACCTTGATAGCAAGAATGTCCTTCCTCAAATTATGGGACCAAAACTGCACACAATATTCCAGGTGTGATCTCACTAGGGCCCTATACAACTGTAGAATGGCCTCTTTGCTCCAAAACACACTCCTCTTGTTATGAAGGCCAACATGCCATTTGCTTTCTTCACTGCCGTTGTACCTGCATGCTTACTTTCATTGACTGATGAACAAGGACCCCCAGATCCCATTGTACTTCCCCTTTTCCCAACTTGACACCATTTAGATAATAATCTGCCTTCTTGTTTTGCTACCAAAGTGGATAACCTCACATTTATCCACATTAAACTGCATCTGCCATGCATCTGCCCACTCACCCTGCATTCTAGCATCCTCCTCACAGTTTACACTGCCACCCAGCCTTGTGTCATCTGCAAATTTGCTAATGTTACTTTGAATCCCTTCTTCTAAATCATTGATGTATATCATAAATAGCTGCGCTCAGCACCGAGTCAAACGGTACCCCATTAGTCACTGTCTGCCATTCTGAAAGGGACCTGTTAATCCCTACTCTTTGTTTCCTGTCTGCCAACCAATTTTTAATCCATGTCAGCGCTCTACCCCCCCAAAACCGTGCCCTAATTTTGCCCACTAATCTCCTATGTGGTACCTTATCAAATGCTTTCTGAAAGTACAAGTATACTACATCCACTGGCTCTACCTTGTCCATTTTCCTAGTTACATCCACAAAAAATTTCAGAAGATTAGTAAAGCACGATTTCCCCTTCATAAATCCATGCTGACTTAGACCGATCCTGTTACTGCTGTCCAAATGTGCCACTATTTCATCTTTTATGATTGACTCCATCATCTTCCCCTCCACCGATGTTCAGGCTAACTGGTCCATAATTCCCTGTTTTCTCTCACCCGCCTTTCTTAAAAAGTGGGATAATATTAGCTACCCTCCAATCCACAGGAACTGATCCTGAATCTATAGAACATTGGAAAATTATCATCAATGCGTCCACGATTTCAAGAACCACTTCCTTAAGTACCCTGGAATGCAGACCATCAGGCCCTGGGGATTTATCAGCCTTCAGTCACATCAGTCTACCCAACACCATTTCCTGCCTAATGTGGATTCCCTTCAGTTCTCCCGTCACCCAAGATCCTCTGGCCACTAGTAGATTGTTTGTGTCCTCCTCAGTGAAGACGGATCCAAAGTACCTGTTCAACTCATCTGCCATTTCCTTGTTCCCCATAATAAATTTGCTGTTTTCAGTCTTCATGGGTCCAACTTTGGTCTTAGCTAATTTTTTCCTCTTCACATACCTAAAGAAGCTTACTGTCCTCCTTTATATTCTTGGCTAGCACACCTTCATACCTCATCTTTTCTCTCCGTATT
Organism: Leucoraja erinaceus; assembly: GCF_028641065.1. Lineage (NCBI taxonomy): Eukaryota > Metazoa > Chordata > Chondrichthyes > Rajiformes > Rajidae > Leucoraja > Leucoraja erinaceus. Next base: position 131,274,235 of record NC_073378.1, on the reverse strand, counting down.
GCCTTTTCAGTTATCTTCTGTTGCTCTTTAAACATTACCCAATCCTCTTGCTTCCCGCTCATCTTTGCTATGTTGTACTTCTCTTTTATTTTTATACTGTCCCTGACATCCCTCGTCAGCCATGGTCACCCCTTACTCCTTCTTTGGACTGAACTGATCCTGCACCTTTTCTAGCATTCCCAGAAATTAATAGCCCATTATCTGTTTATTTGCACATTATCTGTTTTATTTGCTCACGTGTGTATATATTTATATAATGGTATATTAACACGCTGATCTGTTCTGAATTCATGCCTTCTATATTCTGTTGTGTGTGAAGCAAGAATTTCATTGTCCTATCTGGGACACATGACAATAAACTCTCTTGAATCTTGAAATACCTGGCATTGTTGTTACACTGTCATCCCTGCTAGGGTATCTTTCCAATCAACTTTGGCCAGCTCCCCCCTCATGGCTCCATTCATCTTTATTCAACTGTAACACTGACAGCTCCGATTTACCCATCTCCCTCTGCAATTGGAGATTATACCTGACCATTTTATGACCAAATCTGCAGCTAAAACACAAAATGCTGCAGGATTATCAGCAGGTCAGCAGCATCTGTGGAGGGAATGGACAGGCAATATGTTGGGTTGAGATCTTTCATCTGATTACATTCTGTAATCTCTCTCTGCTTAAACATTCTGCTTCTGTTCTTTCTATCCCAGTGGAACACCACACATCATATCACATTATAGTACACAAGGCAAATTTCCTGCCCACTCACTTAACCTATGTCTTTACATAGCCTCCTCACAGCTCGTTGCCTCACCTATCTTTCTATTATTCATACAGTGGTGGGAGATTGCAACCTTCACGTGGTCCACCCTATTTCGATTAATGCAATCAACCCGACGTGCACAAACAAATAGATCAAATGGAACAAGTTGACCTACAACTATAGGCTGTGCACGCCATACGCAAGAAGATGATTATTCATACAAGATAGTTGATCTCTTTATCAACGTTATTTATTCAAAATTATAAATAGTTGAGGCTGTGGCACACACACTTCTGAATGTTTCACCATTTCCTACCTGGACATTCTATTAAAGTTCACAAGAGCTATTTTTATATTACAATGAAGGAAGGAGCCTGCTCTGCCAGCTAGAACTGTGACACCTCCGACAGCAGAGAACCTCTCCCAAGAGATTGCATACCTTTCCGCTGTTGACGGTGGAAAACGGCCGTTTGCTGAAAACAAAGACTGGCTCTCAAGTCGGTCTGGAACAAGCTGGTTCTAGCGCACACCACTTCTGGGCTGTCTTACCTATCCTCTCTCACTGCAGTGCAAGGCCACATACGGCAGTGGTCATAGGGCTTGATATTTACATCCACTTGGTACTCTGAAGAAGGACATGCTTTACAAGCACAAGTGACATTCATGGGGAATCTTTAGAGGTTTTACTGCATGGAATATGGCTGAAGATAACAATAGTACAGAAAGGTTAAAGGGAACATGATTTATTCTGACAATCAGTGCTCATTTGTTATATCAAATAACACAAAGGACATGCATTAAACATTGTTCAGGATTACTTCTCTTATAATCCACCCTCTACATTTTTGAGGGAGATAGCAAGCAAATCAAGCTCACAACCATTTCAGACCAGCATTACCAGTACAATATGCTGCTCTCCACTTGAAATGGAGGGTCACACTAGTATTGGATGCTGCAAGATTTTAAATCATGAGACATTTAGAATGTTTGAACACGTACAAATTGTGAATGATAATGGAGCAACTGGTCTACGGCGTTGGCTGTGGGAAAGTGAAATTCCACTTGGCAGGCATGCTCACTCTGCCTAACCATCGGTTCTGCACTCAGTGGCCCAGAGGCTCCAGGTCCAGCAATGCTTCGGTACGACAGGCAGGATGACCATTGAGACAGGAATTCAAATTGCATGAAATGCAGTTTTCTGTATTGCTGACTCTTATCAAAAACTATTGTAACTGCACTTGCCAATTCCAGCAATTGCACTAAATGCTTGGCTGATCAAACATGACTTATCACCCTTGAAAGTTTGGGGCAGTGCAGTTACTATAGTGTGGCGTTTTCTTGTGTTATTTTAAGGTATTTCACACCTGCACACAAAACGTCATCTCTTGCCAATATCAAGAATGAAAGAACACCACTGACCTAGCTTCACAGTAAAGCAAATTAAACAAACATGGAATGTACAAGATTTTTATAATGAGTACCGAGTTTCAAATTCTTCTACAATAAGAGTTGAAAGATAAGCACAATGGGTAGGTAGTACTGACAGTGTCATAGAAGATCCCTCACCGCATAGCATCTTACAATTATCGCAGCCAAGTGCCAAGAAATGCCTTGTCCTTATCTCTAGTTCTAACATTATATTTACTATACTCAGCATATAATATAAATTCATAAACAGGCTCATGCAAACTTTAGGAAGCAATCAATCTACCAGGTTTTGCAGGATCCTATCTAGATTGTTTCACCTCAATCTCTGAAATGCCTTGTATAATTACAGAACGGTATCCATATTTACAGTAGGCGACTGAGATTGGTTTCTAATACAGTAATGGCTCCTTTCCTTTTTCCCTCCAGATCTGGGTGACTGGACATCCCTGGCACTAATTCTACAATTAATTTATTAACCTTTTAAATACCAGGATTGTCGGCTCCCTTATATTGATAGTTACTGCAAATCAGAAGGACAAAATTTATTTCACAAAAAAGTAGCCAATTCAAATTGGTAAACTGATTTTTTAATTATCCATGCAGTTTCATTTTTTAAACTGAAGAACCCTGAGAACCATGATTGTAACCTTGTTGAGATGGAACTTTGTTGCAACAGCATCATGGCAGATACTGATAAGGGTTAATAATACGGCATCGAATTAACTGCTTGGAATGTCTGATGAGGTCCTGCTAGTCTGCTCTGGAAATGCTGCAGATAGGAACCAAGCTGTTCACCACCGGTTTCGCTTGGTTCATCCTCAGCAAAGAAACAAGAGCTCCTGCGATTTATATTTCCTCCCATTTTAATTTAGTGGTTGGGTGGTGGGAAGGCTTGAGAGTAGAACAAAAATTGGTGGCACTTGAAATTAATTTCCAACACATAAAATTCAAATGCTTTGTGCTTGTGACACCATTTTCAGAGGATCACCAGAAGCCACCCCACAAATTAGCCTAACATAGAGCTGCTGTTCAGAGACAAGCAGAGAAACTGAATCCGTGCTTAATGTAGGATTATGCAGACGTCACATTACAATGACTGCACTCTAACCCCAACATGTTTTATTAATATAGACTGATCTCCTAGCACAGGTAGAAAAAGCAAGAGATATATTGAATATTTGAGGACCGCTGGTAAGAGACAGAACACAAAATTAAAGATGACAGGTGAGGTTTTAAACCTGGAGGTATCAGTGTTTGACTGAAACATCTTTCAGTCATTTCACTTCCAAAGAGATGATTAAATCACTTGCATCCATTACTCTAAAGGATTAAGCCCACAAATTTGACCATTACTACGCTTGGATCTGGTCAAAGTGTCATGAGCACCAGTAATCTGCACGTAAAGCATGATGCCACACCTTGCGTGCCAAGAAACAGACTGCAAGAAAAATTAAACCGTCAACCCCACTGCATTGCGTGTCGAGAATACAAGAGACATGATTAGGCTTTTTCTGATATTTCCTGCACCCCAGTGCATTTACACAATACATATTCTGTCTCTTTGGTTAAAAAAACAGTTGCAAGGACTGAAGATCACTGTCAATATGCCACATTTGAGAGAAATGTTAATTAACATCCCTGCCTTCCCCACCCTGTGTCTGCAGATAATACTATTCACCAGAATTCAAATACTGTACCAACACTGCATCTACATAATTGTACATCTTCAAACACACTCATTTTTACGTAGTCGACTTGTTGTGTGACTACATTTTAGTATGTGATTACTGCAATCACATTTATAAAACATAATATCACAATTGAGACAGTTTCTCACATACTGATCTTTTACAGTGCTCTGTGAAGTGTTGCATTCCCATGATGACAAAATTTTATGTCTAATATGTATCAAATAACACATGAGGAAGGTTGGGTACCTGCTGAGCGCAGACAGCCGACACTGCTTGTCCTTGTACATGGGTGTAGCGGGATTAGTGGTGCATGGAGAGGAGGTGTGTGAGTGTGGCTGGGGCGCCGGCTTGGGGGGGGGGGGGGGGGGGAGACGGGGAGTGTACCTGGTAGACGGAAGCCTTGGGCAGGTCCAGACACACGGTGCAACACAACACCGAGTACAGCCTCTCCTCCAGCTTGTTCTCGCCCGCTGCCTTGGCGCCGCCTGCCGCCGAGCCGGAGCCCGAGCCCGAACCCGCCGCCGAGCCGGACGCCGACCCCGACTCGGGCTCCAGCCGGGCCCGTTTCTTCGAGCTCGGCCCTTCCTCCAGCTCCGGCCGGTTGGTCTCTTGCGACGAGTTGGAAGCCCCGACGTGATGCAGGGAGTCGGGGGGCCCTGAGGCCGCTGCCGCCATCATCATGGCCCCGCCAGCCGCCGAGGACGCCGCGGGTGCCGGTTCCCTCTCCTCCACCGCCGACATTCTCCCACCCGCTTTCCCTCCCGAATGTTGTTTTATTTTTAACCGGGTTGGCGCCGCTTTGGTTTGACAATGTATTTTCTGAGGTAAGTTGTCCGCCGTCTGTTGTCCCCACCACTGGCGAGCAGTCGAGCGGAGGAAGCTCAGCCTTGGGCCGCCATCTTTGTTTTTCCTCTTCTCCTCGCCACCTCCTTCTGTGACGCAACCGCGCCGGATCCGCCAATCGCGCCCCGCCTTGCTCCGCTCCGCCAATCGCAGCCCGCCGTCTTGCCCCGAGGGGAGGGGACAGGCCGGGAAGAACCCACACCCGCCGCTGCTGCCCCCTCATTGGCTGCGTCTCTCCCACGGCTGAGATTGGCGAGGTGGGCGGGGCTTGGCGCGGATGACGTCACTGATACCCTACCTTGCTCCCAAAATGATTTCATTCATTAATAAATAATTGCTGCTTTTACCAATATTACTCTTACTGCTCCTTGAAAAAAAAAATTATTGATGCATTATACTACCCTTCACACTGGAACAATCAAAGATAGCAATAAAAAATGCAATTACAATTACTTTAGACAATAGGTGTAGGAGTAGGCCATTAGAAACATAGAAACATAGACAATAGGTGCAGGAGTAGGCCATTCGGCCCTTCGAGCCTGCACCGCCATTCAATATGATCATGGCTGATCATCCAAATCAGTATCCTGTACCTGCCTTCTCTCCATACCCCCTGATCCCTTTAGCCACAAGGGCCACATCTAACTCCCTCTTAAATATAGCCAATGAACTGGCCTCAACTACCTTCTGCGGCAGAGAATTCCAGAGATTCACACTCTCTGTGTGAAAAAAGCTTTCCTCATCTCGGTCCTAAAAGATTTCCCCTTCATCCTTAAACTGTGACCCCTTGTTCTGGACTTCCCCAACATCGGGAACAATCTTCCTGCATCTAGCCTGTCCAACCCCTTAAGAATTTTGTAAGTTTCTATAACATCCCCCCTCAATCTTCTAAATTCTAGCGAGTACAAACCGAGTCTATCCAGTCTTTCTTCATATGAAAGTCCTGACATTCCTGGAATCAGTCTGGTGAACCTTCTCTGTACTCCCTCTATGGCAAGAATGTCTTTCCTCAGATTAGGAGACCAAAACTGTACGCAATACTCCAGGTGTGGTCTCACCAAGACCCTGTACAACTGCAGTAGAACCTCCCTGCTCCTATACTCAAATCCTTTTGCTATGAATGCTAACGTACCATTCGCCTTCTTCACTGCCTGCTGCACCTGCATGCCTACTTTTAATGACTGGTGTACCATGACACCCAGGTCTCATTGCAGCTTCCCCTTTCCTAATCGGCCACCATTCAGATAATAATCTACTTTCCTGTTTTTGCCACCAAAGTGGATAACCTCACATTTATCCACATTATACTGCATCTGCCATGCATTTGCCCACTCACCCAGCCTATCCAAGTCACCTTGCAGCCTCCTAGCATCCTTCTCACAGCTAACACCGCCCCCCAGCTTCGTGTCATCCGCAAACTTGGAGATGTTGCATTCAATTCCCTCGTCCAAATCATTAATGTATATCGTAAATAGCTGGGGTCCCAGAACTGAGCCTTGCGGTACCCCATTCAGCCCTTCGAGCCAGCAGTGCCATTCAATATGACCATGGCTGATCATCCACTTTATAGATTACAGTGCATTATCACTTTCTTAAAATTTAAGAGTCAAGTCTTATTGTCATACGTATCAAAATGAAACATATGAAATTCTTACTTGCTGCAACACAACAGGTTTGTAAACTCAGTACCCCAGGGCTGCCAACTCTCACGCTTTGAGCGTGAGACTCACGCCCTCAAGCAAACTCTCACGCCCTCGCGCTCATCAGGCATTTCTCACGCTCAGTGGTGAGAAATTATGTGATCAACGAAAATTTCAAAACTCAGATAAACTGCATGGTCCGCGGGTGTTGGAGAGCCGGGGCTGCGCGGGGGATGGAAGCAGAACCAGGGACGGGAACAGATGTGGGGAGCCGGGATTGGTGAGTTTGCGGCGCTGTCGAGTGTTTGCGGCGCTGCGAGTCGCTCGCTGCAGCTCTGGCAATGGAGCACTCCGGACAATGCGAGTGTCCCGGGCCGCGGAGGCATCGGAAGCATCGCTGCCGCTAGAGTCTCTGTGCCGAAGGGACAGACTCTCAAAGGGAGGTGGAGAGAGAGAGAGAGAGGAAGGAGACAGGGAGACAGTGGGGAGAGAAAGAGGGGGGGTGAGGGGGGGAGAGGGAGACAGAGGGGGCATGAATGGAGAGAGAGAGAGAGAGGGAGGGGGGGAGAGAGGAGGAAGAGAGAGAGGGAAGAGAGAGAGGGGTGAGAGGGAAGAAAAGAGGGAAGAGAGAGAGGGTGTGGAGAGAGGAGGAGAGGGTAGGAGAGAATGGGAGAGAGGGGAAAAGATAGAGAGCTGGGGGGGCAAAGAGAAACTGGAGATAGAGACAGAGGAGAAAGAGAGAGGGGAGAGAGAGCCAGGGGGAGAGTGAGGTGGGAGGGAGAAATGGGGGAGAGAGAGGGGAGAGTATGTAGAGAGGGAGGGAGAGAGAGGGAGAGCGAGAGAAGAGAGGGGGGGGGGGGGGGGGAGAGAGGGAGGGAGAGAAGAGGGAGAGAGAGAAGAAGGAGAGGGGGAGAGAGAAGGGGGGGAGAGTTAGGGGGAAAGAGGGGAGAGAGAGTTAGGGGAAAGAGAGAGTTAGGGGAAAGAGAAGGGAGAGGGGAATTAGGTGAGAGAGGGGAGAGAGAGAGAGGAGAGGAGAGGGAGAGGGGACGACGAGAGAGGGGGTGAGTGAGGTGGGAGGGAGAGAGGGGGGAGAGAGGGGGGGGAGGGGGGGGGGAAGAAAGGAGAGAGGGGGGGGAAGAGAGAGTTGGGGAAAGAGAGGGGAGAGAGAGTTGGGGGAAATAGGAGAGGGGGGAGAGAGAGGAGAGAGGGGACGAGAGAGAGGGGAGAGTGAGGTGGGAGGGAGAGAGAGGGGAGAGGGGGGGAGAGAGAGAGAGGGAGAGAGAGGGGGAGAGAGAGAGGGAGAGAGGGGAAGAGAGAGAGAGAGAGAGGGGGAGAAGGAGGAGAGGGGGGGAGTGAGAGAGGGGGAGAGAGAGAAGAGAGAGGGAAGGGGAGAGTGAGAGGGGAGAGAGAGGGGAGAGAAAGAGAGGTGGGAGAGAGAGAGGAGAGAGAGAGGGGGCGAGAGAGAGGGGGGGAGATGAAGAGGGGGATTGAGAGGCAGGGCTGCCAACTCCCATGCATTGAGCGTGAGAATCACGCATTTGACCAAATTCTCACGCTAATCACAAATTTCTCTCGCTCTGTTGTGAGAAATTCTGTAATCAACGAAAATTTCAAAACTCATATCAACTGCATGGGCCGCAGATGTTGGAAGCTGAAGTAGCGGCGGGGACAGATGCGGACGGGGAGCAGGGCTGGCGAGTGTTTGCCGGGCTGGCGAAACGCTCACTGCAGCTCCGGCCATGGAGCAGCCTCAGTGCAAGAGTCCCGGGCCGTCTGAGGCGTCGAAGCGTTGCGCCGCTGCCGTGAGAGTCTCTGTGCCGAATTTGCCCAGGTGGCCGGCATGGATCAGGCTGCGGCTTGGTGCATCCTGGAGGGCAACCAGTGGCTGCTGGAAGAAAGTACCAAGCACTGGGTAGATACGGTGGAAGATAGTGGACTTCAAATAGCTTGCCTGCTAGATTTTCACTTACTGTAATTGCAGGAAAAATGTTCCCGATGTTGGGGACATTCAGAACCATGGGTCACAGTTTAAGAATAAAGGGGGGTCAGTTAGGACTGAGATGAGAACAAACTTTCTTCACACAGAGAGTTGTGAATCTGTGGAATTCTCTGCCAGAGAAGGCAGTGCAGGCCAATTCACTGGATGTTTTCAAGAGAGAGTTACATTTAGTTCTTGGGGCTAACGACATCAAGGGATATGGGGAAAAAACAGGAAAGAGGTACTGATTTTAGATGAATAGCCATGATCAAAGTGAATGGCAGTGCTGGCTCGAAGGGTCGATGGCCTATTCCTGCACCTATTTTCTATGTTTCTATGCTTGAGTATATGGCAATAAAACTCGATCACTTGATTTTGAAGCATTCATGCATGGTGGAGTCATAGAGTGATACAGTGTGAAAACAAGCCCTTCGGTGCAACTTGCCCACACCCGCCAACATGTCCCAGCTACGCCACCTGCCTTTGGTCCATACCTCCAAACCTGTCCTATCCATGTATCAGTCTAACTTTTTCTTAAATGTTGGGATGGTCCCTGCCTCAACTACCTCCTCTGGCAGTTTGTTCCATACACCCATCACCCTTTGTGTGGATAAAGTTACCCCTTAAAAAGTTACCTCTTAAAAATACTTCATACAAAAAACATTGAAATCATACTTCTACAGTGCACTAAAACATGATTTTAATACATCAAATTTCAAATACATCAAATTTCAAAAGGTTCCTACCCTGGGAAGGGGGACACCCTTCTTCCACACCCCTTCCCCACTCGGTTGTTCCACTCCCTCACTGGGTACCCCCAAGGCCAGTGATGTGATCGCACAGCCTCCCCCCTTTCAAAAATGCTCCAATTCAATTTAAAGCATATATATTGCATTCAAGTGTAAGTTAAAAGACTCTCTACAGTATGCACCATATTGCACAATTTCAAGCTGAAAAATGCAAATGTTCCGTACCAATGGGAGAGGGACACCCCCCCTCCTCACCCTCCCCCTCCTCCCCGCCCCCCCCCCCCCCCCCCCCCCCGGTCACTATGCTCCCTCGGGCTTAATTTTTCAGAATTTCTCACTCCCAACTCCCACCCAATGTTGGCAGCCCTGGTACCCAATAGTTAATATGCTGATTATTTTGTGCTGGCACCATTTGGTTGATCTCACTTCTATACTCTGACTCATCACCATCTGTTATACAACATGGTGTCATCGGTTTAAATTGACGACGGAGTTCCAGGGCTGCCAACTATGGGTGAGAGTGAGAAATTGCGAGGTGCCCCCTGTCCCACGGTAGGAAGCTTTTGCATTTTTCAGTTTGAAATTGTGGAATCTGATGCACCGGAAGTGGCGGCGCTGCCTTGCAGCTGCGGCTCGCCTCCAGTCCGTTTGTCTTTTCTGTTTTTTGTTTTCTCTTGTCCCGTTTTTACAGTTTATTTAGGTTTATTTAGTTGTGTATGTGTGTGTGGGGGGGGTGGGTGTAACATGTTTTTGACTCTTCCTTGGGGGGGGATGCGACCTTTCCTGCCGTATCCCCCGTCGCCGTCTGCGCTGAGGCCTATCGTGGAGCTGGCGGCCTCCAACTGCGACCGACCTCGAGGCTGTGGAGGCAGAGCCAGGACTTACCAACGCGAGGCTGGCCGACTTCAGTGTGGTTGTGGTGCGACACAACTTCCGACCCGACTTTGGAGGCTCGGCCGCGGGCCAGTGGACGACATCATCGGGAGCTCGAGTTCTGTTTTCCGGAGCTCCCGCGCAACTACAGCTGCGTCGGGGGGGGGGGGGGGGGGGGGGGGGGGGGGGGGGGGGGGGGGGGGGGGGGGGGGGGGGGGGTGGGGGGGGGGGGGGGGGGGGGTGGGGGGGGGGGGGGGGGGGGAGGGGGGGGGGGGGGGGGGGGGGGGTTGGGGGGGGGGGGGGGGGGGGGGGGGGGGGGGGGGGGGGGGGGGGGGGTGGGGGGGGGGGGGGGGGGGGGGGGGGGTGGGGGGGGGGGGGGGGGTGGGGGGGGGGGTGGGTGGGTGGGGGGGGGGGGGGGTGGGGGGGGGGGGGGGGGGGGGGGGGGGGTGGGGGGGGGGGGGGGGGGGTGGGGGGGGGGGGGGGGGGGGGGGCGCTGGATTGAAACGGCGGCAGTTTCGGCAGCTACGACCGCAACGGGCCGCGGTGTTTGAAATGGCCCGTTTGCGGAGCACGGATTCAGCCGCGGGACTTACTTACCATCACCCGGCGGGGTCACAAGCTTGGATTGCCTCAGCACAGAGGGAGAGCAAGGAGCGAAGAGACAATGACTTTGGGACTTTAAACTGTGTTGAGTGTTTGTTATTTATTCTATGTTATGACTGCAGGCTAAACCATTTTGTTGCACTGAAAAGTGCAATGACAATAAATTGAATCCAATCAAAATTCTTTTAACTTACACTTGATGCAACATTTATGCTTCAAATTGTATTAGGTGTGAATAAGGTTAGGCTGAATTACATTCCTAATTACATTCCACAATAGAGCCAGGCTCTGATCAACAGGTGCAGCACATTAATGACCTTTGTATATTCATGTATGGAAATCAGATTATAATTCAGATTCAGATTCAGATTCAATTTTAATTTGTCATTGTCAGTGTACAGTACAGAGACAACGAAATGCATTTAGCATCTCCCTTGAAGAGCGACATAGCAAACGATTTGAATAAAAAAAAATAATAAGTGTCCGGGGGGGGGGGTGGTGATTGGCAGTCACCGAGGTACGTTGTTGAGTAGAGTGACAGCCGCCGGAAAGAAGCTGTTCCTCGACCTGCTGGTTCGGCAACGGAGAGACCTGTAGCGCCTCCCGGATGGTAGGAGGGTAAACAGTCCATGGTTGAGGGTGAGAGCAGTCCTTGGCGATGCTGAGCGCCGTCCGCAGACAGCGCTTGCTTTGGACAGACTCAATGGAGGGGAGCGTGGAACCGGTGATGCGTTGGGCAATTTTCACCACCCCCTGCAATGCCTTCCGGTCGGAGACAGAGCAGTTGCCATACCATACTGTGATGCAGTTGGTAAGGATGCTCTCGATGGTGCAGCGGTAGAAGTTCACCAGGATCTGAGGAGACAAATGGACCTTCTTCAGTCTCCTCAGGAAGAAGAGATGCTGATGAGCCTTCTTGATCAGAGTAGAGGTATTGTGGGTCCAAGAGAGGTCATCGGAGATGTTGACTCCCAGGAACCTGAAGCTAGAAACACGTTCCACCTCCGTCCCGTTAATGTGGATGGGGGTGTGCGTGCCGCCTCTGGACTTCCTGAAGTCTACAATGAGCTCCTTGGTCTTCTTGGAGTTAAAGGCCAGGTTGTTGTCAGCGCACCATGCTGCTAAGTGCTGGACCTCCTCCCTGTAGGCCAGCTCATCGTTGTTGCTGATGAGGCCAATCACCGTTGTATCATCTGCATACTTGATGATGGTGTTAGTACCATGTACAGGTGTGCAGTCATAGGTGAAGAGGGAGTAGAGGAGGGGGCTCAGCACACAGCCCTGAGGAACGCCGGTGTTCAGGGTGAGGGTTGAAGAGGTGTGCTTGTCTAACCTCACAGACTGGGTTCTGTTGGTTAGAAAGTCCAGTATCCAGTTGCAGAGGGAGGGGTCGATGCCCAGGTTACCGAGTTTGGTGATCAGACTGTTATGCATATATAGAGAAACAAAAACATAGAAAGAAGGCAAGAGGAGATGGACTTCCATCACTGTTCTGCACAAATAAATCAATTAACCTTAACCTTTGACTATAGAAACAAGATGAAAATAATGCCACATATTCAACCGTATACCGACCCCCTAGGTTTTGGGTAATAAAGGCAGCGGGGCTAACCTCATAACATCTACGCCGGAAGCGATATCGATGTCGTATCCCACAGACGAGTGGGCCACTCACTACGGTGTCGGAAACTCGGACACCGTACATTTATTTTATATACTTTTTTTTTTTATCACAATATGTCACATTCATGTGTTTTTTTTTCAAGGACAATCGCAGAGGGGAACTACCAAGGAAGTCTATAATATAAATGCTCCCAAAATAACCAGAGTCCTGAGGTATGGATGCACCATAATAAATAAGGTCATTAAAATTGGTAAAAATGTATGACGACAATCAAAGGAAAATGGGAGGAATCACACTATGTAGTTGGAATATAAGGGGTATTAATGAACCTATTAAAAGGGGCAAGATACTAGCTCAGTTGAAATCATACAACACGGACATTTCGTTTCTACAGGAAACGCATCTTAAACATCAAGATCAGACGAGACTGAGGGCGAACTGGATAGGCCAAACATTTCACTCTTCATTCACTTCCAAATCCAGAGGTACTGCAATTATTATTCGTAAAGGAATTCCATTTAAATCAAAGAATACTATTTCAGATAAGGAAGGGAGATACCTTATAGTAGCAGGAGAGATCAATAATACGCCAATTACGCTGGTAAATATATATGCGCCCAACTTTGATAACCCTCAATTTTTTAATAAAATTCTGAATATAATTGCAGAATTTAATTATCAAAATGTTATAATTGGAGGAGACTTTAACTGCGTTTTAGACCCTTATTTAGATAAATCAATGCAAAAACAAAAAGGTAATATGAAATCTAAAACCAGTGAACTCTTACATACATATATGGAAAACACAAATATAGCAGATGTATGGAGGATTGCAAATCCGATGGGAAGGGACTACTCGTTTTATTCAACGGTGCATAAAACATACTCACGGATAGACTATTTTCTTGTGGATACAAAATTAATTCCGCATACTATGAACCCTAAATACCACATTAATGCGATTTCAGACCACTCTCCGTTAACTTTTGTTTTAAAATTAGAAGGAATGTCTATGAATAAATTGTTCTGGAGGTTTAATTCGCAACTTTTAAAAGACCCACAAGGGAGTATATATCTAAAAAAACAGATGGACCTATTTTTTGAGATAAATGATACACCAGATATATCCCCCACGCTATTATGGGAATCCTTCAAAGCATTTATTAGAGGAGTCATTATTTCATTTCAAGCTTATCAAAATAAAAAGAATAAGAATGAACAAAGACACTTAGAAGAACAAATAAAACAATTAGATACAGATAATGCTAAAGATCCAACTATGGATAAACATAATAAAATCCTACTATTGAAATTCAAGCTAAATAAATTATTGTCAGAGAAAGTTATAACACTATTTCAAGTTACAAAACAAGAACACTTCGAATTCGGGGACAAACCCCACAAACATTTAGCACGCCAATTGAAAAAACGGGAAAAAGAGAATGCAATACTAAAGATTAAATCAGATAGAGGGGAATTATTAACATTACCCAAGGATATCAATAAAAGATTTGCTCAATTTTACCAGAATCTATACACATCTAAAACGTCAATAGATAATAATATGTGGCCGTGGATGTATGATGGCCCACTCTGACTCTCTGGCTGCGACCCGACAGGAAGCTATTTATCCACGTACAGGTGGAGTGTGGAAGTCCCAAGTCCCCCAGTTTGTCCACCAGTTTGTGGGGAAGGATGGTACTAAAAGCAGAGCTGTAGTCCACAAAGAGCATCCGCACGTAGCTCCCCCGCTGCTCCAGGTGAGACAGTGCAGCATGGAGAGCTGTGGCTACAGCGTCCTCTGTAGATCTATTTGCTCTGTACGCAAACTGGTGGGGGTCAAAGCTTCGGGGCAGAAGTGATGTGATATGACCCCGGACCAGTTTTTCAAAACACTTCATCACCACTGGTGTGAGTGCGACTGGCCGGTAGTCGTTGAGGCTGGAGATGTTGGTTTTTTTGGGCAGGGGGACTATGGTGGAGGACTTCAGACAGGGTGGGACAGTGGAGTGGGCCAGAGACTGGTTAAAAATCCTTGTAAAGACTCCAGCCAGCTGGTCTGCGCAGTCCTTCAACACGCGTCCAGAGACGCCGTCAGGACCAGTAGCCTTCCTTGGGTTTATGGCCCGCAGAGTGCGCCTCACCTCATGCTCCTCTATCTTGAGGGTTAGGCTGCTGTGGACCATGTGCTGTGATGTGGCTGTCTCGGGTGGCTCCACTTCAAAGCGAGCAAAGAAGTGGTTCAGCTCCTCTGCCAGCGAGGCGTCACCTTCAACAGCTCCAAGGTTGGTCTTATAGTTGGTGAGATACTGGATCCCCTGCCACACCTGCCTGCTGTTATTACTGTCCAGGTGGTCCTCGGTCTTCCTCCTGTAGTTTGATTTGGCCTCTCTGATGCCTCTCTTCAGGTTAGCTCGGGCCGTGCTGTATAAATCCCAGAATATCATAAAGGACATTTCCCACCCCGGACACTCCCTGTTTGAACTGTTGCCGTCAGGCAGACGGTACAGATCTACAAGGACAAGGACAAATAGACTAAAAAACAGTTTTTACCCCACTGCTATAAAAGCACTAAATGTAGCCGCCAAGGAACGCAGGGGCGATACATACTAAGGGACTGTGGTAACTGTGGAATCGACAGAAGGATGGAGGGTTGGGTGTGTATGCGTGCTTTGTCCGTGATATTTATTTAGTTGTTTATCTTTAATATTTTACCTTGTATGTATCATTAGCTTTTAGAAATGTTTGAATGCTGCACTGACTGGCTGACATTTTAAATTTCGTTGTACATGGTTCATGTTACAATGACAATAAAGAAACTATTCTATTCTAACTATTCTATTCTAAAGTTTCAGAATTTCTGGAAAATTGTAACCTCCCACAATTAGAATTGAGGGAACAAGAGGAACTGGGAGCAACAATTACTTCTAAGGAGATAGAAAACACAATAAAAACACTAAAGAATGGAAAAACACCAGGACCAGACGGATTCAGTAATTAATTTTATAAAGCCCTTTACGACATAGTCACCCCACGATTACAGAAAATGTATACATATGCTTTTAAAGAGCAAAGCTTACCCGAAACATTAGCAGAATCAACGATCACATTAATACTTAAAAAAGATAAAAATATAGAAGAACCAGGCTCATATAGAGCTATTGCTTTGTTAAATACGGATAAAAAAATAATAGCGAAAACATTAGCCAGTAGACTAAGCAGGTATGTTAGTAGACTAATAAATGGAGATCAAACAGGATTTATACCTAAGAGACACTCATTCAATAATTTGAGACGTTTGCTTAACATAATGCACTCACATAAATCTCACGACCAAGAGTTATCTATCATCTCACTGGAAGCAGAAAAAGCGTTTGATCAAGTAGAATGGGATTATATGATTAAAGTATTGCAAAAATTCCAATTGGGAGAAAACTTCATCGCATGGATAAAACTATTATATAACAAACCTACGGCTAGAATATTAACTAATAATATATTATCCTAGAAATTTGAACTATCAAGGGGCAATAGATAAGGATGTTCATTATCACCGCTGTTATTTGCTTTGGTAATTGAACCCCTTGCTGAAAAAATAAGAACACACCCGGATATTTATGGTTATAATACAAAATATTCAAAGAATAAAATATCCCTATATGCCGATGATGTACTACTGTACATCACAAAACCACAAATTAGTATACCAAACATATTAAATTTAATTGAGGACTTTGGATCCTTCTCAGGATATAGAATAAATTGGAACAAAAGTGAAATTATGTCGATAAAACCAAAAGACTCAACACATCTCCAGAAATTTCCCTTTAAAATAGCTACAGAAAAATTCAAATATTTGGGAATTGAAATTACTAGAAATTACCAGGATATGTTTAAAGCCAATTATAACCCCTTACTCAAGAAATTGAATAATCTGATTAAATTCTGGAAAACACTTCCGATGTCCTTAATAGGCAGAATAAATGCTATTAAAATGATTTTCTTACCACAAATCCTATACCTATTTCAATCAATACCTATATATCTCCCAAAAAAGTTTTTCAAAAAATTGGACTCAGGCATTACAAATTTTATATGGGATTATAAATCCCATAGAATACAAATAGCACACCTCAATAAACGAAAAGAGTTGGGGGGTCTAACGCTCCCTAATTTTATGTATTATAATTGGGCAGTAAATATTAAAAATATGATTCACCTGCTGGACAATTCTGCCCAGCAGGCGGACTGGATGGTAATGGAAAAAGGGGACTGCTCCCCGAGTAATATAGGAGCGACTATCCTCTCACCAATAAATTTGAATAATAAAAATTATAATAAAAATCCAATTATACATAACACAATTAGAACATGGAAACAAATAAAACAGAATTTAAAATTAAGAAACCTATCTCTTTTAATACCAATAGTCAATAATCCATCGTTTAAACCATCAATCATAGACAAATCATTTATACAATGGGAAAGAATGGGAATCAAAACGCTCGAAGATCTGTATGAATTGGGGAAATTACTATCATTTCAACAACTACAACTGAAATATAATTTGAAAAATAACCAATATTTTAAATATCTTCAAATTCGTGATTATCTGAAAAAACACACAAAAGACTATCATAATATGTCTTCCGATTTATTGGATGAAGCAATGAAGACAAAGGCGGAATCAGCTAATCTAATATCGTACCTATATAATATCATTTTAAACATAGAAATACCCACAACAGATGGAATTAGAAGAGATTGGGAACAAGAATTAGCAATAAAAATCTCAAAAGAGAGCTGGGATAATCATTTACTACAGGTGCATAAATGTCCGATCAACGTACGACATACGCTCATCCAATTCAAAACATTACATAGATTATATTATTCAAAAACTAAATTAAATAAAATCTTCCCTAATGTTTCACCAATCTGTGATAAATGCCTGTGTCAAGAAGCTACCATAGCGCACTCTTTTGTTTTTTGTACAAAAATCCAAAAATTCTGGTATGAAATATTTGATATTTTTTCAAAATTAATCAAAATAAAACTGGTACCAAAACCAGAATGGATTATTTTTGGAATATCGGAAGGTAACCCTGAACTAAACGTGTTTCAGAAGAATTTATTTAATTACGGGCTAATAATGGGAAAAAAGCTTATACTTAAATTCTGGAAAAATGCGCCCACACCAACAATAAAAATGTGGCTATCAAATATGTTTGAAACATTACATCTGGAAGAGATGAGATTCCTCTTAGCAGGTAAAACAGACCAATTCCAAAAGACGTGGTCTATGTTTCTGGACCTATTACAAGTATGAGGTGCAATAGTAATTTAAATAAATAAATAAATAAATAAATGGTGTCAGGACTTGGTAACGGGAGGTAAAACAACAAAAACAGACTTGGTTGGTAGTCCACTTTCTGCGGAGTTTAATGTTATAATAGAGCGATTGTTCCTATTTTCTTTTTCTTTCTTTTTTAGGATCTACTTTCTCACTTTACTTCCTTCTCTAACTTCTTTTCTAAGGGGCTTTCTTTTCCCAACACTCTTGCACTTCACGACTCTTGCGCACTTTCTTTACTTTCTTTACTTCTATCTTTTTCTTAAAGCTCAAAAAAAATGAAGCGGTACAAAAAAAGTATTAAGATATGTGTTGTGTAGTATTGTAATTTACCATACTTCTAATAAAATTTTAAAAAAAATATATATATTCAACCGTATATGGTTCAATGAAATTAAGATATATATATGTAAAACATATATATGGAAACAGGCCCTTCGGCACACCAAGTCGACACCCCAAGTCGACACCGACCACAATCTATCATACACCAGTTGTATCCTACATGCCAGGGACAATTTACAGAAGCCAATTAACCTACAAACCTGCACTTCTTTCAGATGTGGGAGAAACCGGAATTTCCACAGAAACCCATGTGGTCATAAGGAGAATGTACAAATACTGTACAGACAGCACCTGTAGTCAGGATCCAATCTGGGTCTGTGGTGCTGCAAGGCAGCAACTCTACCGCTGCGCCACCGTGCCACCACATTAATTTATTTTCTGTTATATTTATTATGGTGACACGTCAATAAAGATGAACACATGATTCTGATTACTGCCTTTGGTTGGATAACACACATCTCCAGTCATTGTGTTTTATTACTAGTTTTCAACCTCTTCAGTCTGAAAGTCTCGACCCGAAACATCACCTATTCTTTCTCTCCAGAAATGCTGCCTGTCCTGCTGAGTTATTCCAGCTTTTAGTATCTATCTTCAGTTTAAACCACCATCTGCAGTTCCTTCTTAAACTCTTTATTAAGCGAAACAGGTCCTATTCTCATAATATTATTCACCTCAACTAAGTCTTTTCTTCACCTCCGTTGCTGCAGAGAATACAATCCCAGTTATCAAATCTTTCTTTCTTTAAAGTGAAACAAATATTCCAGCCCTGCCAATATGTTCATAAATCACCCCTGGACCATCTCCAGAGCAATTGCACCCATTCTACAGTGTGTCATAGTCTTACAGCATGGAAACAGGCCCTTCATCCCAACTTGTTCATGCAGATCAAGATGTCACATCTAAACTAGTCCCATTTATCTGCATTTGGCCCAAATCCCTTTAAACCTTGTGTGTGCCAGTGTGTGTGTAAGGGTGTGTGTTAGGTTGTGTGTGAGAGTTTGTTGCTATTGTTCACACTGCTCACACATAACTGTGCTGCCAGATTCAGGGACAATAAGATCATAAAATTCGCAGATGACACAACAGTGGTGGGACTCATCAGCGGAGATGATAAATCAATGTACAGGGAGGAAGTAAAACAACTAGTGGACTGGTGCAGCAACAACAATTTAGCATTAAACGTCGATAAACCAAAGGAGATGATTGTCGACTTCAGGAGGTCGCAACCCAAACACACACCCCTCAA
Source organism: Leucoraja erinaceus (assembly GCF_028641065.1). Lineage (NCBI taxonomy): Eukaryota > Metazoa > Chordata > Chondrichthyes > Rajiformes > Rajidae > Leucoraja > Leucoraja erinaceus. The sequence goes on along the minus strand of NC_073378.1, from coordinate 131,255,102 downwards.
CATCAGTGGCACCACGGTGGAGAGAATGGAGAGCATAAAGTTCCGCGGAGTGCAAATTACAGACAGTCTCACCTGGTCCAGGAACAACACTGGGATTGTCAAATGGGCCCATCAGCGACTGCACTTCCTGAAGAAACTCAAACAGGCCTCACTCCCTACCAACATCCTCAGGACTTTTTACAGGGGCACGGTGGAGTCTGTACTCACGTACTGCATAAACACATGGTACTCCAAATGTAACTACTCAGACAGGAAGGCTCTGCAGAGGGTAGTGAGGGGAGCAGAGAGGATCATTGGCGTCTCCCTACCCTCGAGACAAGAACTGTTCCAGAACCGCTGTCTGAAAAAAGCACTGAGAATAGCTAAGGACAAACTGCACCCCCTCCACACACACCTGGATCTCCTGCCATCAGGCAAGAGATACCGTAGCATCAAAGCCTGGACTACCATACTGCTAAACAGCTTCCTGCCACAGGCTGTGAGGCTGCTAAACAGTCACTCCACCTGATTCTGCTGCTTTGCACTGACAATTTAATAACTCAGGCACTGGCCACTCAAATCAGCTGTTCTGGACATTTTAATGACTATTTTTACTGTATTTTAATGTTGCTGTTTTACCTGCTTTTAACTATTTGTACTGTTTCATCAGGGCCTGGATTGTTTTTATTTATATGTGAAATGTTTAGGTTTTATGTGTGATGCTCCGGTATTCCCTGGGAAATATCTCATTTTGCACTGTACAATTGTTGCTTTGCAAGATGACAATAAAGGTTGATTGATTGACTGATTGATTGATTGATTGAGAGTGTGGGTCAGTGAAGCGGCGACAACACCCGGAGTGAGCGGAGACTTGGCGATGTCCGGGGAGCATTTCCCTCTCTCCCCCCCTCCCCGGGAATACGGGCCGACCCAGGTGCTCTGTGGCCAGCTGGGATCCGGGAGAGGTGAGGGTCAGTGACCCTGGGGGTCTGGGGGAGGTGAGGATCACTGACCCGGGGGTCGGGCATCGGAGCGGTGCCTTAGCCCAAGATTCATCCCCGAGGCTCCGGAGGCGATACTGATGCCCCCCCACTCACCCGGTCCGCTCCTGGCTCTGGGCCAGGGTTAAAACTCCATGCAGTGTGGACAGAGCGGCCACCGGACAGAGCCGCCGGAGGTGAGGGTGGGAGGTGTGAGCAGTGCCTGGGGGGGGGGGGGGTGGGGGGGGGGGGGGGGGGGGGGGGGGGGGGGGGGGGGGGGGGGGGGGGGGGGGGGGGGGGGGGGGGGGGGGGGGGGGGGGGGGGTCGGGCGGTGGGTCGGTGCTGGGACCACTGCCATGTCACACCTATCACGCCATCTGCACGGGAATGTGAATACGGGTGAGGCTCTATAGAGCAGTGGACAAAAATGCTGGAGAAATGCTTGAAACATAGAAACATAGAAATTAGGTGCAGGAGTAGGCCATTCGGCCGCTCGAGCCTGCACCGCCATTCAATATGATCATGGCTGATCATCCAACTCAGTATCCCGTACCTGCCTTCTCTCCATACCCCCTGATCCCCTTAGCCACAAGGGCCACATCTAACTCCCTCTTAAATATAGCCAATGAACTGGCCTCAACTACCCTCTGTGGCAGAGAGTTCCAGAGATTCACCACTCTCTGCGTGAAAAATGTTCTTCTCATCTCGGTTTTAAAGGATTTCCCCTTTATCCTTAAGCTGTGACCCCTTGTCCTGGACTTCCCTAACATCGGGAACAATCTTCCTGCATCTAGCCTGTCTAACCCCTTAAGAATTTTGTAAGTTTCTATAAGATCCCCTCTCAATCTTCTAAATTCTAGAGAGTATAAACCAAGTCTATCCAGTCTTTCTTCATAAGACAGTCCTGACATCCCAGGAATCAGTCTGGTGAACCGTCTCTGCACTCCCTCTATGGCAATAATGTCCTTCCTCAGATTTGGAGACCAAAACTGTACGCAATACTCCAGGTGTGGTCTCACCAAGACCTTGTACAACTGCAGTAGAACCTCTCTGCTCCTATACTCAAATCCTTTTGCAATGGAAGCTAACATACCATTCGCTTTCTTTACTGCCTGCTGCACCTGCATGCCTACCTTCAATGACTGGTGTACCATGACACCCAGGTCTCGCTGCATCTCCCCCTTTCCCAATCGGCCACCACTCTGAAGAAGGGTTAAATGCAGATAAGGATGCTGCCTCACGCACTGAGTTTCTCCAGCATCTTTGTCTACATTGCCATTTTAAATAGTGTGCGATGGGCTTAAGCCAATTGCTCGTTCGTTACGGGGAATCCGCGGACAGAAAACTATTTTCATTGGTGAGTGTGGAGGAATGTGACTATATTTATTTATTCCTATATTTAAAAAAATATTTTTTTGAGCGTGAGAACTTCTGTCATCAGCGTGAGAGCGTGAGAATTTCCTCAAATGTGTTAGTTCACGCTCAATGCGTGAGAGTTGGCAGCCCTGGAGTTCGCACTGTGTCCGCCATAGAGTCGTGAGTATAGAGTGAGTAGAGCAGAGGGCTGAGCACGCAGCCTTGAGGTGCTCCCGTACTGATTTTTATTGAGGAAGAAGTGTTTCTGCCAATTTGAACAGACTGTGGTCTATTGATGCGGAAGTCGAGGACCCAATTGTAGAGGGCTATGCAGTTCAGTGAGCTTTATTAAAAAAATCAAAAATATTTATTCAAACATTGAAATAGTATTTACAACACAATAAAACAAAACAGAACCCACCACCATAGTACGACAAAGCAAATATACCAAGTAAACTACTAAATAACTATATTACATTCCTTGTCCAGGATACACTCAACCCACCTCGGTGTCCAGCGGTCCTGGAAATCCCCTAGAGTGGCCGTGGACAGCGCGTAGTCCCTCTCCAGTACTACCCGGGCGCAGACATAACCCCGGAAAAGGGGCAGGCAGCTGGCTCGGGCAGAGCCCTCGTCCGCCTGGCACCGTGACTCGCAGATGGCCAGCTTGGCCAGGCCCAGGAGCAACCCTACCAGGACCCTCCCTTCAGCCCTACCCTCTCCCCTACGCACAGGGTGTCCAAAGATGAGGATGGTGGGTGATAAATGCAGCCAGAAGGCAAGGAGTAGCCCCTTTAGGTATTGGAACAGTGGCTGCAGCCTCACGCACTCCATATACACGTGGTACACAGACACTTCCAGCCCGCAAGATTGGCAGGCGGCTGGCGAATCTGTGAACCACGAGAGAAACAGGTTGCAGGGAACTCCTCTGTGTAATACCCTCCACCCCAGGTCCCCAATGTAGAGGGGAAGAATCCCTGCATAGAGGGACCCCCACCGGGGGTGGTCCCCCTCGTGATCGGAAGGCATCACTGACCCAGGGTCGTCTTAACAGCATTATAGGCCCCGGGGCAAAGCAGTGCACTGGGGCCCCTACCTACAAACCACTCACAGGAATAAAAGTGTAAATGGTCGATAAAATTAAACATATATTTATTGGTGCTTCCAACAAAATCAGTGTTTAAACATTAAAAAAACATGCTGTACAGCAAAGATTAATCAAAACAAACGTTTCAACACTTTATGCCAATACGCCTGCACTGAGAGATGATGTTCAAGTAATAAAGAATCTACACCTAGTTTCTTTATGCCGAAACAAATATGCCGTCATGCACTTGCGATGTTCTTCTCCGTTTTCATGTTCTACAATAACATTGTTGTGCTTACAGTCAATGAATCTTGTAGCACAAGGAGATTCTGTACTGGACAATAGGCGACATACAAAGCAGCACAAACGACCTTGGGATGGTGAATAGAGTAGCCATTCACGTTTTACACACTCGCCATTCCGCAGATCAGGTTTGAACACATTGTTTGATAAATACCTTGTCTGAGTATTCTCTCCTCCAGCTCCTTAATACACTCTGCGTCAGTTTGAAAGGTTGCCATCATGATTCTGACATGATGACGCCCCACGATGAGTCCAGTGTGTTAGTATTGTTAATGTTCCATAGCCCCGGATCTGTGTCTTGGATCGCAAACTCCTTTACTGTTACAGATTTGGGTATTTCCTCTTGTGGAATGTCCCCAGCAAAGGGAGCAGGTAATGATACCATTGGTATGTCTGCTAGAGGAACTGGATGATTGGTTCCAGGAGTGGATGTTGATGTGGATGCTATATTTGAAGGAGCAGTACTAGTGGCTGACGTTGCACCTGGGTTGAACCAAGATGTTAATTTTGGAAGTTTACCCATTTTCTCCTTCTCCTCTGCAGCTCTTTTCCTCTTCTGTGCTCCACTCAAATCATTACGTTTCATTTCTGCTCAAAGGTTTACGTTACGTAGTGCGTGAGATACGTACACATACATGCACGTGTGGTTGCAGAGGTGACCGTGATACTAAATCAGAGGTGAATGCCAATGTCCACTTGTTATCATAAAAATTAACATTAATATTGTTCATTATCTTTAGTAAAACACATGCTAAATATGCATTTTCCAATAACAAATATTTATAGTTTAGTATAGTATTTATTTATTGACAGCAAGTCACAACATACGTAGATTAGCATGGGGCCCCTATGCTGGTGGGGCCCCGGGCAACTGCCCAACATGCCCATGCGTTAAGATGGCCCTGCACTGACCGCCACTTGGTGTCGGACAGTGGTAACCAGCTTTTTTTCTTTTTTTTTTTATAATCAAAAAATGTATTCAATTATTAAAATATAATATTTACACTACAATAAAACAAGCCAGAACCCACCACCATAGTACAATACAAACATATATCCATAATACACTACTATACAACTATACTGGACTCGCTGAATGTCCCTATCCAGCTATCTAGCAAGTTAAACAATTAATCCAATAAAGACTCATAGACACGAGATGTTGTTGATGCTTTACTTGTAACGGGTATAGCTTGGACCCAATAGCAGCACAGAATCAGGTAGGTATAATTGGTAATGAACCTTATAACGATACTGTAACCCAGAGTAGTAACACAGGAATGGGTACACCGTACTCACACAGAGGCTCAGGATTGGGCAAGGGTTCCGAAGAGGGGCAGGCAGGAGACGTAGTCGGGGTAGCGGAAGGTCTGGTAACCAGGAAATCCAACACACGATGCAAACAAACCAGCGAGGGACAGACGAAAGGAGAGTCGAAGCCAGGCAGGTAGTCGAGGAGCCATTGCAGGGATACACCAAACAGCCCAGGAGAGAGGCAGACAGAAACCAGGAGGTCGGGGACAGAAGGCTGAGGTGCTATCCGGGAAGACGACAGGACAGTATGGTCAGCGGCAGGCAGGTTCGAATCCGTGTAGGCAGTCGGGAAATCGCTGGAGAGTCTTGCATGAATGCTGAGAACAATCTGGCACTGTGTGAACGGTGAGGAGAGTCTATATACCGGGTTAATAGGTGATCAGAGGCAACTGAGTGCAACAGGTGAGGAGAGTTAGGCTGATGAGAGGGGAGTGGCAGGCGAGGAGAAGGAGGGACCGGTGGAAAAGTACTGGGAGGTGAAGTGGATGAGAATGAGGAGAGCGCAGACTGTGACAATACTGTATTCAACTGTGAAACTGTAACATACAAGCAGAAAAAGGACACAGCATATTTAGTTACGTTATACAATTGGTATAGGAACATAAACCATGATCATATTGAATGGCGGTGCAGGCTCGAAGGGCCGAATGGCCTACTCCTGCACCTAATTTCTATGTTTCTATGTTTCTATGATGCCACCACCAAATACAGTGCTGTTATGTGAGAAACCAGCCAGGGTACATGAAACATTCTTAACTGTGTTAATAATAACAATCCTGCTCAATAACGTTTATAACATGTAAAGATGCTGTTAACAAACATAATTATTCACAGACGTTGCATTTAACAGATTCTGTGGGGTAGGATGGCGATAGATTACACGCTGGGAATTACACTGTCTAAACACCATGAGATACCCTGAGCTGGACTTCCTAGTTTATGATAACTTCATGTATAACAGGAATGGTAACTCAAAGCTGTGGGAACCGGAATATCCAGCAGGTGGCATTAATACATGTAAACAGAATGTGGTCCAGCACACTCCCCGCCTGGGGTCTCCCAGACCCCATGCAAATCTTCCATTTAACCCCCAGAGTCCTCGGGAGACAGGAGGAGAAGAACCACTTTGGTGATTGGGCGGACGTAGAGCTTCTGGCCTCCAACTTTGAAGATTCTAACTTCCACTCTCCGATCCTTTCCATCCTGACTTGGAAAAGTCTTTGAGATGATTGTCATGGGGCACTCATTTCTTGATGGATTCAGCACAGTAGGGACCTGTGTCATGTTAGTTGCAAGAGGACGGATCTCCCTATCTCGATCACGCTCCGCGACCGCAAAGGTCTCTTGAGGTAAAACATTGCAGGTACGTGGTCTCTTGAGAAACGCTGGTCCAGACAGCCAGGTGGTAGTGCAGAGTAGAGCTTCTGGGATGGACCGTGATCCGGGGTCAGCTGGGATGTCATCCATGAGAACAAACCTCCACTGATGAGATGACGAAAACTGATGGATACGTTGGACAAGGCTGTGGACGTATGTGTAAAACAGCCTTGACCGGTTACAGATGCGCCCCAGCACCACTTTGCTGTCCGCGTGGTAGATGATGTCGTCAAATGACAAGTCCATCTCCTTCACAATCATCTCTGCGATTTAGACAGCCAAGACCGCTGCACACAATTCCAGTCTTGGAATAGTGAGCTCTGGCTGGGTTACCAGCTTTGCTTTCCCAAAGATAAACCCACCTCTGTTATTCCATCTTCGATGGTGACCCTCAGATAGGCAACTGCGGCAATGGCCTTGACTGATGCGTCTGAGAACAGACAAAGCTCCTTTTGTAGCATGCTAAACTTTGAGAATGTGGTGTAAGGCCGTGGAATCTGTAGTATCTGTAGATCCAGGAGGGCATCCCTCCACTTGGGTAAGTCTATATGCTCCACCAAGACATACATCACCGACAACTACCCATCCCAGATCCAGCTTCTGGGCGAACGGGGCATTGTTGGGATTGTCAATTTGTTTCCTCCTGTTTTTGCACCAAAGTGGATAACCTCACATTTATCCACATTATACTGCATCTGCCATACATTTGACCACTCACCCAGCCTATCCAAGTCATCTTGCAGCCTCCTAGCATCCTCCTCACAGTTAACACTGCCCCCCAGCTTCGCAAATTCATTCGCAAACTTGGAGATGTTGTATTCAATTCCCTCGTCCAAATCATTAATATATATTGTAAATAGCTGGGGTCCCAGCACTGAGTCTTGCGGTACCCTACTAGTCACTGCCTGCCATTCTGAAAAGGACCCGTTAAGTCCTGCTCTTTGCTTCCTGTCTGCCAGCCAGTTCTCTATCCACTTCAATACTGAACCCCCAATGCCGTGTGCTTTAAGTTTGTATACTAATCTCTTATGTGGGACCTTGTCGAAAGCCTTCTGAAAGTCCAGATATAACACATCTACTGGTTCTCCCTTATCTACTCTACTAGTTACATCCTCAAAAAATTCTATAAGATTTGTCAAACATGATTTACCTTTCATAAATCCATGCTGACTTTGTCCAATGATTTCACCACTTTCCAAATGTGCTGCTATCCCATCTTTAATAAATGACTCTGGCAGTTTCCCCACTACCGATGTTAGACTAACTGGTCTGTAATTCCCCATTTTCTCTCTCCCTCCCTTTTTAAAAAGTGGGGTTACATTAGCTACCCTCCAATCCTCAGGAACTACTCCAGAATCTAAAGAGTTTTGAAAAATTATCACTAATGCATCCACTATTTCTGGGGCTACTTCCTTAAGTACTCTGGGATGCAGCCTATCTGGCCCTGGGAATTTATCGGCCTTTAATCCATTCAATTTACCTAACACCACTTGCCGGCTAACCTGGATTTCACTCAGTTCCTCCATCTCATTTGACCCCCGGTCCCCTGCTATTTCCGGCAGATTAATTAAGTCTTCCTTAGTGAAGACAGAACCAAAGTAGTTATTCAATTGGCCTGCCATGTCCTTGTTCCCATGATCTGTTCACCTGTTTCTGACTGCAAGGGACCTACATTTGTTTTAACTAATCTTTTTCTCTTCACATACCTATAAACACTTTTGCAGTCAGTTTTTATGTTCCCTGCCAGTTTTCTTTCATAATCTATTTCCCTTCCCTAATTAAGCCCTTTGTCCTCCTCTGCTGGACTCTGAATTTCTCCCAGTCCTCTGGTAGGCTGCTTTTTCTGGCTAATGCCTGTGAAATGAACTGGCCAGATTAGATTTGGTCTGATGAAAGGGCAGCAATGAACCAAATAGTATGCTACCACTCTCGATATCATAATCGGTGACGTGTGGACGGACAATGTGATGATGTGTGCCACCCTCCAGCACAGCTTGTTGTGGTGTTGTCTTTTCACTATACTTGACTCGCTGAATGTTCCCCGTCCCACGGTAGGGAGCTTTTGCATTTTGCAGCTTGAAATTGTGCAATCTGGTGCATACTGTAGCGAGTCTTTTAACTTGCATTTGAATGCAACATTTACGCTTTAAATTGGATCTGGTATGCATAATGTAAGGCTAAATTACATTCCTAATTACATTCCACAATAGAGCCAGGCTCTGATCAACAGGTGCAGCACATGAATAACTATATTCATGTATGGAAATCAGATTATATTCATGCTGTTATGCATATATATATAGAAAAATACTCAGAGAAACAAAGCAAAAGTCGGACTTCCATTACTGTTCTGCACAAATAAATCATCAACCTTGTTCAAGAAGGAACTGCAGATGCTGGAGAATCGAAGATAGACAAAAGTGCTGGAGAAACTCAGTGGGTGCGGCAGCATCTATGGAGCGAAGTAAATAGGCAACGTTTCGGGCCGAAACCCTTCTTCAGACGGTTTCAACCTTTTCCTTTGAATATAGAAACAAGATGAAAATAATGCCACATATCAAATCATATATGGTTCAATGAAATTAAGATATATATGTAAAAATATATATGGAAACAGGCCCTTCCACCCACAAAGTCCACACCGACCTGCAATCTATCATACACCAATTCCATCCATCATGCCAGGGACAATTTACAGAAGCCAATTAACCTACAAACCTGCACTTCTTTCGGATATGGGAAAAAACGGAATATCCAGAGAAAACCCATGTGGTAGTAAGGCAGCAACTCTACCACTGCGCCACTGTGCCACCCCATTAAATTATTTTTTCTGTAATATATTTATTATGGTGTCACGTGAATAAATATGAACACATGATTCTGATTTCTGCCCTTAATTGGATAACCCGCATGTCCAGTCATTGTGTTTTATGGCTGGTTTTCAACCTCTTCATGCTGAAGGTCTCGACTCGAAACATCGCCCATTCTTTCTCTCCAGAGATGCTGCCGTCCTGCTGAGTTTTTCTAGTTTTTAGTGTCTATCTTCAGTTTAAACCAGCAATTCCTTCCTACACTATTTGTTAAGCAAAACAGGTCCTATTCTCATTATATAATTTTGTGATCAGCGTGAGAGCATGAGGATTTTGTGAAATGTGAGTGTTGGCAGCCCTGCTAATAATGCAAACATTTTATGCAAGTTCCAATTGTTTGGACAAAAATCACTTATTACTGCTTTATAACAGTAAAGTTACTTTAAGACCATTTCAGAAATTATGGCAGTCATCAAAAAATCAACTAACAAATTAAAGCAAACTAAATAAAAATAACATGTTCCCTTTGCTGACTCGACCTCATAAGTACTTTAACGCTGTTAACAGAGCAAAGGGATATAAATTTCAAGAATCAAAATGGGGAAAGTGAGGGCAATTTTGCTTAAATGGTAATTCTAAGCCCATTCAGATCTGCATAGAGTCAGAGTTAAACAACATGTACGTGGCTGGCCCAATTTGTCCATAATGATCAAGTTGGTATTCTGCGTTCCCAGGGACTGGCTGCCGTTCCCAGATCAGCTCCCATCCCAGGGACCGGCTGCAGTTCTCAGGTCAGCTCGCCTGCCCCGACCCCGCGAAAACGAATTGAAAAAGAAAATGTGGTTTTTCGGGTTTCGGGCCGGATTCAGCCCCTGTGCCGTAGGTTGCCGAACCCTGTCCTAGATGTTCGGCCTCATTGTGATCCCCCCCATGTTTTACAGCCAATTCACCTGGTTAGTTCTATCTCCGGCTGCTTCATGTTGTCGGCGGCTGCACATCCAACCAAGAGAGAAGAAAGAGAAGGGATGCAACGTCACTCACAGTCGCCAACTGACGTGCTTCCCCAGACTGCACAGACCGCTCTGATGTGGTGCAAAAGAGACAAATTGTGCAGGAACTGAAGACAGCGTGAGAATTCTGTCATCAGCATGAGAATTGGCTGAAATGCGTGACTCTCACGCTCAAAGCGTGAGAGTTGGCAGCCCTGTCTAAGGCCAGGATGTGACAACAGACACACAGGGGGACACATACACAAAGGAAGACACACACACACACAGGGAGACAGACACACACAGGGAGGGAGACAGACACATACACGTGGAGACCACACACACACACACACACACACACACACACACACACACACACACACACACACACACACACACACACACACACACACACACACACACACACACACACACACACACACACACACACACACACACACACACACACACACACACAGGGAGAAACACACACACACACACAGACGCACGCACACCGGTAGGCGGCGCGACTCTGGTCAGCAGCGGCCTCTGCAGCCTGTCCGCGTTTTTATTATTTTTTGTCTGTGTTTTTATGTAGTTTTTGTTATTTTATGTTGGGGTGTGTGTGTGGGTGGGCGGGGGTGGGGTGGGAGGGGAGGAGGAAAACTTTTAAACCTCTCCCTGCACTGGAGACCCGACCTTTTCTCGTCGGGTCTCAGTTGTCGTTGAGGCCGCAACGAGGAGCGGCCTCCAACAGAAGAAGCCGGGGACTCTGGTGCCGACTCACCGTCGCCGTCGCGGAGCTGGCCGAGACCGGAGCGGGTGGAGCGGTGGAGGAGCGCTGCCGCTGCCGCTGCTGTTGCCGCTGCTGCCGCCGCTGCTGCTGCTGCTGATGCGAAGGCAGGCTGCTACTGCGGGTCTGCGGACGGCGGCACCGGGAGCCCGCGGATCTCTGGAGGGAGACCGCTTTTCGGGGCTCCTGCAACGGCGACTTCTCCCGCCCGAGTTGCGGGGTTGAAGAGCTCCTGGAGCGGGGCCTAACACCACTGCCCCGCGCGGCTGGAATGGCCGCGGGACTCTGCGAGCGCACACCGGGGGCTCCAACACCAAGACCCGGTGTGCGACCTCGCACCACCCGGCGTGGCTTTAATGGCCGCGGGACAATCGCCATCGCCAGCCGGGGGCTTTGACTTTGACTCTGACATCGGGGGGGGGGGGAGAGTGCAGTGGAGAGATAAGTTTTTTTGGCCTTCCATCACAGCTATGTGATGGATGTTTATGTAAAATGTAATTATGTTGTGTCTGGGGTCTATTTGTGTGTAATGTATGGCTGCAGAAACGGCATTTCATTTGGACCTCCAGGGGTCCAAATGACAATTAAATAGACTATTGACTATTGACTATTGACACAGGGGGACACACAGGGAGACAGACACACAAGCACACACACCCACACCTTTCCTTCCCCCTCCCTCCCTCCATCCTCCCCTTCCTCCCTCCTGCCCCCATCCCCACTCTTTCTCCCCCTCCCACCCTCTTTCCTCACCCTCCCCCTTTCTTCCCTTTCTCCCTTCCTTCCTTCATCCCCTTTCTACATTCCCTCCTCCTGTCTCTCTTTGCCTCCATCCCTCCCTTTTTTTCTTTCCCTCTTTCTCCCTGGCCGCCCAATAAAGAGTCTGGCGGGCACGGTGTAGCGTGGATTGGCGGCGCTGGCGCTGCTGTGTGAGTTGAAGAGCAGGAGGGAGGGAGGGAGAGATGCGCTGACACCCAGCGGCTGCACATCCAACCAAGAGAGAAAAGACGCAACGTCACTCACAGCCGTCAACCGGCGCGCTTCCCCAGACCATGCAGATCGCTGTCGTGGTGCAAAGAGACAAACTGTGCAGCAAAGATCGTCTAGCTCCGCTATAGGATCCATGCTGTGCAGGGACTGAAGACAGCGTGAGAATTCTGCCTTCAGCGCGAGGGCGTGAGAATTTGCTGAAATGAGTGAATCTCACGCTCAAAGCGTGAGAGTTGGCAGCCATGAAGTAGGCAAACTGTACTTCATGCCTGGGCTTGGCCGTGCTTGGGCTTGGCCTGGGCTTGGCCTAGCTTGGGCTTGGCCTGGGCTAGGCCGTGCTTGGACTTGGCCTGGGCTTGGCCTAGCTTGGGCTTGGCCTTGGCTTGGCCTGGGCTTGGTCTGGGCTTGGCCTGGGCTTGGCACAGCTTGGACTTGGTCGGTTCTTGTTCGAGGTTCTCCAGAGATGCTGTCTGGCCTGTTGTGTTACTCCAGCTTTTTGTGTCTATCTCTGGAATCCGACGTATTTTACAACCGTTCCCTCAAGGTGCCCTGCTTCTTTCAAGAATTACTGCACAAATTCCCCCGTTTCTGCCGCAGTGCATCCTCTAGATCTGTGTTCTTTAGGTTAGTAGAATCAAGAAACCTGCAGATGCTGGTTTACCAAATAAAAACAAAGTGCTGGAATAACTCAGCAGGTCAGGCGTCTCTGGAGGACAGATTGGCCCTGACCCAAAACAACACCGGCCTGGGTTTGGCCTAGCTTGGACTTGGCCTGGGTTTGGCCTAGCTTGGACTTGGCCTGGGTTTGGCGTAGCTTGGGCTTGGCTTCGCTTGGGTTTGGCCTAGCTTGGGCTTGGCCTGGGTTTGGCCTAGCTTGGTCTTGGCCTGGGTTTGCCCTAGCTTGGGCTTGTCTTACCTTGGGCTTGGCCTAGCTTGGGCTTGGCCTGGGTTTGGCCTAGCTTGGGCTTGGCCTGGGTTTGCCCTAGCTTGGGCTTGTCTTACCTTGGGCTTGGCCTAGCTTGGGCTTGGCCTGGGTTTGGCCTAGCTTGGGCTTGGCCTGGGTTTGGCCTAGCTTGGGCATGGCCTGGGCTTGGCCGTGCTTGGGCTTGGCCTGGGCTTGGCCTAGCTTGGGCTTGGCCTGGGCTAGGCCGTGCTTGGACTTGGCCTGGGCTTGGCCTAGCTTGGGCTTGGCCTTGGCTTGGCCTGGGCTTGGTCTGGGCTTGGCCTGGGCTTGGCACAGCTTGGACTTGGCCTGGGCTTGGCCTAGCTTGGGCTTGGCCTGGGCTTGGCCTGGGCTTGGCCTAGCTTGGGCTTGGCCTGGGCTTGTCCTTGCTTGGGCTTGACCTGGGCTTGGCCTGGGCTTGGCTTAGCTTGTCTTGGCCTGGGCTTGGCCTAGCTTGGGCTTGGCACAGCTTGGACTTGGCCTGGGCTTGGCCTGGGCTTGGCCTATCTTGGGCTTGGCCTGGGCTTGGCCTAGCTTGGGCTTGGCCTTGGCTTGGCCTGGGCTTGGTCTGGGCTTGGCCTGGGCTTGGCACAGCTTGGACTTGGCCTGGGCTTGGCCTAGCTTGGGCTTGGCCTAGCTTGGGCTTGGCCTGGGCTTGGCCTGTGCTTGGCACAGCTTGGACTTGGCCTGGGCTTGGCCTAGCTTAGGCTTGGCCTGGGCTTGGCCTAGCTTGGGCTTGGCCTGGGCTTGGCCGTGCTTGGGCTTGGCCTGGGCTTGGCCTAGCTTGGGCTTGGCCTGTCGGCTTGGCCTAGCGTCGGCTTGGCCTGGGCTTGGCCCAACTGTGGCCAGCTTCGGCTTGGCCTGGGCTTGGCCCAGCTTGGTCTTGGCCTGGGCTTGGCCTAGCTTGGGCTTGGCCTTGGCTTGGCCTGGGATTGGTCTGGGCTTGGCCTGGGCTTGGCACAGCTTGGACTTGGCCTGGGCTTGGCCTAGCTTGGGCTTGGCCTGGGCTTGGCCTAGCTTGGGCTTGGCCTGGGCTTGGCCTGGGCTTGATAAAGGCCACCGGTCACGTTCCCAGTCCACAGCCGCAGCCCCACTGTCGATAATCCTTCTGGCCGTGCGGCCCGTCGGCTGGGGTGTAAGCTGACCAAGCTGAAAAATATAAGATGCTGTTCCTCCTACTTGTGCTAGGCCTCGCTCTGACAGTGGAGGCCCCGGACAGAAGGGTCAGTATGGGAATGGGAGGGGGAGTTCAAGTGTTTAGCAACCGGGAGATCAAACTTATATTTGCTGACTTTTGGAAGGTTTAGGCATGTGAATCCTTAATGTGATTAAGGGTGTGTGTGTGTACACATGTACATATCCTCATTTATTTCATGTCCTAAATGATTATTGTAGGGTAGGTACATGCTCCTTGTTATTCCTCCACTTAGCACATGCTCTGACGTTTTGTTAATAGGGACATAATGGTTTGTGTGCCATTCATCCTCTGAGGTAACTTGTTTGGATCCTTTGACACAAAATGGGAATGGGCAGAATTTTATCTGTCAAGACAGTCATGGTGGCACAGCGGTAGAGTTGCTGCCTTACAGCAATACAGCACCGGAGACCCGGGTTCGATCCTGACTAGTGGTTCTGTCTGTACAGAGTTTGTACGTTCTCCTCATGACCTGCGTGGGTTTTCTCCGAGATCTTCGGTTTCCTCCCACATTCCATAGGGTTTGTAGGTTAATTGGCTTGGTAAATGTAAAAATTGTCCCTAGTGGGTGTAGGATAGTGTTAATGTGTGGGGATCGCTGTAAGGCAGCAACTCTACCGCTGCGCCACCGTGACCGCTCTGGTTCCTGATTCCTCTCTGTTAACAAACAAAGGGATTCCTATTCCATAAGCCCCTGTTAACTGCAACTTCATTGTAAGTAGTAATTATAGAGATTATTTGGAAAGTGTACCCAAGCAAAGTGGTGGTCCCTGCAAAAACCCCATTTATTGCAAAAGAGGGTGGAACGAGCTGCCTGAGGAAGTAATTGAGACGGGTACTATAACAAAATTGATTTGGACAGGTACATTTGGACAGGTACATGGCTCAGTTTAGTTTAGAGATACAGCGTGACCTCGGGTCCACCGGGTCCGCGCCGACCTGCGATCCCCACATATTAACACCATCATACTATTTTTACATTTACCAATTTACCTACATACCTGGAGTGTGGGAAGAAACTGTAAATCTCGAAGACAACTCAACCCACGCAGGTCATGGGGAGAACGTACAAACTCCGTACAGACAGCACCCATAGTCGGGATCGAACCCGGGTCACCGGTGTTGCAAACGCTGTGAGGCAGCAACTCTGACGCTACGCCACCGTGCCGCCCTGGATAAGAAACGTTTAGAGAGAGATGAGCCAAACACAGGCAGGTGGGACTAGTGTAGGTGGGGTTTCTTCATCGGTGTGGGCTAGTTGGGCCGAAGGGTCTGTTTCCGTGCTATATGGCTCCATGACTTTATTTGCTGGTGAACACTCAGATGGCTTAAGCTAGGTTCCGATAACTTCCACCACCATCTATGGACAAAGAATAGATTTTCGCTAGTGGGTAGAAAAATATGCTCACAGAATTGGGTAAGTAAATATTACTCAGCAGGTCAGGCAGCATCTCCGGAGAGAAGCAATGGGTGACGTTTCGGGTCGAGACCCTTCTTCAGAATGAGATCCAGGTGAGAGGGAGACGTGATACGGATGGGTAAGGTGTGGAAACGATAGATCAATGCAGACGATGCTCAAGGAAATATCGAATGGATCACTGTTGGCTGAGGGGAAGGTGACAACGAGGCATACAAACAGTAAACTAAAATGAACTAAACTGAGTACACATTAATGCTTCTGGAATTATATCTCTTGCAGCTTGTGTCGTGGTTTTAAGACTCAAAGTTTGGATAAGATGAGACAGACACAGAGAATTCTTCAAGAAGACGAAAAGCCTTTATTTGCAAAGTTTTTAGCTTGGAACATTCAGAGACGACATCATCTGTCCGGTCTCTAATTGTTCTTCGATTCATAAAACCAGACAGCTTTTATTACAGTTTTAGCTATTGTGTTCCAGCTAAAGCAAAAATAAAAAATAAGAAGTAACTTGTTTTAGTGCCTTGATGTCTGATTACATAAAAATCGCTGACATCTGCGGGCTATAATAAATGTTTTAAACATATTGGTAAAAGTAAGAAGTAACTTGTTTTAATCTTCTATATAGTCTTCTATATAGTCTTCTATATAACTTCTATACTTGCTGCTTTAGTTTAGTTTAGAGATACAGCGCAGAAACAGGCCCTTCGGCCCACCGAGTCTGCACCGACCAGTAATTTCCCTGCACACTAACACTATCCTAGGGACCATTTTAGGGACAATTTTACCAAGCTAATTAGCCGACAAAACTGTACATCTTGGGAGTGTGGGAGGAAACCAAAGACCTCGGAGAAAACCCACTAATGTGGCGGGGTGATCGTACACACTCCGTGGAGACAAGCACCCGTAGTCGGGGTCGAACCTGGGTCTCTGGCGCTGTTAGGCATCAACTCTACTGCTGCGCCACCGTGCTGCGCCTGCATGTTCACATTGAAGCTGATCCCAAGTTCACATTTCAATCTTGTACCAATTTAGTTTGTTTTGACAATGTAATCCCTTGTTTTGATATGGTCTAACAGCTGTAATAAAAGTGTCACTGTCAGGTTAGTATTATGTTAGACATGCCCTTGCCTTCTCTATGGGCTCGCAGCCATCAGGCACTGCCTCAAAAGAGGGCACACCGGCACGGAAACTACGAGAAAAAGAACACGCAAAATAATGGTCCAATTATCATTAATTAAGTTGAATTAAACCAAACATGTTTCCAGAGCAGCAATGAAGTACATTTGAAGTACAAGCTTCAAAAACGGTTGTAATTACGCTGAAGAGAGACACAAGAAGCTGGAGTAACTCAGTGAGACAGGCAGCATCTCTGGAGAGAAGGAATGGGTGATGTTTTGGGTCGAGACCCTTCTTCAGACTGGGAGGGGGACTTCTAAAGGCCACCCATTTCTTCTCCACAGAGATGCTGCCTGTCCCGCTGAGTTACTCCAACATTTTGTGTCTATCTTCGGTTTAAACCAGCGTATGCAGTTCCTTCCGACACATTTTGTACTTACTTGTTGTATAGTGAACAATTTTGGGCACCATATCTGAAGAAGGATGTGCTGGCTCTGGAGAGGGTCCAGAGGAGGTTTACACGAATGATCCCAGGAATTAGTAGGTTAATCTATGATGAGCATTTGACGGCACTGGGCCTGAACTCACTGGAGTTTAGAGAAATGAAGGGGGACCTCATTGAAACCTATCGAATAGTGAAAGGCCTGGACAGAGTGGATGTGGAGAGGATGTTTCCACTAGTGGGAGAGTCTAGGACTATAGGTCATAGCCTCAGAATTAAAGGACAATCCTTTAGGAAGGAGAAGAGGAGGAATTTCTTTAGTCAGAGGGTGGTGAACCTGTGGAATTCTTTGCCACAGAAGGTTGTGGAGGCCAAGTCAATAGATTTTTTTAAGGCAGAGTTAGATACATTTTTGATTAGTGCGAGTGTCAGGGGTTATAGGGAGAAGGCAGGAGAATGGGGTTTGGAGGGTGAGGTAGATTAGCCATTATTGAATGGTGGAGTAGACTTGATGGATTGAATGGCCTAATATGGTGCCAAATAATTCTCACAATATTCCAAATGAGGCCTTGCCAGCGCCTTATAGAGCCTCAACACTACATCCCTGTTTTTGTATACAAGCCCTCTTGAAATAAATGCGAACATTGGTTTTGCTTTCTTAACTATCAATTCGACTTACAGATGAACCTTTTGGGAATCCTGCACCAGCACTCCCAAGTTCCTTTGCCCCTCCGATTTCTGGATTCTCACCCCATTTAGAAAATATTCTACGCCTTTATTCCTACTACCAAAAGGTCTCCTGCATGGAGTCATGGCATACCGTTGATCAAGCAGAAGGGATGGAAATAGGATAATGTACAAAAGAGTACCCATGCAGCAACCTACCCTATTCTACCCTGAAAGTTTTTGGTCCATCTGAAAAATCAAACACAGATGGAACTTCAGCTCCTCAAATGCTCCATAGCTAAGAGCAGAGCCAAAGTCACTCAGACCATCAGGATGCTACCTCCTGATTCTAGACCAGTGCCAGCCTGTCCCCTGCCTCCTGTGCTGTGAAGAATCGTAGATGTGTAGGAAGCAACTGCAGACGTTGGTTTACACCGAAGATAAGACACAAAATGCTGGAGTAACTCAGCAGGACGGGCAGCATCTCTGGGGAGAAGGAATGGGTGACGTTTTGGGTTGAGACCCTTCTTCAGACTGATTTCCCGATGTTGGGGGAGTCCAGAACCAAGGGCCACAGTTTAGTAATAAGGAGTTGGCCATTTAGAACGGAGATGAGGAAAAACTTTTTCACCCAGAGAGTTGTGAATCTGTGGAATTCTCTGCTTCAGAAGGCGTGGAGGCCAATTCTCTGGATGCTTTCAAGAGAGAGTTCGATAGAGCTCTTAAAGATAGCGGAGTCAAGGGATATGGAGAGAAGGCAGGAACGGGGTACTGATTGTGGATGATCAGCAAAGATTAGAGTGAATGGCGGTGCTGGCTCGAAGGGCCGAATGGCCTACTCCTGCACCTATTGTCTATTGTCAATTGTCTATTGATTCGTAGATGCATTGATAGATGCCACTTGGAAACTGTCCCTTTGGCCCACTGCATCCATGCCGACAACCGATCCTGGTTTGATTGTGAACTATATGAAATTTTGTTGTCCATCAGACATTTTCAAGTAAGAGGTGAGATTTAAAGGAGATTCATGAGGCAGGTTTTGTAACACAGGGAGTGGTAATGGCCTGGTGCACACTGGGGGAGTGCTTTAGTTTAGTTTTAGGGTGTAAACAGGTTCTTTGGCCCACTGAGTTCACGACAATCAACGGTCTCCCATACACTAGCTCTATCCTACACACGCGGCACAATTTACAGAGGCCAGTTAAACTAGAAACCTGCACCTCTTTGGAATGTGGCAGGAAGCTGGAGCACCAGGAGAAAACCCACGAGGTCACAGGGAGAACGTGCAAACTCCATACAGGCAGCACCCGTAATCAGAATCAATCCTGGGTCTAGGGTGCTGTAAAACAGCAACTCTACCACTGCGTCATTGTTTGTGGGACAAAATACAATAGCATAAGCCTGTTCCGGTGCTGTATCCTTCCATGAAGCAGAGGGTGATGGTGGGAGATTGTTTTTTTGGATTGGAGGACTGCGACAAGTGGTGTGCGTCAGGGTTCGGTGCTGGGCCCGTTATTGTTCGTCATCTATTTCAATGGTTTGGATGAAAACGTACAAGGCATAATTAATAAGTTTGCAGGTGATACTAAAGTGGGTGGTATTGTAGATAGCGAAAATAGTTGTCAAAATTGCCGCAGGATCTTGATGGGTTGGGTAGGTTGGCTGAGGAATGGTTACTGGAGTTTAATACAAAGAAATGTATGGTGTGGCACTTTGAGAAGGATCTGTACAATAAATGGTAGGGCTCTGGGAGTGTTGCAGGGCAAAGGGATCTTGGGTCCAAAGCTTCGGGTACATTGGCCTTCATCAGTCAGAGCTAGGGTTGCCAACTGTCCCGTATTAGCCGGGACATCCCGTGTATTGGGCTAAATTGGTTTGGTCCATACAGGAGTGTCCTTGCCCCGTATTTGACTGCTACTACTCGAGTTGAGGGGACTGTCGGGTCGGAGCGCCGCATCCGGCACCGCCTCACCCATCCCGACGTAGTGCAGCCCATGGAGTGCAGCAGCAACAGCGTCTCGCCCATGGCCCCGTCATTCTGCAGCCCGGCCACCTTCGCTTACCGCCGACACCACCACCCCTCCTACTCATGGTCGATCATCGGTTCACGAGTTGGATGGGGTGCCAGACTTTGCGCGTGCCGTCGCGCGGGCCAAAACTCCACAGCTGGCCCGCCGGCTGGGCTTTGTGTGCAGTCCAGCACCCGGGCCAACTCATCATTCACCTAGCCACGGCCGAGTCGGTCAACGAATTGCCGTTGGAAATTTGACCCGTATTTTGAGCTTTTGTCCCGTATTTGGGAGTTGGCAGCCCTTGTCAGAGCATTGAGTATTAAGTTTGGAAGTTAAGCTGCAATTGTACAAGATTGGTGAGACCACAGTTGGAGTATTGTGTGCAGTTCTGGTCACCATGTTATGGGAAAGATGTTGTTAAGCTGGAAAGGGTGCAGAGAAGAGAAGGATGTTGCCAGGACTCGAGGGCCTGAGCTATAGGGAGAGGTTGAACAGGCTAGGGCTTTATTCCTTGGAGTGCAGGAGGATGAGGAGTGATCTTATAGAGATGCATAAATAGGTGAGAAGTATAGATAGAGTAAATGCACAGTCTTTTATCCAGAGTTGGGTAATCAAGAACCAGAAAACCCAGGTTTAAGCTGAAGGGGGTAAGATTTAATAGCAGCATGAAGAGCAATATTTTTACAAAAAGGATGGTAGGTCTATGGGATGTGTCTGCCAGAGGATGTAGATGAGGCAGGTACTATCACAACTTTTAAAAGACATTTGGACAGGTATATGGATAGGACAGGTTCAGAATGATATGGACCAAACGCGGGCAGGTGGGACTTGTGTAGCTAGGACATGTTGGCCGGTGTGGGCAAGTTGGGCCGAAGGGCCTGTTTCCATGCTGTATCACTGTGACTCCAACAGCTCTATAAAGTAGACAATTCCACAGATTCACCACTCTCTGAGTGAAGAAATTTCTCATATCTGTTTTAAACAGCCTACCCCTTATTTTGACACTATTCTAGAGCCAGGGAAATATTTTCTCATCTACCAACCTGTTGAACCCTCTAAGGATTGTACACTCTTCAGTTCAAAATGTTGTAAAAGATAAAAGCAGGATGTTAAAAAAATAAAGATGTCAGCAAACCACTTTTCCATTGGTTGGCAAACTGAGACAAATGCCAATGGCTCGCTGGATACGGTGAAAGCTTTTTGAAGTCTCAGTCACAAATATATTTATCAGATACTTTCCCCAGATTTAATCAGGCAATAAAGAGTTTTGCTTCAGTCTGAGGATGGGTCTCAACGCGAAATGTCGCCCATTCCTTCTATCCATAGATGCTGCCTGTCCTGCTGAGTTACTCCAGCATTTTGTGTCTGTCTTCATGCTTCCCAGTGTCTTGCCATGAATCATCACACCTCAAAATCATCATTCCTTGTCGGAGCCATTTATGTTTAGGCTAGCTACAGTTGGCATATTATATTATTTTGTCTAGATATACCTTGCAGTGTTCATTTGGACACTTGGGGGTGGTCATTAGATGCACAGGGCGGTGTATATATTGGTGAGATAGGGGACAGGAAGTGACAAGCACAGGGAGGAAGAACATATAGTTCTCACCAGACCAGGGAGAACAGCCAGCTACAACTTGCATGAAGAAAAAGGAAAACCTGGTACGTTCATCTCTTTGTTTGTACAGCTACTTCAATAAACAACCAATACGATCTGTTTCTATTAGGTCTGCGTAAGATCACTCCCACTTACCTGGGAAGTAATGGGAACTGGTAAAGAGAACACTGGAAAAGTCGTAAATTTGCCATTACATTCCTTTTTCAGTGTCCAAATTAACCTTTGTTACTTTCTTGAAGGCACAGTACCTATTGCCGTGGAGCACGTTTAGAAGTCATTGTATGCACATTGACTTCCAGTGGTGACTAAGGCGCGGCATTGAGCTCCTCTCCCGCAAAAATCGCAAAAAATCCGTTTTAATGTCAGTACCGATTTTTTTAAAACTCACCGGAGCTGCTTGGCGTCGCATAAGGGTGACGTCATCAGAAGGTGACGCGGAAATCGGGAGTTTAACGGTAAAAATTGGGAGTTTTAAATGAGCAGAGAAAAAAGCTCACGAGCACCCTAAGAAGAACACCATAAGTCTCCAGCTCGAGAAAGTATTGGATACTCTGCAAACGACAGAAGAAGGTTCAGAAGAAGAAGAATCTTACAGCCAAGGATCTCTGCTTGAAATGGCTACAAAAGGAGACAAGAAGGAGAAGGAGGTAAAGCAAATGCTTTTAGATATGACTGCTACAATCAATATTACACTGGAAAAGATGCAGAGTATGGAGTCCAATATGGAGAGTAATAAGCAGAGTATGGAGACTAGTATGGAGGGATTTTCTCAAAAAATTGATAATACTTGCAGTGAGTTAAAGGAGCTGAAGAAGCAATATAAGGAATTTGATTTAAAAAAAACTGGTCAGAGTGTGTTAGAATCGGAAATGACTATAACAAGAAATTTAAAGATGTGAAGGATGATATTGGAAAACTGGATGAGATAATGGAAGAGATGGAGAATGAGATAAAAGAGATGGTCACGGAAATAAGGAGTTTGAAAAAACCACAGAAGACTGAAGAGAAAAAACTTGGATGAATGACTGACAAATGTCTGGACCTAGAGGCAAGATCTAGAAGATGAAATTTGAGAATTCTTGGAGTGGAAGAAGGACGAGAGGGACATGAATCTCAAGCATTTACTTTCGTTACTGATTTACTCAAAGATGTTTTTGAACTGTCGGAAAAACGAAGAATAGACGTCGCTCACCGAGTTAGGCATGTTGCAAGAGGGACAAATTATTCAAGACAGATAATTGTGAAATTCCATGATATCTCTTCAGTGGAATTTATATTGAGAAAGATTACTCATGGGAAGAATCTGACATACCGTGGGGATAATATTCGAATTTTCCGTGATTACCCACCGGAGGTCGTCCAGAGAATGAAATTGTTCACACAGACAAGACACACTCTGAAGGGCATCCCCGGTGTGAAATATGGGGTAGTTTTTCCAGGCAGAATGAATCAGACAGTTAGAGTCAGATAATGCTAAATATTCCACGACAGATAAACACAATAAGATAATATTACTGAAATTTAAACTTAATTGAATTTTATCGGCAATAGTAATAAGATTATTCCAAACAGGAACATTTTGAGTTTGGTGACAAACCACATAAGCTTTTAGCTCGCCAATTGAAAAAAACAAGAAAGGGAAAATACTATAACTAAAATTAAATCAAAGAAAGGTGATTTACTAATACTACCTAAAGATATTGATAATAGATTTGCTCAATTTTACCAACATTTATACACATCTAAAACTAAAATAGAAGATAGTAAAAGTAAAAACATTTTAGATAACTGTAATCTCCCAAAACTGGAACTTTTGGAACAAGAGGAATTTGGAGCTCAAATTACAATCAAAGAAATAGGTGAAACAATAAAATCGTTGAAAATTGGTAAGACACCGGGACCAGATGGTTTTAGTAATGAATTTTATAAAACATTCCATGAGATAACGACCCCTTATTTATTTAATTTATATTCCCATGTTTTTAAAGAAAACAAACTACCTGAAACATTAGCAGAATCAACTATTACGCTTATTCCAAAAAAAGATAAAGATTTAGATGATCCGGGCTCATATAGAGCTATATCACTTCTAAATACAGACCAGAAAATCTTAGCAAAGACTTTAGCAAGAAGATTAAGCAAATATATTATAAATTGATAAACCCTGATCAAACAGGGATTATACCCAAAAGATACTCATTTAATAATTTGAGACGCCTGTTAAATATAATGTACTCACATAAAGTAGAGGAAGAAGATATATCAATTATTTCTTTGGACGCAGAGAAAGCATTTGATCAGGTAGAGTGGCAGTACTTATATAAAACACTGCAAAAATTTAATATGGGAGAGAATTTTATTACATGGGTAAAATTATTGTACGATAAACCGATGGCAAGAATTTTAACTAACAACATGTTATCTCAAAAATTGTAATTATCAAGGGGTAATAGGCAGGGATGTGCGTTATCACCCCTGATATTTGCCCTTATGATAGAACCTCTGGCTGAAAGTATAAGAATTCATCCGAATATTCAGGGCTATAATACTAGGGACTCAAAGAATAAAATTTCATTATATGCAGATGATATATTTTATATATTACAAAGTCACCAACGAGCATACCAAATTTATTAAATTTAATAGAGGAATTCGGGTCTTTTTCTGGATGTAGAATAAACTGGAATAAAAGTGAAATCATGATGTTAAAACCTCAAGAACCTACACACTTATTGAAGTTCCCCTTTAAAATCGCAACAGAAAAATTTAAATACTTGGGTATTCAGATTACTAGAAAATATAAAGCATTATTCAAAGCTAATTTTATACCTTTATTAAATAAACTTAATACGCTGATTAAATTTTGGAAAACACTTGCTTTATCATTATTAGGCAGAATAAATGCAATAACAATGATCTTCCTACCACAATTACTATACCTATTTCAGTATATATACCAAAATACTTTAAAAAAAAATTAGACTCTAATATTACTAATTTTATTTATAGATCACATAGAATTACAAAAAAAACACTTATGTAAACCAAAAGAGGTCGGGGGACTTTCACTTCCGAATTTTATGTATTACTAGACCAAGTGCAGACCCGTTGGGTCTGTTTCCCCAACAGCGTTTTGGGGGGGGGGGGGGGGGGGAGTAGGGGGGCAGCGGCATCACACTCAAATTAACCACCCCCCAAACTCACAGGTGGGGGGAGAGGGGGGGGGGGTGGGTGAGAAGAGGGGAGAAGAGGAGGAGGAAACATGACAGATTTGGGAGGGAAAGGAGAGCGGGGTAGGGGGTGAGAGAGGGGGATGGGGAGAGAGATGTGGGGGGAGGGGGGGATGGGGAGGGAGGGGAGCAGGGGGAGAGGGGTGGAGAGAGACGGTAAAGAGTGGGGAGTGAGAGGGAGGAGGAGAGGGTTAGGGGGAAGGGGGCGGATGGAGAGAGGGAAGGGGGGTGAGGGAGAGAGGGAGAGGGGTGAGGGAGAGGGGTGAGGAGAGGGAGAGGGGTGAGGAGAGGGAAACATAGAAATTAAGTGCAGTAGTAGGCCATTCGGCCCTTCGAGCCTGCACCACCATTCAATATGATCAAGGATGATCATCCAACTCAGTATCCTGTACCTGCCTTCTCTCCATACCCCCTGAACCCTTTAGCCACAAGGGCCACATCTAACTCCCTCTTAAAAATAGCCAATGAACTGGCCTCAACTACCTTCTGTGGCAGAGAGTTCCAGAGATTCACCACTCTCTGTGTGAAAAATGTTTTTCTCATCTCGGTCATAAAGGATTTCCCCCTTATCCTTAAACTGTGACCCCCTGTTCTGGACTTCTCCAACATCTGGAACAATCTACCTGCATCTAGCCTGTCCAACCCCTTAAGAATTTTGTAAGTTTCTATAAGATCCCCCCTCAATCTTCTAAAATCTAGCGAGTACAAGCCAAGTCTATCCAGTCTTTCTTCATTTGAAAGTCCTGACATCCCAGGAATCAGTCTGTTGAATCTTCTCTGTACTCCCTCTATGGTCTGTTTCCCAAACGGCGTTTGCGGGGGGGGAGTGAGAAGAGGGGAGGGAGGAGGAGGAAACGGGATAGATTTGGGAGGGAAAGGAGAGCGGGTAGGGGGTGGGGATGGGGAGGGAGGTGAGGGAGGGGAGATGGGGGGGAGGGGGTTGGGGGAGGGGGGGAATGGGGAGGAGGGAGGGGGGGGAGAGGGGGGGGGAAGAGGGGGAGAGGGGGAGAGGTGGGGAGAGGGGTAGAGGGAGGGAAGAGAGGGGGAGGGGAGAGGGATAAGGGGGGAGGGGGAGAGAGAGTAGGGGGTGGGGTAGAGAGGGAGGGGGGGGGAGGAGAGGGAGGGGGTGAGGAGGGAGAGGGGTGTGGGGGAGAGGGGGGAGTGGAGGGGGGAGAGAGTGAGAAGGGTGGGGGGGGGGAGAGGAGGGAGGGGTAGAGGGGTGAGGAGGTGGGGGAGGAGAGAGAGGAAGAGGGGTGACAGAGAGAGTAGTGGGGAGGGAGGAGGGGTAGGGGGGTAGCGGGAGTGGTAGAAGAGGGACAAGGGTAGGAGGAAGGGGGGGGGTGGTAGAGAGGAAGGGGGGGTGGTGGAGAGAGGAAGGGGGATGGGGGAGAGAGAGATGGGGTGACAGAGGGCGAGGGGTGAGGAGAGGGACACATAGAAACATAGAAATTACGTGCAGTAGTAGGCCATTCGGCACTTCAAGCCTGCACCATTCTCCATTCAATATGATCACGGCTGATAGAAACATAGAAACATAGAAATTAGGTGCAGGAGTAGGCCATTCGGCCCTTCGAGCCTGCACCGCCATTCAATATGATCATGGCTGATCATCCAACTCAGTATCCCGTACCTGCCTTCTCTCCATACCCCTGATCCCCTTAGCCACAAGGGCCACATCTAACTCCCTCTTAAATATAGCCAATGAACTGGCCTCAACTACCCTCTGTGGCAGAGAGTTCCAGAGATTCGCCACTCTCTGTGTGAAAAAAGTTCTTCTCATCTCGGTTTAAAAGGATTTCCCCCTTATCCTTAAGCTGTGACCCCTTGTCCTGGACTTCCCTAACATCGGAAGCAATCTTCCTGCATCTAGCCTGTCCAACCCCTTAAGAATTTTGTAAGTTTCTATAAGATCCCCTCTCAATCTCCTAAATTCTAGAGAGTATAAACCAAGTCTATCCAGTCTTTCTTCATAAGACAGTCCTGACATCCCAGGAATCAGTCTGGTGAACCGTCTCTGCACTCCCTCTATGGCAATAATGTCCTTCCTCAGATTTGGAGACCAAAACTGTACGCAATACTCCAGGTGTGGTCTCACCAAGACCCTGTACAACTGCAGCAGAACCTCCCTGCTCCTATACTCAAATCCTTTTGCAATGAAAGCTAACATACCATTCGCTCTCTTTACTGCCTGCTGCACCTGCATGCCTACCTTCAATGACTGGTGTACCATGACACCCAGGTCTCGCTGCATCTCCCCCTTTCCCAATCGGCCACCATTTAGATAATAGTCTGCTTTCCCGTTTTTGCCACCAAAATGGATAACCTCACATTTATCCACATTATACTGCATCTGCCAAACATTTGCCCACTCACCCAGCCTATCCAAATCACCTTGCAGTCTCCTAGCATCCTCCTCACAGCTAACACTGCCCCCCAGCTTAGTGTCATCCGCAAACTTGGAGATATTGCCTTCAATTCCCTCAACCAGATCATTAATATATATTGTAAATAGCTGGGGTCCCAGCACTGAGCCTTGCGGTACCCCACTAGTCACTGCCTGACATTGCTGATTCTATGGGTGAGATGCCAGTTTTTTTTTTTTTTTTAAATATCGGGAGGGGGGGGGAGAAGGATTTGATTAAAAATGTCTACATAAATACAACAAAATGTAATCAGGAGTTTCTATAAGATCCTCCCTCAATCTTCTAAAATCTAGCGAGTACAAGCCGAGTCTATCCAGTCTTTCTTCATATGAAAGTCCTGACATCCCAGGAATCAGTCTGGTGAACCTTAACCATATAACATATAACCATATAACAATTACAGCACGGAAACAGGCCATCTCGACACTTCTAGTCCGTGCCGAACACGTATTCTCCCCTAGTCCCATATACCTGCACTCAGACCATAACCTTCCATTCCTTTCCCGTCCATATAACTATCCAATTTATTTTTAAATTATAAAAACGAACCTGCCTCCACCACCTTCACTGGAAGCTCATTCCACACAGCCACCACTCTCTGAGTAAAGAAGTTCCCCCTCATGTTACACCTAAACTTCTGTCCCTTAATTCTCATGTCATGTCCCCTTGTTTGAATCTTCCCTACTCACAGTGGGAAAAGCTTATCCACGTCAACTCTGTCTATCCCTCTCATCATTTTAAAGACCTCTATCAAGTCCCCCCTTAACCTTCTGCGCTCCAAAGAATAAAGCCCTAACTTGTTCAACCTCTCTCTGTAACTTAGTTGCTGAAACCCAGGCAACATTCTAGTAAATCTCCTCTGTACTCTCTCTATTTTGTTGACATCCTTCCTATAATTAGGCGACCAAAATTGTACACCATACTCCAGAATTGGCCTCACCAATGCCTTGTACAATTTTAACAGTACATCCCAACTTCTATACTCAATGCTCTGATTTATAAAGGCCAGCACACCAAAAGCTTTCTTTACCACCCTATCTACATGAGATTCCACTTTCAGGGAACTGTGCACAGTTATTCCCAGATCCCTCTGTTCACCTACATTCTTCAATTCCCTACCATTTACCATGTAATTCCCTACCATTTACCATGTAAGAGGAGAGAAGTGGGAGAGTGGGGAGGAAGGGGTAGAGAGACTGGTGGAAGAGGGACAGAGTGGTAGGGGAAGGGGGTGGGGTAGAGAGGGAAGGGGGTGGGGGAGAGAGAGATGGGTGGCAGAGGGAGAGAGAGAGGGACACATAGAAACATAGAAATTAAGTGCAGGAGTAGGCCATTCGGCCCTTCGAGTCTGCACCGCCATTCAATATGATCATGGCTGATCATCCAACTCAGTATCCTGTACCTGCCTTCTCTCCATACCCCCTGATCCCTTTAGCCACAAGGGCCACATCTAACTCCCTCTTAAATATAGACAATGAACTGGCCTCAACTACCCTCTGTTGCAGAGAGTTCCAGAGATTCACCACTCTCTGTGTGAAAAATGTTCTTCTCATCTCGGTTTTAAAGGATTTCCCCCTTATCATCAAAGACCCACACCATCCTGGCCACACATTCATCTCCCTGCTACCTTCAGGTAGAAGGTACAGGAGCCTGAAGACTGCAACAACCAGGTTCAGGAATACCTACTTCCCCACAGCCATCAGGCTATTAAGCCCGGCTCGGACAAAACTCTGACAGAATGACAGTTAGTGAAGAATTTGAATAATCGCTGAGCGTTCTCTATGGCAACAATGTATTTGAGCATTGGGCATTGTGACATCACACGATGGAACGTTCACCGGGGCTGTGGCTCCTGCAAAGGCATATGTAAATGAATCCATTCCGATTGGACATCTGTGAGCATCGGGCATTGTGACATCACACGATGGAACATTCACAGGGGGCTGCTTGTGTGGGTTAGAATCCAGTTTCTTTTTGAAATATTGAGGTGGGGGGGGGGGGTGAAGGATTTGATTAAAAAAGTGTACTTAAACACGACGAAATGTAATGAGGAGCGGATACTTAGAAAGAAAAGCGAAATCTCTACCGAAATGGAAAAGACGTCGGCGATTCTGCGTCCGGTTTCGGAGTTGCGGAGCATCAAAGGAAGAAACGCGGCCGGAAAGCCGTACATGCAAATGGATCCATTCCGATTGGACGTCCGCGAGCATCGGGCATTGTGACATCGCACGGCGGGAACGAATCGAAAGGCAGGCAGGGATCCGTACTGCCGGCAGGCGGACTGATTTGAGTTTTATATTTTACTAGACCAAGTGCAGACCCGTTGGGTCTGTTTCCCCAACAGCGTTTGCGGGGGGGGGGGGGGGGGGGGGAGTAGGGGCAGCGGCATCACACTCAAATTAACCACCCCCCAAACTCACAGGTGGGGGGGGGGGGGGGGGGGGGGGGGGTGAGAAGAGGGAGGAGGGAGGGGAGGAGGAGAGGAGGAGGAGGAAACATGACAGATTTGGGAGGGAAAGGAGAGCGGGGTAGGGGGTGAGAGAGGGGGATGGGGGAGAGAGATGTGGGGGGGGGGGGGGGGGGAGGGAGGGGAGCAGGGGGAGGGGGTGGAGAGAGACGGGTAAAGAGTGGGGAGTGAGAGGGAGGAGGAGAGGGGTAGGGGAAGGGGGCGGGTGGAGAGAGGGAAGGGGGTGGGGTAGAGAGAGGGAAGGGGGTGAGTGAGGAGGGAGAGGGGAGGGGGGAGGGAGGGAGAGGGAGGAGAGGGAGAGGGGTGAGGAGAGGGAAACAGAAATTAAGTGCAGTAGTAGGCCATTCGGCCCTTCGAGCCTGCACCACCATTCAATATGATCAAGGATGATCATCCAACTCAGTATCCTGTACCTGCCTTCTCTCCATACCCCCTGATCCCTTTAGCCACAAGGGCCACATCTAACTCCCTCTTAAATATAGCCAATGAACTGGCCTCAACTACCTTCTGTGGCAGAGAATTCCAGAGATTCACCACTCTCTGTGTGAAAAATTTTTTTCTCATCTCGGTCATAAAGGATTTCCCCCTTATCCTTAAACTGTGACCCCCTGTTCTGGACTTCCCCAACATCTGGAACAATCTTCCTGCATCTAGCCTGTCCAACCCCTTAAGAATTTTGTAAGTTTCTATAAGATCCCCCCTCAATCTTCTAAAATCTAGCGAGTACAAGCCAAGTCTATCCAGTCTTTCTTCATTTGAAAGTCCTGACATCCCAGGAATCAGTCTGTTGAACCTTCTCTGTACTCCCTCTATGGTCTGTTTCCCCAACGGCGTTTGGGGGGGGGGGGGGTGAGAAGAGGGGAGGGAGGAGGAGGAAACGGGATAGATTTGGGAGGGAAAGGAGAGCGGGGTAGGGGGTGAGGGATGGGGAGGGAGCTTTGGGGAGGGGGGATGGGGGGAGGGGAGGGGAGCAGGGTGGGATGGGGAGAGGGTGTGGGGGGAAAGAGGGGAATGAGTGGGGAGGGAGGAGGAGAGAGGGGTAGCGGGAGTGATGGAAGAGGGACAGAGGGATAGGGGAAGGGTGTGGGGGGAGAGAAGGTAGGGGGTGGGGTAGAGAGGGAAGCGGGTGGGGGAGAGGGGGATGGGGGGGAGGAGAGGAGGGGGAGGAGAGAGGGGGAGAGAAGGGGAAGAGGGGGGAGGGAGGGAGGGGAAGAGGGGTGGCGGGAGTGGTAGAAGAGGGACAGAGGGGTAGGGAGGAAGGGGGTGGTGGGTAGAGAGGGAGGGGGGGGTGGTGGTAGAGAGGGAAGGGGGATGGGGGAGAGAGAGATGGGTGGCAGAGGGAGAGGGGTGAGGAGAGGGACACATAGAAACATAGAAATTAAGTGCAGTAGTAGGCCATTCGGCCCTTCGAGCCTGCACCATTCTCCATTCAATATGATCACGGCTGATAGAAACATAGAAACATAGAAATTAGGTGCAGGAGTAGGCCATTCGGCCCTTCGAGCCTGCACCGCCATTCAATATGATCATGGCTGATCATCCAACTCAGTATCCCGTACCTGCCTTCTCTCCATACCCCCTGATCCCCTTAGCCACAAGGGCCACATCTAACTCCCTCTTAAATATAGCCAATGAACTGGCCTCAATTACCCTCTGTGGCAGAGAGTTCCAGAGATTCGCCACTCTCTGTGTGAAAAAAGTTCTTCTCATCTCGGTTTTAAAGGATTTCCCCCTTATCCTTAAGCTGTGACCCCTTGTCCTGGACTTCCCTAACATCAGGAACAATCTTCCTGCATCTAGCCTGTCCAACCCCTTAAGAATTTTGTAAGTTTCTATAAGATCCCCTCTCAGTCTCCTAAATTCTAGAGAGTATAAACCAAGTCTATCCAGTCTTTCTTCATAAGACAGTCCTGACATCCCAGGAATCAGTCTGTTGAACCGTCTCTGCACTCCCTCTATGGCAATAATGTCCTTCCTCAGATTTGGAGACCAAAACTGTACGCAATACTCCAGGTGTGGTCTCACCAAGACCCTGTACAACTGCAGTAGAACCTCCCTGCTCCTATACTCAAATCCTTTTGCAATGAAAGCTAACATACCATTCGCTTTCTTTACTGCCTGCTGCACCTGCATGCCTACCTTCAATGACTGGTGTACCATGACACCCAGGTCTCGCTGCATCTCCCCCTTTCCCAATCGGCCACCATTTAGATAATAGTCTGCTTTCCCGTTTTTGCCACCAAAATGGATAACCTCACATTTATCCACATTATACTGCATCTGCCAAACATTTGCCCACTCACCCAGCCTATCCAAGTCACCTTGCAGTCTCCTAGCATCCTCCTCACACCTAACACTGCCCCCCAGCTTAGTGTCATCCGCAAACTTGGAGATATTGCCTTCAATTCCCTCATCCAGATCATTAATATATATTGTAAATAGCTGGGGTCCCAGCACTGAGCCTTGCGGTACCCCACTAGTCACTGCCTGACATTGCTGATTCTATGGGTGAGATGCCAGTTTTTTTTTTTGAAATATTGGGAGGGGGGGGGGGGAGAAGGATTTGATTAAAAATGTCTACATAAATACGACAAAATGTAATCAGGAGTTTCTATAAGATCCTCCCTCAATCTTCTAAAATCTAGCGAGTACAAGCCGAGTCTATCCAGTCTTTCTTCATATGAAAGTCCTGACATCCCAGGAATCAGTCTGGTGAACCTTAACCTTAACCATATAACCATATAACAATTACAGCACGGAAACAGGCCATCTCGACACTTCTAGTCCGTGCCGAACACGTATTCTCCCCTAGTCCCATATACCTGCACTCAGACCATAACCTTCCATTCCTTTCCCGTCCATATAACTATCCAATTTATTTTTAAATTATAAAAACGAACCTGCCTCCACCACCTTCACTGGAAGCTCATTCCACACAGCCACCACTCTCTGAGTAAAGAAGTTCCCCCTCATGTTACACCTAAACTTCTGTCCCTTAATTCTCATGTCATGTCCCCTTGTTTGAATCTTCCCTACTCACAGTGGGAAAAGCTTATCCACGTCAACTCTGTCTATCCCTCTCATCATTTTAAAGACCTCTATCAAGTCCCCCCTTAACCTTCTGCGCTCCAAAGAATAAAGCCCTAACTTGTTCAACCTCTCTCTGTAACTTAGTTGCTGAAACCCAGGCAACATTCTAGTAAATCTCCTCTGTACTCTCTCTATTTTGTTGACATCCTTCCTATAATTAGGCGACCAAAATTGTACACCATACTCCAGAATTGGCCTCACCAATGCCTTGTACAATTTTAACAGTACATCCCAACTTCTATACTCAATGCTCTGATTTATAAAGGCCAGCACACCAAAAGCTTTCTTTACCACCCTATCTACATGAGATTCCACTTTCAGGGAACTGTGCACAGTTATTCCCAGATCCCTCTGTTCACCTACATTCTTCAATTCCCTACCATTTACCATGTAATTCCCTACCATTTACCATGTAAGAGGAGAGAAGTGGGAGAGTGGGGAGGAAGGGGTAGAGAGACTGGTGGAAGAGGGACAGAGTGGTAGGGGAAGGGGGTGGGGTGGGGGAGAGAGAGATGGGTGGCAGAGGGAGAGAGAGAGGGACACATAGAAACATAGAAATTAAGTGCAGGAGTAGGCCATTCGGCCCTTCGAGTCTGCACCGCCATTCAATATGATCACGGCTGATCATCCAACTCAGTATCCTGTACCTGCCTTCTCTCCATACCCCCTGATCCCTTTAGCCACAAGGGCCACATCTAACTCCCTCTTAAATATAGCCAATGAACTGGCCTCAACTACCCTCTGTGGCAGAGAGTTCCAGAGATTCACCACTCTCTGTGTGAAAAATGTTCTTCTCATCTCGGTTTTAAAGGATTTCCCCCTTATCATCAAAGACCCACACCATCCTGGCCACACATTCATCTCCCTGCTACCTTCAGGTAGAAGGTACAGGAGCCTGAAGACTGCAACAACCAGGTTCAGGAATACCTACTTCCCCACAGCCATCAGGCTATTAAGCCTGGCTCGGACAAAACTCTGACAGAATGACAGTTAGTGAAGAATTTGAATAATCGCTGAGCGTTCTCTATGGCAACAATGTATTTGAGCATTGGGCATTGTGACATCACACGATGGAACGTTCACCGGGGCTGTGGCTCCTGCAAAGGCAGATGTAAATGAATCCATTCCGATTGGCCATCTGTGAGCATCGGGCATTGTGACATCACACGATGGAACATTCACAGGGGGCTGCTTGTGTGGGTGAGAATCCAGTTTCTTTTTGAAATATTGAGGAGGTGGGGGGGGGGGGGGGGTGTAGGATTTGATTAAAAAAGTGTACTTAAACACGACGAAATGTAATGAGGAGCGGATACTTAGAAAGAAAAGCGAAATCTCTACCGAAATGGAAAAGACGTCGGCGATTCTGCGTCCGGTTTCGGAGTTGCGGAGCATCAAAGGAAGAAACGCGGCCGGAAAGCCGTACATGCAAATGGATCCATTCCGATTGGACGTCCGCGAGCATCGGGCATTGTGACATCGCACGGCGGGAACGAATCGAAAGGCAGGCAGGGATCCGTACTGCAGGCAGGCGGACTGATTTGAGTTTTATATATTATATGATGATATGATATGATTACTGGGCAGTGCATATTAAGAATATAATTTATTGGCTGGATAGTTCTACCCAACAGACAGAATGGATAAAAATGGAGAAAGAGGATTGTTTTCCTTTTAATATAGGAACGAACCTCTTCTCCCCGAAAAAACTGAACAACACAATATATAAGAACCCAATTATATATGGTACAATAAGAATTTGGAAACAAATAAAATTATCTTTAAAATTAAGAAATTTATCATTGTTAATGCCAATCGCGAATAACCATTTATTGAAACCATCTCTTATTGATAAAACATATAACCAATGGGAAAGTCTCGGAATTAGAAGGATCGGGGATATGCACAAAATGGGAAACCTACTATCATTCCAACAATTACAATTAAAATTTAAATTGAAAAACATCCAAAATTTTAAATATCTTGCGAGTTGCGATTTCATGAAAAAATACATACAAGGATATCAAAAAATAACTCCTGAATTATTGGAAGAAGCAATGAAGCTGACTCACAAAAATTATCATATTTATATAATAGTATTTTAAATATAGACCTACCATCGACAGAGGTACTTAGAGAAGAGTGGGAACGGGAACTAATGATAAAAATTACGAAGGTTACATGGGAAAAGTACTTGATATATATTCACAAATGTTCGATTAATGTAAGACATAATCTAATTCAATTTAAAATTTTACATAGATTATTTTATTCAAAAACAAGATTGAACAAATTTTATCCAAATACTAGACTAAGTGGGACCCCCCAGCATCACATGGGAGGGCTGGTCACCAACGCAATATTCCACCTCACCACCAATTCCAATACTGCTCACCTGTGGGGGGGGCTGCCTGTTGCGCTAGTACGGGTGTTGCGGGCCGAAGGTACTGGTTTCCAGAGGGCTAGTATAGACATTGTGGGCAGTATGGATGCTTGGGCAGGCATCCAACTGTTGCAACGATTTTAAAAGCCAAGACAAGGCAAACAATTGGGCCTCAGCCACCCGACAACCAAAATTCATTTTGTGAACACAAGCTTGTTTAAAAACGGCTGCAGCCACTTTACAGCCTCATCGAGGGGACTCACCGTGGAGTAGACATGCGTTCAGTGTTATTCGCAGCTCAGAGAGCCGTGACCCTCTCGCTTCCTGTGTCTGGCAGACACAGCAAAACTTCCTGGTTTTATAGCCCCTACCCCTGCCACCAGCGGGGGCAGCAGAGAGAATGGAGGATTTTGTAAAAACATTAATATCTCTCATTTTTCAACGGCGGAAAAAATCCTCCGCACTCATACGGCGTAGGGGGGCTCTGAGCGAGGTGGCCAAAAATGACAGCCGTAGGTGGCGGCGTTCTCTGGGAAAACGCAGCACAGTCGGCCAAAAGCGGTCAAGATCAGAGATTTAGTAATATAGATATCCCCTATTTGTGATAAATGTTTATCCCAAAATGCAACTATAACCCACTCTTTTGTTTCCTGCATAAAACTTTCCAGATTTTGGAGTGATATTTTTGAAATATTTACAAAATTATTTAAGATAAGAATGGAACCTACTACTGAAATGATTATATTTGGAGCAATGAAAGATGGGAATAAATTGAACACATCTCAACATTTATTTTTTAATTTTGGTTTAATAATAGCAAAAAAATTAATATTTAAATTTTGGAAAAATACATCAATACCAACGCTTAAAATGTGGATTGCAAGCATGTTGGACACCGCACATCTTGAGGAAATGCGATTCCTCCTAATGGATTAATCAGACCAATTCATAACGAGTTGGTCTCCATTTGTCGTCTTTTTGGAATCATATGGTGCAACACAATTGTAAAAGCTAACTGTTTCAGGACTGGACGAGAGTTGGTCAAGATTATAAACAATGATCTCCTTACTTCTTTTCTTTATGCCTTATTCTCTTTTTCCTATTTTCTTTTCCTCAACTTTCTTCACTCATTTGTCTTTTTTCTTTTTCTTCACACACTATATATCTCACGCCTTTCTATCCTTTACTATCTAATTTATTTTTCTTATTCTTATCTTTCTTTATTATAACAAAAAGAAAAAGAAGCTGTACATAAAATGTATTATGAAAATATATATTAGGCACTTTGGTGCCATATGCTTGTACTTACTTCTAATAAAATAAAATATTTAAAAAAAAAGTCATCGTATGCATCGCCAGATCCACCTGCCTTTCACCCCCAACTCCACGCCTTCTCCTGCTTCCCTACCTGAATCCACCCTTCACCCCTCCTCAGTCCAGCAGTCACCTACTGCTCTCATCTCACCACTCCCCTCTTCCCTCTATCCGGGCTACTTCCATTACCTTTCTCGGTGCAGATGCAGGCTCTAGAATTAGGGATCGTGGTGTCAAAATAAGAGGCAGGTTATTTAAAACAGAGATGAGAATTTTCTTCACTCAGAGGGTGGTGAATCTTTGGAATTGTCTACTTTACAGTAGAGAGAGGTACTCATAAACATCGGACATCCAGTACCTCCAAACATCGTTCCGGATTTCTCTCACTCGCTGGATTATTTGGACATACTCGTCGGCGGGACTGTGGCTGCGTTCAAGGTCTTGAGACGGAGGAGGACCCGTGGGACGTGCTCTGGAGCACTCACCCGACTCCGGCGACGAGGATCACGCATACCACTCCCGAGCATATTCCTGGCAAACGTACGTTCTCTCAAGAACAAAGTGGACTAACTGCAACTCCTGCATCGGACAAACAAGGACTTCCTCGAGCTGCTGCCCGGTGTTTCACCAAGACCTGGCTGTGTGAGTCGACCACGGACAGCGCGCTGCAACTGGCTGGCTTCCAACTTCACAGAGCGGATTGCGAAGTGGAGGCAGCGGGGAAATCAAGAGGCGGTGGAATGTGCTTCTATACCAACCAGGACTGGTGCAGCGACATCACGGTACTGTCAAATTTCTGCTCTCCCAACCTGGAATCCCTCTTTATAAACTGCAAACCCTTCTACTCTCCGAGGGAATTTAACTCCTTTATTCTCGCTGGAGTTTACATTCCCCCCCAAGCCTGCGAGGTGAGGCGCAAACGTAACTCACTGACCAGGTAATGAGGGTAGAGAGTGACTTCCCGGACTCCATGGTCATTGTCTTGGGGGACTTTAACAAAGCTAACCTCAGCCGTGACCTTCCAAAATACAGACTTCATGTTACCTGCCCCACCAGAGGGGAGAGAACACTCGATCACTGTTATACGGCAATCAAGAATGTATATCGCTCTGTTCCCCGGGTGGGTCTGGGTCTCTCTGATCAT
Source organism: Leucoraja erinaceus (assembly GCF_028641065.1). Taxonomy (NCBI): domain Eukaryota; kingdom Metazoa; phylum Chordata; class Chondrichthyes; order Rajiformes; family Rajidae; genus Leucoraja; species Leucoraja erinaceus. The sequence continues at coordinate 131,217,664 of NC_073378.1, read as the reverse complement.
TGTCTCGTTCACCTTATTCCGACCTACAGGTAGAAGCTAAAAGCTGCTAAGCCTGTGGTCAGAACAACAAAAAGGTGGACAAGCGAGGGCATTGAGAACCTCCAATCCTGCTTTGACTGCACGGGTTGGAATGTGTTCAGGGAAGCAACCACAAGCCTCGATGAGTATACATACATACGGTCCATACATACAGATGTATTATCATATGTCAGGTTTTGTTAGGACAGTTGCATTCCAACTAGGGACCGGACCTGGTTCAACAACGACAAGCCCAGGTTTACTGCAGAACTCAGACAGCTCCGACAGTCTAAAGAGGAGGCCCACAGGAGCGGGTATGCAGACCTCTATAGGCAGGCCAAGTACAAGCTGAGAACAGGAATCAAAGCTGCCAAGGAAAGGTACTCTGCGAAGTTGAGGAGCAAGTTCTGATTTACATTTCGACAGTCACATCAAATCAGTAACAAAATCGGCCTCAAAAACGTAGCAAGATTAAGAGGACTCATGTCAGCTCAAGACTTAGAAAAACTAGTACATGCCTTTATTACTAGTAGGCTAGATTATTGTAACGGTCTCCTTGCAGGTCTTCCGAAAAAAACTGTCAGGCAGCTACAGCTTGTTCAGAACGCTGTTACTAGAGTTCTAACAAAGACCAAAAAATTTGAACACGTTACAGCAATTCTTAAATCCTTACATTGGCTCCCTGTATGTCCGAGAATTGATTTCAAAATCCTGCTGCTCACCTATAAATCACTACATGGTTTAGGACCAAAGTATATCACTGACATGCTTCCACTATATAAGCCTTCCAGACCGCTAAGATCTTCTGAAACAAATCTGTTAGTGATTCCCAGAGTAAATACAAAACATGGGAAAGCAGGATTTAGTTACTATGCAACAAATAGCTGGAATAAACTTCCTGAAGATTTAAGACTTGCCTCAACTTTGACCACTTTTAAAACAAGACTGAAAACTTTTATGTTTCAGCTAAATCTTAACTACATTGCACTTTTAACTTTTGCACTTTTTATAATGCATTTTTAATTTTGCTTTTCTTTTCTTTTAATTCTTCTATTTTATTTCATTATATTATTTCATTTTATTGTATGACATGTTTTTATGTGAAGCACTTTGAGTCTGCCTCTTGTATGAAATGTGCTATATAAATAAAGTTGCCTTGCCTTGCCTTGCCTAGTGACTCTTCTTCCGTTTGGAAGGGCTTGCAAGAAATTACCAGCTACAAGAGGAAAGCCCCCCGCTCTTTGGACAATCATCAGCTGACCAACGACCTGAATGAGTTTTACTGCAGGTTTGAAAATCAGAAACATAACACTGGTACCCCCTCCCTCCCTCCTCAACCAACACAGCCAGAACCCAGTCTACAAAGAATGGACCCTGCACCCTCTCCTTCCCATACACCACCTCACACCCACTAAGGCAAGACTCCAGTATGAAAAGACCATTTCCCACCCCAACCAACACTTCACACCCACTCACAGCCTGACCTCAGTCTGCAAAGACTGGGCCCTTCTACACCCACCGCCCTCCAATCACCACTTCACACCCAATCACCCACACCCTCTGTGCTGCACAACATCACTTATCCAATATCAACATTAAAAATAGAGGAGATGAAGAGGCTTTTCAGACGACAAAAAAGCCAGAAATCTGCAGGACCTGACAATGTTTCTCCCTCTACTCTTGAGCTCTGTGCCAAACAGCTGGCACCGGTCTATACATATATTTTAACCAGTCCTTGCAAACATGTACTGACCCTGCCTGCTTCAAATTCTCCACTATTGGCCCGGTACCCAACAAGGCATGGATTACTTGTCTTAATGACTACAGGCCTGTCACACTGACCTCTGTAGTCATGAAGACACTCGAAAGGCTTGTGCTGGCCAAGCTGAAAAATATCACAAACCTCTGCAATTTTCATATCGGGCCAATAGATCTGTGGATGATGCAGTCAACCTGGGCATGCACTTCATCCTACAGCACCTAGATTGCCAGGGGACCTATGCGAGGATCCTGTTTGTTGATTTTAGCTCTGCATTCAACACCATTGTGGCAGAGCTACTACACTCCAAACTTTCCGAGTTGACTATGCCTGAACCCCTCTGTCGGAGGATCACCAGCTTCCTGACAGACAGAAAGCAGCATGTGAGGCTGGGAAAGCAAATCTCGGACCCGCAAATGCTCAGCATAGGAACACCGCAAGGCTGAGTACTCTCTCCTCTCCTCTACTCTCTCTACACCAACGACTGCACCGTCACAGACACCTCTGTCAAGCTTCTCAATTTTGCGGACGACACAACCCTGATTGGACTGATCCAGGATGGGGAGGAATCTGCCTGCAGACAGGAAGTGTCACAGCTGGCATCCTGGTGCCGTTGCAACAAACTAGAGAATGCTCTTAAGACAGTGGAATTGATTGTAGACTTTAGGAGAGATCCCCCTCTCCTCACCCTACTCACCATCAATAACACCACAGTTACATCTGTGGAGTCGTTTAAGTTCCTGGGAACCATCACCTCCAAGGACCTTAAGTGGGGAACTACCATCGACTCCACAGTTAAAAAGGCACAACAGGGATGTACTTCCTACGGCAGGTGAGGAAGCACAAGCTGCACAGGTAACGAAGGTCCAATTCTACATGGCCATCGTAGAGTCTGTTCTCACATTCTCCATCATGGTCTGGTTTGGCTCAGCCACCAAGCACGACATCTGGAGGCTGCAGTGAATTGTTCGATCAGCAGAGAAGGTTATTGGCTGCAACCTTTCCTCCATTGACGAACTGTACACTACAAGGGCCAGCAAGCGAGCAGGCAAGATCATCTCTGACCCCTCTCACCCTGGCCACAAACTCTTTGAATCACTTCCCTCTGGAAGGCGACTCCGGACAGTCAAAGCTGCCACAGCCAGACATAAAAACAGTTTTTATCCACGGGAAGTTGCTCTACTCAACAGCCAAAAATCTGTAGCCTCCTTTTGATCTGGTATTTTGTTGGTTCACATGCTTGATCAATGGTGTTTTATAATTAATGTTTTATTATTATTAATGTTTAGTGTTTTCTGAGTCATTCGTAGCTGTCACTGTATGTCATGCTGTTACTTGTGGGTGGAGCACCAAGGCAAATTCCTTGTATGTGACTACATGGCCAATAAACTTACTTACTTACTTTAGAGAACTGGTCGAGTCATTGAGTGTGGAAACTTCCCTTTGGCCCAACTTGCCCACAACGGCTAACATCTCCCAGCTACACTAGTCCCACCTGCCCGTGTTTGGCTCATATCCCTCCAAACCTGTCCTATCCATGTACCTGTCCAACTGTTTCTTAAACTTGGGACTCAACTACCTCCTCTGGCAGCTTGTTCCAATACACCCACCACCCCCTTTGTGTGAAAACATTATGCCTCAGATTCCTATTAAATCTTTTCCCCTTCGCCTTAAACCTATGTCCTCTGATCCTCGATTCCCCTACTCTGGGCAAGAGACTCTGCATCTACCCGATCTATTCCTCTCATGAGGAATGAGCTGTTGAGGTTGTCATTGCAAATGTGGAGCTGAAACACAATTCTTCTCCGCCACCACCGATGCCTGACCATCTTTCCTTGAGACTAAAGATCTTGCAACAGCAACTCTTCAAAGATCTTGGCTGTGTGACTTTGATAAGCGTGAAAAAAATGCATGTTTTTATTCAGGCCGAATGTGCTAAAGGAATATGAAACCCGCAAAACTGCGATTTCAATGTGTTTTTCTTGCAGATTTACATGTCTCGTATCTAAAACCTCGTGGCTGTGTGACTCATCGTTGCATTCTAGGTGATTTTGCGCCAAAAGAAACAAACATTCCATTTTCCCACAACTGCAGAGTTTTGCAGATGGTGCCTGGACGTGCTAACGTCTGTGCATGTGCAGATGTGCCTTGGCACACAAGTGCATGGGGAGTGCGGTTATGTGATCCCTTTTTTAATTATTTTTTTTTAATTTTATTAATTTTTGTTAGAAGTACAGTAATGTGGTACCACAATAGTTAATACTTATTGACATATTACATTTCATATACAACTTCTTATTTTTAATGTAATAATAAAACAGGAGTAACGAAGAAAAGAGTCGAAAAAGAGAGAATATCATAGTGGTGCGTGAGATAGTAAGATAGCCCGAAAGAAGAGAGTACACGAAAAGAGAGAGAGATAGAAAAGAAGAAGTAAAAAGAAAAAGAAAAAGAAACGAAGTAGAAAAAAGGAGATTAACAGAGATATACCTATTTAATGTTCTTGGCCACCCGTCACCTGATTCTGAAACATTTGATTTCTATGGTTGTGTTGCACCATATGCTTGTAAGAAGTCGATAAAAGGAGACCAAATCATTAAGAATTGGTCTGCTTTACCTGCTAGGAGGAGTCGCATTTCTTCAAGATGTGCCGTTACCGACATATTTGAAATCCACATTTTGAGCTTTGATGTTGGCGCATTTTTCCAAAATTTAAGTATATGTTTTTTTGCCGTTGTTAAGCCATAATTAAGGAGAGATTTTTGAAACGTATTTAGCTTATTCCCATCTTCCATTGATCCAAAGATAATCATTTCTGTATTAGGGTCAAGTCTTATATTAAATAGTTTTGTAAACATTTCAAAAATTTAATTCCAGAATTTATGAATTTTTATGCAGGAGACAATAGAGTGTGTTATAGTGGCATTTTGAGATAAACATTTATCACAGATGGGAGAGATATTTGGATAGATTTTATTCAGTCTAGTTTTCGAGTAGTATAATCTATGTAAGATTTTAAATTGAATTAGATTGTGTCTTGCATTAATCAAACATTTATGTATGTATATATATCAGGTATTTTTCCCATGTTTCTTTCGGAATTTTTATCAGTAATTCTCATTCCCAATCTGCTCTGATTGCCTCTGTCGATGATAATTCTATATTTAAAGTGATATTATATAAATATGATATTAAATTGCTTGATTCTGCCTTAATGTTCATTGCTTCATCTAATAGATCTGGGGTTAGAATTTGATATCTTTTTAATGTGTTTTTTCAAATAGTCTCAAATTTGAAGGTATTTAAAGTATTGGTTACTTTTCAGGTTTATTTTAATTGGAATTGTTGAAATGATAAAAAAATTCCCATTTCATACATGTCCCCAATCCTTTTAATTCCTAATCTTTCCCAATAGGTATATGTTATGTCAGTGAGAGATGGCTTAAATGAGGGATTATTAACTATTGGAGATAAAAGTGATAAGATTCTTAATTTCAAAGAGTTTTATTTGTTTCCAAATTCGTATTGTGTTGTGGATAATTGGGTTCTTCTTATATATTGTATTGTTTAATTTTATCAGGGAGAAGATGATCACTCCTATATTAAAAGGAGGGCAATCCTCTTTCTCCATTCTTATCCATTCTACCTGTTGGGCAGAGCTGTCCAACCAATAAATTATGTTTTTAATATGCACTGCCCAATAGTAGTATAAAAAGTTCGGAAGGGTAAGTCTCCCGGATTCTGTAGGTTTACACATGTGTTTTCTTTGGATTCTGTGCGATCTGTTGTCCCATATGAAGTTTGTAATATTGGAGTCTAATTTTTTTAAGACATTTTTTGTAAGTATATTGGTATTGATTGAAATAGATATAATATTTGTGGTAGAAAAATCATTTTTATAGCATTTATTCTACCTATTAAAGACATTGGCAGGGTTTTCCAGAATTTAATCAATGCATTCAATTTAGTCAATAAAGGCATAAAATTTGCATTAAATAATGATTTATACTTTCTAGAAATTTTGATACCCAAATACTTGAATTTTTCTGTTGCAATTTTAAAGGGGGAATTTTAACAGGTGTGTCGACTCTTGAGGTTTTTACATCATAATTTCACTTTTATGTCAATTTATTCTATATCCTGAAAAGGAGCCAAATTTCTCTATTAAATTTAGTATATTTGGTATACTAACTTGCGAATTTGTAACGTATAATATGTTTGGTATACTAATTTGGGGTTTTGTGATGTACAATAGTACATCGTCTGTGTATAAAGATTTTTTTATTAATTGAATCTTTGGTATTATATCCCCGAATATTCGGATGGCTGTATTTGATATCTGTATTTAAGAATGCTATAGCTCTATATGAACCTGGTTCTTCTAGATGTTTATCTTTTTTTTGGTATAAGTGTAATAGTTGATTCCGCTAATGTTTCTGGTAATGTATTTTCTTTAAAAGCATGAGTATATAATTTTTGTAGGCGCAGAGAAATTGTCTCGTGGAGTCTTTTGTAGAATTCATTACTAAAACCATCTGGTCCTGGTGTTTTACCATTTTTCAACGAGTTTATTGTTTCTTCTATTTCTTTAAGTGTAATCTGGGCTCCTAACTCCTCTTGTTCCAACAAATTATGTTTTGGAAGATTACACTTATATAAGAAATTTGTAATTTTAATGGTATCTGCTGCGGTTTTAGATGTCTATAAATCTTGATAAAATTGAGAAAATCTTTTGTTAATATCTTTAGGTAATGTTCATAATTCACCCTTATCTGATTTAATTTTAATAATTGTATTTTCCTTTTCCTGGTTTTTCAGCTGACGTGTTAGGAGTTTATGTGATTTATCGCCAAATTCAAAGTTTTCCTTTTGTAATTTGAAATAATCTTATTACTCTTGCCGATAAAAATTTGTTTAATTTAAATTTCAATAGAGTTATCTTATTGTGTTTGTCTATGGTTGGGTCTTTGGCATTGTCTAGATCTAATTGTCTAATTTCTTGTTCTAGCTGCAATTGTTCTATGTTATTCTTTTTATTTTGGAAAACTTGATATGAAATTATAACTCCTCTGGTAAATGCCTTGAAAGTTTCCCATAATAAGGAAGATGAAATACCTGGTGTATCGTTAGTCTCGAAGAAGAGTTTCATCTGTTGTTTTAAATATGTACTACCTTGTGGGTTGTTTAGAATTTGGGGGTTAAACCTCCAAAATGATTTTTTATCCATCATTCCTTCTTTTTTAATTAAAAAGTTAACAGGGAGTGATCAGAAATAATGTTATTATGATATTTAGGGTTGATTGTGTACGGAATTAATTTTGTGTCTACTAGGAAATAGTCAACTTGTGAGTAAGTTTTATGTACCGATGCGTAAAACGAGTATTCCCTTCCAACTGGGTTAGCAATTCTCCATACGTCTGTTATATTTGTTTTTTTTATATATGTATTTAGGAGTTCACTCGTTTTAGATTTTATATTACTCCTTTTTTGTTTTGCAGATTTATCTAAATATGGATCTAAGACACAGTTGAAATCCCCCCCTATTATCCCATTTTGCTAATTAAACTCTGAAATCATATCCAGAATTTTATTAAAGAATTGAGGGTTAACAAAATTAGGCGCATAAATGTTTATCATAGTAAGTGGGGTGGAGTAAATTTCTCCCGTAACTATAACATACCTCCCCTCTTTATCTGATATGATGTTCTTGGATTTAAATAGTATACCTTTACGAATAATAATAGCCGTCCCTCTAGATTTAGAAGTAAATGAGGAACAGTATGTTTGCCCGATCCAATTTGCCTTCAATCTTATCTGTGTTTGTTGTTTCAGGTGTGTTTCCTGCAAGAAAATCATGTCAGATTTGAGTGATTTTAATTGGGCGAAGATCTTGCCCCTTTTAATTGGTTCATTAGCGCCCCTTATATTCCAACTACAAAATGTGATTCCTCCAGTCTTCTTTTGTTTACCGTCTTGCATTGTGAATCATTTTGTTACCCTTAAGTCATATGGTGCAATCAAGTACCTCAGAGCTCTAGGTGTTGGGTGGTCATCCAGAACTGTTGAGTTTATTTGACATCTCCTTTCCGAAGTAAATCTTAAAACCGAAAAGAAAGAGTGTGGTGATGAAAAAATAATCATAATTTAGAAGAAAGCAGTGTTAAGGTATCTAAAGAAGGATACCTTAATAAAAAGAAACCACCTAATGGTGGTAAATAAGTATTTATGAGCTTCCGTTGTTGTTGTTATACATTCAGCTCCGCCCCCTTGACCAAATATTGTAAGAAGGAAGAAAGGCCGTTTCAAGGCTGTGTAATATATCCAAACGGAAAATAAACACTTGGGTTTAAATATCTATATGCAAGTGGTCTAGCATTGAATATATACTAAAATTTACCATATGTTAGTTATATACCCGTATATACCTATACCCCAACAATTATTACCTTACATTCCCCACTTAAGCCCCAAACGTTTATCTTAAACAACAGCAGGTTCCAAGTGGACTCCTGGATACTTTCCAAGTGTTTAAATCCCCCCCCCCTCATTTACACTTATCCTTAAACTTAGGGGTTAGTTAACATCATGAGATGTGCCCCCCTATTCCCTCCTCACGGGAATTAGTTGTTGTTACATTCTACATTAAAAGTAGGTTAGTGTTATTGGGTTAGTTGGGTTAGTTAGTTATTTTATGTTAGTATATGATTATATTTAAAAAAAAACTTAAATCAAGCATTTTTATATTCAAAGGTACACAAAATTGCTGGAGAAACTCAGCGGGTGCGGCAGCATCTATGGAGCGAAGAAAATAGGTGAAGTTTCGGGCCGAAACCCTTCTTCAGACTTTATATTCAAGTCCATTTGATTTGTTTTACCATGTTCTCAGGCTCGACTTTGTTTTCCATGTTCCCCGACTTTGTTTTGTTTTGCTTTAAGTCCTTCATTCAAGGTGAAACATAGCGTGCGACCTCGAATTAACATTCCAGGGAGATAACATGTCTGGCCAACGCCTCATGTAAAATTCCGCCATCTTAATGAGAGCAAGTTCTTTTATTAAAAAAAAAGTCTTATCTTCACCGCTTCTCCTCTGTAATATTCTAAGGTAGCAATTCTTGGTTCTCAGTCGTTCTCCTTTACGATATATTGTGCATATTTAAATGCCACTTCTGTGATCGTAAAGGATAACGTTCCGTATAACGTTCCATAGAGTTATAGGTAATTCTCATTTTTGCAGGATACATTATCCAATATCTTACACCAAGGATTCCTCTCAAAATGAGTCTTGTCTTTGTGGATATATCCCTTTTTTTGGGCAATTTCAACAGGATAGTCACGGAAGAAACGAAGATTATCCCCTTCGTATGTCAGATTCGATCGGTATGGAATCTGTTTAATTATATCTTCCAATGCAGAGATGTCGAGAAATTTCACAATAATCTGTCTTGGGGGGGACTCAGGTCTTGTCTGAGCATGTCGAACCTGGTGCGCCACGTCTATTCTCGGGTTTCCCGGCAGCTTAAAAACTTAATTAAGTTAGCAGCAAACTCTCGGGGGTGCATTCCAGCCTCCCTCCCTTCCATTACTCCAACAATTTTTAAATTCTGCCTTCTCAATCTCGCTTCCAAGTCCAAGCATTTGTCAGTCATTTTAGCAAGTTGCCCCCCAGCAGATTCTTGTGCCTTTCTCAGTCAAAGAGAAACTTACTCCTTAGACATCTCACTAATTGCAGCATCCATTTCTTCCATAACCGTACCATACTTTTGAGTGGTCTTGAGAATAGAATCAAACTTCTCATTACAGACTCTTTCAACCCGCTTGATTTCTGAAGTTAACTCCTCCAAAACTTCTTTAACACGTTTATTTAGAGTAGCAAATTGCTCAATAACTTCATCATTACTATGTTTAATTTTTATGGACAGATTTTTCTCCAGTGTGATGTTCCCATCCAGTATCATTTGAGAAATGTCTTTAGTGACTGAAGCACTTACCGATTGTTCCATTTGTTCCATCTGTCTCTCCTTCTAAACCATTTCAGAGGCTAACCTTTGAGAATCAGCTTCTTCTTCCGAGCTTTCTGCTGCTGTTTGCAGGGTTTTGCCGAGTTCTTTAAGATAGAGTCTTGTAGCAGGCCTTGCAGGTCCCTGAGGAAGTTACCTCTTTCTCATTTAAACTGCCGTTAATCTCCGTTATTTTGCGGCGATTTTTGATGATGTCACTTACGCGACGTCAGACAGCTCCGGTGAGTATTTTAAAATCGATCCTGTCTTCCAAAACGGCTTTTTCGCAATTTTAACGGGAGTGGAGCTCAATGCAGCGCCCTTACTGCTCCATGGCGCCACCGGAAGTGTTCCCATCATCATATTGCTTTATACAGGTGCACAACCTTTTATCCGAAGATCCAAATAACGAAAACCTCCAAATAGCGAAATTTTTTCGGTCCTTGAAAACGTTCACCGAGGGCGGCCCGCAGAGGTGACAGCGGAACCTCCGGTCGGTCCTCGAAGAAAGGGGAACTAAATCCCCATTCATAAAAGAGAAGGTGAGGGTATATTGCGCGGGAGGGTTAATAATTGACAATATGCTGCTACCTGCCAGCTGAGTTAAAAAGTTCCCACGGTAGACCCACGATACACAGTGTATCGTGAGTCTTGCGTGGGAACTTTTTAACTCAGCGTGCAGGCAGCAGTAGATTGTCGCTCCCTTCAGTTTCACCCCACCTGCACCCCTCTGCTTCCCGGCCATGTGTGTGACCCCTTCCCTCCCCTCTCCAGCTCCCCGCTCATTGCACCGGCGCGGGGGCTTTGTACTGTCTTCACGTCGCGATGCTAGCAGCACAGTGCCAGTCACCGGAGACGTCAGGACCAACGGAATACCGACCCCCAGGCCCACTGCAAGCACGGAGATCCCAGATCAGCAACTCCAGCCCAGCCCCGTTCCAACTCCAGAGGAACACGCTCCCCGTATGGGCAGAAGCTGATGGTGTGCAAGGGGTACGTCTTGTTCTTGGGGTCGCGCAGTCGGGCTATGGGCGAACTGCCACTTGTCGCCATAGCGGCCCATCGGGGAGCGGATTCCTCTGGAGTTGGAGGGGGAGGGGGGTATTGTGCTGTTTGATCGCCCCCTACTATTCCAGGGACAGGGAGACAGGACATTCACCGAGGGCGGCCCGCAGAGGTGACAGCGGATCGGTCCTCGAAGAAAGGGGAACTAAATCCCCATCCATAAAAGAGAAGGTGAGGGTATATTGCGCGGGAGGGTTAATAATTGACAATATGCTGCTACCTGCCCGCTGAGTTAAAAAGTTCCCACGGTAGACACGATACAGTGTATCGTGAGTCTTGCGTGGGAACTTTTTAACTCAGCGTGCAGGCAGCAGCAGGTTGTCGCTCCCTTCAGTTTCAACCCACCTACACCCCTCTGCTCCCCGGCCATGTGTGTGACCCCATCCCTCCCCTCTCCAGCTCCCCACTCATTGCACCGGCGCGGGGGCTTTGTACTGTCTTCACGTTGGCGATGGCAGCAGGCCAGTGCAGTCACCGGAGACGTCAGGACCAATTGGACGTCGACAACCAGGCCCACCGCAAGCACGGAGAACCCAGAGACCCACAGCCAACAGCAGCCCAGCCCCGGTCCAACTACAGAGGAACCTGGGTTGCGGATGACGGGGCACAGCTCGGGGCGTCGTAGGGGCCCATTGGGGAGCGGGTTCCTGTTGGTCCTGACGTCTCCGGCCACCTGCTATCCTCCTGGAACTGTACCGCCCTTGCAGGAGAGTGTGGTTGTTTGCAGTTGCAGAGGGAGGGGGCAAGGGCGGTACAGTTCCCAGTCTCAGCTCCAGTCCAGGGGGGTGGCCGGAGACGTCAGGACCAACGGGACAGCGACCCCCAGGCCCACTGCAAGCACGGAGATCCCAGAGACCCACAGCCAGCAGCAACTCCAGCCCAGCCCCGCTCCAACTCCAGAGGAACACGTAGGGGCAGAAGCTGATGGTGTGCAAGGTGTTCTTGGGGTGGCGCAGCTCGGGCTGTGGGCAAACTGCCACTTGTCGCCGTAGCGGCCCATCGGGGAGCGGATTCCTCTGGAGTTGGAGGGGGAGGGGGGTATTGTGCTGTTTGATCGCCCCCTGCTATCCCAGGGACAGGGAGACACAGCGGCTTTTTAGACTGGTGGGCAATCACTTCCAAAGTTCTGCCCACACAGTCAGTACACCTCTCCTACACTGCATTTCATACAAACATTTATTCTGCAAGAAAAAACGACATTGAAGACTCAAACTCGCGACCGAGTAACTGCCGGGATCAAGGCGCAAACTCGCAACCTTGCGGATATGAGCCGAACACTCTACCACTGAGCCAGCCATTAAAATCTACGCTAAAAAATTTCCATTCCGAAGACCGACAAATTCTGAATTACGAAAAGTGGCTGGTCCCAAGGCTTTCGGATAAAAGGTTGTGCACCTGTACTAATAAAATAAAGGAATGGCATTTTGGCCAGCAACTCACCACGAGCCACAACCCTATAGAAACATATAACATTCTTAAGGGATTGGACAGGCTAGATGCAGGAAAAAATGTTCCCCATATGGGGGAGTCCAGAACCAGGGGTCACAGTTTAAGAATAAGGGGGTAGGCCATTTAGGACTAAGATGTGGAAAAACATTTTCACCCAGAGAGTTGTGAATCTGTGGAATTCTCTGCCACAGAAGGCAGTGGAGGCCGATTCACTGGATGTTTTCAAGAAAGAGTTAGATTTAGCTCCAAGGGCTAACAGAATCAAGGGATATGGGGAGAAAGTAGGAACGGGGTACTTATTTTGGAAGATTGGCCATGGATAATTAGCCTGGCTCGAAGGGCCGAATGGCCTACTCCTGCACCTATTTTCTATTTTTCTATAATTGCAAGAACCCAGGACGGAAAGCTGGAGGGAGAATAGACACAAAAAGCAGAAGTAACTGAACGGGATAAACAACATCTCTGGAGAGAAGGGATGGGAGACGTTTCGGGTTGAGATCCTTTAGTTGTAAAGTTTTTAGTTTTGGAGATACAGCGCAGAAAAAGGCCCTTTGTCCCACCGAGTCCGCACCGACCAGCGATCCCCGCACACTAACATTATCCTACACACACTGGGGACAATTTGCAATTTTACCAAAGTCAATTAACCTACAAACCTCAATGTCTTTGGAATGTGGGAGGAAACCAAACATCTAGGAGAAAACCCATTCAGGTCACGGGGAGAACGTACAAACTCCGTACAGTCAGCACCCGTAGTCAGGATCGAACCCGGGTCTCTGACGCTGTAAGGCAGCAACTCTACCGCTGAGCCACCGCGCTGCTCTTCTTCAGACTTCTTCGGTCTGAAGGAGTGTCTCGACCCGAAACGCCACCCTTCCTTTCTCTCCAGATCTGCCCCCTGTCCCACTGAGTTACTCCAGCGTTCTGTGTCTATCTTTGGTTTAAACAAGCATCTGCAGTTCACTCCGACACAAGCTGGAGGGAAAGATTTATATTCCAAAGCAGACTGACCCCGAGGACTCACAGGCAGTAAAGTCCCCCCCCCCACCCGATTTAGTCACGGTGAGAGACTTAAGTCGAGTATAAATTTAATCCATGTCCCCTCACTGCCCTGCTCACCACACACATTACATCCACAAAATCAAACCATAAAATTGAGTTATAAGGGTACAACAGCCATCTGGTAATCTCAGCAAGGAGTCGATCACAAAATTATTGGCGTGAAGCCCATGATTTTCACTCTATTATCACGCAGTAGAAGATTGTACGTAGGTTTCCCAACATTCTCACTCCCAAATAAGGGACAAAAGGTCACAAATATGGGACAAATTCCCGACTTGCAATTCGTTGACCGACTCGGCCGTGGCTGGGTGAATGATGAGTTGGGCCAGGTGCTGGACTGCACACGGTCCAGCTGAGGAGTTTTGCCCCGGGCCGTGCTACGTCGCGCGCAAAGTCCGGCACCGCATCCAACTCATGAACCGATGATCGGCCATGAGCAGGAGGGGTGGTGGGGGTGTTGGCGGTAAGCGAACGTCCAACGGTCGGACAGCTGGCCGGGCTGCCGACTGACCGACGGGGCCACGGGTGAGGCACTGCTGTACTCCATGGGCTGCACTACGCTGGGATGGGTGAGGCGAGGTCAGACGCGGCGTTCCGACCCAAAAGTCCCCTCGACCCGCGTGGTAGCAGTCAAATACGGGACAAACCAATTTAGCCCAATATACGGGATGTTCCGGATAATACTGGACAGTTGTACGCTACCCACGTGCCGTGTCCTAGAGTACACACTGTTCCCTGGTGGGAAGCCTGGTGCATTACCTTGAAACCTTCGCTCACTGTGCTGTGTTTTGTTTTACCGCAACTACTAAAACAGGGGTGCAATGCTGAGGTTCTATAAGGCGCTGGCTAGTTAGGCCGCATTTGGAGTATTGTGAGCAATTTTGGGCCCCATATCTGAGGAATGGATGTGCTGGTACTGGAGAGAGTGTATACGATACGATACAGTACCAAACAATAGAACTTTATTCATCCCAGGATGGAAATTGGCCTGTCAACAGTCATAAAACTAAACAATATACATGAAACATGAAATTAATGTCAAGAGTGGATAGACTAGGTTTTGGGGGGGGGGAAGGGGGGAGGGGGTTGGGGGGGGGGGGGGGGTTTGGGCGAGAGTCAGTCTACCGCACGACAGAAGGGGGAGGAGTTGTACAGTTTGAGAGCCACAGGGAAGAAAGATCTCCTGTGGCATTGTGCACTGCATCTTGGTGGAACCAGTCTGTGGCTGAAGGTGCTCCTCAGGTTGACCAGTGTGTGATGGAGTGTCATTTTCCAGAGGATGTTTTACGAGAATGATCCCAGGAATGATTGGGTTAACATATGATGTGCGTTTGATGGCCTCTACTCGCCGGAGTTTAGAATGATAAGGTTGACTTTATTGAAACTTACCAAATAGTGAAAGGCTTGGATAGGTTGGATGTGGAGAGGATGTATCCACTAGTGGGAGAGTCTATGAGCTGAGATCTTAGCCTCAGATTTAAGGGAGGTTCCTTTTGGAAGGAGATGAGGAGGAATTTATGTAGTCAGAGGGTGGTGAATCTGTGGAATTCATTGCCACAGAAGGCTGTGGAAGCCGTCAATGGATATTTTTGTGGCATAGGTTCTTGATTAGTGCAGGTGCCAAGGGTTACCGGAAGAAGGCAGGAGAATGGGGTCGGAGGGAGAGATTCAGATTCAGATTCAGGTTCAGATTCAATTTTAATTGTCATTGTCAGTGTACAGTACAGAGACAACGAAATGCATGGAGATAGATCAGCCATGATTAAATGGCGGTGTAAACTTGATGGATTGAATGGCCCAATGCTGTTCCTATCACATGATGTTATGAACTTCATCTCAGCTGAAAAGAGAAGAGCTGCAACAGCTTATTACTTAGAATGAAGATAGACACAAAAAGCTGGAGTAACGCAGTGGATCAGACAGCATCTCTGGAGAGAAGCAATAGTTGACGGTTCGGATTGAGACCACTCATCAGACTGAGAGTCAGGGGAAAGGGAAATGAGGAAAAGAGTTGCTGCCTTACAGCGCCAGAGGCTGGGCTTCGATCCTGACTATAGGCGCTTGCCTTTCCGGAGTTTGTACGTTCTTCCTGTGATCTGTGTGGGTTTTCGGCAGGTGCTCTGATTTCCTCCCAGACTCCAAAGGTGTACAGGTTTGTAGGCTAATTAGCTTAGTACAGTTGTAAGATTGTCCCTAGTGTATGCAGGAGAGCATTAATGTGCGGGGATCAATGGTCGACGCGAACTCAGTGGGCCAAAGGGCCTGTTTCCACACTGTACCTCTAAACTAATCTAAACTAAAAAATAGTTTAACATGACTGAAATTCAGATAGAAAGTTCAAACAGGAGCAAATCTTTCAATTAGTTCATGCTCCAAATATGCCTTTGAATACTCATTTTATCTAAGCTAATCGGCATAATCTTCTCTTCCTTTCTGCCTTGTGTTTATTTATATGCAGCATTTTTAAAACTATTGCATAGAACTATTCTCTGTATTCCAAGTGCAGTCTAACCAAGGCTGCAAACAAAGTGAATGTCATGTCACTAGTAATGTAACCTGATGCTTTATTTTTAATAGCTTGGGCCTGTCCCATCAGCATGCAATTGCATGCGTCTAGCGCAACCAAACGTGGTGGCTTGAGGTGTACGGCCTCGCAGGGCCGGTCCCACTTCCAACCGCGGAGCCGTCTGGAGCTGGTCCCGACATCATACTCACCAATCAGCTGGGCAGGAGGCGGGCCGACTGAATTTGGACGTCGCACGGCGTCAGGCGGTTACGCAATCACGCAACGGCACGCCGGGCGGTGACGTCATCGCGGAACGCATAATTGAATTCTCCCAATTTTGTTAGCCCTGGCTGCCTCCTCCCCTTCCTCAGCCCTCGAGCTGTCGCCTCCCATCCCTCAGCCCTCGGGCACCTCCTCCTCCTTTTTCGTTGCTTCTCCCCGCCACCCTCCCCCCCCCCATCAGTCTGAAGAAGGGTTTTGGTCCGAAACGTTGACTATTTCCTTCACTCCATAGATGCTGCTGCACCCGCTGAGTTTCTCCAGCATTTTTGTGTACTTCACAAATAGACATATATATTGATCATACACATATATATATATGTATGTATGTGTATATATATATACACACACGCGCACACATACGTACACACGAAAACAAGCAATGATAGTGCATAATAACAAACAATAGTCTATGTCAGGGGTGTCAAACTCGCGGCCCGCAGGCTGGATGCTGCCCGCGAAGGGGTCTGACCCGGTCTGCAGGGTGATTTCCCTGATGCCAGAGCGGGCTGCAGCTGTCTCCGGTGCCAGATCGGACTACATTCACGCTTGCACGGCCCAAACCGGCGTGCATGGTCGCATTTTGGCCGTGATCTAAAATGATCTAAAATCAGTTTGACACCCCCCGGTCGATGTAGTTCAGAGCTTATTTGAGGTTGTCACGTTTAAACCCCCTATGGCTGTTGGGAAGAACTGTTTCTGAACCTGAACGTTACAGTTTTCAGGCTCCTGTCCACGTCTTTGGATCCAAGTGGAGACTAGAGCATCCGATGGTAGCCCATGCAGTTATAGGGAGAGCAGGCAATATCCACGTGGACAGCATGCAAGGTGTACACGTTGCAGAACATCTCACTGGAATTGTGAGTCTATTAGCTGAACCACTATGCTGCTCTGAAAGTACCGCTCATATCTCCTCAGAAACTTCATAAGCAAGTGTGCTTTACGTAAACTTCCATGAATAAGTTTAGTTCAGTTTAGTTTAGAGATACAGCGCGTAAACAGGCCCTTCGTCCCACCGAGTCCGCACCGACCAGCGATCCACTCTGTAGACAGACTCCAGACACACTATGTGATCCAAAATCATCTTTAATCAGCACTTAAACTTTAACAGCATAAAGGATGGTTAGATGTCAGAACATGCCAACTGCTGCTCGAACTGAGTAGTTCCAGAAGCAAGTGTTAATATAAACGTTATAATGGGGTAGGGTTAGTGATGCTAATTATGTGTGATTGGTTAACATATATAATCAATCTTTATCCTTCCCCCTAAAGTGTGAAAGGGCACCCATGCAATGGTTAAATATACTCGCCATATCTATT
The DNA here is from genome assembly GCF_028641065.1 of Leucoraja erinaceus. Classification (NCBI taxonomy): domain Eukaryota; kingdom Metazoa; phylum Chordata; class Chondrichthyes; order Rajiformes; family Rajidae; genus Leucoraja; species Leucoraja erinaceus. The sequence goes on along the minus strand of NC_073378.1, from coordinate 131,200,209 downwards.
TGGCGATCTACTGACCCGGCCCGAGCGCGTGCGGTCCAAACCGTCTCCTGAAAGATGAAGTGGAGAACTCGGAGGCGAGAATGGCGCGGGAGAGGCTTGTGGTGACCGAAAGGGAGAACATGCAGGAGGGGAGGCCCCATGGTTAGTCACGACCGCGGGACATGGAGGGGTGCAAGGCATGCGGGAACAGGTAGAAGACATGGCAGCAGGCGGCTGGAAGTGGAGCGGTGGAGCATAGGGACCGACTGGTGGTGACATGGTTCCTGCACAGCAAGCAGGTGTTGTCGACTTCTCCGGTATACTGCTCTCTTACAGTCCACAAGGTAGGATCGTGGTTCGTCAGCCAGGTTAACAATGGTGCCCAGACGGGAATGTCCAGTTGGAGTTTGGAAGCAGACGACCTGGCCCTAAGTGGTTTGCTGTATCTATGATTGTTTCTGGATGTCAGGCTTCTCCTGGATACGTTTCTGGACAGTAGCAGGCTTCAGCACCCGAGGGACCAGCTGTTGTTGTGCGATCTTGTCGATCTGGGCATAATTCGCTGGGCTGGTGATCCCAGGGTTCCGTCTCTGGCAATATTTCTGAGATTCAGGAGATCGAGATACACATCAGAGTTTGAAAAACGTGCTTTCACTAACAGTTGCTTGGCGCTTTTGACGGCACGCTCAGTGAGTCCATTACTCTGGGAGGTACTCGGGGTTGCAATTTTCTAGCATAGCAACACCCCAGTTACATCAAATACCCATTATATTTCACAAGTGTTCTCCCAACCTTGTTGCCCGATGCCTCACTCTTCGCGTGGACATTTAAACGTTAGATATAAACAAACATTCAGTGGTGTCCAGATGGGTAAAAATACCTCGAAAAAACCAACTTCAGTCCAAAATATTAAACTCTACTTTCCCTGTAACAGGAGCCAACTACAACCAGGGAACATGGCTCTGTCCTAAGACAAAGTGCTGGAGGCATTCAGCAGTTCAGGCACAATCTGCCTGACTGCAAGTGGAATGGACAGATGACACCTCAGGTTAGCAACCTTCCTCAGACTGATGAAAGAGTGAAAAGAGGCAGAGGCAAGCAGGACAAAGCCAGCAAGGAAATAGGTGGTACATGTGAGGCGTGATGAGCATATGGATGGAGTGAGTGCCAAAGGCTCAAGGTAAAAGGGACAACATGCCAAATAAGGAGAGAACAGAAATATGAAACTAGGAGAGGTGAGTGGAAGGGAAAGTGGGAATATGGGACTGTTTGAGAGAAGAGCGTACAAGGACTAGTTAGTTGCTATTACTATTTGGTTATTACTATTTAGTTAAACTTTAAGTTATTATAATTATTTAGTTATTACTTAATTATTATTTAGTTATTACTTAGTTATTATTACTTAGTTATTGAAGGAAAGTATGCTCATCTCTCAACTTATCCATATTTCCCTTTTACCTTCCAACCCCACCTCACCCTGGTTTTACATTTCACAGTTCTTGTCCTTATCCAACATGTTTGATCACTTTCACCTTCAGCCTTTGGCACTTACTCCATCCATTTGCCCATCACCCACTCACCTGTAATCCACCCATCACTTGTCAGGCAGTGCCCAACGCCCACCTCATTTCCAGCTCTCCCCCGTATTTCAGACTGAGAGCTCCCGACCCGATTAGTCATCTGTCCAATCCTTCAGAGGTTTTCAAACCCACCAAGTTCCTCCAGCACTGTATTTACTCATGATTCAAGCATGGGGTGGCTCGTGTTGCAAAAAAGTATGTTTGCAACACGAGGAATTTCATTTACCATACACTCATACCAATAAAAAGCTACAGAACACAAAGTTCAAACTCTTCCCTTCTATGGTATCCCGTGGTCTGGTGCCTCGAGCCTTCTGTTGACGGCACGATCTCGACTCCTGTAGCCGGCGGTCGTGCCATCCGTGTAAGAGGTCCTGCAGCAGGGGGTTGAATCCCAGCTCACTCGGGGTCTAGACGTACCTTTTGCGTTCTTCAGAGCTTCCCGACATCGGTCTCTACACGAGACTGCGAGCTCCTTGATGTTGAAGAAACAAATTTGGAAAATCCATCAATAATTTAACACATTTATCATGTTAACATAGAAACATAGAAACATAGAAAATAGGTGCAGGAGTAGGCCTTTCGGCCCTTCGAGCCTGCACCGCCATTGGATATGATCATGGCTGATCATCCAACTCAGTATCCTGTACCTGCCTTAAACTGAAGAGGGTTAGAAATACGTACCTTATCTCCCATGACATCCATAAAGACCAAATCCAGGAAGACTTGATGCTGAAAAATCAAATCAACATAACATTTTAATGTTTGAAATGTTCCAACATCCTTCGCTACAATTAGATAACGTGTGGGAGTAACTCAATGGGTTGGACAGTCCTGAGTGAGAAGATTCTAATCCTCAACGTAAAAACACTTGGACATGTGGACAATGCCTGGAGATGTATCTCCAACCAGGGCCATTGTGTCTATGCAGTCAGGACTCCTACAGGTTGGACCAATATTAATGTAGTCGAATATATTTAGACTACCTTAAGAGTTTAAGGTCTGAAGAGTCCCAATCCAGAATTACCAATCCATGCTCTCCAGCGATGTTGCTGCACCCATCGAGTTGCTCCAGCACTGACACAATTTACAAGCACCGCAACACCCCAGTTACATCAAATACCCATTATATTTCACAAGTGTTCTCCCAACCTTGTTGCCCGATGCCTCACTCTTCGCGTGGACATTTAAACGTTAGATATAAACAAACATTCAGTGGTGTCCAGATGGGTAAAAATACCTCGAAAAAACCAACTTCAGTCCAAAATATTAAACTCTACTTTCCCTGTAACAGGAGCCAACTACAACCAGGGAACATGGCTCTGTCCTAAGACAAAGTGCTGGAGGCATTCAGCAGTTCAGGCACAATCTGCCTGACTGCAAGTGGAATGGACAGATGACACCTCAGGTTAGCAACCTTCCTCAGACTGATGAAAGAGTGAAAAGAGGCAGAGGCAAGCAGGACAAAGCCAGCAAGGAAATAGGTGGTACATGTGAGGCGTGATGAGCATATGGATGGAGTGAGTGCCAAAGGCTCAAGGTAAAAGGGACAACATGCCAAATAAGGAGAGAACAGAAATATGAAACTAGGAGAGGTGAGTGGAAGGGAAAGTGGGAATATGGGACTGTTTGAGAGAAGAGCGTACAAAGACTAGTTAGTTGCTATTACTATTTGGTTATTACTATTTAGTTAAACTTTAAGTTATTATAATTATTTAGTTATTACTTAATTATTATTTAGTTATTACTTAGTTATTATTACTTAGTTATTGAAGGAAAGTATGCTCATCTCTCAACTTATCCATATTTCCCTTTTACCTTCCAACCCCACCTCATCCTGGTTTTACATTTCACAGTTCTTGTCCTTATCCAACATGTTTGATCACTTTCACCTTCAGCCTTTGGCACTTACTCCATCCAATTGCCCATCACCCACTCACCTGTAATCCACCCATCACTTGTCAGGCAGTGCCCAACGCCCACCTCATTTCCAGCTCTCCCCCCGTATTTCAGAGTGAGAGCTCCCGACCCGATTAGTCATCTGTCCAATCCTTCAGAGGTTGTCAAATCCATCAAGTTCCTCCAGCACTGTACTTACTCATGATTCAAGCATGGGGTGGCTCGTGTTGCAAAACAGTATGTTTGCAACACGAGGAATTTAATTTACCATACACTCATACCAATAAAAAGCAACAGAACAAAGTTCAAACTCTTCCCTTCTTTGGCCTCCCATGGACTGGGGCCTCGAGCCTTCTGTTGACGGGACGATCTTGACTCCCGTGTCAGGAATCTGCATCGGGGGGTTGAATCCCAGCTCAGGGTCTAGTCGAACCTCTTGCAGTCTTTGGAGCTTCCCGACATCGGTCTCTACCAGAGACTACGAGCTCCTCGATGTTGAAGAAACAAATTTGGAAAAGCCATCAATAATTTAACACATTTATCACATTAAACTGAAGAGGGTTAGAAATACGTACTTTATCTCCCATGACATCCATAAAGACCAAATCCAGGAAGACTCGATGCTGAAAAATCGAAACCACATAACATCTTAATGTTTGAAATGTTCCAACATCCTTCTCTACAATTAGATAACGTGCAGGAGTAACTCAATGGGTTGGACAGTCCTGTGTGAGAAGATTCTAGTCCTCAACGTAAAAACACTTGGACATGTGGACAATGCCTGGAGATGTATCTCCAACCAGGGCCATTGTGTCTATGCAGTCAGGACTCCTACAGGTTGGACCAATAGTAATGTAGTCAAATATATTTAGACTACCTTAAGAGTTTAAGGACTGAAGAGTCTCAATCCAGAATTACCAATCCATGCTCTCCAGCGATGTTGCTGCACCCATCGAGTTGCTCCAGCACTGACACGATTTACAAGCACCGCAACACCCCAGTTACATCAAATACCCATTATATTTCACAAGTGTTCTCCCAACCTTGTTGCCCGATGCCTCACTCTTCGCGTGGACATTTAAACGTTAGATATAAACAAACATTCAAACAGTCCTGTGTGAGAAGATTCTAGTCCTCAAGGTAAAAACACTTGGACATGTGGACAATGCCTGGAGATGTATCTCCAACCAGGACCATTGTATCTCTGCAGTCAGGACTCCTACAGATTAGACCAATATTAATGTAGTCCAATACATTTAGACTAAAATTCTTACGGATCTGAAGTGCCACATTTACCAATCCATATTCTCCAGTGATGTTGCAGCACCCATCGAGTTGCTCCAGCACTGATTTGCAATTTTCTAGCACAGCAACACCTCAGTTACATCAAATACCCATTATATTTCATAAGTGTTCTCCCAAAAGAAAGAGATTAGTTAAAACAAATGGAGGTCCCTTGCAGTCAGAAACAGGTGAGTTGATCATGGGGAACAAGGATATGGCGGACCAATTGAATAACTACTTTGGTTCCGTCTTCACTAAGGAAGACATAAATAATTTGCCGGAAATAGCAGGGGACCGCGGGTCAAAGGAGTTGGAGGAATTGAGTGAAATCCAGGTTAGCCGGGAAGTAGTGTTGGGTAAATTGAATGGATTAAAGGCCGATAAATCCCCAGGGCCAGATAGGTTGCATCCCAGAGTACTTAAGGAAGTAGCTCCAGAAATAGTGGATGCATTAGTAATAATCTTTCAAAACGCTTTAGAGTCTGGAGTAGTTCCTGAAGATTGGCGGGTAGCAAACGTAACCCCACTTTTTAAAAAGGGAGGGAGAGAGAAAATGAGGAATTACAGACCAGTTAGTCTAACATCGGTAGTGGGGAAACTGCTAGAGTCAGTTATTAAAGATGGGATAGCAGCACATTTGGAAAGTGGTGAAATCATTGGATAAAGTCAGCATGGATTTACGAAAGGTAAATCATGTCTGACGAATCTTATAGAATTTTTCGAGGATGTAACTAGTAGCGTGGATAGGGGAGAACCAGTGGATGTGGTGTATCTGGACTTCCAGAAGGCTTTCAACAAGGTCCCACATAAGAGATTAGTATACAAACTTAAAGCACACGGCATTGGGGGTTCAGTATTGATGTGGATAGAGAACTGGCTGGCAAACAAGAAGCAAAGAGTAGGAGTAAACGGGTCCTTTTCACAATGGCAGGCAGTGACTAGTGGGGTACCGCAAGGCTCAGTGCTGGGACCCCAGCTATTTACAATATATATTAATGATCTGGATGAGGGAATTGAAGGCAATATCTCCAAGTTTGCGGATGACACTAAGCTGGGGGGCAGTGTTAGCTGTGAGGAGGATGCAAGGAGACTGCAAGGTGACTTGGATAGGCTGGGTGAGTGTGCAAATGTTTGGCAGATGCAGTATAATGTGGATAAATGTGAGGTTATCCATTTTGGTGGCAAAAACGGGAAAGCAGACTATTATCTAAATGGTGGCAGATTGGGAAAGGGGGAGATGCAGCGAGACCTGGGTGTCATGGTACACCAGTCATTGAAGGTAGGCATGCAGGTGCAGCAGGCAGCAAAGAAAGCGAATGGTATGTTAGCTTTCATTGCAAAAGGATTTGAGTATAGGAGCAGGGAGGTTCTACTGCAGTTGTACAGGGTCTTGGTGAGACCACACCTGGAGTATTGCGTACAGTTTTGGTCTCCAAATCTGAGGAAGGACATTATTGCCATAGAGGGAGTGCAGAGAAGGTTCACCAGACTGACTCCTGGGATGTCAGGACTGTCTTATGAAGAAAGACTGGATAGACTTGGTTTATACTCTCTAGAATTTCAGAGATTGAGAGGGAATCTTATAGAAACTTACACAATTCTTGGTGGGTTGGACAGGCTAGATGCAGGAAGATTGTTCCCGATGTTGGGGAAGTCCAGGACAAGGGGTCACAGCTTAAGGATAAGGGAGAAATCCTTTAAAACCGAGATGAGAAGAACTTTTTTCACACAGAGAGTGGTGAATCTCTGGAACTCTCTGCCACAGAGAGTAGTTGAGGCCAGTTCATTGGCTATATTTAAGAGGGAGTTGTGGCCCTTCTGGCTAAGGGGATCAGTGGGTATGGAGAGAAGGCAGGTACGGGATACTGAGTTGGATGATCAGCCATGATCATATTGAATGGCGGTGCAGTCTCGAAGGGCCGAATGGCCCACTCCTGCACCTAATTTCTATGTTTCTATGTAACCTTGTTGAGCATACTTCCCCTAATTAACTAAATAATAATAATAACTAAATAATAGTGATAACTAAATAGCGATAACTAAATAGTGATAACTAAATAGTGATAACTAAATAGTAATAACTAACTGATAACTAAATAGTAATAACTAACTACAATCAAATAGTAATAGCTAAGTAATAATAACTAACTAGTCCTTGTATGCTCATCTCTCACACAGTCCCTTATTCCCTCTATCCCTTCCACCCATCTCTCCTAGTTTCATATTTCCGTTCTCTCCTTATTTGGCATTTTGTCCCTTTCACCTTGAGCCTTTGGCACCCACTCCATCCATATGCTCATCACGCCTCACATGTACCACCTATTTACTTGCTGGCTTTGTCCTGTGTGCCTCTGCCTCTTTTCACTCTTTCATCAGTCTGAGGAAGGTTGCTGACCTGAGGTGTCATCTGTCCATTCCACTTGCAGTCAGGCAGATTATGCCTGAACTGATGAATGCCTCCAGCACTTTGTCTTTGGACAGAGCCATGTTCCCCGGTTGTAGTTGGCTCCTGTTACAGGGAAAGTAGAGTTTAATATTTTTTTTTGTCCAGGTATTTTTAACCATCTGGACACCACTGAATGTTTGTTTATATCTAACATTGAAATGACCGCGTGAAGAGTGAGGCATCGGGCAACAAGGGAGACACTTGTGAAATATAATGGGTATTTGATGTAACTGGGGTGTTGCGGTGCTTGTAAATTGTGTCAGTGCAGCAGCAACTCGATGGGTGCAGCAACATCGCTGGAGAGCATGGATTGGTAATTCTGGATTGGGACTCTTCAGACCTTAAACTCTTAAGGTAGTCTAAATATATTCAACTACATTAATATTGGTCCAACCTGTAGGAGTCCTGACTGCATAGGCTGGAGATACATCTCCAGGCATTGTCCAAGTGTTTTTACCTTGGACTAGAATCTTCTCACCCAGGACTGTCCAACCCAGTGAGTTACTCCCGCACGTTATCTAATTGTAGAGAAGGATGTTGGAACATTTCAAACATTAAAATGTTATGTTGATTTGATTTTTCAGCATGAAGTCTTCCTGGATTTGGTCTTTATGGATGTCATGGGAGATAAGGTACATACTTCTAACCCTCTTCAGTTTAATGTGATAAATGTGTTAAATTATTGATGGATTTTCAAAATGTGTTTCTTCAACATCGAGGTGCTCGCAGTCTCTGGTAGAGACCGATGTCGGGAAGCTTTAATGAACGCAAAAGGTTTGTCTAGACCCCGAGTGAGCTGGGATTCAACCCCCTGATGCAGGACCTCTGCCACGGACGGCCAGACCGCCGGTTATGGGAGTTAAGATCGTGCCGTCAACGGAAGGCTCGAGGCCCCAGACCACGGGAGACCAAAGAAGGGAAGGGTTTGAACTTTGTGTTCTGTAGCTTTTTATTGGTATGAGTGTATGGTAAATGAAATTCCTCGTGTTGCAAACATACTTTTTTTTTTTTTTGCAACACGAGTCACCCGATGCTTGAATCATGAGTAAATATACAATGCTGGAGGAACTTGGTGGGTTTGACAACCTCTGAAGGATTGGACAGATGACAAATCGGATCGGGAGCTCTCAGTCTGAAATACGGGGGAGAGTTGGAAATGAGGTGGGTATTGGGCACTGCCTGACAAGTGATGGGTGGATTACAGGTGAGTGGGTGATGGGCAAATGGATGGAGTAAGTGCCAAAGGCTGAAGGTGAAAGTGATCAAACATGTTGGATAAGGACAAGAACTGTGAAATGTAAAACCAGGATGAGGTGGGGTTGGAAGGTAAAAGGTAAATATGGACAAGGAGTTGAGAGATGAGCATACTTCCCCTCATTAACTAAATAATAATAATAACTAAATAATAGTACAGGTGCACAACCTTTTATCCGACGATCCAAATAACGAAAACCTCCGAATAGCGACATTTTTTCAGTCCTTGAAGAAAGGTCCTTGAAAACGTTCACCGAGGGCGGCCCGCAGAGGTGACAGCGGAACCTCCGGTCGGTCTTCGAAGAAAGGGGAACTAAATCCCCATTCATAAAAGAGAAGGTGAGGGTATATTGCGCGGGAGGGTTAATAATTGACAATCTGCTGCTGCCTGCCCGCTGAGTTACAAAGTTCCCACGGTAGACTCACGATACACAGTGTATCGTGAGTCTTGCATGAGAACTTTTAAACTCAGCGGGCAGGCAGCAGCAAATTGTCGCTCCCTTCAGTTTCACCCCACCTACACCCCTCTGCTTCCCGGCCATACGTGTGACCCCTTCCCTCCCCTCTCCAGCTCCCCGCCCATTGCACCGGCGCGGGGGTTTTGCACTGCCTTCACGTCGGAACTAGTGCCAGTCACCGGAGACGTCAGGACCAATGGCATTTTGTCCCTTTCACCTTGAGCCTTTGGCACCCACTCCATCCATATGCTCATCACGCCTCACATGTACCACCTATTTACTTGCTGGCTTTGTCCTGTGTGCCTCTGCCTCTTCACTCTTTCATCAGTCTGAGGAAGGTTGCTGACCTGTGGTGTCATCTGTCCATTCCACTTGCAGTCAGGCAGATTATGCCTGAACTGATGAATGCCTCCAGCACTTTGTCTTTGGACAGAGCCATGTTACCCGGTTGCCATTGGCTCCTGTTACAGGGAAAGTAGAGTTTAATATTTTTGACGAAAGCTCTCGGTGGGGGCTGAGGTTCTCCAGGTATTTTTAACCATCTGGACACCACTGAATGTTTGTTTATAACTAACGTTTAAAACACCGTGTGAAGAGTGAGCAGACGAAGCAGCTACGCCAAGCGTGGGCGTGGCTAACGCAGCAGCTACTCCCAGCGTGGGTGTGGCTGACGAAGCCGCTGCCCCGCCCAGCGTGGGCGTGGCTGACGAAGCCGCCAGCCCCGCCCAGCGTGGGCATAGCTGACGAAGCGTTCATCGTCTTTTTGCGTTCGTCGTCTCTTTGCATTCGTCGTCTTTTTGCGTCCGTCGTCTCTTTGCGTTCGTCGTCTTTTTGCATTCGTCGTCTTTTTGCGTTCGTTGTTCTGTCGTCTTTTTGCGTTCGTCGTCTTTTTGCGTTCGTCGTCTTTTTGCGTTCATCGTCTTTTTGCGTTCGTCGTCTTTTTGCATTCGTCGTCTTTTTGCATCCGTTGTCTTTTTGCATTTGTCTTTTTGCGTTTGTTGCTGACGAAGCCGCTTCCCCGCCCACCATGGGCGTCGCTGAAGAAGCCACTCCCTGCCCAGCGTGGGCGCCGCTGACGAAGCCGCTGCCCCGCCCACCATGGGCGTCGCCCACGAAGCCCCTACCCACCCCCGCGTGGGCGTCACTGAGAAAGCCGATGCCCCGCCCAGCATGGGCGTCGCTGACGAAGCCGCTGCCCCGCCCACCATGGGCGTCGCCCACGAAGCCCCTACCCACCCCGCGTGGGCGTCACTGACAAAGCCGATGCCCCGCCCAGCGTGGGCGTGGCTGACGAAGCGTTCATCGTCTTTTTGCGTTCGTCATCTTTTTGCGTTCGTCGTCTTTATGCGTCCGTCGTCTTTTTGCGTTCGTCGTCTTTTTTTCGTCTTTTTGCTTTTTGTCGTCTTTTTGCGTCGTTGTCTTTTGCGTTCGTCGTCTTTTTGCGTCCGTCGTCTTTTTGCGTCCGTCGTCTTTTTGCGTCCGTCGTTTTTTGCGTCCGTCGTCTTTTTGCGTTCGTCGTCTTTTTGCGTTCGTCGTCTTTTTGCGTCCGTCGTCTTTTTGTGTTCGTCGTCGTCTTTTTGCGTCTGTCGTCTTTTTGCGTCCGTCGTCTTTTCGCGTTCGTCGTCTTTTTGCGTTCGTCGTCTTTTTGCGTTCGTCGTCTTTTTGCGTTCGTCGTCTTTTTGCGTTCGTTGTCTTTTTTCGTCCGTTGTCTTTTTGCGTTTGTCTTTTTGCGTTTGTCACTGACGAAGCCGCTCCCCGCCCATCGTGGACGTTGCTGACGAAGCCGCTGCCCATCCCGCGTGGGCATCGCTGACAAAGCCGATTACCCGCCCAGCATGGGCGTCGCTGACGAAGCCGCTGCCCCGCCCAGCGTGGGCGTGGCTGACGAAGCGTTCATCGTCTTTTTGCGTTCGTCGTCTCTTTGCGTTCGTCGTCTTTTATGCATCCATTGTCTCTTTGCATTTGTCATCTTTTTGCATTCGTCGTCTCTTTGCATTCGTTGTCTTTTTGCGTCCGTCGTCTCTTTGCATTCGTCGTCTTTTTGCATCCGTCGTCTTGTTGCGTCCGTCGTCTTTTTGCGTCCGTCGTCTTTGTGCGTTCGTCTTTTTGCGTTCATTGTCTTATTGCTGCGTTCGTCGTCTTTTTGCGTCCGTCGTCTTTTTGCGTTCGTCGTCTTTTTGCGTTGGTCGTCTTTTTGCGTTCGTTGTCTTTTTGCGTCCGTTGTCTTTTTGCGTTTGTCTTTTTGCATTTGTCGTTGACGAAGCCGCTCCCCGCCCACCGTGGGCGTCGCTGATGAAGCCGCTGCCCACCCAGCGTGGGCGTCGCTGACGAAGCCGCGCCCCGCCCAGCGTGGGCGTCGCTGACGAAGCCGCTGCCCCGCCCACCATGGGCGTCGCTGACGAAGCCACTACCCGCCCAGCATGGGCGTGGCTGATGAAGCCGCTGCCCCACCCAGCGTGGGCGTGGCTGACGAAGCATTTCGTCGTCTTTTTGCGTTCGTCGTCTCTTTGCCTTCGTCGTCTTTTTGCGTTCGTCGTCTCTTTGCATTTGTCGTCTTTTTGCGTTCGTCGTCTTTTTGCATTCGTCGTCTTTTTGCGTCCGTCGTCGTCTTTTTGCATTCGTCGTCTTTTTGCGTCCGTCGTCTTTTTGCGTCCGTTGTCTTTTTGCGTCCGTCGTCTTTTTGCGTCCGTCGTCTTTTTGCGTCCGTCGTCTTTTTGCGTCCGTCGTCTTTTTGCGTTCGTCGTCTTTTTGCGTTCGTTGTCTTTTTGCGTCCGTTGTCTTTTTTTTGCGTTTGTCTTTTTTGCATTTGTCGTTGACGAAGCCGCTCCCGTCGCCCACCGTGCGGCGTCGTCTTTTGAAGTCGCTGCCCACCCAGCGTGGGCGTCTTTGACGAAGCCGCGCCCCGTTTTTGTGGGCGTCGCTGACGGCTGCCGCTTCCCCGCCCGTCCACGGGCGTCGCTGACGAAGTTTGCGTTCGTCGTCTTTTTGCAGTCATGGCGCGTGTCTGATTTTGCCGCTGCGTCTTTTTTGCGTTGGGTCGTTTTTGACGTTCGTCGTCTTTTTTGCGTTCGTCGTCTTTTGCGTTCGTCGTCTTTTTGCGTTCGTCGTCTTTTTGCTTTTGCGTTCGTCGTTTTTTTTTTGCGTTCGTCGTCTTTTTGCGTTCGTCGTCTTTTTGCGTTTTCGTCGTCTTTTTGCGTTCGTCGTCTTTTTGCGTTCGTCGTCTTTTTGCGTCCGTCGTCTTTTTGCGTTCGTCGTCTTTTTGCGTTCGTCGTCTTTTTGCGTTCGTCGTCTTTTTGCGTTCGTCGTCTTTTTGCGTTCGTCGTCTTTTTGCGTCCGTCGTCTTTTTGCGTCCGTCGTCTTTTTGCGTTTTTTCGTCTTTTTGCCGTCGTCTTTTTGCGTCCGTCGTCTTTTTTTGCGTTCGTCGTCTTTTTGCGTTCGTCGTCTTTTTGCGTCCGTCGTCTTTTTGCGTCCGTCGTCTTTTTTTGCGTTCGTCGTCTTTTTGCGTTCGTCGTCTTTTTGCGTTCGTTGTCTTTTTGCGTCCGTTGTCTTTTTGCGTTTGTCTTTTTGCGTTTGTCGTTTTTTTCTTTGCGTCCATTTTCGCCCATCTTTTTGCGTTCGTCGTCTTTTTGCGTTCGTCGTCTTTTTGCGTTCGTCGTCTTTTTGCGTTCGTCGTCTTTTTGCGTTCGTCGTCTTTTTGCATTCGTCGTCTTTTTGCGTTCGTCGTCTTTTTGCGTTCGTCGTCTTTTTGCGTTCGTCGTCTTTTTTGCTTTTGTCGTCTTTTTGCGTTCGTCGTCTTTTTGCGTTCGTCGTCTTTTTGCGTTCGTCGTCTTTTTGCGTCGTCGTCTTTTTGCGTTCGTCGTCTTTTTGCGTTCGTCGTCTTTTTGCGTTCGTCGTCTTTTTGCGTTCGGCGTCTTTTTTTTGCGTTCGTCGTTTTTGCTGCGTTTAGCGTCTTTTTTCGTCGTCTTTTTGCGTTCGTCGTCTTTTTGCGTTCGTCGTCTTTTTGCGTTTCTTTTTGCATTCATCGTCTTTTTGCGTTCGTCGTCTTTTTGCGTTCGTCGTCTTTTTGCGTCCGTCGTCTTTTTGCGTTTCGTCTTTTTGCGTTCGTCGTCTTTTTGCGTTCGTTGTCTTTTTGCGTTCGTCGTCTTTTTGCATTCGTCGTCTTTTTGCGTTCGTCGTCTTTTTGCGTTCGTCGTCTTTTTGCGTTCGTCGTCTTTGTGCGTTCGTCGTCTTTTTGCGTTCGTCGTCTTTTTGCATTCGTCGTCTTTTTGCGTTCGTCGTCTTTTTGCGTCCGTCGTCTTTTTTGCGTTCGTCGTCTTTTTGCGTTCGTCGTCTTTTTGTCGTCCGTCGTCTTTTTGCGTTCGTCGTCTTTTTGCGTTCGTCGTCTTTTTGCGTCCGTCGTCTTTTTGCGTCCGTCGTCTTTTTGCTTTCGTCGTCTTTTTGCGTTCGTCGTCTTTTTGCGTGCGTCGTCTTTTTGCGTCCGTTGTCTTTGCGTTTGTCGTCTTTTTGCGTTTGTCTTTTTGCATTCGTCTTTTTGTCGTCTTTTTGCATTCGTCGTCTTTTTGCATTTGTCGTCTTTTTGCGTTCGTCGTCTTTTTGCGTTCGTCGTCTTTTTGCGTTCGTCGTCTTTTTTCGTTCGTTCGTCTTTTTGCGTTCGTCGTCTTTTTCGTCGTCTTTTTGCGTTCGTCGTCTTTTTGCGTTCGTTGTCTTTTTGCGTTCGTTTGCGTTCATCGTCTTTTTGCGTTCGTCGTCTTTTTGCGTTTCGTCTTTTTTGCGGTCGTCTTTTTGCATTTGTCGTCTTTTTGCGTTCGTCGTCTTTTTGCGTTCGTTGTCTTTTTGCGTCCGTCGTCTTTTTGCGTTCGTCGTCTTTTTGCGTCCGTCGTCTTTTTTTTTGCGTCCGTCGTCTTTTTGCGTTCGTCGTCTTTTTGCGTTTTTCGTCTTTTTGCGTTCGTCGTCTTTTTGCGTTCGTCGTCTTTTTGCGTTCGTCGTCTTTTTGCGTTCGTCGTCTTTTTGCGTTCGTCGTCTTTTTCGTCGTCTTTTTGCGTCCGTCGTCTTTTTGCGTTTGTCGTCTTTTTGCGTCCGTCGTCTTTTTGCGTTCGTCGTCTTTTTGCTTTTGTCGTCTTTTTGCGTTGGTCGTCTTTTTGCGTTCGTCGTCTTTTTGCGTTCGTTGTCTTTTTTTGCGTTTGTCTTTTTGCTTTTTGCGTTCGTCGTCTTTTTGCGTTCGTCGTCTTTTTGCGTTCGTCGTCTTTTTGCGTTCGTCGTCTTTTTGCGTCCGTCGTCTTTTTGCGTCCGTCGTCTTTTTGCGTCCGTCGTCCTTTTGAGTCCGTTCTTTTTGCGTTCTTTGTCTTCGTCTTTATGCGTTCGTCGTCTTTATGCGTTCGTCGTCTTTTTGCGTTCGTCGTCTTTTTGCGTTCGTCGTCGTCGTCTTTTTGCGTTGTCGTCTTTTTGCGTCCGTCGTCTTTTTGCGTTTGTCGTCTTTTTGCGTCCGTCGTCTTCGTCGTTTTTGCGTCCGTCGTCGTCTTTTTGCTTTTGTCGTCTTTTTGCGTTGGTCGTCTTTTTGCGTTCGTTGTCTTTTTTGAGTCCGTTGTCTTTTTGCGTTTGTCTTTTTGCATTTGTCGTTGACGAAGCCGCTCCCCGCCCACCGTGGGCGTCGCTGATGAAGCCGCTGCCCACCCAGCGTGGGCGTCGCTGACGAAGCCGCGCCCCGCCCAGCGTGGGCGTCGCTGACGAAGCCGCTGCCCCGCCCACCATGGGCGTCGCTGACGAAGCCACTACCCGCCCAGCATGGGCGTGGCTGATGAAGCCGCTGCCCCGCCCAGCGTGGGCGTGGCTGACGAAGCATTCATCGTCTTTTTGCGTTTCGTCTTTTTGCCTTCGTCGTCTTTATGCGTTCGTCGTCTCTTTGCGTTTGTCGTCTTTTTGCGTTCGTCGTCTTTTTGCGTTCGTCGACTTTTTGCGTTCCGTGCGTCTTTTTGCGTCCTTTTCGTTTGTCCTTGTGCGTTCGTTCGTCTTTTCGTCTTTTTGCATTCGTCGTCTTTTTGCGTCCGTCGTCTTTTTGCGTCCGTCGTCTTTTTGCGTTTGTGTCTTTTTGCGTTTTTCTTTTTGCGTTCGTCGTCTTTTTGCGTCCGTCGTCTTTTTGCGTTCGTCGTCTTTTTGCGTTCGTCGTCTTTTTGCGTCCGTCGTCTTTTTGCGTCCGTCGTCTTTTTGCTTTCGTCGTCTTTTTGCGTTGGTCGTCTTTTTGCGTTCGTTGTCTTTTTGCGTCCGTTGTCTTTTTGCGTTTGTCTTTTTGCGTTTGTCGTTGACGAAGCCGCTCCCCGCCCAGCGTGGGCGTCGCTGACGAAGCTGCTCCCCGCCCAGCGTGGGCGTGGCTGACGAAGCCGCTGCCCCGCCCAGCGTGGGCGTGGCTGACGAAGCGTTC